>NC_135801.1:7483080-8083080 GCF_964213995.1 Mustelus asterias | reverse complement strand
GAATAGAAAGCAGAGTATTATTTAAATGGAGAACGACTGCAAAATGCCAAGGTGCAGAGGGACCTAACTGTTCTAGTATGGAGGTGCAGTATGCAATCGAGAAAGCTAATGGAATGCTATCCATTATAATGGGAGGAATTGAATATAAAAGTAAGGGTGTTATGCTTCAGTTATACAGGGTATTGGTGTGACTGCATCCCGAATATTGTGCAGTTTTGGTCTCCTTACTTAAGGAAGGATGTAAATGCGTTGGAGGCAGTTCAGATGAGGTTTACTGGGTCAATACCTGGAATGGGTAGCTTGTCTTATGAGGATAGATTGGAAAAGCTCAGCTTATTTCCACTGGAGTTTAGAAGAGTGATTGGTAACTTGATTGTAGGATATAAGATCCTGAACGGTCTCGACAAGGTGGACGTGGAAAGGATGTTTCCTCTTGTGGGTGAGTCCAGAACTAGGGGGCGCTGTTTTAAAAACAGGGGTCACCCATATAGGACAGATGTGATTTTTTTTCTCTCAGAGGGTTGTGCGACTTTGGAACTCTGCCTCAGAAGGCGGTAGAAGCGGGGTGACTGAATATTTTTAAGGCAGAGGTAGATAGATTCTTGTTAGATGAGAGACTCAAAGCTCATTGGGGTAGAAGGAAACGTGTTCCTCAACACAAACAAATCCGCCATCATCTTATTGAATGGTGGAGCAGGCTCAGGGGGCCGAATGGCCTACTCCTGCTCCTATTTTGTATCTAAAATTCCCCGCACACAACTTCTCTAACAGTGACAGGCACGGTGGCACAGTGGTTAACACTGCTGCCTCATAGTGCCAGGGACCCGGGTTCGATTCCCAGCGTGGGTCACAGTGTGGAGTTTGCACGTTCTCCCCGTGTCTGCGTGGGTTTCCTCCGGGTGCCCCGGTTTCCTCCCACAGTCTGAAAGACGTGCTGGTTAGGGTGCATTGACCTGAACAGGTGCTGGAGTGTGGCTTCTAGGGGAATTTCACAGTAACTTCATTGCAGTGTTACTGTAATCCTTACTTTTTACTAATAAAACAACTTTATTGCCGCCCTTTGCAAGATGGCGGCAAAGGTTTAAGGAAATTGCAGCCACTGTGTGCCTACTCAAAAAAGAATCCTATACTAACATAATGCCCGGACTCTGCGATTTCTTTAAACAAACCCGCGGGGGTATTTGTGAGAAACTGCAGTGTTTGTACTGAGTTAGAGGCTGATACATCAGCATCCATCTGCAGTAGACTTGATAATTGTCCTTCAGGATGAGCGGAATTCAATCAGTAAATACCTGCTCTAGGATAGAATGAATCTCTGTGTCAGAGTACTTGGTTCTTGCTGACTATCACAGTTCAGAAGAGACAATTCATCTTCCTTTCTCGCCATAATTTTTTTCTCCGTAATCAATTTTATACGGAGTTAAGAATTGAGCCAAACTGGCTACATCTGCGTGATAGATTCTGAATCTTTATGAGGTGAATGTTCATCTTTAGTGTTCCTGACAGAGATCTTTCCTCAGATGAATGCAGATTCCATTTATTTTGAGCGTCGGCACAGAAAGCTCAATGTTTGATGAGAACAGACTTTGGATTCTTTTGCTTGACACAATGTTCGAATTACCCGTTTAGTATGGCAAGGTTTTCATCAGAGGTTGTTCAATGCTTTTACGATTTGCCACAGAAACATCAAGCTATTCGATGAGGTCATGTGGGATGGGATATGTGACCCCCCCCCCCCCCCTCACTTCACCTTGTCACCTGACAATCTAACCCCTCAATTAATCCATTTATTTAATTCTTGGGACGTGGGTGTTATTGGCAAAGTCAGCATGTATTACCAACTCCCAAGTTTCCCCTGAGAGATTGGCGGTGAACGTTCTTCGAAAATGTTCTGAATGACAAAAAAGGGACCCCCCCCCCATCCCCACCTCCCCAACGTGCTTAAGAGTTCCAGGGGTGACGTGGTGACACAGTGGTTAGCACTGCTGCCTCACAGCGCCAGGGACCCAGGTTCGATTCCCGGCCTTGAGTCACTGTCTGAAGTCCGCACGTTCTCCCCATGTCTGCTTGGGTTTCCTCCGGGTGCTCCTGTTTCCTCCCACAGTCCGAAAGACGTGCTGGTTAGGTGCACTGGCTATGCTAAATTCTCCCTCAGTGTACCCGAACAGGCACTGGAGTGTGGCGACTCGGGGATTTTCACAGTAACCTCATTGCAGTCTAAATCATAGAATCCTACAGTGCAGAAGGAGGCCATTCGGCCCATCGAGTCTGCATTGACCACAATCCCATCCAGGCCCTATACCCATAACTCCATGCATTTACCATAACTAGTCCCCCTGACACTAATGAGCAATTTAACATGGCGAGCGCACCTAACCAGCACATCTTTCGACTGTGGGAGGAAACCCACGCAGACATGAGGAGAATGTGCAAACTCCACACAGACAGTGACCCAAGCCGGGAATCGAACCCGGGTCCCTGGCGTTGTGAGGGGTAGCAGTGCTAGCCACTGTGCTGCCCAAGTCCCAAGTCACAGGCTTCATGAAAACCTACCTGTGACAATAATAAATAAGCTCGAAAGGGTTTTCACTCAGAGACAATGGAGAAATGGTGATATGTTTCCAAACCTGCATGGATGTGATTTTGAGAGAAACCTGCAGGGAGCGGTGTTCCAATGTACTTGCAGCCCTTGCCATCTTTGATGGTGGAGACCGCAGGCTTGGCAAATCCAATTTGCATTTATTCCTAATTTTCCCATTTACACTGCGTCAATTGCTTGGATCTGGAGTTTGCATTAAAGACTGTTGTTGGACATAATCTAAATAAGGACACCAAGATTGAAGGCGACAACTGGAGATGTATGCAAAGTAACGGGAGCATGAATTAAAATTTTATACATTGTGTCTAGACGATTCCATGCCACATCCATGTAATGCCCGTGATGATAAAAGACTTGGACATGTCTAATGCAGGCGGATGTTAAAAACAAGAGTCGAGAAATTCTGCAGCACCATTATACTCATGAAAGTGCTGTGGCGCAGAGGATTACCCCATTATTTTCTTTAGAAAAGTACAGCATAGGAACAGGCCTTTTGGCCCTCCAGCCTGTGCCAATCATGATGCCTGCCTGCACTAAAACCGTATGCACTTACAGAATCCGTATCCTTCCATTCCCATCCTATTCATGTATTTGTCTAGTTGCCCCTTAAATGCTCCTATCGTACCTGCTCCCACCACCTCCCCGGGCAGCACGTTCCAGACATTCACCACCCTCTGTGTAAAAAACTTGCCTCGCACATCTCCTCTAAACTTTTCCCCATGCACCTTAAACCTATTTCCCCAAGTACTTGACTTTTCCACCCTGGGAACAAGCTTCTGACTATCCGCTCTGTCCATGCCCCTCATAATCTTGTCAGGTCACCTATCAGGTCACCCCTCAACCTTCGTCATTCCAGTGAGAACAAACCAACCTCTCCTCATGGCTAATACCCTCCAGGTTTTGAGCAGCCATTAACCCTCTCCTAAATGCCAGGGATGGAGTCAATTTATTACCCTTGGGGAGAGGTGGAACTTGGGTTGTGTTAGCCAAAGACAGAGGCCCAAATCAGCAACTAGCTATATTTATTTCCCCTCCACCACTATAGCAGCCATCATTTCTCTTCCCGAGGTAAAGAGGAGATGCAGAAGAGATAATGAACCTTCTGGAAATGATTGCCTTTGGATTTTCAGGCTCCCACCACAGCACTTTCCAAACCCACAACCTCTACCAAGCCAAGGGCAGCAGACACATGAGAACATCACCACCCACAAGTTCCCCTCCAAGCCACTCACCATCCTGACTTGGAAATATATCGCCACTCCTTCATTGACATTGGGTCAAAGAAGCAAAAGTCCCTCCCTAACAGCGCTGTGGATGCACATACACCACATGAACTGCAGGGGTTCAAAAAGATGGCTCATCAACACCTTCTCAAGGTCAATTAGGAACGAGTAACAAATACTGGCTTCACCAGCAATTCCCACATCTCAAGAAGAATTTTTATTTTTAAATGGCCCCATTGTGGTCCCCAATCCACATTGAGGTAAGGGCATAAAATGTGGCAATGGAAAGTCACCCAGTTTAATTTTGGTGCTCAGATGAGCGAGGTGAACTGTATCTGGCCTTTTTTTCCCCCCACTTTGGAAAATTCTTACTCATCAGGATAGCTGAAGCAAAATGAAAGAGTCAGTGATTTTTTTTTGCCAGCTGCTTTGACATTAAAAGCTTGCTGGAAATCAGAAGTCCAGGGCCTGAGGGAATTGAACTACGTGGCTGTCAGACCACATCAGACACTGAGGAGGAATCAAACTGGACTGTTCTTCGGATGTCTCTCTGGCACCTAGTCGACTCGAGCAAGGTCTATTCTGAGAGTTTGGCAGATTGTACACACGGCCAGCGCTGCAGTGACAGGGGACATCAGCACCCTTTTTCTCTCCATCAATTCTGTCTGGATACGCAGCAGGTTATCAGTGGAATGAGCGTCTTTTGATACGAAAGCTCCTCCTGCTGCGAATGCAAAAGTATCTCTGGCAGCACGGCTAAACGTGAAAAACACTCGAGTCGACATGGGTGGATATTTTTATTTCCCCAATTAGCACTCTCAGCACAGAGCTCTGCGTGACCGGGAGCACAAAACCCTGGAGGTCAGCACAGCCTGCGTGACTTTCCATTGCTAAATTTTATGCCCTTACCTCAAACGTGGAGAGTCTCATGTTTTGAATGTTAATGGATCATCCCGTTTCTTGTGGGACCTGACATCACATGAAAACCAAAAGCACAAGGACACAAGTAGTTTGAATTAAAGTGGGTCTGCAGTTACGTACGCCCTCTCTTGACCTTGCAGTACATCCCAAAGGGCTTTGTGGCCGATTAATTATTTTTTGAAGTGTAATCGTTGTTGTAATATAGAAAAGTGGCGGCCAATTTGTACACAGCAAGATCCCACAAACAGTGGTTTGAGTCGTTTGATTAGGGGCAGCACGGTGGCACAGTGGGTTAGCACTGCTGCCTCACAGCGCCAGGGACCCGGGTTCAATTCCGGCCTTGTGTCACTGTCTGTGTGGAGTTTTGCACATTCTCCCCATGTCTGCGTGGATTTCCTCCGGGTGCTCCGGTTTCCTCCCACACTCCAAAGATGTGCGGGTTATGTGGATTGGCCATGCTAAATTGCCCTTTAGTGTCAGGGGGACTAGCTAGGGTAAATGTGTGGGGTTACGGGGATAGGGCCTGGGTGGGATTGTTGTTGGTGGAGGCTCGATGGGCCGAATGGCTTCTTTCTGCACTGTAGGGATTCTATGATTCTTCTATGAAAGGGCCAGGTAATTTGTTTTAGTCATGCTGGTTAAAGGATAAATGTTAGCTAGGGCACCAGGCAGAAGGTGGGAATTAAAATGTTAGTGGGAGCCTGGATTGTATTCTTAGGTGGAGTGTGGCTGTGAAGCACCTAGAGATAGGCCTGAGGGCGTGAACTTACTTCATAACTACAGACTGACACCCTATTCAATATCTATCCCAATTTCTATGTCAATTGATGACAATTGTGATAAAACAAATCAGGAGAGATGTGAAACGTAAGCTGTTTTGTTATTGCCCATTTTACACACACACACAAAGTCAATATTCCTCTCCGTGTACATCAACTAGTATCACACTGGTGGTGTGCTGTGTGTCCCAGTTGTTACCATCCCGGTTGATGTTACTACTGGACTGGAAGATCCCAGAATGGATCCCTGGCACAAAAGATCGTAACTATTACTTTTGTTAGAGAACGTCACAGGAATGCCAATTAGCTTTTAATAACAGCAAAAGCCATTTATTACATATGAAATGTTTGACTATAATATGATATTCCTTCACTCCCACTTATCTTCATAAAATACACGGATGTTAAGGATGACACTGGTTGCACAATATACCTTGTTCTATAATGGTCTCAATAAACACATAGTCCCTTTACGCCCACAGGTTGGCCATAGTCAGATACTCCATTCCGAAACCAAATGGCAAATGCTACTCAATAGATCCCTGCACAATAGGAACACAGTTTGAACTGAAACCAAAACCCCCACACATACAAGCACCTTTTTCTAACATGAATTTAGCTGGGGTTTTACTCTTCTTTCACAGAAACACAAGACTAAACTCATTATATCTCTATCTTATTTCTAATATTTAATAATACAAATATAGATCACTTAAAACTACCTGCTTTCCTGACACAGTTTACTCTGAACAATGTAAAGGGAGATTTCCTTGTTTTATCGGTATAGAATAGAGAGAGAAAAAACACAAAGAATATCCTCACAATGGTTACCGCTGTGAAATATTTCGTAGATTCATAGAATGTTACAGCACAGAGGGAGGCTATTCAGCCCATCATGTGTATGCTGGCCATCTGGAGGAGCAATTGACTCACCTGCCTTTTCCTTATAGGCCTGCACATTCTTCCTTTTCAGATGGTGATCTGATTCTCTTTTGTAAGCCTGAATTGATCCTATTTCCACCACACTCTCAGGCAGTGTATCCAGATCCTAACCACTTGCTGCATAACAAAATGTTTTCCTCATGGTGCCATTGCTTCTTTTGCCAATTACATTTAATCTGTGCCCTCGGGTTCTTGTTCCATCTACCAGTGGGAACAGTTTCTGCCATCCAGCCCTGTCTAGACCCCTCATGATTTTGACCACGTCTATCGAATCTCCTCTCATCCTTCTATTCTCCAAGACGACCAATCTCAACATCTCCAGTCTCTCGACGCACTGAACCTCCTCGGCCGAGGAACCATTCTTGGGAATCTTTCCCATGCTCTCTCAAATGTCTTCACATCTTTCCTCATGTATGAACCAGGATTTACCCTCCCACCAGTGGTGGGTGAAATCACGGGCAGGACAGGAAAATTTGGACGGAGTCCAGTTTTCCACTCTGCCCATGACGATGCCCACCACTGATGGGACTGGAAAATCTTGCCAATGGTGCCCAGAACAGAACGCCAATGTTTACTCCATAATAATACAATGTTCAACATTGCACCCATTAGTGTCTCCAACAAAAACTCTTTCCTTGTGTAGCTTCTTGGTACATCTTTCAACATGAACAATTCTGCATAAAAGCAAGTTGTCTTTGTCAATTTTAGAGTGGGCTAGAACTTTTTGGAGCTGATTATCTTTATTTTATTCTTCAAAGGGGTGTGAATGTCGCTGGCTGGCCAGCATTTGGTACCCATCCCTAATTGCCCTTGAACTGAGTGGTTTGCCGGGCCACTTCAGAAGGCAGTTAAGAGTCAACCACATTGCTGTGGGTCTGGAGTCACATTTATACTAGACCAGATAATGAGGTGGCACGGTGGCACAGTGATTAGCGCTGCTGCCTCACAACACCAGGGTCCCAGGTTCAATTCCGGGCCTCAGGTCACCGTCTGTGTGGAGCTTGTACATTCTCCCCCTGTCTGCCAGGGTTTTCTCCGAATGCTCCGGTTTCCTCCTACACTCTAATGATGTGCGGGTTAGGTTGATAGGCCATGCTAAATTGACCCTAGTGTCGGGGCGATTAGCAGAGTAAATGTGTGGGGTTGTGGGAATAGGGCCTGGGTGGGATTGTGATCGGTTCAGACTCGATGGGCTGAAGGGCCTCCTTCTGTACTGTAGGGATTCTATGACAGCAGACTTCCTTCCCTACAGGACATTGGTGGAACAGATAGTTTTTAATGAGAATCCATTAGTTCAATGGTCATTAACACGGAGAACATTAGTTTATTAAAAAAAAATTAATTCAAATTCTACCTACTGCCAAAGTGGAATTTGAACCTGTGACCCTATTGCATTCCCAGACCAGTCACCTACCACTATGCCGCCATCTTTTTCCATTTGTTGGAAACATCCCTGCACCATTCAGTTCAAAGCAAAAACTTTGTCCACAAAGTTGTGGAAAGTGAAAAGCTGATAATGGCTCGGAGAGGCAAATTGGGCATCTGGGACCTGTGCAAGCATTAGGGTATCTACTTAACCAATCAGATATAAATAAGAAATAAACAGTGGACTGAGAAGGGGTCAGAGAAGTGAATTCAAAATGAAGTCAAGCAAAGAAAGGGAAATAAAGAGCAGGAAAGAAAGATTGGATTAAGAAGGAGAGCAAAAAGACACAGAAAAGCAAAGTATGTTTAGAAATTGCAAACTTTAAAATTTGATACCTACAAAATTTACTTGAAATGTTCTAAACTTGAAGGAATGAGACTCCACACTTGTAACAGTTAATTTTTAGTGTCAGAATGTTTGACTAACTATTAACCACATCATTAAAAGTGTATTGTCCTGAAGTTGCTGACGCATCTATCCATGTAATAACTGTGAGCGTCATTAGTCTTGCTGATATTTTGGCAACACGCTATGACCTAAAATCGCTCCAATGTTTCAACCAAAGCATTTACTTGATTAGCACTTCCATTACCGGAAACTGTTAGTTGCTCTGTTTCAGACTTTTCACCGAATGCTGAATGGATTGATAAATATCGCAGGTCACCAACTCCCCGCAAAACAACAGACAACATTTCATTGGCAGGACACCAAGTAGGTCATTTCCAGCCTGTCCTGAGTTCTAAAACATGTCACCTATGAAGGAACTAAAGCCCACAGCTGAGCCTTTCCTCTCTCCCATCCACAGTGACATTTTAAGAGAGTGAAGGAGGGTGTAATCACTTAGTACTGCAAAAAACACCATGGTAGAATCTGTCAACAGTCGCTCATTCTGTGTGAAGGTCCTTTACATTGCCACCAAAACAGAAAAACTATTGTTGCAGTCCCGCTCAGAAAAAAATAAATGCAGCTCAATAATGTTAAACAGCCTCTACAGTTTATGTCACTCCTGTTGCTCAAAAGGCTTCTCTCTACAATTCCACAGCTGGCAACAGTTTACGATCATGTCATAAACTTTAACTGCAACTTCAGTGGGAGATAAGTCAGAGACACAGTGCAAGAGGTTTCTTTATCACGAGGGTTTCCGCATGGGCAAGATACTTGGAAGATGCTCAACACTGGTTCAGTAACTTGTCCACTGCAGCTATGCACCCCCCTCCCATAGAACCATAGAAAAGTTATAGCACAGAAGGAGGCCATTCGGCCCACCTTGTTTGTGCCAAACTAAGGACACGCAGGTGCCTTTTCTAATCCCACCTTCCTGCACCCGGCCCATAGCCCTGAAGCCATAGTGGGTAGCACAGCAGCACAGTGGCTAGCACTGCTGCCTCACAACGCCAGGTACATGGGTTCGATTCCAGCCTTGGGTGACAGCTTGTGTGGAGTTTGCACGTTCTCCCTGTTTCCGTATTAATTTCGGGTAGAATGGTGGTACAATGGTTAGCACTGCTGCCTCACAGGGCCAGGGACCTGGGTTTGATTCCCAGCTTGGGTCACTCTCTGTGTGGAGCATGCATGTTCTCCCCAGGTCTGCATGGATTTACTCCGGGTGCTCCGGTTTCCTCCCACAGCCCAAAGATGTGCGGGTTAGGTGATTGGCCATCCAAAATTGACTCTTAGTATAAGGGGGACTAGCTAGGGTAAATGCATGGGGCTATTGGGATAGGGCCTGGGTGAGATTATGGTCCGTGCAGACTCGATGGGCCGAATGACCTCCTTCTGCACTGTAGGATTCTATGATTCTATAAACTTACAGCACTTAAGGTGCAGTTCAAGGTACTTTTTAAAAGACTTTCGGATCTCTGCCTCCACCACCAACTCAGACAGCGAATTCCAGACACCCACCACCCTCTGTGTAAAGAAGTTCTTCCTCATGTCCCCTCTATACTACTGCCACTTATGTTGAATCTATGCCCCCAGTTCTAGAATTCTCCGCCAAGAGAAACAATGCTATCCTTCCATTCTATATCTTCCCCCCGTAATTTTGTCCACCTCAATCAAGTCACCCCACAGCCTTCTTTGTTCCAAGGAAAAATGACCCCAACCTTTCCAATCTCCCAAACAAATAGGTTTCAGATCGACTCAACATATCGTTCAATTTATCGTGAGAAATGTCATTTGAGATCAATTAGTTTGAAAACTAATATCACGGCAAATTAACTCTGAACATAAATTAACGGTTTGCAAATTAAAAGATACATGAATTCTGTTTCGACAAGATGCTGCTATTTTATTAATTGAGCAGTGTTCATCATATGCCTTCATCAAAATTAATGTGCATTGAATTTCTAAATAATTAAGTAGCGCTTGCCATTTATTTAAATTAAACGAGAAACTATGTTGTTTGAAATGCCAGATATCATAGCGACAGGATCTCATTAACATTTGGAATGTGCACGTTTTCAAAGGAGTTGATTATGGTTTTTGACCAAAATAAGCTTGATTCATTCTTTCTCAGATTGTCTCCCTGAGAACTGAAGTAAATATGCCAAATTTATTGAGATTTGTCTACAGTTTAGTTAAACGAGTGCTTGCATTAATCCGTTGGGGGTTGTTGGTTGACCTGGGCATTCATACACTCAGAATGAAGGTCGATGTCATGCCATGATAGCCCTGGGAGGGGTCGGGGCCAATGAGGTCGGGTAGCCATGGGAGGGATCAGGGGCTCATAAAATCCCCACAGTGCAGAAGGAGGCCATTCAGACCATTGAGTCTGCACCGACAACAATCCCACCCAGGCCCTATTCCCGTAATCCCACTTGTTTACGCTGCTAATCCCCCTGACACTCAGGGGCAATTTACCATGGCCAATCAACCTACCCAGCACGTCTTGCGGACTGTGGGAGGAAATCAGAGCACCCAGAGGAAACCCACGCAGACACGGGGAGAACGTGCAAACTCCACGTAGACAGTGACCCGAGGCTGGATATGAACTCGAGTCCCTGGCGCTGTGAGGCAGCAGTGTTAACCACTGTGCCGAGTTCCGGCTATTGAGGGAGCCATCGTGTTATTCCATGGCCTTGTGTTTGCAGCTTTAGGAGACGCATACTTTGCGTAACAATCTTTTTAAAAATTGCATGGATTTATGTGACCAGAGAAGCATTTGAATGCACATGAACAAAAGTTGGTTACTTCTCGTCTGCATCAAGGGGGAAGTTAGACAAGAATTTGAGGGGGGTGGGGGGGGGGGGGGGGGAGAATAGAGGGTTGCGAAGGTAGATTTAGATGAGGAAAGATAAGATTTAAGTTTATTGATCAGTGTCACAAATAAGCTTACGTTAAAAATCCACCACACTCCAGCGCCTGTTCGGTTACACTGAGGGAGAATTTAGCCTGGCCAATGCACCTAACCAGCCCGTCTTTCAGACCGAGGGAGGAAACCGGAGCACCCGGAGAAAACCCACGCAGAGAATGTGCAGACAGTGACCCAAGCCAGGAATCAAACCCAGATCCATGGCGCTGTGAGGCAGTAGTGCTAACCATTGTGCCACCGTGCCACCCTATGGAATGACAGAGGATGGGAGTAGGCTCGAGTGGAGCATAAACACCAGCACGAACTGGCTGGGTCGAATGTTACCGGGAACTCCAGGACAATCCTGGAATGTTGGCAGCGTTACGTATGGAGCATCAGCACTTTGGTAATTAACATGTCTCAATCACATGATGCGGAGAAGGATGTTACAAGGTTACAGTTTATAATCATGAAATTGGCAAATATTTTTCTTGCGATCCTAATCAGAGGCCATTTGACATGGGAGGCAACAGTCAGACAAGTCAGTTGTGGTTGTACTGGATCAGAAATGGCCTCATTAACTCACTAAACCAGTGCATAATTTGACAATGAGGAAACATTTAGTTCTTTTATTGAGAGTCAGTCTCCAGGAATACAATTTAACAATGAATTTCAATCAATTGGCTTCAGTCTCATTTCATAAGCCTCCATCTAATTGAACGCGTTACATGTAATGACATCTGCTATCTTCGTGATGTTTTCATTTTAATTGCTCCCTGTTTCAAGTATATAATTTAATGTGAAAACATTTGGGAGAAATGTTGCATGTTTCGCCCATTATTCATTTTGTAAAATAAAACGGAAATGGCCGTAAAGCCATCCTTTACTCAGTTATCTAATTACAATTCACTCGCATCCCTTATGTATCGTTAGCTTTTCAAACCAACTGCTCTGTGCTTCATAAATATCCCCCCCCCCCCCCCCCCCATTATTTCAAATCTATGGGTTAATTCTGTCCAATCTCCACAGACGTTTTAAAAGATAGCGCCATCTTAGCTCAAAGCACTGAAAATTATTCATAGCTCAGAAGGTCAATTAGCCCATTGTGGTCACGCCAGTCCTTTGAGAGAGATTCTTCAATTAGCCTCGCTCCCCTACTCTTTCCCCATAACCCTGAAAATTGCTCCTGTGAAACTTGTAGCTAATTTGCATTTTGAACATGTTTCACAAATAACGAACAGTGAACAGACGGTTTAAATAAAATCCAAAAAGACGAACAGAGAGTTGAAATGCTTTAGTGAGGAAGTGATGATTCGGTTGTGCAGAGCCTTGGGTCACCTCCCATCTGGAGTACTGCATTGAGTTTTGGGTACCACACCTCTGGAAATTTCATAGAATAGAATCATAGAATCCCTACAGTGCAGAAGGAAGCCATCCGGCCCATCGAGTCTGCACCAACCACAATCCCACCCATGCTCTATTTCCCACATATGTACCCTGCCCCTGACACTAGGGTTAATTTTAGCATGGCCAATCAACCTCACCCGTACATAAGACCATAAGGCGATAAGACATAGGAGCAGAATTAGGTCACTCGGCCCATCGAGTCTGCTCCGCCATTCAATCATGACTGATTTTTTTTCTCATCCCCATTCTCCTGCCTTTTCCCCATAACCCCTGGACCCCTTATCAATCAAGAGCCTATCAATCTCTATCTTAAAGACACTTAATGACCTGGCCTCCACAACCTTCTGTGGCAAAGAGTTCCACAGATTCACCGCTCTCTGGCTGAAGAAATTCCTCCTCATCTCTGTTTTAAAGGATTGTCCCTTTAGCCTGAGGTTGTGCCCTCTGGTTCTATCTTTGGACTGTGAGAGGAAACCGGAGCACCCGGAGGAAACCCATGCAGACACGGGGAGAATGTGCAAACCCCACACAGACAGTGACCTGAGGCCGGAAATGAACCCGGGTCCCTGGCGCTTTGAGGTGCTTTGCCGGGTTCAATTCAAACTGGTGCCACCCAATTATAATGGCCGTTGAGGGCTGACAGCCCAGTTCACCAGAATTATACCAGGGCCTAGCCTCTAAATTATGGGGACAGATTGTCTAAGCTTGGCATGTACTGTACTGCATTTGGAACTTAGATGGGTCTACAATTAACTAATTGTTCATCATTTCTGAATTTCTGCTTCATTTTCGATTTTTAAGTGAACCTTCATTGAATCTTAGACAATGCGAATGCTGGAATCTGAAACAAAAACAGAAACTGCTGGAAAATCTTGGCAGGTCTTACAGCATCTGTGAAGAGAGAATCGAGCTAACGTTTCGAGTCTGGATGACCCTTCAAGTCAGACCTGCTGAGGTTTTCCTGCACTTTCTGTTTTTGCTTCATTGCATCTTACTTTGTAGACATTGGTCTAAATTTTACGCTCCTCCCACCACCCACGCTCCCACATCGGGTGCAGAATATAATGTTGCAGCTACAGGCAGGGTGAAGAGAAAGATCAGCTTAATACATGGTTGAATGGTTTAAAAGTCTGATGACGGCAGGGAAGAAGCTTGTAACGACTTTAGTTGCGGTGGGCCTGTTAGAATATGAACTCCCTGATTAAGGGCCAAATTGATGAGCCAATCAGGGAGCCTCTTGCTTTGTATTTAACCAGGCGTGTCAGTTCCTCTGGGACTCCGAGTGGAGACTGCCAACTGAAGGCGCTCTGTATGCTGTTGTCAGACTTGTAAATAAGGGGATTTTGGTGAAGGGACTTCTGCCTCTGAGAACTTATTACAAAGCTGTTCTTGAGTCAGTTGGTACGTGATCTCAGACTATTGGATCTTTTTCCTGACGGAAGAAGGTGGAAGAGAATATGTCCGGGGTGCATGGGGTCCTTGATTATGCTGGCTGCTTTTCCCGAGGCAGACGGAGTCAATGGATGGGAGGCTGGTTCGTATGATGGACTGGGCTACGTTCACAACCCTTTGTAGTTTCTTGCGGTCTTGGTCAGAGCAGGTGGAATAAGTCTGAAGGGCAGAATGGCCTATGAGTGAAGAGAATACAGTTTTCACAACGTTTCCAGTTATTCCAGAAAAAAACCCAATAAAAACGCAAATCTGCTGTGATCGTAAGCAAAGCCTTACCTTCAAGCTGAACCCAAGCTTAACTTCCTCATGTTGGCTATGTGTGAAGGTTTGGGGAGATGGTGTGAAAGTGGAGTTGAGGGCTGAAGATCAGCCACGATTGTATTGAATGCTGGTGGATCTGGCTCAGCAGGCTATATGGTCTACTCCTGCTCCTGGTGTTTTTGGGTTCTCGTACATGTGTTCACATGCACATCTGGCTGCTCTGCCTGTTCAAAGACACAACCAGATGCACGGTCATACAGAACGAGAGACCCTCACTACTTTGAGGTGGGTGGAGGGGGGGGGGGGGGGGGTGAGCATGAAATTGCACGGATGGGATTCCCTCCGGGACACTGCCTGCCCTGGCCCAGGTACGATTTTACGGTGGGGTGGACAAGGCCTCAGATGGGAAGCTGCTTGCAGGGATCGGGATATTGAATTCGATGATCAGCCACGATCAAAATGAATGGCGGAGCAGGCTCGAAGGGCTGAATGGCCTCCTCCTGCTTCGAGCTTCTATGTTTAGTCTAGTTCGGTTTTTACCAATCCGGGTCCAGCTTCTCAATATCTAATTCCTCCACCTTGGTCTCTGCCAGCCTTGTACATTTCCTGATTTTTCTCTGATGCACTGGTTAATGTTACACAGGTCCCTTTTGTCTTTGTGCATCTGTACGTGTACACACACATTTACAAAAGTTACGGGTGAGCGACTTTACCTGAAGTATCTAATTCCCAGAACATTATCCATTTAGGAGATAACAGAGCAGAATCTTGTCACTAACCAGGTCATTTAGTATTTACCGCCCACTGGGGACCTTCCACATCGGCGTTGAGGAGAAATGCTTTTATTTTTGCAGCATTAAGCAATCCATTGGAAATAAAACCTGGCAAATTAGCATGTTATTAAGGAAGAAAGAGAAGCCAGATGGCCTGGATGAGAACACATAGAAGACAAAAGGAAAAATCAATCCGAGCCAGAAGGAATAAATCTTACAACAGCGGCATCTTGCATTTTTGTGGCATCTTTAAAATGAACAGTTTTATTTGTGACCTGTGACAACAAAGGGGAAATTCCTGATAGGATCAGATAACGTAGGATGAGAGGAGGATAGTGTGGAGCATGAATGTCAGCATGGAGCAGATGAGCTGAATGGCCTGTTTGCCTGCTGTAAGCTTTGTGTAGCTCTATAAATAATGAACAACAACTTGCAGATAGAGCCTTTAACGTAAGAGGCATCATAAGGCCGAAGAAAATGGATATTGTTTTAAGTTAATCTATTATTGTTCCAAGTAGGCTTACATTAACACGGCAATGAAGTTACTGTGAAAACCCCCTAGTCGCCACACTCCGGCACCTGTCAGGTACACTGAGGGAGAATTTAGCATGGCCAATGCACCTAACCAGCACATCTTTCAGACTGTGGGAGGAAACCGGAGCACCCAGAGGAAACCCATGCAGACATGGGGAGAACGTGCAAACTCGGCAGTCAGTGACCCAAGCTGGGAATCAAACCCGGATCCCTGGTGCTGTGAGGCATGCTAACCACTGTGCTACCATCTGCTATGTCTACCAGAGAGGGCAGGCATGGTAGCACAGTGGTTAACACTGTTGCTTCACAGCGCCAAGGACCTGGGTTCAATTCCCGGCTTGGGTCACTGTGTGGAGTTTGCGCGCTTTCCCCGTGTCTGTGTGGGTTTCCTCTGGGTGCTCCAGTTTCCTCCCAGATTCTGAAAGACGTGCTGGTTAGGTGCATTGACCCGAACAGGCGCCAGACTGTGGCGACTAGGGGAATTTCACAGTAACTTCATTGCAGTGTTAATGTAAGCTTTACTTGTGACTAATAAATGAACTTTAACTTTATACCGCCCTAATGAGAAAGGTTTGCATCTATAAATTAACACCGGCATGAAAACATTTAATAGCCAATGAGGTACGTTGGAAGTGTGGTCACTGTCGTAATGTAGGAAATGCAGCAGCCAATTTGCGCACAGCAAACTCCCACAAATAGCAGCATAACAATGACCAAATGATTCCTTTTCCTGATGTCGACTGAGGAATAAGCATTGGCCAGGACACTGGGAATGTGACTCTCACCCTTCTTTGAAATGGGATCTGTTACGTCTACCAGAGAAGGCAGAGTCTAATGTCTCAGTTTGGTGTCTCATCTGAGATCGAGATTTACCAACAAGGCCAAACATTTGCCTTCACTTCACTTCACTTGTTGAGATGACCAGGATGCTACGGGGACTTGATGGTTTGAGCTATAAGGAGAGGCTGGATAGACTGAGAGTTTTTTCTCTGGAGCGTAGAAGGCTGAGGGCTGATCTTATAGAAGTCTACATAATAATGAGGGGCACAGATCAGCTAGATAGTCAATATCTTTTCCCAAAGGTAGGGGAGTCTAAAACTAGAGGGCATAGGTTTAAGGTGAGAGGAAAAAGATACAAAAGTGTCCAGAGGGGCAACAGAGGGTGGTGAGTGTCTGGAACAAGCTGTCAGAGGTTGTAGTAGAGGCGGGTACAATTTTGTCTTTTAAAAAGCATTCAGACAGTTCATAGAATCATGGAATCCTACAGTGCAGAAAGAGGCCATTTGGCCCATCGAGTCTGCACTGACCACAATCCCACCCAGGCCCTACCCCCATATCCCTACATATTTTACCCACTAATCCCTCTAACCTACACACTAAGGGGCAATTTTAGCACGGCCAATCAACCTAACCCGCACATCTTTGGACTGTGGGAGGAAACCGGAGCACCCGGAGGAAACCCACGCAGACACAAGGAGAATGTGCAAACTCCACACAGACAGTGATCCGAGCCAAGAATCAAACCCAAGTCCCTGGAGCTGTGAAACAGCAGTGCTAACCACTGTGCTACCGTGTCATTACATGGATAAGATGGGTATAGAGGGATATGGGCCAAATGCAGGCAATTGGGATTAGCTTAGGGGTTTAAAAAAAAAGGGGCGGCATGGACAAGTTGGGCCAAAGGGCCTGTTTCCATGTTGTTAACCTCTATGACTCCATGACCAGTGCGTAAATGTGGTAAAATAGCTAATTGAAGGCTTGGATTTTTCAGTTCTACTTAAGCAATTAGGATTAAGCTTCAGACTTGATTTTTTTTTAATGCTGGCTTTAAGTCAGGGCAGAAAATCGCAGCTCATGACTGCTCAAGGGGAATCAAATTCTTGCAGTGAAAAATGGAAGACGGAATAATTGGAGTGAGAACCCAAAGACTTGGTGGCGATTGCAAGTTATAAAATTTCCCAATTGCATAATTTTGCCTGAATTTGTAATGAGACATTGGCGCTGGGATTTATACCATGCTGCTCTGCCTGCAGTTACCACTGTCGTATTCCACTGTTTCATTGTGTGAGTCTGGTAACTCTTTCCTCTGTCGAAGGGCTGGGTACAGAGCAACAACTATCATTTTCATCGAGGCGGTCCAGCCGGGAAGTTGCATCAGGTGTAGTGATGTGTATCACTGTAAAACCTCCTCCATATTTACGAGTCAGGTGTTGAGTCACTATGTGTTCCCTGGCCTGTCCAAAGATGTGCCGGTTAGGTGGATTGATAGTGCTAAATTGCATCTTAGTGTCCCAAGATGTGTAGGTTAGGGGGATTGGCTGTACTAAATTACCCCTTAGTGTCCAAAAGATGTGCAAGTTAGGTGGATTGACCATGCTAAATTGCCCCTTAGTGTCCAAAGATGTGTAGGTTAGAGGGATTTGCCGTGCTAAATTGCCCATATGTGTCCCATGATGTGTAGCTTAGGGGGATTGGCCATGCTAAATTGCCCCTTAGTGCTCCAAGATGTGCAGGTTAGGTGGATTGGCCATGCTAAATTTCCCCCTAATGTTCAAAGATGTGCAGGTTAGGTGGATTGGATATGCTAAATTGCCCCTTAGTGTCCCAAGATGTGTAGGTTAGAGGGATTAGTGGGGTAAATGCGTCGGGTTATGGAGATAAAGTGGGGGGTTGGGCCTGGGTTATATGCTCTGTCAGGGAGTCGGTGCAGACTCGATGGGCCGGATGGCCTCTTTCTGCACCATAGGGATTCTATGGGTCTATGTTCTGGGTGACCCACAATTGCACAGACAGGAGGGTTTTTAACTTTCCATTTATACATCAGGTATTCTCATCTGCCCGTGGTTTGCACGGATGCTATTTGGGGATGTCCTTGAGCTATGTGGGAGGTCATAGAAACATAGAAACGAGAAGCAGGAGTATGCCATTCAGCCCTTGGAGCCTGCTCCGCCATTCATTTTGATCATGGCTGATCATCAGATTCAATATCCTGATCACCCCTTCCCCCCATCCTCCCCATATCTCTTGATTCCCTTTAGCCCTGAGAGCTATATCTAATTTCTGCTTGAAATCACACAATGTTTTGGCCTCAAAAACCAGCAACCTTCAGTGTTTCTTGATGACTTCTTGTGAGGACCATTCAATTCTCCCATGTTTCTTCTGGGTCAAAACGCATTGCCTGAGGTGTTGAGCAGGGGTCCAAAAGGCTAATGTGACTTTAAGAGAAAGTGAGGGACATTGCTGAAATCCTGGTGGGTGGGGAGGCACGGTGTGGCACAGTGGCACAATAGCTAGCACTACTGCCTCACTGTGCCAGAGATCCAGTTTCGATTCCCCGCTTGGGTCACTGTCTGTGTAGAGTTTGCATGTTCTCCCTGTGTCTGAATGGGTTTCCTCCAGGTGCTCTGGTTTCCTCCCACAGTCTGAAAGACATACTGGTTAGGTGCATTGACCATGGTAAATTCTCCCTCAATGTACCCGAACAGGAGCCAGAGTGTGGTGACTGGGGGATTTTCACAGTAATTTCATTAGAGTGTTCATGTAAGCCAACTTGTGACACTAATAAATAAACTTTAAAAAGGCATTTGTTTTCCTCGATTCGCTAAGCTCCATGGGTGGCGACATCGTGGCGGATTGAGATTTTTGTGGGGGAGGCACGGGCGTGATGTGTGCCAGCACGGGTAGCCAGGGTGTTCAGGTCGACTTGAGGGTTCCAGTTATGCACCTCCTCGCAGTGTTCAAGTCTGGCAACTGATCCATGCTCACTGTGCTTGATTGGCTGAGACTGGGTGAGGACTCAGGGCAAATTCCTGGGAGCTAGAGCTGGGATAAGCATGGTGCGGGCATTTTGTGATTGCAGAGATGTTTTAAAACTCTTGTGCCACATAGTAAATAGTGTCATCTCTGCTTCGCAGTGAGGGGAACAAAATATATAAAATATGCAACAATCGGCTCTAACCAGATATATTCCTAGAACTTTAATTCCACAATCTTAAACCCCCACACCAAACAAACAGCCTTTTATGCCACCTCTGATAACTTTACATCTAATATAAAGAAGCGTTAAAAGAAAATGGAAGAGAGAGACCTTTTTTGCTGATGTTCCCTGTGAAATTTCTCATGGGTCCACCATTCCTGGAGAATCCCGGTCAGTGCTGGATGTTTGGCCATTCATTAGACTTCATCCTAGTAAGTTAATTTTTAATTCATTCATGGAACATGGGTACCACCGGCTAGCCAGCGTTTATTGCCCATCCTTAGTTGCCCTTGTTCAGTGGACAATTGAGAGTCAGCCACATATAAATCATAGAAACCCTACAGTACACAAGAAGACCATTCGGCCCATCGAGTCTGCACCAACAACAGACGCCCCCCTAGACCCTATCCCCACTTAGTTACCCTGCTAATCCCTCTAACCTACACATCCCGGAACACTAAGGGTTAACTTAGCATGTCCAATCAACCTAACCCGCACGTCTTTGGACTGTGGGTGGAAACCAGAGCACCCGGAGTAAACCCACGCAAACACGCGGAGAATGTGCAAACTCCGCACAGACAGTGACCCAAGTCAGGAATTGAACCCAGGTCCTTGGCGCTGAGAGGCAGCAGTGCTAACCACTGTGCCACCATGCCGCCCATATCTGTGGCTCTGGAGTCACATGTAGGCCACGCCAGGTAAGGACGGCAGATTTCCTTCCCTAAAGGACATTAGTGAACCAGATGGTTTTTTTTGACAATTGACAATGGTTTCAGGGTCATCAGTAGATTCTTAATTCCAGATATTTTTCATTGAATTCAAATTTCACCACCAGGATTCGAACACAGATCCCCAGAACATTAACTGAATTTCTGGATTAATAATCTGGTGATAATACCACTCGGCCATTGCCTCCCCCTTCTGTTTTGTCAGCCCTTCCTAGACTAGTCCAAAGCTTTTATGATGTGGGTTTGGGGTGGGGGGGAGGAGGGGGGGGGAGGGGGGAGACGGGGCGGAGCAGGATGGGGTGGAGTTTGTTGCAGGGTAGGATTTACAGCAGAACTCACAGCAATCAATCCATTTTAGAGGAAGCCAAAGCGTATTTTTCTGGAGGCTACTTTTAAAGGGTGGAGAGCTTCAAGTTTTTAGGTGTCCAGATCACCAACAACCTGTCCTGATCCCCCATGCCGACACTATAGTTAAGAAAGCCTAACAATGCCTCTACTTTCTCAGAAGACTGAGGAAATTTGGCATGTCCGCTACAACTCTCACCAACTTTTACAGATACACCATAGAAAGCATTCTTTCTGGTTGTATCACAACTTGGTATGGGCTCCTGCTCTGCCCAAGACTGCAAGGAACTACAAAAAGTCGTGAGTGTAGCCCAATCCATCACGCAAACCAGCCTCCCATCCATTGACTCTGTCTACACTTCCTGCTGCCTCGGCAAAGCAGCCAGCATAATTAAGGACCCCACGCACCCGGGACATTCTCTCTTCCACCTTCTACCATCGGGAAAAAGATACAAAAGTCTGAGGTCACGTACCAACCGACTCAAGAACATTCTTCCCTGCTGCTGTCAGACTTTGAATGCACCTACCTTACATTAAGTTGATCTTTTTCTACACCCTAGTTATGACTGCAACACTTCATTTTGCACTCTCTCCTTTCCTTCTCTATGAACAGTATGTTTTGTCTGTATAGCGTGCAAAAAACAATACTTTTCAGTGTGTTAATACATGTGACAATAATAAATCAAATCAAAATCAAATCAAAGTTTCGCCAGCAGACAGAACCCTGAATGAAACTATGGCAAAGTCTCCCGATTATAGCAGGGTTATCCTCCAGTAAAATGCAGTCAGTGGAGGAGAGTATATAATAAAAATCACATGGATAAAATCCAACTGCATCGAACTGAGGCAAGCAGTGTAGAAATCTGCAAAGTATAGTGGCAGGAGAGAAGATTGAACAAATTTTAAGAGCCGGCAAAGAATGTCTAAAAAAAAAGAGTGAGGAAATTAGAGTATGAGAGAAAGTTAGCTCGTAATATAGCAACAGATAGTCAGATTTTTTACAAGTGCTTAAATAGGAAAAGAGTAATTAAAACTAAAGCTGGTCCTCCAAAGGGTGGATCTGGGGAACTGATAATGGAAAAGAAGAAAATAGCGGAAATATTGAACAGTTTGTTGTGCCTGTCTTCACTGCAAAAGACTTAGAAAACTTTCCAAAGATACCTGAAAATTAAGAGATGAAAAATGTGGAGGAACAATCACCATTGCCAGGGAAAAGGTGCTGGAAAAACTATCAGACCTGAAGATTGACAAGTCCCCAGGACCAGATGGCCTGCATCTTAGAATCATAAAATAAGTGGTGGCACAGATAGTAGAGGCATTGGTTATAAACTTCCAAAATTCCTTCACTTCTGGAAGGGCCCAGTAGATTTGGAAATAGCCAATGTGACACCTCTATTCAAGGAAGGAGTGAGACAGAAACCAGGAAACTGTAGGCCCACTAGCCAAACATCTCTCATAGGGAAAGTGCTGGAATTCATTATTAACAAAGTTATAGCAGGATATGTAGAAAATCATAATGGGATCAGGCAGAGTCAACATGGATTTGTGAAAGGGAAAGTAAGTTTAACTAATTTATTAGAGTTTTTGAGGAGTTTCAAGGAAAGGTGGATGAAAGGGGAATGTGTAAATGGAGTGTACTTGCATTTTGAAAAGGCATTTAAATGTTAGTACACAAGATAAGAACACGGTCTAGGGGGTGACACAATTAAGGATACCAATAATTAAGGATTGGTTAGCATTGGTTAGAGTAGTGATAAATAGGTACTTTTTGGGTTGGCAAGTTGTAACTTGTAGAGGCCAAAGGATCAGTGCTGGACCTCTGCTGTTTAGAATCTGTATCAATGACTTGGAATGAATTTATGATAACTACATTTGCCGATGATACCAAGGTGGACAGGAAGTTGTCAAGGGGAGGTAGAGATTCTGCAAAGGGATATGGATGGACTCAGTGAGTGAGCAAAAATTTGGCAGGTGGAGCTTTAATGTGAGACAACGGGCCCGATTTTACCATTGCGTCACGCCCGTTTTCGGGCATGAAAACGTGGTAAAGTCGGGCGTGAGGCCATTAATGCAATCCGCGCCCGCACAGATGGCCACTTTACCAAGGCCCGGGAATGGCTGCGATCCGATTCACGCCCAAAACGGGCGCAACGGCGATTTAAATGCATTTGCATGCATTTAAATTGAATTAATTAACGGCCCGCCCAGCTTTATCAACATTTCCCCCTTTACCACCACGTTCACCAATCCAGAATTAGGCCGAAATGGACATGCTAAATAAAAGTCTGTTTCAGGCGCTCCAGCTGCTGAAGAGGCAAGTTCAGAGCTTCCAACGGCTCTCTGACTCAGATCGATGGTGGGAGGGGAGGGGGAGGCGGGCCTGATCGTTCTCTGGTGAGGGGGGGAGGGCTGAGGGAGGCCCGATCATTGTCTGGTGGCGGCGGGGGGGAAAGGAGGAGGACAGATCGTTGTCTGGTTGGCGGGGTGGGGTGGGGAGGTGGTGGGGAGGGAGGGTGGTGGGAGGGAGGCGAGCCTGATCATTCTCTAGTGAGGAGGAGGGAGGAGGAGGCGGGTCAGATGTACCTCTGTAGGGGGCAGGGGAGGGGAGTGAGACCATATCATTCTTTTGTGGGGGGGAGGAGGGAGGCGGGTAAGATGTATCTCTGAGGGGTGGGGGGGAAGAAGGGAAGTCAGATCATTCCCTCGGAGTAGGGGGAGTGAGGCCAAATCGTTCTCTGGTTTTGGGTGGGGAGGAGGGAGGTGGGTAAGATGTATCTCTGGTGGGGGGGAGGCCCGAACGCTCACTGGTGGTGGGGGCGGGGGAGGCCAGATGGATCTCTGGTGGGAGGGACAGGGAGGATCGGGGGGTCCGCTGCCACTCTGCGGGCGATCGGTGGTGGGGAAGGGGGCAGGGGGTCGTGATCGGTCTGGGTTGCGGGGGGGGGGGGTGGGTGGATAAGGGGGACAGTCATGTTGTGGGGGTTGGGGTGATGTCCGTGGGGGCCATCGCTCCCGCTTTTCGTTCCCGGGCCGCTTTCTCCGCTTTTTGCGGCCTGGGAGCAATCTGACACAGGCGCACTTTTTCAAATGTTTTTCTAACTGCGCATGTGCAGTTCAGAGCTCCGATCGATTCGGGCGCGCTAAGCCCCGCCCACAGCACGATTCAGACTCACGATTTTTTTTCCAGGCTGAGTGTGTATGGGGGCGCGCCTGAAAGCAGATTTCTAAGTCGGATCTGAATTGCACCCAGATTCAGCACTTCGAATGAAAATGGTAAAATCAGGCCCAATGTGAACTTGTCCAGTTTGGCAGGAAGATCAGAAAGGTGACATGCTATTTAAATGGTGAGAGATTGCTGAACTTGGAGGTGCAGAGCGCCCTGCTACTAGAATCACAAAAGGTTAGAATGCAGGTACGGCAAGTGATTAGGAAAGCAAATGACATGTTTGAGTTTATTGTAAGGAAAATGGAATATGGAAGATGGGAAGTTTTACTGCAGCTGTGCGGGGCCTTAGTGAGATCACATCTGGAATACTGTGTTCAGCCTTAGTCTCCTTATTTGAAAAAGGATATAATTGCGTTTGAAGCAGTTCAGAGAAGCTTCGCTTGATTAATTCATGAGGTGCAGGGTTTATTTTATGAAGACAGGTTAAATAGTTTGGGCCAACTTACCACCACCTAATGGAATATATAAGAATGAGAGGTGATCTTATTGAAACATGTAAGATCCTGAGGGAACTTGACAGGGTGAATACTGAGAGAATAAGGGCAGGAATTTTCCAGCAACAGGGTCAGCGAACTATTGAAATCCCCATTCACTTCAGCGAGACCGGAAGATTCCGCTGGCATGAAAGGCTGGAAAATTCCAGCCATTGTATTGAAAACTGGTGTTCCAGAGCTAGCCATTCCACTAGCCAAGCTGCTCCAGTACAGATGCAACAGTGGCATCTACTCGATGATGTGGAAAATTGCCCAGATATGTCCTCCACACAAAGAATAACATCACGTATAGCCAGTTACAGTCCTATTGGTCTACACTCAATCATCAGCAAAAAGATGGAAGGTGTCCCCAACAGTGCTAATAAGCAGCAATAACCTGCACATTAATGCTGAGTTTGTACCAGGGCCACTCAGCTCTGGGTCTCATTATAGTCTTGTTCCAATCAGAGAATAAAAAAGTTGAACGCAAGAGATAATATTCCTTGATAAAACAGAGCTGAGGAGAAACTACTTCTCCCAAAGGGTTGTGAATCTGTGGAATTTGCTCCCCCAAAGTGCAGTGGATGCTGGAACAGTGAGTCAATTTAAGGAGGAGTTAGACAGATTTTTAATTGGTAATGGGTTGAAGGGTTATGGGGAGAAGGCAGGAAAATGGGGATGAGGAGCATATCAGCCATGATCGAATGGCGGAGCGGACTCGATGGGCCGAATGGTCTAATTCTGCTCCTTTATGGTGTGAATTTATGAACTTATTCCAAGGCAGTGTATGACGAGTGTGGAAACAAGGAACCCTAATAACATTAAAGTCAATGCGAATCAGTGGGAAAACTCTCTACTGGTTGGAGTTATACCTAGCATAAAGGAAGATAATTGTTGTTGAAAGGTCAATCATCTCAGCCCCAGGACATCAATGCAAGAGATCCCCAGTGTGGTGTCCTTGGCCTAACCGTCTTCAGCTATTCCATGAATGATCCCCTTTCCAACACAATGCCAGAAGTGGGTTTGTTCACTGTGTTCAAAAGCATTTGCAACTCTTTGGATACTGAAGCCGCCCATATCTAAATGATGCAAGACCTGAACAACATTCAGTCTTGAGCTGATCAGTGGCAAGTAATGTTTATGCCACACAAGTTCCAGAAATGACCATCTGCAACAAAGGAGTATCTAAGCAACTCTGTTGGACATTTAGCAGCATTCAAATTGCTGAATCCACCATCATCACCATCCTGGGGGAGTGACCAGAAAGTTAACTTGACCAGCTATACAAATATGGTTACAAGAGCAGGTCAGAGGCTGGGAATTTTGTGGTGATTAACTCACCTCCTGTCTCCCTGAAGCCTGTCCGCCATCCGCAAAGTACAAGTCAGGACGGTGATAGAATATTTTCCAGTTGTCTACATCTCCAACTCAAGAATCTTGACACCACACAGGACAAAGCAGCCCACTTACCTGGCACCCCATTCACCATTTTAAACTTTCACTCCCTCTACCAGCAATGCAAAGTGACCACAATTTGTACCACATTGAAGGTGCGTACAGCAACTCATCAAGGCTCCTTCGACAGCACCTTCCAAACCCACGGCCTCTGCCAACCGGAAGGACAAAGACTGCAGGTTCATGGGAACATCCCCTCCACCTTACACACCAACCTAATTCAGAACTATATGCATTTCCTAACCATCACTGGGTCAAAATCCTGGAATTCCCTCCATAACAGCACTGTGGATGTGTACCTAAGCCAGATGGACTGCAGCGATTCAAGAAGACAGCTCACCATCACCTTTGCAAGGACAATTAGGGATGGGCAATAAATACTAACCTCAGTGATGCTCACCTCACATGAACAAATTTTAAAAAAAACTAAAGATTGATTTTCTTCACTAGTAGATGCTCACCAAATTCTGCTCTCCTATTTAAAGTTAACGTTTATTTATTGGTCACATGTAGGCTTACATTAACACTGCAATGAATTAACTGTGAAAATCCCCAAGTCGGCACACTCCAGCGCCTGTTCGGGTACACTGAGGAAGAATTTAGCATGGCCAATGCACCTAACTAGCATGTTTGAGGATTCAGGGTTAACCATTTAGGACGGAGGTGAGGAAACACTTCTTCACCCAAAAAGTGGTGTGTCTGTGGCAGTAGTTGATGTGGAGATGCCGGCGTTGGACTGGGGTGAACACAGTAAGAGTTTTAACAACACCAGGTTAAAGTCCAACAGGTTTATTTGCTACCAAATAAACCTGTTGGACTTTAGCCTGGTGTTGTTAAAACTCTTATTGCAGTAGTTAATGCCAAACATTGAATGTATTCAAAAGGCGGCTGGAAGCACTTGGGGCAAATGGGATCAAAGGTTATGGGGAGAAAGCAGGGTTAGGCGATTGAGTTAGAACATAGAACATTACAGCACAGAACAGACCCTTCGGCCCACGATGTTGTGCCGAGCTTTATCTGAAACCAAGATCAAGCTATCCCACTCCCTATCATCCTGGTGTGCTCCATGTGCCTATCCAATAACCGCTTAAATGTTCCTAAAGTGTCTGACTCCACTATCACTGCAGGCAGTCCATTCCACACCCCAACCACTCTCAGAGTAAAGAACCTACCTCTGATATCCTTCCTGTATCTCCCACCACGAACCCTATAGTTATGCCCCCTTGTAATAGCTCCATCCACCCGAGGAAATAGTCTTTGAACGTTCACTCTATCTATCCCCTTCATCATTTTATAAACCTCTATTAAGTCTCCCCTCAGCCTCCTCCGCTCCAGAGAGAACAGCCCTAGCTCCCTCAACCTTTCCTCATAAGACCTACCCTCCAAACCAGGCAGCATCCTGGTAAATCTCCTCTGCACTCTTTGCAGCGCTTCCACATCCTTCTTATAGTGAGGTGACCAGAACTGCACACAATATTCCAAATGTGGTCTCACCAAGGTCCTGTACAGTTGCAGCATAACCCCACGGCTCTTAAACTCCAACCCCCTGTTAATAAAAGCTAACACACTATAGGCCTTCTTCACAGCTCGATCCACTTGAGTGGCAACCTTTAGAGATCTGTGGATATGAACCCCAAGATCTCTCTGTTACTCCACAGTCCTCAGAACCCTACCTTTGACCCTGTAATCCACATTTAAATTAGTCCTACCAAAATGAATCACCTCACATTTATCAGGGTTAAACTCCATTTGCCATTTTTCAGCCCAACTTTGCATCCTATCTATGTCCCTTTGCAGCCTACAACAGCCCTCCACCTCATCCACTACTCCACCAATCTTGGTGTCATCAGCAAATTTACTGATCCACCCTTCAGCCCCCTCCTCTAAGTCATTAATAAAAATCACAAAGAGCAGAGGACCAAGCACTGATCCCTGCGGCACTCCGCTAGCAACCTGCCTCCAATCCGAAAATTTTCCATCCACCACCACCCTCTGTCTTCGATCAGACAGCCAGTTACCTATCCAATCAGCCAACTTTCCCTCTATCCCACACCTCCTCACTTTCATCCTAAGCCGACCATGGGGGACCTTATCAAACGCCTTACTAAAATCCATGTATATGACATCAACTGCCCTACCTTCATCAACACACTTAGTTACCTCCTCAAAAAATTCTATCAAATTTGTGAGGCATGACTTGCCCTTCATGAATCCGTGCTGACTATCCCGGATTAATCCGCGTGATTGCGATGAATGGTGGAGCAAGCTCGAAGGGCCAAATGTTTCTCAGACTGTGGGAGGAAACCAGAGCACCCGGAGGAAACCCACGCAGACTTGGGGAAAACGTGCAAACTCCACACAGACAGTGACCCAAGCCAGGAATTGAACCCAGGTCCCTGGCGCTGTGAGGCAGCCGTGCTAACCACTGTGCTGCCGTGCCGCCCTATTTAGTAGCAGCAAAGGAAACTTCTAACAAATTGGCTTCACTTAATGGATTTCAGCTTGCCTCTCAGACGTTTGTTGAACTCTTGCAGTTGTGGGTAATCAAACATTTGGGCTCATCAATCGTCCAGATGAGGAGACAGCAGCATTTCAATTATGTTCTGAAGGTTTTTTTTCACAAACAGCTTCCTCTGAGAGGTCACCATGGCAACTTTCCCCCGTTCAGGCTGAGCTGCAGAGCGACTCCTCATGTAACATCACAGGTTGTCTTCGTCACAGCCACAGTCACTCTGTGGAAGACAGATTCATGTCAATCCAGCCAACCGAAATGACAATGAATTGAATGATAGCCCAGTGCCGACACAGGATGGAAAGTGAAACAAGTGCAGCTAAGTGCCGTGGTGCTGACATTGAAGATTCCGTTTGTGTGCAGAGGCCATCAGTACAAAACAACAAGTGAATCAAAATAGTCAAAGTCTAAAATGGCAGAAGGAGACAACAGCAATTGAAAGTTGGAATGACATGCACCCATTTACCTGATCAAAGTTGAGGTCCAGATTTGATGTAAGTATTTAACCCTCTCCATGCTGCTCCACAATTAGCGCTTGTTTCATCTTCCTGCAGTGGATGCGTTGAATAAAAATGATGTGATGCAGTCTGTGAGGTTCTAAAGTAATAGATGCACATATCCGTGATGTACTAACTACCACTTCCAAAGACTCTCCAAATGTAAGCAGCTATTCAAATGCATTACCACATGGTCTGCACAGCACGGTGGCACAGTGGTTAGCACTGCTACCTCACAGTACCAGGGACTCGATTCCCGGCTTGGGTGACTGTCTGTCTAGAGTCTGCACGTTCTCCCTGTGTCTGCGTGGGTTTCCTCCGGGTGCTCCAGTTTCCTCCCACAGTCCAAAGATATGCCAGTTTGGTGGATTGGCCATGCTAAATTGCATTAGTGTCAGGGGGACTAGCTAGGGTAAATACATGGCGTTATGGGGATTGTGGTCGGTGCAGTCTCGATGGCCTTCTCCTGCACTGTTGGAATTCTATTCCATGAAATATCCCACATAACCTGCTTAAATGTCGTTAATGAAGAGCTAAATATGCTATAACTAGTGGAGTGTCACAGAGATCAGTGCCGGAGTCTCAATCGTTTGAGATCGAGATCAATGACTTGGATAACGGCTTGGAATTTTCTTGTACCTAGTGGAACATGAGGCAGACAAAGGACATGCTGCTTTTTTTTCACTGAAAGAGGTCACCAGAGGCTCTCACGTGAGGGCCACCATTCTGCATCAGGCACAGATGGCAATAGACTGTCCTGCCCTTACCACCTCCTAAAAGTGTATTAGAAGGATTTCCGTGTTGATAATTAACCGTTTTGGCCACATTACAAATGCACCTTCCATGGCCATCAAATCCTGAAGTGAGACGCAAACCCAGAGCTTCTGGTTCAGAGGTAGGGAGACCACTCACTATGCCACAAAACCTCCATTCCTTAGATAAACTGAGTAATCACGCAAACCAGCCTCCCATCCGTTGACTCTGTCTACACTTCCCGCTGCCTCAACCAGCATAATTAAGGAGACCACACACCCCGGACATTCTCTCTTCCACCTTCTTTTTTTTTAATATATCCAATTCAATTTAATCAATGTCCAATTCAAAGTCTCAGCAAGTGAGACATTCCCGATCCAAGCTGACAAGACAAGCATCTCACTTCCTGTCTTGGGCTTGATCTACATGATCCAAGCTGATTGGAGCAGGCATTACACCTCCGCCAAGGCTTGATCTCATTTGCATCTTAGCCAAAAGGCCGAGATGCCGCTTTGAAAAATTGCTTCAAATGAAGCCTCAGCGTAACCTCATGACTTCAAGCAAGTGCAGGACATCAATACTACACTGGATCTTAGCCAAAAGGCCGAATCTGAGGTCACGTACCATCCGACTCAAGAACAGCTTCTTCCCTGCTGCTGTCAGATTTTTGAATGGACCTACCTTGCATTAAGTTGATCTTTCTCTACACCCTAGCTATGACTGTAACACTACATTCTGCACTCTCTCGTTTCCTTCTCTATGAACGGTATGCTTTGTCTGTATAGCACGCAAGAAACAATACTTTTCACTATGTTAATACATGTGACAATAATAAATCAAATCAAATCAAATTAATGTATGGTTCCAAAATCTGCTGATGATACAAAGATAGGTAGTGGGGGTATGATGTGAAGCGGACAAAAGGGGGCAAATTTTCCTATTCCGCCCACCATGGGAATCATAGTGAAGGAGGGGCAAACCATAGAAAGATCTGTTGACCTTAGGTGGGATTTTCCGGTTTCGGGGTGAGCGCGGCCAGAAACTCCCGCCCAAGGAGTTTGCAAAGTGATTTGGATAGGTTAAGTGAGTAGGAAGAAATTTGGCAGATGGAGTATAATGTGGGGAAAATGTGAACTTGTCCACTTGGGCAGGAAGAACAAAAAGGCAGCATATTGATTAAATGGAGGGAGGTTCTCTGTGGTACCTGAATCTAGGTGGCTTGGTACATGAATCACAAAAATAGTTAGGATGCAGGTGCGGCAAGTGATTAGGATAGGAAATAGAATGTTGTCGTTTATTGCAAGGGAAATAGAAGGTAAAAGTAAGGAAGTTTTGCTACAATTGTACGGGGTGTTGGTGAAACACCTGGAGTGCTGCATACCGTTTGGGTCTCCCCACATAAGAAAGGATAGTTACATTAGAAGCAATTCAGAGAAGGCTCACTTGACTTGATTCCTGGGATGAAGGGTTATCTTAATAGGAAATGTTAGACAGAGTAGGTCTGCATCCATGGGAGTTTAGAAGAATGAGAGGTGAACTTGTTGAAACATAGAAAATCTCAAGGGGACTTGATAAGGTGGATACTGAAAGGATGTTTCCCGTTATGCAAGAGACTAGAATCAGGGACACAGTTTAAAAATAAGGTGTCTCCTATTTAAGGCAGAAATTAGGAGAATTTTTTTCTCACAGAGGATTGCTGTGGCAATCTATGGAATTCTCTTAGTCATAGAGGTTTACAGTATGGAAACAGGCCCTTCAGCCCAACTTATCCATGCCGCCCAGTTTTTACCACTAAGCTAGTCCCAATTGCCCGTGTATTGCCCATATCCTTCTATACCCATCTTACCCATGTAACTGTCTAAATGCTTTTTAAAAGACAAAACTGTACCCGCTTCTATTACTGCCTCTGGCAGCTCATTCCAGACACTCACCACCCTCTGTGTGAAAAAATTGCCCCTCTGGACACTGTTATATCTTCGCGCTCTCACCTTAAACGTATGCCCTCTAGTTTTAGCCTCACCTTGATTTGAATTGATTTGCTTTGATTTGATTTATTATTGTCACATGTACTAGTATATTGTTATTGTTTCTTGCATTCCATAGAGACAAGCATACTGTTCACAGAGAAGGAAATGAGGGAGTGCAGGATGTCGTGTTACAGTCATAGCTAGGGTGCAGAGAAAAATCAACTTAATGCGAGGTAGGTCCATTCAAAAGTCTGATGGCAGCAGGGAAGAAACTGTTCTTGAGTCGGTTGGGACGTGGCCTCAGACTTTTGTATCTTTTTCCCCAACGGAAGAAGATGGAAGAGAGTATGAAGAGAGTGGAAGAGAGACTACCTTTGGGAAAAGATGTTGACTATCTAACTTATCTATGCTCCTCATTATTTTATAGACCTTTATAAGATCACCCCTAAGCCTTCTATACACCAGGGAAAATAGTCCCAGTATATCCAGCCTTTCCTTATAACTCAAGCTATCAAGCCCCTAGTAGCATCCTAGTAAATCTTTTCTGCACTCTTTCTAGTTTAGTAATATCCTTTCTGTAATAGGGTGATCAGAACTGTACACAGTATTCCAAGTGTGGTCTTACCAATGTCTTGTACAACTTCAACAAGACATCCCAATTCCTGTATTCAATGTTCTGACCAATGAAATCAAGCATGCCGAATGCCTTCTTCATCACTCTGTCAACCTGTGACTCCATTTTCAAGGAGCTATGAACCTGTGCCCCAAGACCTCCCTGTGCTATAACACTCCTCAACGTCCTACCTTTAGCACTGTAAACCCCTCAATGCAGAAGTAAGCGCAGGACGTATTTAATATGAAGGTGAATGGGCGAGTCGAATGGGCTTTAAGCATAAATCATTTTGGCGAGGGATATTTAGTGGGGCATGAGGAGACCACACCATAGTCAAAATAGCCTTGAGTTACCGTTCAGTGATGCAAGTCAAGTTGCACAACACCATGCAGCAAATATAATTAATTTTTAGTGTTTATTCTCCCTATCACAATCATTAGTATTCTTCTTTTCGGCGGCACGGTAGCACAGTGGTCAGCACTGCTGCCTCACAGCGCCAGGGACCCAGGTTCGATTCCTGGCCTCGGATCACTGTGTGGAGTTTGCACGTTCTCCCCGTGTCTGCCTGGGTTTCCTCCGGGTGCTCCGGTTTCCTCCCACACTGCAAAGATGTGTGGATTAGGTGTATTGACCATGCTAAAAATGCCCCTTAGTGTCAGGGGGCCTAGCTAGGGTAAATGTATGGGGATAGGGACTGGATGGGATTGTGGTCAGTGCAGACTCGATGGGCCGAATGGCCTTCTTCTGCACTGTAGGGATTCTATAATAAAAAAATAATTAACTGAGTAAGTCCTGTCCCGGCTCAATCTACCAAATCTCCCCAGAGAGCAATGGAAGCAGGGTCATTGAATATCTTTTAAGGCTTAGTTAGATAGTTTCTTGATTGACAAGGGAGTCAATGGGTACAAGAAGTAGACAAGAAAGTAGAGTTGAGATTACAATCAGAGCAGCCATGATTTTATCAAATGGTGGTGGAACTCATGGATCCAAATGGCTTACTCCCTGTTAATGATTTGTCGAAGAATTCATTGGCTCTTACTCTGGATGGAATCTTGCTGGAGGCAAGAAATAGTCTTTCATTCAAAATACCTTTATTTACAGCACTACCTATTTACAACATTATAGAACATTGGGACACAGCTACAGCTATTCTTTGAGGCATTTCTCCTCTTCCCCCAGTGAGGGATATCACTGTGACATAGGTCCTTACGCATATGCTCAGTAGCTATCATTAGAGTTAACTCTTTACTCTACATGGACAGCACAGTGGCACAATGGTTAGCTCTGCTGCCTCACAGCGCCATGGACCCGGGTTCAATTCCCAGCTTGTGTCACTGCCTGTGTGGAGTTTGCACGTTCTCGCCGTGTCTGCATGGGTTTTCTCCGGGTGCTCTGGTTTCTTCCCACACTCCAAAGATGTGCGGGTTAGGTGGATTGGCCATGCTAAATTGCCCCTTAGTGTCAAGGGAGCTAGCTAGGGTGAATGCATGGGGTTATGGGGATAGGGCCTGGGTGTGATTTGGTCGATGCAGACTCGATGGGCCGAATGGCCTCCTTCAGCACTGTAGGATTCTATGATTCAATGATCCAGAAGAGATCCACTAGAAAAGCATTGAAAATATGTTTCGTAATCATTTACCAAAGTCTCTTGTGGCCAAGGAAGTTGCCTCCCTTGACGGCTTCACTGTCCAGACGACAGTTACAACCACATCGGGGTCCGAATGACTCCTCCCGTCCCAGAGGTTTAACGAGTCCCACGACTGCCTGCGGTGAGCAAGCTCCCAAAATGTCTGCATAGTGAATTGGCAGAAGGCACAAAGCTGTCAACAAAACAACATGATGTGGAGATGCTGGCATTGGACTGGGGAGGGGGAACAGTAAGAAGTCTCACAACACCAGGTTAAAGTCCAACAGGTTTATTTGGAATCACAAGCTTTCAGAGCGCTGCTCCTTCATCAGGTGAGTGAGGCAACTCACCTGATGAAGGGGCAGTGCTCCGAGAGCTCATGATTCCAAATAAACCTATTGGACTTTAGTGTTGTGAGATTTCTTACTGAACAAAACAACAGAAATATACCGAGCCTCCAATTTAACCTTCTCATGTCCAGTAGAATGGGAAATACCAATTAAAATTGGGACTGAGGCATCTTGTAATATACTAAATGATGTAAATGGTCGCTTCAAAAAATGTACAGAAAGATAATGTATTATTACAATCTTACACTGAGCTCCTTTGCATCTACACTGTCACATTTGTGCAAGAACCTTCAGAGCTCTCTGCTGCATTCAGTAACACCTCACTTTTCAACCACCTGTGTTCAACTAAGATTGAGACCCGTGCGGTCTGTTAACAGGTCAGCCAGTCCAATAAGTCTCTTACCTGAGGCCATATCAGATTGGACCATGCCGATGCTGAGAACAATATGCACTTTGTTTCCCCACAATGCTTCTCTTCAACGCAACACAGATAGAGTGAAAAGAGGCTAAACAATGGTTATTTCCCAATTGGGGTCTCTGAAAATGGGAGGACTGGCTTCCGAGATCAGAAGTAACAAAGCTACTGATTAGGACAGAGAGTTCTGCTTCAGTATAGGTTGAGTCTCCCATTCTCTAGGCTTACGTGTAATGCAACGTCTCCTCAGTGGTCCATAGGAACTTGTCAGCCCTTCAGCCCTTCCTCCATTCTACACAACCTGGCTCCATATCCCTCAACACATCAAAAATCTATCACCGGCAGTTTTGAAATTTTCAATTGATCCCAACCTCAGCCGTTTGTTGCGGACAATATTTCCAGATTTCCACGACCTTTGTGCTGGTTCTTACTTGAATAGAAGCTCTCGGAATATTTAGATATTTTTACTGCTGCTACCATTAAAACCTCTCAGATAAACATAGGTAACATGTCTTTTGGATGAGATGTTAAGAATCATTGAATGCCTACAGTGCAGAACGAGGTCATCCAGCCCATCAAATATGCACCAATTCTTCAAAAGGGCATCCCACCTAGACCCTCCCCTCTGTCCTGTTCCTGTAACCCTGCGCATTCACCATGGCTAATCCATCTAACCTACACATCTTTGGACGCTAAAGGGCAATTTAGCATGGCTAATCCACCTAACCGACACATCATTGGCCACTAAGAGGCAATTTAGCATGGCCAATCCACCTAACCTACACATCATTGGACACGAAGGGACAATTTAGCATGGCCAATCCACCTAACCTGCACATCATTGGCCACTAAGAGGCAATTTAGCATGGCCAATCCACCTAACCTACACATCATTGGACACGAAGGGACAATTTAGCATGGCCAATCCACCTAACCTGCACATCATTGGCCACTAAGAGGCAATTTAGCATGGCCAAGCCACCTAACCTGCACATCATTGGAGTGTGGGAGGAAACCGGAGCACCCAGAGGAAACCCACATGGGCATAGGGAAAATGGACAAACTCCACACAGGCAGTGACCCAAGGCCGGAATTGAACCCAGGTCCCTGGCACTTCAGCCAAGAGCTGCAGGTGATCCCAAGCCAATATTTCAAAGAAGGACAGTGCAGTTCTTCCTAGTGTTCTGGCCAATATTAATTCCTCAACCAACGCCACCAGAAACAGATTACCTGGCCACTGTCACATTGCTGTTTGGAGCTGCTTTCTGTGCTCCACTTGTCTATCGCCTTTACGGAAATACATCAATGACTGCATTTCAAATCATACTTCATTGGCTGTAAAGCCCTTTGGAACGTCCAGAGGTCAAAAATTCAAGTCTTTCTTTTCAGAAAGAAAACTTTATCCATCCAAGTTTTTTTCCCACCCTTGCTGCTGCCAGTTTATCCAAAGGGGATATAGAACACTGCTTCCATCACTTAAAGCAGTGTCATTGAATGCACAGACTGTGGTATGAGCTAAATTAGTGCTGCAAGGTGACTGAGAAGCCAAGTTACTTTCCTGGCTCACAATTCTTGCATTTGCACAAGTCTTGAAGCCAAAAGCAGTAGCAAGTGAAAAGTCAGCACGTCTACCAAAAGTCTCTGCTGAAGTAAAACGTGTAAAGAACTTCATTGCTATTGAGGATTGGGCTGTAATCTTAGAGGGAAGCAGTTTGAATGTGTTGTTTTGTCTGTTCAAGTTTCATTGCACCTTAGATAGGGTTTGAAGACGCTTAATTTTGTTCCAGCAAAGTCTTGAAGCCCAGCGTAAAAGGATCTATTTGCTTGTATTTTCTAAGCCCATCTTTAGCTGGAGATCACTAACGTGACATCAGTCTTGGCATCTAATGGAATGTTCCAACTCTGTCATTTACAATTGGTCAACGCTGCCAAAAACAAGCTTATCATTTCACACTCCTCGAACCAAAAAGATAGATGGAGATGGCAGAGGTTTGATAATACTTAGCTTCACCGCTTGGACTCGATTCTAGAAATGAAAATTATTCAGGTTCCATAAAGGATGGATGATCTTCCCCATCAGATATTTATACATGTTTTCTTTTAAGCAATGAATTGTTGTGGTCTGGAATGCACCAGCTGAAAGGAACGGCAGCATTTCAGTCGTAACTTCCAGAAGGGAATTGGATAAATACTTGAAGGGAAAACAGTTTGCTGCTCTGTGGGTATGAGCTTCGGAGGGAGTAGGATCGCCCTACTGATACAATGGGTGGGATTTCATGGCCTCGTTCATCCCGCAATCGTAAAATCCCGCCCGAGATCAACAGACCTTTCCATGTTCCGCCCGTCGCCCACTCCGATTCCCGTGGTGGAAGGGGTGGTAATATTCTGGCCAATGGGTCAAATGGACCATAGCATTCTCTAATTCTGTGATCAACATATTCCCCAAGTTGGGTAGAATGCAGGAAGGGCTGACAAGTTCCTATATACCACAGAGAAGACATTGCATTCTTTTTTAAATTTGATTTATAATTGTCACATGTACTGGGATACAGTGAGAAGTATTGTTTAGCGTACTATCCATACAAATAATACCATACATATATAGCTAATAATGTGTCGCCACACTCCGGCGCCCTCTTGAAACATGGATATGGCCAATCCACAGTGAGATCAGTAACACATCCCCATTCTTGAAAGTGAAAATTGCTCCCAAAGTTTATAAAAACTCTCCTTGTTTTTCTCTCTCTTCTCCTTCCCTACACTTACTTTGTCTTAGAGTCTCTTCTTATTTCTGCCATTTTTTTCTTTCTTTATCTTGTTCCTTCCTTGTGTCTGAATCATAGAATACCTACAGTGCAGAAGGAGGCCATTCAGCCCATCGAGTCTGCACCGACCACAATCCCACCCAGGCCCTATTCCCGTCACCCCACATAGTTACCCTGCTAATCCCCCCATTCAACCTAACCCGCACATGTTTGGACTGTGGGAGGAAACCGGAGCACCCGGAGGAAACCCACGCAGACACGGTGAGAACGTGCAAACTCCGCACAGACAGTGACCCAAGGCCAGAATTGAACCCAGGTCCCTGGCGCTGCGAGGCATCAGTGCTAACCACTGTGCCACTGTGCCACATTGTTCCTGACATTCTCCAATAGCCAGAACTTTACATAAGTGTATTCCTGTTCATTCCATTAGCAACCAGATCAGAGAATCCCAGGTATATTATAAAGTTTGCCTTGACCCTAACTTTTTCTTTTGATTTTGGCATTAGTGTGAGCATAAAATGTTTCACTCCAGGTATAATTCTATTGACCCAGGAAGAAGCTATTAGCAAAACAAACTTTATTTAAGAACTCGGTTAGAATATAACCAAAAGAATTAGCATAACTTGTACCAATTAAAATATTTAAACATGATGAAGTATAATTCTTAGTAGCTATCCACCTCTATTGTTCCAATTCACCAGTATCCTCATGGACATAAATCCCTTCTTCAGAACCAGTTAGCACCAAAGCCAATATGCTCATGTGGATGGTAGATTTCCAGCCTATTAACGCCTCTGGATAGAGAACCCGACAGACACCTGTCTTCTGGCTCTCATACAGCAGTCTCTCAGGGAAAGATTTGTCCTCAAGCAGCAGAACTTCAGAGAAATAAACCTAGTCTCTGGCATATCCCAATCTCCAGACTTCAGCGACTCAGAGCTACTTCTTCTTTTCACAGCTCCCAGAAAGCAATTGATTTAATTTCACGGTGTAAGCCTAGCTCCACCCAGTAACATGATTTACCCCCTGTCAATCATCCTAACCAAACCCTACTCTGCAAAAAAACCCCAGCGAAACACTAAGAACAACAGAACAGCATTAGTCCAGATAAAAACAAATATTATAGCAATTAGGAGCAATTATACAGCTGCAGTAACAATAGAGGATGCCAGTTATAGACAGAGCGGCACCAATAATACAAAAACCTGTGAAAGCAGATCTTGCACAAGAATCATGACTAGAATACATTTCTTAAAGGGATAGTATCATCACAATTCCAAAATACGTTCATCAGCTGTCAAAGCTTTTCCTTGGAATAATGTTACAGTACTCATCCTCTGGAGGTATACAAGATTGATCTTTAAAAATAACTGCAATGTGGATTAATGAGAACAGCACAAATGCTTCCATTACATTCATTCATTCATCTGACTAAACGTCACTTCTCCTGATTCATTGATATCTTTAATAAGTCAAACCTAGTCACAGAATCTTTGTGGTACAGGTTTGTTCTGAATTATCAGAGGCCACAACAGCTGAAGGAACTAGACCAAAGTAATACTATGTTCTTCAAAGAGGGTTATTGTAAACAAACCATCTCCTAATCGAACAAAATCTCCAACATCATTCTAAGGATTGTCAATTTCAATTGTGAATAGATTCTTTCTGTTGAATCACAAACAGTGAGAATGCAAGTACAGCAAGTGATTAAGAAGGCAAATTTCATCAACAAGCAAGTCAAGGGTTTTAGGGGAAAGACAGGAAAGTGGAGTTGAAGCCACAACCAGAACAACCATGATCTTATTCAATGGCGAGTTCAAAGGGCCAGATAGCCTCCTCCTTCCTGCTTGTAAGTCCTATGTTCCTATGTTGCATTGTGGGATTTTGCTGTGTGCTGATTGGCTGTCCCATTTCCCTACATTATGAAAATGACTACATTACACAATCACTTCATTGGAGCGGCATGGTGGCACAGTGGTTAGCACTGCTGCCTCACAGCGCCAGGGACCTGGGTTCAATTCTGGCCTTGGGTCACTGTCTGTGTGGAGTCTGCACGTTCTCCCCGTGTCTGCATAGATTTCCTCGGGTGCTCCAGTTTCCTCCCACTGTCCAAAGATGTGCGGGTTAGGTGGATTGGCCATGCTAAATTGCCCCTTAGTGTCCTCAGATGTGTAGGTTAGGTGGATTAGTCGTGGTCGTGGTAAATATGTGGGGCAACGGGTGGAGAATAGGGCCTGGCTAAGACACTCAGTTAGAGATTCGGTGCAGACTCGATGGGCTGAATGGCCTCCTTCTGCACTGTAGGGATTCTATGGTATTCTGTGATTAGCTGCAAAGCCATTCGAAGTGTCCTGAGCTGTCGAACAGGTGCTATGTAAATGCAATTCCTTTCCCTCTTTCATTCTTTCAAACTCTGACATGCTTGTACAACTATTTTTGGATATGCCTGGTGAGTAAATGTACATCTTGCTGTGGCACTGAATCACACATAGCAGAAAAGATTCCCTGGCACCGAATACAGGTGTTCCAAATGTTAAATGTTTCATTCCCCAGCACAGAACAGCAGGCATTCTATGAATAGAGATTGCATGCTATATAAATGCTGCGGTGTGATTCCAAGTTAAACAACACGAAAACAAACCTTTGGATGAAGTAATTGCATAGATTGGTTTTTTCCTTAAAGTAAACCCAGTCTGCCTTTTTTTTTAGAATGAGGGATAAGGTGCTGGAACAAATGGGCCCCAGGGTTAGGACACCGGGGCAGAATCTGGTGTTAGTCAGGGGCCACAAATGTGGCAGGTGCATTTTCTAGCTCAATGTTTATTCCTTATGCAAGTTTGGATAAGTTACATCATCTTCTCTGTATTATAGATACCTGAATGTAGCAGCTTTGATTCAATGGATGATGAAGGTTCAGTATCCTGTTAAGAGGCAGGCATATCTGCATTTACGGTGGCACATTGGTTAACACTGCTGCCTCACAGCGCCAGGGACCTGGATTCAATTCCCGCTTCGGTCACTGTCCGTGCAGAGTCTGCATGTTCTCCCCATGTCTGCGTGGGTTTCCTCCGGGTGCTTCAGTTTCCTCCCACAATCCGAAACACGTGCTGGTTAGATGCATTGGCCGTGCTAAATTCTCCCTCAGTGTACCCGAACAGGCACCAGAGTGTGGCGACTCGGAGATTTTCACAGTAACTTCATTGCAGTGTTAACCACTTGTGACACTAATAAATAATAAAATAAAATAAATAATATTGCCATAGTTTTTTTCCTTATCACAGACTTGTTACAGTGCTCTCCAAATGAGCAATTCCCTGAATGCCATTCTCCCACCTTCTCCCTGTAATCCTGTACGTTCTTCCTTTCCAGATCACAGTCTAATTCTCTTTAGGAATGCCAAGATTTCACAGTAACTTCATTGCAGTTTTAATGGGAGCCGACTTGTGACAATAAGAAATTTTTTAAAAGATTGAACCCCCAGCCTCCACCACATTCTCAGGCAGTGCGTTACAGACCTTAATCGCTGACTCCCTGAAACAATTATTTTCTCAAAAAGATTTTGCTTCTTTTTGCCAATTATTTTAACTCTGTGCCCTCTCTTTCCTGATCCTATTCGCTGTTCCTGAGTGGGAGTAGTTTCTCCTTATCTACTCTGGCCAAACCGCTCATGATTTTGAATACTTTACCAGATCTTCTCTCATCTTTCTTATCTCCCAGGAAAACAGTCATAACTTCCCCAGTCTATCTTCATAATTGAAATTCCTCATTCCTGGAATCATTCCTGTGAATCTTTTCTGCTCTCTCTCCAATGCTTTCACACCCTTCCTGAAGTGTAGTGCTCAGAACTAGATGCAGTACTCTACCTGAAGCCGAGTTAGTGCCTTATATATGTTCAACGTAGCCTCCTTGCTCTATCTCCCTATTAACAAAGGGATACACTATTAACAAATACTATATACTTTATTAACTGCTCTCTCAACCTACCCTGCCATCTTCAATGACTTATGCACATACACACCCAGGTCCCTCTGCTCCTGCACTCCTTTAGAGTTGTACCCTTTATTTTACATTGTCTCTCCACATTCTTCTTACCAAAATGAATCACTTCACATTTCCCCTCAAGTAAAGTTAAAGTTTATTTATTAGTCACAAGTTGGCTTACATGCTGCAATGAAGTTACTGTGAAATTCCCCTTGTTGCCACACTCCGGCGCCTGTTCGGGTACACTGAGGGAGAATTTTAGCAAGGCCAATGCTCCTAATTAGCACGTCTTTCAGACTGTGGGAGAAACCCGGAGCACCCAGAGGAAACCCACGCAGACATGGGGAGAACGTGCAGACTCCACACAGGCAGTGACCAAATCCGGGAATCGAATCCAGGTCTCTGGCACTGTGAGGCAGCAATGCTAACCACTGTGCCACCGTCCCGCCCTTATGACATCAGGGTGGTACAGTGGCACAGGGGTTAGCACTGCTGCCTCACCATATATAAGTCGGAGATAGGTTTGAGATTTTCTTTTTCATTTACCCACCCATGAACACCTAACCCATCCGATCCTTAGGGGGTAACCTCCTCTTCATCAACTCTCCCAGTACAGTATATAAGAACCTATGTTGTATCGATTCTCAGGACATGGCCATCATTGGCAAGACTGACATTCATTGTCCCTCATTAGTTGCTCCTGCAAAGGCAAGCCTTCCTGAACCATTGAAATCTATGTGGTGAAGGTGCTGACACAGTTCTCTTAGATGTGCAGTTGCAAGATTTTGACCCAAGATGATAAAGGGGTGGCTATATATATATATCTAATTTAGAATGGTTGTGACTTGCTTGGAGAAGATGGTATTCCTATGCACTTTCTGCTTTTGCCCTTGTAGGTACAGTAAAAAGCCTCACCACACCAGGTTAAATTCCAACAGGTTTATTTGGAATCATGAGCTTTCAGAGCTCACTTGAAGAAGGAACAGCGCTCCAAAACCTCGTGATTCCAAATAAACCTGTTGGACTTTAACCTGGTGTTGTGAGGCTTCTTACTGTTCCCACTCCAACACCGGCATCTCCACATCATGGTACTTGTAGGTGATAGAGATTGTGGATTTAGGAGGTGTCTCTATTACAATGAATTGGGGACAATCTCTCTTTGGTGCCCCCATTCCCCAACTAGAATAGGGCACAGGAGGATTGTACAGCTGCCATAATTATATCCGATAATTAATACAATCTCATGGCCTTTAAGATTGGCAACTATCATAATATCTCTTACTTAACCATCAATCTTATCATTAATCAAAGCATCCTTCGAAATACTTGCCTCTGTATCAATTCAGTAATGTTTATACGGTTATTGATTTGAACTTTTAGTTGATGAAACGCCTCAGAAGTGTAATTTGTCTTCCCACCAACAAAGCTAACTTCTGCCTGTCTCTCTGCTGAAAGGCATCTGGAATTGTAGTTCCAGTGGTCCAAAGACATGTCTCTCACTTTGTACTATCTACCACATTGGCCTGTTTCCTGCTAAACTTATGCTCCCTTTCAGTCGATCCAACAGCAATCTACATTGGAAATTATTTTCCCCTTTTAGTCAATTACTCTGATTGCCATTCAATGATCTCACTATTTTCCCTTGGTATCGCAACAAAAGAGAAGAAATAGTTACTGAACTTACGACACAGATTTGTAAAGTCAGTGGTTTCTGCAGCCAAGCTTCCCACAAACAAATGCTCTTCCAAGGATGCAGGAGCCAATGCTGTACCCCAAATGGATCCATCAATTCTGGGAATAACCCTACTTTTAGAAGGCATTTTAGAACACAAGATTGCACGCCAATGTTCCCATTAGCTTTTAACTGCCTTTCTTGAGATTGTGACAATCGTAGGTGGGGAGCCTCGCCGCTGGAGGAAAAGAAAAAGCTCTCTGGTGCTTTCTTCAACTGTGATCGGACTTTTCTATATTATTTCTGAGGGTCCTCTGGCATTAATGGTAACTAGCACCACCATTTTTCTTGATGGTGTAATAGTAAAGACAACCACTTTCTTTGATGGAAGAATGGGAGAGACTACAATATCTGATGCACCCATTATCGCTGATTGTCTGTTACTGCCCGATTGTTCGAGTGGCCTCTGGCACTCTAATAGTGGAGACTGTGCTTTAGTTCCTTATTGATCTTAAGGGGGCCAATGGACCTAATCATTCAGAATATTTCTATAGCAATAAAGTGGGGCATATTCCTGGTATGTCTGGAGAGGCCAGAATTTACAGAGACATTACGTTTTTTTAAAAATGGACCATTGCTATTCTCTACCCGTAATAATATTGTAAGACCATAAGAACAGGAGTAGGCCAATCAGCCCTTCCAATCTGCTCCTTATCATAGAATCCTACAGCGCAGAAGGAGGCCATTCGGCCCATCGAGTCCACACCGATCACAATCCCACCCAGGTCCCATCCCCACAACCCCATGCATTTACCCCAGCTAGTCCCCCTGATACCAAGGGACAATTTAGCATGGCCAATTCACCTAACCCGCACATCTTTGGAGTGTGGGAGGAAACCGGAGCGCCCGGAGGAAACCCACGCAGACACGGGGAGAATGTGCAAACTCCACACAGTGACCCAAGCCGGGAATCGAACCCAGGTCCCTGGCGCTGTGAGGCAGCAGTACTATCACTGTGCCACCATGCCGCCCTCCATTTAATGAGATCATGGCAGATCCAACCTTCACTAAGTCCACTTTCCTGCCTTCTCTCCATAACCCTTAATTCCCTGACTGATTAAAAACCTACCGATCTCAGTCTTGAAAATGTTCACGGACTAGTTCTCCACACCTTCTGGGGGTAAAGAATTCCAAAGATTCATCACTCTTTGAGAAAAGATAATCTTCCTCAAATCCATCTTAAATGAGCACCTTCTTTCTCTGCAACTATGCGCTCTGGTCCTACACTCTCCCATGAGTGGGAGCATTGTCCCAACATTTACCCTTTCTAATCCCCTAAGGATCTTATACACTTCATTCATGTTAAGGATAGTCATAGAGTCACAGAGGTTTACAGCATGGAAACAGGCCCTTCGGCCCAACTTGTCCGTGCCGCTCTTTTTTTTTACCACTATGCTAGTCCCAGTTCCCCACATTTGGCCCATTTCCCTCTATACCCATCTCACCCATGTAACTGTTTAACTGCTTTTTAAAAGACAAAATTGTACCCACCTCTACTACTACCTCTGGCAGCTTGTTCCAGACACTCACCACCCTCTGTATGACATAATTGCCCCTCTGGACCCTTTTGTATCTCTCCCTTCTCATCTTAAACCTATGCCCTCTGGTTTTAGATTCCCCTACATTTGGGAAAATATGTTAACTATTTAACTAATCTATACCCCTCATTATTTTATCGACCTCTATAAGATCACCCCTAAGCCTCCTCTGCTCCAGAGAAAAAAGTCCCAGTCTATCCAATCTCTCCTTATAACTCAAACCATCAAGTCCCAGTAGCATTCTAGTAAATCTTTTCTGCACTCTTTCTAGTTTAATAATATCCTTGCTATAATAGGGTGACCAGGATCTATCCTGGATTTAAATTGAGTTTTCAAATCAGACCAAATATAGTTTATTGGATTGCAATTTCTGTTGGTTAAGCCATGATAACAAAACCTTGTTTAACTTAATGACTTAAAGAACATATAATTCATCCAGTTTATTGTTTCAGCTTTAGTTATTTACCATGGTAGTGCATATATAGTTAATAATTGGTGAAAAATGTGAATAAAAATGTAATCACCAGCATATTTTAAATATAAATCTGCCTTAAATTTCATAATGTTATTTCAGAGCCAATTGGATGCTATAATCAAGGGCCTTAAATGTAAAGTGTAATGTGACATAATTAATTAATGACTTCATGGTAAAGGATCTTATTGGTAAGAGTGACCATAACATTATAAAATTTCACATTCAGTTTGAGGGTGAGAAATACGCGTCTGAAACTAGAATCTTAAACTTAAATAAGGGCAATTATTTAAGACAGAATTGATGCAAGTGGAAGGGGTAAATAGATTAGAAGATAAGGCAGTAGAGGAAAAGTGGTAGGTTTTTAAGATGATAGTTCATAACTCTCAACAATTATATATTCCATTGAGAAAGAAAGTCTCCACAAGAAGGTTGCACTATCCATGCCTATCTCAGGAAGTTAAGGATGGCATACAATGATGAAAAGATTACTGGCAGGCCAGAAGATTGGGGGTGGAGGGGGGGGGCAGGTGGGGGGGGGGGAGGAGAATGTCGGGGGAGGGAAATAATCAGAAATCAGCAAAGGATGACTGATAAAAATGAAGAGGGAGAAATTAGAAGATGGGAGAAAACTAGCAAGTAATTTAGAAACAATGAAAAATCTTACAAATATTTAAAAAAGAAAAGAGTAGCTAAAGTCAGCGTTGGACACCTTGGAGGGTGAGGTTGGGGAATTCCTCTGACAACACCTTCCAAACCTATGACCTCTACCATCTAGAAGTGTTTTTTCAAAGTGGGGGGTTGCAATCCACGGGTGTGTCATAGGATGTTGAAAAATGGGGTGTCAAAATGATCCCCAAAGATTACCTGACCTTTATTTCCATTTTTCTCTGGGTAAATTCTTGCTGCAGTACCATGAAAAATCACATGAGGCAGGAATAAATAGGTCGGCATGCCCTGTACATGCATTTGATGCCAAGCGTACTGTACATACATTTGGCGCCAACTCTCTGGATGCCAATTTTCTTTCCCTCTCTGGTAAGCTGATTGTAGACATGGATCATTTGGTTGCGTGAAAGACAAGGCCAGATATACCAATAGCCAAAAAACCTACTGTTCTGAATCTCACATCTGAAAGAAAGAACATTGCTGCTTCATAGAGTCCAGGACAGGACAGAGCAGTATTAATGTTAGCTATGAACAGAGCACTGCCAGGGGCCCTGGAGAACAGCCTGCTCAGAAAAGATTAAAAACAGGAACAAAACAGTGTAAAGATTTTTTCATGGATGGTTTTGTCAATTGTGCCAACGCAAATCAAGATGCAAAGCCCACTTTAAAAACACGCCACAAGTCCATAAGGTTGTCTTCATAGATCAGTGTCTCCCAGGATTATCTTGTGTTTTTTTTAAGTTTATTTATTAGTGTCAGAAGTAGGTTTACATTAACACTGGAATGAAGTTACTGTGGAATTCCCCCTGTCATCACACTCCAGCACCTGTTCGAGTACACTGAGGGAGAATTTAGCATGGCCAATGCACCCTAACCAGCACATCTTTTAAACTGTGGGTGGAAACCAGAGCACCCGGAGGAAACCCATACAGACACGGGGAGAATGTGCAGACTCCGCACAGGCAGTGACCCAAGTCCGGGAATTGAACCCGGGTCCCTGGCGATGTGAGGTAGCGGTGCTAACCACCGTGCCACTGTGCCGCCCACACAGTGCTGAATAAATCAAGCATTTTGTTCCTCTTGCCCTTCACAATGACCTACATGTGCGAGGTGGGATTTTCCATTCTCAAAAAGACTGAAGACAGCACAAAGGAACCAGCAGAACTCTGCACCTGATATGCACGTTGGCCTCTCATCCTGTGAATCTGATCGGGATGAGGTCGTGAGAGCAAAGCAGGTTCACCTGTCATGTTAATTAGTAAAGTGGGCCACGAGGAACTGACACTTGGTAAATGTGGGTGGCCAGAAAAAAAGTTTGAAAAACACAATAGAAGGGCAGCAGACACATGGGAACACCACTGGCTGCAAGTTCTCCTCCAAGTCACTCACCATCCTGACTTGGAAATATATGGTGTGGAGATGCCGGCGTTGGACTGGGGTGAACACAGTAAGAGTTTTAAGAACACCAGGTTAAAGTCCAACAGGTTTATTTGGTAGCAAACACCATTAGCTTTCGGAGCGTTGCTCCTTCGTCAGATGGAGTGGAAATCTGCTCTCAAACAGGGCACAGAGACACAACATCAAGTTACAGAATACTGATTAGAATGCAAATCCCTACAGCCAACCAGATCTTAAAGATACAGACAATGAGGGTGAAGGGAGCATTAAGCACAGGTTAAAGAGATGTGTATTGTCTCCAGACAGGACAGCCCGCAAGTCCAGGAGGCAAGCTGTGGGGGTTACTGATAATGTGATAATGTCACTGATACTGATAATGTCACATTATAATGTGACATGTCACATTATTGTGATTTATGTCACATTATCAGTAACCCCCACAGCTTGCCTCTTGGACTTGCGGGCTGTCCTGTCTGGAGACAATACACATCTCTTTAACCTGTGCTTAATGCTCCCTCCATCCACATTGTCTGTATCTTTAAGATCTGGTTGGTTGTAGGGATTCGCATTCTAATCAGTATTCTGTAACTTGATTTTGTGTCTCTGTGCCCTTTTTGAGAGCACATTTCCACTCCATCTGACAAAGGACCAGCGCTCCGAAAGCTAATGGTGTTTGCCACCAAATAAACCTGTTGGACTTTAACCTGGTGTTCTTAAAACTCTTACTTGGAAATATATGACCATTCCTTCATGTCGCTGGATCAAAATCTTGGAACTCATTCCCTAAAACACTATAGTTAAGAAAGCCCACCAATGTCTCTACTTTCTCAGAATACTAAGGAAATTTAGCATGTCAGCTACGACTCGCACCAACTTTTACAGATGCACCACAGAAGGCATTCTTTCTGGTTGTATCACAGCTTGGTATGGCTCTTGCTCTGCCCAAGAGCGCAAGGAACTACAAAAGATCGTGAATGTAGCCCAATCCATCACGCAATCCAGCCTCCCATCCATTGACTCTGTCTACACTTCCCGCTGCCCCGGCAAAGCAGCCAGCATAATTAATGACCCCATGCATCCCGGACATTCTTTCTTCCACCTTCTTCTATCTATGTACCAACCGACTCAAGAACAGCTTCTTCCCTACTGCCATCAGACTTTTGATTGGACTTACGTTGCATTAAGTTGATCTTTCTCTACACCCTAGCTATGATTGTAACACTACATTCTGCACTCTTTCGTTTCCTTCTCTATGAACAATATGCTTTGTCTGTATGGCCCGCAAGAAACAATACTTTTCACTGTATGTTAATACATGTGGCAATAATAAATCAAATCAAATCAAATCAAATCTAAAAGGACTGTGAGTGTAGCTACATCACATGGATTACAGCAGTTCAAGAAGTCAGCTCACCACCACCTTGTCAAGGGTAATTAGGGATAGGCAACATACCTTGCCTTGCCAGCGACACCCACATCCTGTTCTATTTAAAAATGGGAAACAAAGAAACGGCAGAGACTTTGAATAAATGTTCAGAGCGATTCTCCCATCCCACGACGCTGATTTTGTAGCGCAGTGGGATGGGAGATTTGAGCGGGGCCGGATTTGCATGATCCACAGTGGGAATCTGGCTCTGAGCATGTCTCCAAGCACCAGATTTCCGGGGCCGTCAGCTCCGCACAGGAAATAGGCACAAAGCTGCATAATTTATGTTAATTTGAATTTCCATGTAATTTAAATGTTATTCGAGGTCCAGGACTGAAATCTCCGGGCCCGCTAGCATCTCCCCCCCCACCAGGAGAATTTCACTCCTGCAGGGATCACAGTAGCTCCTCACTTTCAGGGAGCTGGCAGCATGACCCCGCTGGAGTGAAGGGGGGGGGGTGGCAACTGGGCCCTCCCCCCAAGGGTCAGGCAGCGGGGGAGATGCCTCTTGGGCATTAGCATCTTGGCAGTGAAAGCCTGTGCCCCCAGCACTGCCCAAGGGGAAAAGTGCCAATGCCCGTGGGGCACCTTGGCAATGCCCATCGAGCACGGGGCAGTGCCAAGGGGCAGGGCCTAATGGGAGTGGGGCTATTCGGCCCATCGAGCCTGCACTGACAATGATCCCACCCAGGCCCTATCTGAGTAACCCCATATATTTACCCTGCTAATCCCCCTGACACTAAAGGACAATTCATCATGGCCAATCGACCTAACTAGTGGATAGTAACGTGATGTTTGGGAAATGATAACATCACGTTACTATCCACTAGTTAGGTCGATTGGCCATGATGAATTGTCCTTTAGTGTCAGGGGGATTAGCAGGGTAAATATATGGGGTTACTCAGATAGGGCCTGGGTGGGATCATTGTCAGTGCAGGCTCGATGGGCCGAATGGCCTCCTTCTGCACTGTAGGATTCTATGGTTTTTCTATGATCTCCTTAATGATGGATTCTATCATTTTCTCCATGAATGATGTTGCGTCAACTGATCTTTGGTTTCTTGGATTCTGTCTGCCTCCTTTCCTGAATAAATGTTACATTTGCTATTTTCCAATTTGCTGGGATCTTTCCATAACCCGAGGCATTTTGAACGATTAATAATGATAAAAGAATATGGGCGGCATGGTAGTGCAGTGGTTAGCACTGCTGCTTCACAGCTCCAGGGACCTGAGTTTGATTCCCGGCTTGGGTCACTGTCTGTGTGGAGTTTGCACATTCTTCTCGTGTCTGCGTGGGTTTCCTCCGGGTGCTCCGGGTTCCTCCCACAGTCCAAAGATGTGCGGGGTAGGTTGATTGGCCATGCTAAATTGCCCCTTAGTGTCCTGAGATGTGTCGGTTAGAGGGATTAGCGGGTAAATATGTAGTGATATGGGGGTAGGGCCTGGGTGGGATTGTGGTCGGTGCAGACTCGATGGGCCGAATGGCCTCTTTCTGCACTGTAGGGTTTCTATGATTCTATGATTCTATGAATCTGGCAGATTCTACATGATTTTGTGAAAGGGAAATCATCTTTGACAATTTTTAAATGTGAGGATGTAACAGGCAGGGTGGATAAGGGGGTGTCAGTAGATGTAATGTATTTGGATTTCCGAAAGGCATTCGATAAGGTGCCACATAAAAGGTTACTGCACAAGTACTCATGGTGTTGGGAATAACATATTACCGTGGTAGGGGATTTGCTAACTAACAAGAAACAAAGAGTTAGGAAAAATGGATAATTTTAAGATTTGCAAACTAACTCGTGGAATGCAAAGAATGAGTGCTGCGACTTCAATTATTTATGATCCATATCAATAACTTGGATGAAGGGGCCAACTGTATTGTGGTCAAACTTGTTGACAATACAAAGAGAGGTAGGAAAGGAAGTCAGAAGCTGAATGGCAAGAGGGATATTGGTAGGTTAAGAGTGGGCAGAAATTCAGCAGATGGAGTAGAAAAGGGAAGAGATGAGGTTGTGCACGTTGGCAAGAGGAATAGAAAAACAGAATATTATTTATATGAATAAAGAGACCGCAGAATGCTGGAGTACAATAAGATCTGGCTGTCCTTGTACATAAATCATAAAACATCAGTGTGCAGGTACAACAAGTAATTAGGAATACGAATAGAATTGGCCTTGATTACAAGGGGGATGGAATATAAAAGTAGGGAATTCTTGTTTTAAAGTTTATTTATTAGTGTCACAAGTAGGCTTACATTAACACTGCAATGAAGTTATTGTGGAAATCCCCTGGTCGCCACACTCTGGTGCCTGTTCGGGTACACTGAGGGAGAATTTATCATGGCCAACACACCTAACCAGCACATCTTTCGGACTTTGGGAGGAAACCGGAGCACCCGGAGGAAACCCACTCAGACGCAGGGAAAACGTGCAAACTCCCCACAGATAGTGACCCAAGCCGGGAATTGAACCTGGGTCCCTGACGCTGTGAGGCAGAAGTGCTAACCCACTGTGAAAGCGTGCCGCCCAACTGTCCAGGGCATTGGTGAGACCACACCTGCAATACTGTGTATAGTTTTGGTCTCCTCACTCAAGGAGGGATATACTTGCATGGGAGGTAGTCCAGAGAAGGTTCACTAGGCAGGTTCCTGGAAAGAAGGGGTTGTCTCATGCAGAAAGATTGAGCAGGTTGGGCCCACAACCATTGGAGTTTAGATAGACAATTCTGAGGGAGCTTGACAGGATGGATGCTGAGAGAATCTTCCCCCTTGTGGAGGAATCTAGAATTGAGGGAACAGTTTAAAAATAAGATGTCTCCCTTTTAAGACGGAGATGAGGAGGACAGATTTACAAAGATGTTGCCAAGACTCAAGGGACTGAGTGATAGGAAGAGATTGGACAGGCTTTATTCTTTGGAGCATAGGAGACTGAGGGGTGATCTTATGCAGGTGTATAAGATCATCAGAGGCATGGATCGGGTGAATGCACTCAGTCTTTCTCCCAAGGTTGGGGAATTGAGAACTAGAGGGCGTAGGTTTAAGTTAGGAGGGGAAAGAATTAATGGGAACCTGAGGAGCAACTTTTTTACACAGAGGGTGGTACGTATCTGGAATGAGCTGCCAGAGGAAGTGGTTGAGGCAGGGACATTGTCAACATTTAAAAGGCATTTGGACAGATACATGGATAGGAAAGGTTTAGAGGGATACGGGCCAAATTCAGGCAAATGCGGTTAGCTTAGATGGGCATTTTGGTCGGCATGGGCCAGTTTGGGCCGAAAGACCTGTTTCCTGTGTTGATTCTATGATTCTATTACTTTCTTCTCTCAGAGGGTCAACGATCTTTGGAATTCTCTCCCTCAGAGAGCAGTGGAGGCTGAGTCAATGAATATATTCATGGCTGAGCTAGACAAATTTTTGATCCACAAGGGAGCCAAGGGCAATGGGAGACAGGCAGGAAGGCGGAGTTAAGGTCACAATCAGATCGGCCATGGTGGACATGATATTCAACAGTGCACCAGGCTCGATGGGCTGAATGGCCAACTCCTGTTCCTAATTCGCTTGATCTTATGCTTGGGTAGTTAAAGTAGATAAAGGAGAAATTGTTTCCACTGGCAGGATGGTCAGTGACCAAAGGATTTATTACAATTTGTACATGAATAAAGACTTGTATTTATACAGCACCTTTCACAACTACAGGAAAGCACTAGACAGCAAATTAAACACTTTTTTGACGTGTTATCTCTGTTGTACTGTAGGGAATGCAACAGCCAACTTATGTTTAGCAAGATCCCATAAGTAGCAATGTGACAATAACCAAATAATCTGATCTTCTCATTTGATTGAGGAATAAATATTGACCATGGCGGTCCCCCCTGCTTTTTCCTTTCAAATAACGTCTCACAATGTTTTATATCTTGCTGAGAGGGCCGAATAGGCCTCAATTTCACGTATCATCTGAAAAATGCACCTCTAGCAGGGCAGCATTCTCTCAGTACGGCCTGGATTTCGGTGCTCAGTTTAGCTAGTTTATTGATAAGTGTCACAAGTAGGCTTACATTAACACTGCAGTGAAGTTACTGTGAAAATCCCCCAGTCGCCCCACTCTGGCATCTGTTCGGGTTACACTGAGGGGTAATTTAGCATGGCCAATGCACCTAACCAGCACGTCTTTCGGACTGTGGGAGGAAACCAGAGCACCCAGAGGAAACCCACGCAGACTCGAGGAGAACGTGCAAACTCCACACAGGCGGTGACCCAAGCTGGGAATCAAACCCGGGTCCCTGGCACTGTGAGGTGGCAGTGCTAACCACTGTGCCACCGTGCTGCCTGCTCAATCCCTGGAGAAAGGCCTGGACCCACAGTTCTTCTGACTGAGAGGCGCGAGTGCTACCAAATGAACCACAGTTGACACAAGGTGGGGGGGATGCTGGTGGGGGGTGGGGGGAGGATGGGGGGGGGGGGTAGTTGATGAGAAGAATTATTTTTTATGCAGCGAATTGTTGTGATGTACAGTACATTCCCTGAAAGGGTGGTAAAAGCAGATTCAGTGGCGACATGAGGGGAAGTGATGGCCTAGTGGTATTCTAAGAAGTCTCACAACACCAGGTTAAAGTCCAACAGGTTTATTTGGTAGCATGAGCTTTCGGAGCGCTGCTCCTTCATCATCATATTCTGACTAGTCTATTGATCCCGAAACTCAGCTAATGTTCTGGGAACCCGGGTTCTCATCCCGCAAATGGTGGTATTTGAATTCTATTAAAAACCTGGAATTAAGAATCTACTGATGACCATGAAACCATTGTCGATTGTCGGAAAAACCCACCTGGTTCACAAATGTCCCTTCGGGAAGGAAAACTGCTGTCCTTACTCGGTCTGGCCTACATGTGACTCCAGAGCCACAGCAATGTGGTTGACTCTCAACTGCCCTCTGAAATGGCCCAGCAAGCCATTTATTTGTATCAATGGCTCAGTCGCTCACCACCACCTACTCTGGGACAGGTAGGGATGGGCAATAAATGCTGGCCAGCCAGTGACGCACATGTCTCACGAATGAATAAAAAGAAACTCTGCCCTGTGTTAACACCAAAATGCAAAGAATTGAGAAAAGCAGAGTGAACGATCCGCATTTATAGATTCTAACAGAATCAGAAATCACTGTGTTCAGAGATGAAGGGCAGGTCATTTGGATTCTGTGTTCAGGCTCACCCATTTCGTAGGAATCCATTGTACTTTGCAACTCTGAAAAATGCTTGTTATTCAGAGATAGCCGCTCTCTGCAGCTAGCTGTGTGCCATGGTATCTTTTTTATAGCTCTTTCTGTTTGAGAAAGTGTGTTAGACATTATAGACCACTTATCTCCATAGTCCATTTGGCAGCCATTACTACTGAATCCTCACTTGTCAAAGTACTTGCCACACAAACCAAAGTCTTGTGTGTGTTGACAGGAAGGGTCTGATTTAAGGAAGAAAGGTGAAACGGAGGAAATCCATATTAAAGGCGATTTGATTGTACAACCCTCCCCGTATTGTTTTTTATTAGTGTCACAAGCAGGCTTACATTAACACTGCAATGAAGTTACTGTGAAAATCCCCTAGTCGCCACACTCCGGCGCCTGTTGGGGTACACTGTGGGAGAATTTAGCATGGCCAATGCACCTAACCAGCACGTCTTTCAGACTGTGGGAGGAAACCGGAGCACCCGGAGGAAACCCACGCAGACACGGGGAGAACGTGCAAACTCCACACAGACAGTGACCCAAGTCGGGAATCCCAAGATAGGTCCCTGCCATTGTGAAGCACCAGTGTTAATCACTGTCGCAGCCTTAAACTAGGGGATTTTCACAGTAACTTGGATAAAAGCAAATTACTGTGGATGCTGGAATCTGAAACCAGAAGAGAAAATGCTGGAAAATCTCAGCAGGTCTGGCAGCATCTGTAAGGAGAGAAAAGAGCTGACGTTTCAAGTCCAGACGACCCTTTGTCAAAGCTTTTCATAGGGTCATCTGGACTCGAAACGTCAGCTCTTTTCTCTCCTTACAGATGCTGCCAGACCTGCTGAGATTTTCCAGCATTTGTTCTCTTTGGGGTCGCAGTAACTTCATTGTGGTGTTAATGTAAGCCTACTTGTGACATTAATAAAAATAAATCAGCACTGTAGAATTCTATGATTCTATGAAATAAAATAAATACTATGTTGGAGGGAAAATGCTTTCAGGATGTAGGCAGTGTTGGTGATGCTGTATTTGTAGTCAACCCTACATTGCCCTGAGAAGGTGCAGGTGAATGACCTTCTTCCCAGGTAACAGTTGAATGGCTGCTAGGTGACTGGGGAAGATGGGCAAAGGAGAAAGCCGTTCCATTTGAGCTGATTGTAGCTCAATGAGATCATGAGGGAGAATTCAGCATGACCAATGCACCTGACCAGCACATATTTCAGACTGTGGGAGGAAACTGGAGCACCCAGAGGAAACCCACGCAGACACAGGGAGAACGTGCAGACTCCACGCAGACAGTGACCTAAGCCAGGAATCGTCCCATGGACCCTAGGGCTGTGAGGCAGCAGTGCTAACCACTGTGCCACAGTGCCATGATGTTACAGTTGGAATCTGAGTCGATGCTTTTTACCATTCAGTGCTTTCCCCCCGACACGGATTCTGTTCTGGATATAAGAACGCTGGCAGAAGCTTGTGTTTTTCACTGAAAGAGAATGTATTTTCCGTGCCACAGTCAGCTTGAGCAAGTGGTGTGGATGTAGACAGCTGTGTCTTCATTGGACTTCAATCAAAGAGAATTTGGCAGGATAATCCATTCTAGTAAATATTCAGAATCACTCTGCCTCATGCTAGATTGTATTACACCAAATGTACGGCACAGCAAGAGGCCATTCAATCCAACAGTCTATCCTGGTGCGTATGCTCCACGTGAGCCTGTTTTTGCTCTATTTCATCTCATCCTATCAACATAACTTTCTGTTCCTCCCTCCCTAGTCTTTATCTAACCTACCCTCCGATACATTTTTACTATTTGTCACAACTACTCCCCGGGATAGCATGTTCTACATTCTCATCGCTCTACGAGTACCAGCATTTGAGTTATGTTCAGAGTACCAGGGCGGCACAGTGGCAGAGTGGTTATCACTGCTACCTCACAATGCCAGGGACCTGGGTTCAGTTCCAGCCTCGGGTGACTATCTGTGTGGACTTTGCACTTTCTCCCCGTGTCAGCATGGGTTTCCTCTGGGTGCTCCGGTTTCCTCCCACACTCCAAAGACGTGTAGGTTAGGTTCGTAGGCCACGATAAATTGTCCCTTAGTGTCAGAGGGACTAGCCGGGTAAATACGTGAGAGGATTACAGCAATAGGACCTGGGTGGGATTGTTGTCGGTGCAGGCTCATTGGGCCGAATGGCCTCCTTCTGCACTGTAAGGATTCTAAGTTTAAAGTTTATTTATTCGTGTCACAAGTAGGCTTACATTAACACTGCAATGAAGTTACTGTGAAAATCCCCTAGTGGCCATACTCCGGCGCCTGTTCGGGTACACCGAGGGAGAATTTAGCATGGCCAATCCACCTAAACAGCACGTCTTTCGGACTGTGGGAAGAAACCGGAGCACCCGGAGGAAACCCACGCAGACATGGGGAGAACGTGCAGACTTCGCACAGACAGTGACCCAAGCCGGGAATCGAACCTGGATCCCTGGCGCTGTGAGGCAGCAGTGCTAGCCACTGAGCCACCGTGCCGTGAAATTCTATGATTTCACTTGAATTTCATGAAACTATTTTCGAGACACGAGCCCTAGTTTTAGGTTGCTCTAACCAAGTGACACCCTTCATAATTTTTAAAGATCTCTATCAGGTCGACACACAACCTCCCCTTTGCTAAAGTGAAGAACTAGAGCTAGGCCACTCAGGGGCAAAGTCAGGTAGCACTACTTCATACCGAGGATAGCGGGAATGTGGAACTTTCGCCCCCCCAAAAGGCCGCTGCAGCTGGAAGTCAACAAGAACATTTCAAAACTGAGGTTGGTTACATGTATTTTGGGTAAGGTGTGAAGGGTTACAGAACCAAAGCGGGCTAATGGAATTAAAATACAGATCAGCCATGGTTGCTGGGGCAGGCTCGGAGGCTGAATGGATTCCTCAAGAACAGATTCCAAATTAAACCCCGTTAATTTATCTCAAGATGTGGAGATGCCGGCGTTGGACTGGGGTCAGCACAGTAAGAAGTCTCACAGCACCAGGTTAAAGTCCAACAGGTTTATTTGGTAGCACAAGCTTTCGGAGTGTCGGTCCTTCTTCAGGTGAGTTCAGGGGTTCACCTGATGAAGGAGCAGCTCTCCGAAAGTTCGTGATTCCAAATAAACCTGTTGGACTTTAACCTGGTGTCGTGAGACTTCTTACTGCATTCATCACACACCACCTAAAGGACATCTGGCAAATATATCTCAATGTTACCAAAGTGCAACCCCCCCCCCCAATCTCCACTTTGGGCCGAGTCCATGGTTGGAAACGGGCAGCTCCAGAGAGGCGAAGATCCCCACCAGAAACAACAAGCGTTTTCATGGACCAAATAAGGAGAAACCCAGTGACAGGGGGTTTGCTCGCCAGAGAACACAGATATAAGCTGATTGGCAAAAGATACAGAGGCAACAAATGTTTTCTCGCAGCAAGTTGTTGGGACCTGGGATGACAAGGGGTGACTAAAGGGGGGGAAAGTGAGACAGAGGACACTTCAGAGTCTGGGGCCAAGGCAACTGAAGGTATGGCTACCAATGGTGTCAGAATGAGAGGGTTGGCTTATGAGGAGAGACTGAGTAGACTGGGGCTGTACTCATTGGAATTCAGAAGAATGAGGGGAGATCTTATAGAAACATATAAGATTATGAAGGGAATAGATAAGATAGAAGCAGGGAAGTTGTTTCCAATGGCGGGTGAAATTAAAACTAGAGGGCATAGCCTCAAAATAAGGGGAAGCAGATTTGGGACTGAGTTGAAGAGGAACTTCTTCACACAAAGAGTTGTGAATCTGTGGAATTCCCTGCCCAGTGAAGCAGATGAGGCTACCTCATCGAATGGTTTTAAGGCAAGGATAGGTAAATTTTTGAACAGTAAAGGAATTAAGGGTTATGCTGAGTGGGTGGGTAAGTGGAGCTGAGTCCATGAAAAGATCAGCCATGATCTTATTGAATGGCGGAGCAGGCTCGAGGAGCCAGATGGCCTACTCCTGCTCCTAGTTCTTATGTTCTTATGCTCTAATGTTTGTGCAGAAGGCCAGAGATAGAGGAGGGTGGGAACCTCAGAGGTTTAGGGGGCTGGAGAAGATTACAGGGAGGGGCGAGGCTATCGTGGCATTGTAAAAGATGGGCAAGAAATTTTTAAATCAAGAGATTGGCCACGATCTAGCAGGTCCCGTTAGATGTGGGTGCAAATTCCATAATGGCCGCTAAATCTCGCGAGCGGCTAAAAACAAGACTTGCGCTGGCAAGATCTCAGTCTGAGATCATCCCCCTCCCCCCACCGCACCGCCCCCCTCCCCCCCACCCCCGCCGGGACTTAATCAGGTTTCCACCAGCAAGGACGAGAATCCTGATTTCCATAAGTCTAAATAAGTTATCATCTCATTAATGGGCTTGATGCCATAATGTCCACCCACGATGTCTGTGCCTGCATGTTTAAGCCCCGCCCCTCCAGCTGGCTGTGTGAACCTTGCCAGTACTCTGAAATAGCATGGAGCACCGTTAAATCAGGCGAGAAACAGCGTCCGTCAAGCCAGTGAGTTTCTCACAGCTTTTCTCACCTGCCACTTTGGGAAGATTGCACCCTTTGCTTGACCAAGAGTCAGGCCAGTGAACGCAGGGGCGAAAGGGCAATGAAACGTGATGCGAGTTAAGACATGGGCATTTTGGATGACCTGATGCTTAGAGAGGGTAATATGTGGGAGAGTAGCCGGGTGTGTGTGCGGGGGGGAGGATGGAGTGAATTTTACCATCCCGCCTGCCACGGGAATCGGAGCATGGAAAGATCCGTTGACCTCAGGTGAGATTTTACCAATTTCGGGGCGAGCGAGGCTGGAAAATCCCGTCCACAATCTCAACGAGCGAGCGTTAATCTGTATTGATTTATGAATTGGAGTGATTCACCAAAATAACTCTACAGGGTAGAATTAGTCTGGTATCTGACAGGAATCACAAGGGGGCTCAACAGTTGGCAGCACAGTAGCACAGTGGTTAGCACTGCTGCCTCACAGCGCCGGGGACCCGGGTTTGATTCCCGGCTTGGAGTCACTGTCTGTGTGGAGTCTGCACGTTCTCCCCGTATCTGCGTGAGTTTCCTCCGGATGCTCCAGTTTCCTCCCACATTCTGAAAGATGTGCTGGTTAGGGTGCATTGACCCAAACAGGTGCCGGAGTGTGGCCACTAGAGGAATTTCACCGTAACTTAATTGCAGTGTTACTTGCGACCAATAAATAAACTTTAACTTTCGTTGGACGGTAAAATGTTTTCAGTGGTGGGGGTGTCTCGAACAAGGGGACACAGCTACAAGATAAAGAGTCAGTCATTTAAGTAGAAGTTTCTTTTTGCAGAGGGTGGTGAATCACTGGGATTCTCTGTCCCAAAGGGTAGTGGAAGCTGGATCATGAGAAGTATTTAAAGTGGAGGTGGATAAATATTTGACTGATTGATGAATAGAGGGGCTATGGGGAAATGGCACAGAAAAGGAGTTGAGGCCGGTATAGATCAGCCATGATGGTATTGAATGGCGGGGCAGGTTGGAAGGGCCTGGTGGCCTAACCTGGTGATCTTTCCTGTGTTCTCTGCCATTCGTATTCTTAGAGTTTGATTTGACATTCTTCATTTTTAAAATCCGCGTGAAACACAATTACCTTTCCCAGCAGAGAAACAGCTTGAAATGTTTTTTACGGCATCAGGTATCAAGTTGCACATTTGCATAAATTACCGCTTCATCCTTCAAAACTGATATGGGGCATTAATGCAATTAGACCCATTAATCATCGGAGGTTTACACCTGGATCTGAGAGGGAAAGTTTTGTGTTTTGACTTTTGAGAACAAGAGTTGCAAAATTGACGAGCAAACCCTAATTGTTCTGCAGCTGGAATGTCATAACCTTTGTTGCCGATTGTGGGTGATAGGCAATTGGTGTCCAGTTTCACAGTTGTTTTCTCGAAGGAGTTAAGTAACCATAGGCAGCGAGCCAAAACAATTACCCCCCTCCCTGTGCTGATGACACGACTCCAATCGGGAAATTAAAATCCTTTAAATTCTGCCTGTTTGATGAACAAGACTTTTGATTATTTTCATAAGTAGAATCATCGGCCAGAATTTTGCCGTCCCGCCCGCCACGGGAATCGAAGCGGGCAAGGGGCGGACCATGGAATGGGTCCGTTGATCTCGGGCGGGATTTTACGGTTTCAGGATGAGCAAGGCCGGAAAATCCCACCCATAGAAGCACAGAGATATACAGCACAGAAACAGGCCCTTCGGCCCAACTCGTCCATGCCGACCAGGTTTCCTGAACTGAACTAGCCGCATTTGCCCATATCCCTCTAAACCTTTCCTATCCATGTACCTGTCCAAATGTCTTTTAAATGTTGTAATTGTACCCGCCTCTACCACCTCCTCTGGCAGCTCATTTCATACACGCACCACCCTGTATATGGAAATGTTGCCCCTCGGGTCCCTTTTAAATCTCTCCCCTTTCACCTTAAACCTATGCCCTCTAATTTTGGACTCCCCTACCTTGGGGAAAAGACCTTGGCTATTCACCTTATCCACGCCCCTCATGATTTTATAGACCTCTATGAGGTCACCCCTCATCCTCCTACACTCCAGGGAAAAAAGTCCCACCTATCCATCCTCTCATAATTCAAACCTTCAGGTCCCAGTAACATCCGTGTAAATCTTTTTTGCACCCTTTTCAGCTTAAGAACATCCTTCCTATCTCAGGGCGACCAGAATTGTACGCAGTACTCCAAACGTGGCCTTACCAATGTCTTGTACAGTTGTAACGAAAAGTCTCAAAGTAAAATGTAAAATGTCCGAATGTAAAAGCAAATTACTGCGGATTCATAGAATCCTAGAATCCTACAGTGCAGAAGAAGGCCACTCAGCCCATCGAGTCTATACCGACCACAATACTACCCAGGCCCTATCCCCATAACCCCATGCTTTTACCCTAGCTAGTCCCCATGACACTAAGGGGCAATTTAGCATAGCCAATCCACCTGACCTGCACATCTTTCAACCTTGGGAGGAAACCAGAGCACCCAGAGGAAACCCACGCAGACATGGGGAGAACGTGCAGACTCCACACAGACAGTGACCCAAGCCGGGAATCGAACCCAGGCCCCTGGCGCTGTGAGGCAGCAGTGCTAACCATTGTGCCACTGTGGAATCTGGAATCTGAAACACAAACAGAAAATGCTGGAAAATCCCAGCAAGTCTGACAGTATCTGTCGAGAGAAAATGGAGCCAACGTTTCGAGTCTGGGGATGACTCGTTGTCAGAGCTGTTACTAGTTTTATTATTATTTTTGTTATTATCGATTAGTTTCATTCTTGGAGATTCCTGCTGGACAGACGCATGGTCAGCTCAGAAAGCACAGCAAGGCTTTCTCAACCTTGCCCCTCACCTGAGGTGTGGTGATCCTCAGGTTAAAATCACCACCAGTCAACTCTTCCTCTCAAAGGGGAGAGAGAGCAGCCTTTGGTCATCTGGGACTGTGGCGACTTTACCTTTACCGATCAGAGTGGGGCGGCATGGGATGGCACAGTGGTTAACACTGCTGCCTCACAGCACCAGGGATCCAGGTTCGATTCCTGGCTTGGGTCACTGTCTGTGTGGAGTTTGCACATTCTCCCCATGTCTGCGTGGGTTTCCTCCGGGTGCTCCAGTTTCCTCCCACAGTCCAAAGATGTGTGGGTTAGGTGGATTGGCCATGCTAAAATTGACCCTAGTGTCAAGGAGATTAGCAGGGTAAACATGTGGGGTTACAGGGAATAGGGCCTGGGTGGGATTGTGGTCGGTGCAGACTCGATGGGCCAAATGGCTTCCTTCTGCACTCTAGGAGATTCTATAATTCTATAAGAAGTCGTACACACCAGCTCAGGGTCAGCAAGGGGGTGGTCTGTGAGTGTGTTACCCTGAAAGTTTCAATGGGCAAGCTAAGTAACTCCTTCACTGCTCCTACATGATGTCCTTCACAGCAACATGCAACCGCCTTGCTGAGCCAGAAATGTGCCCCACACACAGGGCCACCAGAGCAGCATTCTGTCATTACCAATTTGTGCTCCCTCTAATTGCCATCTCGAGGCTGTGTGAAGCACAGGAATTGATGGCATGAAGCCAGCTGGCAACACGCACTCAAATCAGAATGTGGGATTCGACCATACTCATAAACTACCTCCTGCCTGTTAATTTTACCTTCTGGGTCCTTCTTATAGAGACTTGCATTTATTTTATTTTAACTTAAATACATTCCAAGCCTTCAAGGAAACGTGTGTTTTTGGTCATTCTTGCGTACGAACGTCAGGGTGGCTTGTAATTGGTGGGAGGTGGGGAGGTTGGAGGGCGGGGGGGTGGCTGGGGGGGGTGGTGGTGGGATAGATCAAGATTCTGCTGTGTGTGTAAAGCCTGCCCTCATGTGGAAACCATTGGGATTGCTGCTGAGGGATTTCTTTGTGAATCTCAGCTCCAAAGACTCATGAGATGGTGGGGTGACTCGACTTCGTACTATAGCACTGGAGAGCCAATTCTGCAACCTGCACGTTTCACAGCGTGTGTGGTCTTATATATTTTGCAACCACACATACTCACAGATGTGGATATATGTATTGAGTACAAAAATCAGGATGTCATGCTGCAGCTTTATAAAACTTTGCCTTGGCTACACTTAAGAGTATTGGCTTCAATTCTGATTGCCACATTACAGGAATGATGTGGAGGCTTTGGAGAGGGTACACAAGAGGTTTATCAGGATGCTGCCTGGATTAGAAGGTGTGAGCTATAAGGAGAGGCTGGAGAAACTAGGGTTGTTTTCTCTGGAGAGGCGGAGGCTCAGGGGAGCCCTGATAGAAGTCTATAAAATTATGCGAGGCACAGATAGGGTTGACAGTCAGAATCTATTTCCCAGATTTGAAATCTCTAATACGAGGGGACATGCACTTAAGGTGAGAGGGGGAAAATTCAAAGGCGATGTGAAGGGCAAGTTTTTTACACAGAGTGTGGTCAGTGTCTGGAACGCGCTGCCAGAGGTGGTGGTGCAGTCAGATACGATAGAGGCGTTTAAGGGGCTTTTAGATAAGCACATGAATAACCAAGGAATAGAGGGATATGGAGGAAGGGCAGGCAGAAGGGATTAGTTTAATTTGGCATCATGTTCGGCACAGCATCGTGGGCTGAAGAGCTTATTCCTGAGCTGTACTGTTCTATGCTCTACGTTCTATGCACACACTGACACACATACTCACACATATACACACCCACACTAACAGTATTTAGTGTTCAGGAGACTTCATGATGCTTTGCCTGGTGTTTACTGAAACTCTTAGGAATAACACACAGTGATAAATGTTTACAGTGTTCCTCTCTCTTCTTTAACACAAGGATCCTGGAACTCCTGCAACACGGGGACCTTGACATGCTGAAGCATAAGTGGTGGCCGAAGACGGCGCAGTGTGACATCTATGCCTCGTCCAGAGCACAGCAGAGAGGCAGTGCCTTCGACCTGGCCAGCTTCGCTGGCGTCTTCTGCATCCTGGCTGCCGGCATCATCCTGGCTTGCCTCATAGCCATCGTGGAGAACTGGTGGAACAGGCGGAAAGGATCCCGTGTCCCCTCGAAAGAGGTAAAACTATGTGGTCACCATCACACGTTGTCCAGGCGACAAGTAACTGATTTAACGTCACTCCGCACCCACATGTGACGTGCCCACTGCTAATCGTCTGAGGATTCGGTCGGTACCGGCTAAAAAGACCACAAAAATATCTAGCTTCACATATTTGGTTCAGTGGCCATCTGCTTACAAAATAAGCAAAACAACAAACATGCTTGCATTTATATAGCGCCTTCAAGATAGTTAAAACATCTCAAGGTGTTTCATCGGGAAGTTACAAAATAAAATTCAACACAGAAGGATATACTGTATCAGGATGGCCAAAGAGGTAGGTTTTAAGGAACACCTTAAAGGAAGGGAGAGAGATACTAGAGTTAAAATTAGAGGAGTTACAATTAGGTCCAGGAATTAGAAATTAAGACCCAGACAGCTGAAGACACAACCACCAAGGGTGGAGCGATTAAAATCAGTGCTGCGCAAAATCCTGTGTTGAAGAAATGCAGAGATCCCAGAGAATTGGTGTCTTCAGCCGCTTAGGTCCAAAGCTGTAGAATTCTCTCCCGAAATCTCGCTGCACCTCAACATCTCTCTCCTCCTTTAAGACGCACCCTAAAACCCAAGCCTTAGACCAAGCCTTTTTTCATCTGACCTAATATTTCCTTCCATCACATGGTGTCAACGTTTTATTTTGTAGTGCTTCTGTGGCGTGCACAGGCAGATATTTGCACATTGAAGGTGCTACATAAATACAACTGGTTCTTGTTGCTGGCGGGATTCCATGGTCTGGCAACTGTGAGAGGGGAGTCGAAGATTTGATGGAACTGTGGAGGACTGAACTGAGATGTGGTCGAACTGGGAGGCGGAATAGTGTGTGTTGGCACACTGGGGGACACTCAGCATCTGTCAAAATGAGGAGAAAGAGGGAGGGAGGTGGGAGAAGAGAAGAGGCGGAGTGGCCCAGATCTAGCGGCACTAGTTTATAGGGTTGCTATGCAAACATAGATTCATCGATTTGTAAATTGATTCTTGTACGCTGTGGTAGCGTGGCCCTTTTGAGGGGCGGGTGTTCGTGGGTCACCTGACCCTCCTGGGGCCTATCAGGTGGATACGCCTGAACCGTCGCCTATCGGGTGTTAGGACGCGGGCCCTGGTAGGAGGGAATCTTCAGTGTGAGCCTGGGAGTCGGTGAGACTAGACCTGTATCTGTACTGAGTTTGTTTGTATATAGTTTTAACTTTCCTTCAATAAATCACTGTTGTGATTCAAGGCTTCCTTGTCGTGATACCTCGCGCTACAGTATACACATTTCTCTCTCTTTCTCTATCTCTCTCTCTCTCTTTCTCTAACTCTCTTTCTCTTTCTCTCTCTCTGTCTTTCTTTATCTAATTCTCTTTTTCTCTCTTTCTCTATCTCTCTTTCTCTATCTCTCTCTCTATCTCTCTCTTTCTCTATGTCTCTTTCTCCATCTCTCTTTCCCTATCTCTCTCTTTCTCTATCTCTCTTTCTCTATCTCTCTCTCATTCTCTATTTCTCTCTCTCCCTCTTTCCCAACTGCACCAAATTACAATTATTGCATTTCTCTAATAAGCAACAAGACAGCTAATGCTAATTAAAGCCTTTCCATAGGTAAACCTTAAGAGGTTTACAAAATGTAATTCTTATTTAAAAGGCTATGGAAAGTCACTGACTCTCTATTTTTCTCTTTTTCTTTTCTTCTGTACCATCACATCTGAAAAAAATCCTAGAATCCTTACAGTACAAAAGGAGGCCATTCGGCCCATTGAGTCTGCACAGACAACAATCCCACCCAGGCCCTATCCCTTAATCCAAACATTTACCCTGCTAATCCCCCTGACACTAAGGGGAAATTTAGCATGGTCTGCATATGGTCTGGGAGGAAACCGGAGCACCCGGAGGAAACCCACGCAGACACGAGGAGAACGTGCAAACTCTGCACAGGCAGTGACCCAAGGCCAGGAATCGAACCCGGGTCCCTGGCGCTGTGAGGCAGCAGTGCTAACCACTGTGCCACCGTGCCACAGAAATCAATGGAAAAATTATATTTCAAAGATTATTTAATAAAACTTAACCCAAATTCGTCATTCAGCATGAAATCAAGCCTTTTATCAAGATAGTCTTACGGCCAGACAGACAATTTAACTTTTCCACCACCAGAAAGGATTTGTTTATAATTTATACAGGACAATCTGTAATAACACCTGGAAGCGTGGTGATCTGGATGGTCTCTCCCATTCAAAGAGGGTGAGTTTTTCTCCTCCATTCCCCCCCCCTCCCCCCCTCCCCACTCCCGCTCACACACACCAACACAGTTTCTCAAATTAAAATGACACTGCATATAAAAAATACTGGAAACGTTTTTGAGAATAGTTCCCCCTAACTTTGAAAAACAACCAGGTACAATCGGAAGCTAAAGAGAAAACTGCTGGCAGATGAGCTGACTAAATCCTGCTAATCCATCCATTGAACATGTCCTCACGGTACAGATAATGAGCATCAAGTCAAAATAGCAATTCAAACTTGGATCCTTTGGAGAAGCTAAGGCCTTTACCTCAGATGCTGGAATTCTCAATTACTGAGGGAAAAAAATAGGTTGATTTCTTTAAAATATAAAAGCATTTGAACTGATTTAATTAATTCACTTTGGGGTTTTTTTGACTGGTTATCCAGGATTGGTAAACCAATTGGTTTTATGATAAATCCTTAAGTTTTTTTTTCATTTGTTCACAGGCATCGCTGGCTAGGCCAGCATTTATTCCCCATCCCTAATTGCCCCTGAGAAGGTAGTGGTGAGCCACCTTCTTGACCCGCTGCAGTCCATGTGGTGTAGAGTACACCCACCGTGCATTAGGGAGGGAGTTCTAGGATTTTGACCCAGCGACGATTAAGGAATGGCCGATATAGTTCCCAATCAGGATGGTGCGTGATTTGGAGGGCAATTTGTAGATGATGGTATTTCCATGTCCCTGCTTTCCTTGACGTTCTAGGTATTAGAGGTTGTGGATGTGGAAGGTGTTGTTCAAGGAGCCTTGGCGAGTTCCGTAAGTGCCTCTTGTATATTGTACATGCTGCTGTCGCTATGCGCCAGTGGTGCAGGGAATGAATGTTTAAGATTGTAGATGGGCAGCTTTGTCCTGGATGCTGTCGAGCGTCTTGAGTGTTGTTGGAGCTGCACTCATCCGGACAAGTGGAGAATATTCCATCACCCACCTGACATGTGCCTTGTAGATGGTTCAGTTAACTTTCTGGTCAATGTTGATGATAGTGGGGCGTCAGTGATGGTAATGCCATGGGGAGGCATTAGCATATTGGTATTGTCACTGGGCGGGTAATCCAAAGACCCTGGATAATGCTCTGGGTTTTAATCCCACCATGGCAGATGTTGAAATTTGAATTCAATAAAAATCTGGAATTTAAATTCTTTTGATGATCCTGAATCCATTGTTTTTCGATTATTGTAAAAGTCCATCTTCACTAATGTCCTTTGGGGAAGGAAATCTGCCATCCTTACCCGGTCTGGCCTACATGTGGCTCCAAACCCACAGCAATGTGGTTGACTCTTCAATGCTCTCTAAAATGGTCAAGCACTCGGTTCAAGGGCAATTAGGGATGGGCAATAAATGCTGGGTAAGAAATCTCACAACACCAGGTTAAAGTCCAACAGGTTTATTTGGTAGCACAAGCCACAAGCTTTCGGAGCGCTGCCCCTTCATCAGGTGAGTGGGAGTTCTGTTCACAAACAGGGCATATAAAGACACACACTCAATTTACAAAATAATGGTTGGAATGCGAGTCTTTACAGGTAATCAAGTCTTAAAGGTACAGACAATGTGCTTGGGGAGAGGGTCAAGCACAGGCCAAAGAAGAGATGTGTATTGTCTCCATGTGCTCAAGATGTGCTTGACCCTCTCCCCACTCACATTGTCTGTTCCTTTAAGACTTGATTACCTGTAAAGACTCGCATTCCAACCATTATTTTGTAAATTGAGTTTGTGCCCTGTTTGTGAACAGACCTCCCACTCACCTGACGAAGGGGCAGCGTTCCGAAAGCTTGTGGCTTGTGCTACCAAATAAACCTGTTGGACTTTAACCTGGTGTTGTGAGACTTCTAACTGTGCTTACCCCAGACCGCGCCGGCATCTCCACATAATAAATGTTGGCCCAGCCAATGACGCCCACATCCACTGAACACATTAAAAAAATGAACGCCAAGGGACAATGGTTAAATATTTTCTGGTTGGAGGTGGTCATTGCCTGGCACATGTGTAGTGCCAATGTTACTTGCTCCTTACCAGCCTAAGCCTGAATGTTGTCCAAGTTTGCCAGCACAGACTGTGTCAGCATCTAAGGAGTTGCAAAATGAACTGAACACTGTGCGGTCATCAGCGAACATCCCAATATCTGACCTTACGATAGATCGAAGGAAGGTCATTGATAAAGCAGCTGAAGGTGGTTGGGTAGGATAATACATTACACACTCAACACCCCTTCCACAATCCCCCATTAACAAGATCCTGGGAGTTACCATTGACCAGAAGCCTAACTGAACCAGACATACTGGGCGGGATTTTACGGACTCACTCGAGCGAGACCGGAAATTCCCGCCCGAGGTTAACGGAGATTTCCATCGTCAGACACTCGCCCTCTCCAATTCCATGGCGGGCGAGGTGGCAGAGTTCCGGCGATAGGGCGGGATTTTCCGGCCCCACCTGAGGTCAACGGACCTTTAATTGGTTCGCCAAATTTGCTGTCCCACCCGCTACAATTCCCACAGCAGACGGGATGGGAAAATTCCCACCCATAAATCCTGTGGCTGCCAGAGGTTTTCAGAGGCTGGGAATCCAGTGGTATGCAACTCCGGACTCTCCTAAAATCTGCCCATCACCTAGAAAGTGCAAGTAACCAAGAAGGTAGATGAGGGCAGTGTAGTTGATGTTGTCTACATGGACTTTAGCAAGGCCTTTGACAAGATACCACATAGAACATAGAACAGTACAGCACAGAACAGGCCCTTCAGCCCACGATGTTGTGCCGAGCTTTATCTGAAACCAAGATTAAGCTATCCCACTCCCTATCATCCTGGTGTGCTCCATGTGCCTATCCAATAACCGCTTAAATGTTCCTAAAGTGTCTGACTCCACTATCACTGCAGGCAGTCCATTCCACACCCCAACCACTCTCAGAGTAAAGAACCTACCTCTGATATCCTTCCTATATCTCCCACCATGAACCCTATAGTTATGCCCCCTTGTAATAGCTCCATCCACCCGAGGAAATAGTCTTTGAACCTTCACTCTATCTATCCCCTTCATCATTTTATAAACCTCTATTAAGTCTCCCCTCAGCCTCCTCCGCTCCAGAGAGAACAGCCCTAGCTCCCTCAACCTTTCCTCATAAGACCTACCCTCCAAACCAGGCAGCATCCTGGTAAATCTCCTCTGCACTCTTTGCAGCGCTTCCACATCCTTCTTATAGTGAGGTGACCAGAACTGCACACAATATTCCAAATGTGGTCTCACCAAGGTCCTGTACAGTTGCAGCATAACCCCACAGCTCTTAAACTCCAACCCCCTGTTAATAAAAGCTAACACACTATAGGCCTTCTTCACAGCTCGATCCACTTGAGTGGCAACCTTTAGAGATCTGTGGATATGGACCCCAAGATCTCTCTGTTCCTCCACAGTCTTCAGAAGCCTATCTTTGACCCTGTAATCCACATTTAAATTAGTCCTACCAAAATGAATCACCTCACATTTATCAGGGTTAAACTCCATTTGCCATTTTTCACCCCAGCTTTGCATCCTATCTATATCTCTTTGCAGCCTACAACAGCCCTCCACCTCATTCACTACTCCACCAATCTTGGTGTCATCAGCAAATTTACTGATCCACCCTTCAGCCCCTCCTCTAAGTCATTAATAAAAATCACAAAGAGCAGAGGACCAAGCACTGATCCCTGTGGCACTCCGCTAGCAACCTGCCTCCAGTCCAAAGATTTTCCATCCACCACCACCCTCTGTCTTCGATCAGATAGCCAGTTGCCTATCCAATCGGCCAACTTTCCCTCTATCCCACACCTCCTTACTTTCATCATAAGCCGACCATGGGGGACCTTATCAAACGCCTTACTAGAATCCATGTATATGACATCAACTGCCCTACCTTCATCAACACACTTAGTTACCTCCTCAAAAAATTCAATCAAATTTGTGAGGCACGACTTGCCCTTCACGAATCCGTGCGAAGTATAACTCAGACATCAAAGGGACGTTTTTTACACAGAGGGTGGTGGGGGCCTGGAATGCGCTGCCAAGTAGGGTGGTGGAGGCAGGCACGCTGACATCGTTTAAGACTTACCTGGATAGTCACATGAGCAGCCTGGGAAGGGAGGGATACAAACGATTGGTCTAGTTGGACCAAGGAGCGGCACAGGCTTGGAGGGCCGAAGGGCCTGTTTCCTGTGCTGTACTGTTCTTTGTTCTTTGTTCTTTGACTATCTCGGATTAATCCGCATCTTTCTAAATGGTCGTAAATCCCATCCCTAAGGACCTTTTCCATCAATTTACCAACCACCGAAGTAAGGCTAACCGGTCTATAATTACCAGGGTCATTTCTATTCCCTTTCTTAAACAGAGGAACAACATTCGCCACTCTCCAGTCCTCTGGCACCATCCCCGTGGACAGTGAGGACCCAAAGATCAAAGCCAAAGTCTCTGCAATCTCACCCCTTGCCTCCCAAAGAATCCTAGGATACATTTCATCAGGCCCAGGGGACTTATCGACCTTCAGTTTATTCAAAACTGCCAGGACATCCTCCCTCCGAACATCTATTTCCTCCAGCCTATTAGCCCTTAACACCTTCTCTTCCTCAAAAACATGGCCCCTCTCCTTGGTGAACACTGAAGAAAAGTATTCATTCATCACCTCGCCTATCTCTACTGACTCCATACACAAGTTCCCACTACTGTCCTTGACCGGCCCTAACCTCATCCTGGTCATTCTTTTATTCCTCACATAAGAGTAAAAAGCCTTGGGGTTTTCCTTGATCCGACCCGCCAAGGACTTCTAATGTCCCCTTCTAGCTCTCCTAAGCCCCTTTTTCAGCTCATTCCTTGCTAACTTGTAACCCTCAATCGAGCCATCTGAACCTTGTTTCCTCATCCCTACATAAGCTTCCCTCTTCCTTTTCACAAGACATTCCACCTCTTTCGTGAACCATGGTTCCCTCACTCGGCCATTTCCTCCCTGCCTGACAGGGATATACCTATCAAGGACACCCAGTATTTGTTCCTTGAAAAAGTTCCACTTTTCATTAGTGCCTTTCCCTGACAGTTTCTGTTCCCATCTTATGCCCCCTAATTCTTGCCTAATCGCATCATAATTACCTCTCCCCCAATTGTAAACCTTGCCCTGCCGTACGGCCCTATCCCTCTCCATTGCAATAATAAAAGACACCGAATTGTGGTCACTATCTCCAAAGTGCTCTCCCACAACCAAATCTAACACTTGGCCCGGTTCATTTCCCAGTACCAAATCCAATGTGGCCTCACCTCTTGTCGGCCTATCCACATATTCTGTCAGGAAACCCTCCTGCACACACTGCACAAAAACTGCCCCATCCGAACTATTTGACTTACAAAGGTTCCAATCAATATTTGGAAAGTTAAAGTCCCCCATGAGAACTACCCTGTGACCCCCACACATATCCATAATCTGCTTAGCAATTTCTTCCTCCACATCTCTATTACTATTTGGGGGCCTATAGTAAACTCCTAACAACGTGACCGCTCCTTTCCTATTTCTAACCTCAGCCCATATTACCTCAGTGTGCAGATCCCCCTCGAAGTGCCTTTCCGCAGCCGTTAAACTATCCTTGATTAACAATGCTACTCCTCCACCTCTTTTACCAGCTTCCCTACACTTACTGAAACATCTATACCCCGGAACGTCCAACAACCATTCCTGCCCTTGTTCTACCCACGTCTCCGTAATGGCCACAACATCGTAGTCCCAAGTACCAATCCACACCCCAAGTTCATCTACCTTGTTTCGGATGCTCCTTGCATTGAAGTAGACACACTTCAACCCACCTTCATGTCTACCAGTACCCACCCTTGACCTTGATACCTTCCCCAATACCTCACCACCCTCAACACTGACTTCTGGACTACAACTCCTTTTCCCACTCCCCTGATAAATTAGTTTAAACCCCCCTGAACAACATGGTAGGTTGTTGCATAAGGTTAAATCTCATGGGATCCAGGGTGAGGTAGCTAAATGGATACAAAATTGGCTTGATGACAGAAGCCAGAGGGTGGCTGTCGAGGGTTGTTTTTCAAACTGGAGACCTGTGACCAGCGGTGTGCCTCAGGGATCAGTGCTGGATCCACTGTTATTTGTCATTTATATTAATGATTTGGATATAGGAGGCATGGTTAGTAAGTTTGCAGATGACACCAAGATTGGTGGAATAGTGAAGAAGGTTATCTCGGATTGCAACGGGATCTTGATCAATTGGGCCAATGGGCTGACGAATGGCAGATGAAGTTTAATTTAAATGAATGCGAGGTGATGCATTTAGGTAGATTGAACCAGGGCAGGACTTACTCAGTTAATGGTAGGGCGTTGGGGAGAGTTACAGAACAAAGAGATCAAGGGGTACATGTTCATAGCTCCTTTAAAGTGGAGTCACAGGTGGACAGAATGGTGAAGAAACCATTCGACATGCTTGGTTTCATCGGTCAGAACATTGAATACAGGAGTTGGGATGTCTTGTTGAAGTTGTACAAGACATTGGTAAGGCCACACTTGGAATACTGTGTACAGTTCTGGTCACCCTATTATAGAAAGGATATTATTAAACTAGAAAGAGTGCAGAAAAGATTTACTAGGGCGCTACCAGGACTTGATAGTTTGAGTTATAAGGAGAGGCTGGATAGACTGGAACTTTTTTCTCTAAGGCTGAGGGGTGATCTTATAGAGGTCTATAAAATAATGAGAGGCATAGATCAGCTGGATAGTCAATATCTTTTCCCAAAGGTAGGGGAGTCTAAAACTAGAGGGCATAGGTTGAAGGTGAGAGGGAAGAGATACAAAAGGGTCCAGAGGGGCAATTATTTCACACAGAGGGTGGTGAGTGTCTGGAACAAGCTGCCAGAGGCAGTAATAGAGGCGGGTACAATTTTGTCTTTTGAAAAGCATTTAGACGGTTACATGGGTAAGATGGGTATAGAGGGATATGGGCCAAATGCGGGCAATTGGGACTAGCTCCAGGGTTAAAAAGAAAGGGGGGCATGGACAAGATGGACCGAAGAGCCTGTTTCCATGCTGTAAATCTCTATGACTCTCAGTAAGGAGTGTGATAAGACACTGTCCTGAGGAACTATTGCACCAATGTCCTGAGGCTAAGGCCATTAACAACCACAACACTCTTTCTTTGTGTGAGGTAAGATTCCAGTCAAAGAACAAAGAACAAAGAAAATTACAGCACAGGAACAGGCCCTTCGGCCCTCCAAGTCTGCACTGACCATGCTGCCTAACTGAACTAAAACCCCCTACCCTTCCAGGAACCATATCCCTCTATTCCCATCTTATTCATGTATTTGTCAAGATGCCCCTTAAAAGTCATGATCACATCTGCTTCCACTACCTCCCCTGGCAGCGAGTTCCAGGCACCCACCACCCTCTGTGTAAAAACCTTGCCTCGTACATCACCTTAAACCTATGCCCCCTAGTAATTGACTCTTCCACCCTGGGAAAAAGCTTCTGACTATCCATTCTGTCCATGCCCGTCTAATCTTTTTGACTTCTACCAGGTCGCCCCTCAACCTCCGTCGTTCCAGTGAGAACAAACAGTGGAGAGATTGCCCCCTTATTCCCACGGATTTCAGTTTTGCCAGGGTTTCTTGATGCCCCACTCGGTCAAATTCTGCCTTGATGTCAAGGGCAGACATTCTCACCTCACATCATTGGGGAATTAGGTCCCTTCAGCCTGTATTTGGACCAAGGTTGTAATGAAGTATGGAACCGAGTGGTCCAGTCGGAGATCTGCTCTTGTTCCGGCTGCTTTCCACACTTTTGTCTCACAGGTTACCCGCCTCAATTCTGATTTGTTACTGGTTTCCCTCTGAGCCAATAAGGGAAGTGCAGCAGCAAATGGGTGACAACAGGAAGTAGATACAACAACAGGAAGTGCAGGAAAAGTGTGCTGGACACAAGGTTTTATAGATACATTTCTCCACTGCTGACAAACCGTATGAAATGGTCAGAATGCAGCAACCCTACAAATTGTTTTAACATTCTATTATTTTGCAAAATGAAGAAACAGAATAGCTAATTGACCAGAAGGTGTCAGTTGTGCCAAACCTTTTCCTGAGGCACTAAAAACATAAATCAAAGAATCCTACACCTCACTCAAAAAAGCAGCAAATTGTTAGAGGCGTGTGCCCCTGAACCACGTGACTTTCACTTGACCTTTCACTTTAATAAGTACATCGACATTATTGTGTATCTTTTTTTTATCCTTTCATGGGATGTGGATGTCATTGGCAATGTCAATATATGTTGTCCATCCCTAATTGACCTTTAAGGGCAGGTAAGAGTCAACCACATTGCTGTGGTTCTGGTGTCACATGTAGGCCAGACCAGGTAAGGATGGCAGATTTCCTCCTCTAACAGGCATTAGTGAACCAGGTGGATTTTTACCACAATATATGATTGTTTCATGGTCTCCGTGACTGGCTTTTAGCCCAGACCCATTTTTTTGATTAATGATTTGACTTTATTAGTTGACTTTAATTGATTGATCGGCACGGTGGCACAGTGGTCAGCACTGCAGCCTCACAGCGCCAGGGACCTGGGTTCATATCCCGACATGGGTCACTGTCTGTGTGGAGTTTGCACGTTCCCCCCGTGTCTGCGTGCGTTTCTTCCGGGTGCTTTGGTTTCCTCCCACAGTCCAAAGATGTGCGGGTTGGGTGGATTGGCCATGCTCAATTGCCCCTTAGTGTCAGGGGCTAGGGTAAATACATGGGGTTATGGGGTAAGGGCCTGGGTGGGATTGTGGTGGGTGCAGACTCAATGGGCCGAATGGCCTCCTTCTGCACTGTAGAATTCTATGATTCCATGACACAGCAAGCTCCCATAAAACAGCAATGTGATAATGACCAGATTTTGTTTTTCTTTTCCATGTTGGCTGAGGGAAAATGATTGGTCACAGCGCTGGGGAGAACTCCCCTGCTCTTCTTCAGAATAGAGCTACGGGATATTTTACATCCACTCAAACAGGCAGATGGGGCCTCAGTTTAAAGTCCCACTTGCAAATCCCCACCTTTGACAGTGCGGCACTCTGCCAGTTCTTGTACTTGGGAGTCAGCCTTGATTTTTGCACTTGACCTGGAGAGGGAGTTGAACCCCAACTTTGTGTTACAGAGGCAAGTGTGCTACCCAATGAGCCACTGCTGGTACAGTTTTAGACAAGAATATTCAGGTCTTTGGAACTAAGATGGGTAAATGGGGTTAAGGTTCAGATCAACCATAATCTAATTGACTGGTAGAACACGCTTGAGGTGATAAATGACCTTCTTATGTTCCTAAGTTCATAAAAGTGCAAAATGCACCTGGAAAAACATGCACTTATTTTTCATTCATACTTCCATTTCATTCTACAATTATGATCTCATTCTCCAGAACACCAGATCCTCAGATCTCTATTACTGGGTCATACACAGCATAGCCTACATTCTCTATCTTGTTGTCCTGACTTATCCTCTTGTAGGCACCCTTAAGGCTGTGCTGAGATTTTTTATCCTACTATCAGCTCCGTCGAGTATTCAAAGATGCTTTCCATTGTCAAATGAATCAATTTACTTCTTTGAAATGCCCCAAGCCTTTCGTGACGAGGCTGAGAACTGATGCTTGAAAGGTTAAACGGAAGGAATCAAACTTGAACAAGGGGTTCACAGAAGTGAATTATACTTCAGTGCATCAGAACACGACCGCAGGGGAATAAGTTCTTCTTTGTGGATTGAAACCACATTTTTAGCCCTTGTAGTTCCTGAGCACCTTCGCAGTTGGGGTCAGGTTTTAATTGGTGTAAGTTGGGTCAAAAGGGGGTTGCTTGTCTCCCCGCCCCATTGACCCCTATTCAGCAGGCTCCTGTCCTTCTGAAAGGGGGTCATCTTTGGGACCAATGCCGGAATTTTACCGGCACACCCGCCCCGGAATCGGGGCAGGCGAAGCTCGCAGAATGGCATTCTCCATTGGTCTCGGGCGGGATCTTACGAGCCTTGGGCAGGCGAGGCGGTAAAATCCGGGCACGAGTGTCCATCTATTTATGACACCAGGACCCTTTAAATACGCAAATTAGAATCCATAGACCCGTGATTGCAGTCTGAGGTTGGAAATAGTCGGAGCGTGCGGAGTACAGGCTCTGGTCAACCCCACTAACAATGGAACCAAAGAGACCCAGCCAAAGGTAGGTTTGAGATTATTCTTCATAGAATTGTAGAACCCTACAGTGCAGAAGGAGGCCATTTGGTCCATCGAGCCTGTACCGACAACAATCCCACCCAGGCCCTAACCCCAGATATTTACCTTACTAGTCCCCCTGACGCTAAGGTGCAATTAAGCATGGCCAATCCACCTAACCTGCATATTTTTGGACTGTGGGACGGGGAGAATGTGCATACTCCACACAGACAGTGACCCAAGGCCAGAATTTAACCCTTGTCAGGTAAGAGAAAGAAAAAGACTTGTGTTTTGACTTTTCATAAACTCAGGCCACCCTGAAACACTTTCCAGTCAATAACGTAAAGTGACTAAGTGTTGTCCTTGTTGTAATGGAGGAAATGCCGCAGCCAATTTGCACGTTGCGAGCTCCCACAAGCAGCAATGTGTTACTAATCAGATTATCTGGTTTTGCCTGTGTTATTTGAGGGATAAATATTGATCAGGCCAATGGGGAGTAACTCCCCCGTTCTTCCCCCAATAGTGCCGAGGGATCTTATCCATCCAGCTAAGAGAGGATGGATGCCACCTTGGTTTGGTGTCACACCCAGAAGGCGGACCTCCAACAGTGCACACTATGTTGGCACTGCACTGGAGTGTCAGCCTCGATTTAAGGCACAAGGCTTGAAGGCTGATGCAGGGAACTGTCAGTGGCCCAGCTTTTTCTCTTGACCTCATCAATGGTCCAATAGGTAATGTCAAAAACTTTGCATTCTGGTTCATTTCCAATCTCAGAAGAGAATGACAATCACATCCCTGGACACAGTTATAGATATTTGATAGTACTCATTAAACACTGTCCATATTAATCCTGAGCATTGAAAAGACCAGGTCAATAAGGCATTTGAGAAAGATTGATTGCAATCTTACCCGGCCCTCTCAACTCTGTCGGGATTCCAATTTCCATGCAATTATAAACACTCATGTCTCTGGCCCCGTAATTAAATTCGATCCACATTCTGGTGAACAGATAAAGGTTGGCACTGGGGCAAAGGGAAATGGAAAATCTGCCCCGTCACCCAGTAGCATCAGTGCTTAATGATGGAATATTGAAGCCTGAGTTAGTGAGCACAGAACAAGATTGGGGGGGGAGGTCTCATCCAGGATGGTAACTTTTCTTTAATTCATTTACCAGATCTGAGCATTGCTGGCAAGGGCAGCATTTATGATCCATTCCTAATTGCCCTTTGGAAGGTGGTAGTGAGCTGCCTTTTTGAACTGCTGCAGCTCCTAAGGTGTAGGTACACCTAGAGTGCTGTTAGGGAGGGAATTCCAGGATCTTACGCCAGTGACAGTGAAGGAACAGCAATATATTTCCAAATTAGGATGGTGAGTGACTTGGGGGGGAACCTCCAGGTGCTGGCCTTCCCCATGTATCTGCTGCCCTTGTCCCTCGAGGTGGTTGTGGGTTTGGAAGGTGCTGCCTAAGGAGCCTCGGTGAGTTCCTGCAGTGTATCTTGTAGATGGTACACACAGCTGCCACTGTTCCTCGGTGGTGGAGGGATGAATGTTTGTGGAAGGGTGCCAATCAAGCTAATAATTGTGGGTTTGGATGGAGATCGTAACAACACAGACTGCAGCACTTCAAGACGGCCTCTCCAGCTTCTCAACTGCAATTAGAGATGGGCAAGAACTCTTGACCTTGTCACCGGTGTCCACACGCTGCCCAAAGATGTGCGGGATAGGTTGATTGGCCATGCTCAATTGCCCCTCAGGGAGATTAGCAGGGTAAATACTTGGTGTTAAGCAGATAGGGCCTGGGTGGGGTTGTTGGTGCAGGCTCGCTGGGCCAAATGGCCACTGTAGGGATTTTATCATTTTATGATTCTATGAAAGTATTTAATTTTGTTGCTTTGCTAAATTCTCCCTCAGTGCACCCAAACAGGTGCCAGAGTGTGGCAACTGAGGGATTTTCACAATAACTTCATTGTTAATGTAAGCCTACTTGTGACGCCAATAAATAAATATTTTGTTATAATAATCAGCTTAGGTGTCTTCCCTTCCCCAACTCTTCAAAATTACAGTGTTAACGACCCATAACATTAGCTGTGAAGCGGCTTTGACACGTCAAACAAATAAGGGCTTGGGTTGGGCAGCACGGTGGCACAGTGGTTAGCACTGCTGCCTCATAGCGCCAGGGACCCAGGTTCAATTCCCGCCTCGGGTCACCGTCTGTGCGGAGTCCGTATGATCTCCCTGTGCCTGCATGCGTTTCCTCCCATTTACTCTTACAGCTCAAAGATGTGCGGGTTAGGTTGATTGGCCATGCTAAATTAACCCTACTGTCAGAGGATTAGGAGGGTAAATATGTGGGGTTAAGGGAATAGCACCTGACTGGGATTGTGATCAGTGCAGACTTGATGGGCCGAATGGCCTCCTTCTGCACTGTAATGATTCTACGATATTGTATGGAATGAAGCAGAATAATAGGATATTAGAGAAAGAATACCAAGGTATTGGGAAAGGCGTGATGAAGGATTAACTGCATCTGTTGTGGTACTTAATCCCTCATTGTCTTTCTGTGTTACCAGCCCTCTTTCCAGTAGTGGCTGTAACTTATTGTTACATCTCTGAAAAACACGCCAAATTGCAGATGGATTGTAAGTGTTAGATAATGCACATTGCACAACAATGCACCCTGATATAGGACACTGTATCAGTGATTATACTGAGAAAGGATTCTGATTTGAAATCAGCCGAAGGTCCATAATGTTAACAGGATCTGAGCCAGTTGGCGAAGTTAAAATCAAGACATGTCCCAGAATTTTACGCTCCATCACTGCCCCCTCCCCATTCTGCTGGTTTCTGTGGCAGGGGGAGAGTGTAAAATAGCATGGGTGGGATTCTGTCCACGGAGAAGCCCATCCACCTGACCCAGATATGGTTTTATAGAGGGGGCAGACAGAGCCTTGGACTGGGAGCCTGTCCTTGCTCCTATTAAGTCCCTTAAGTGGCCACGTAAGGACCTTTTCCCATCCAGTCTCAATTTTTAGCCTGGCAGGTGTCCGATCACTGAGGGTGGGGGAACAGAAGAAGTTCTGACCTTTGATCTCGGGCAACACAGGGGAGGGGGGAGGTGTCACCTCTTTTGGAATGCCCCTTCAGTTTAGGTGCTCTCTCCCCTCAGGGAATGGAGAGGACTGCCCCATTCCCCCTCCACAGACTGTCCCCCAACACTTAGATCTCCCCCACCACAAGATGCCCCACGGCACTCCCTCCCCTTCCCTTCCCACCTCCCTGGTGATGGTATTCTGAGAGAGTTTGACAGAGTTGGTGTGGTGATGGGAGGGGAGGGAAGAGGAGGCCGTAGGGTGTCTTGGGGAGGGTCTCAACATTCCTCTCTCACACCCAATGTCCCAGCGGTCTCCTATTTATATGTGCTCAAGGTACTTATTTAAAGAGTGCCCTTCACCTGTGCATCTTAACAATATAATTAACAAACTATTCACAAATAATAGTACGATCTCAAAGAGTTGTGATGGAGGGGAGACACCCAATCTTATTTTTAAAACAAGGTAACAAAATAAAATTTATTTTTTACACAGTCACAGGATGTGGACATTGATGGCATGGGTGACCATTACTGCCCATCCCTAATTGCCCTTAAGAACCAGATAATGAGCCACCTCCTGAACTGCTTCAGTCCGTGTTGTTACAATCTCCGTCAAGTAAGAAGTCTCACAACACCAGGTTAAAGTCCAACAGTTTATTTGGTAGCATGAGTTTTCGGAGTGCTGCTCCTTCATCAGGTCTTGAGACAATTCACACCTCTTTAACCTGTGACTGAACCTCTCTCCACTCGCATTGTATGTACCTGTAAAGGCTTGATTACCTGTTAGATGTGAGAGTGGTAGACGTTTTCCAAAGATGTGCGGGTTAGGTTGATTGGCCATGCTAAAAATTGCCCTTAGTGTCCTGAGATGCGTAGGTTAGAGGGATTAGTAAAATATGTAGGGATATGGGGGTAGGGCCTGGGTGGGTTTGTGGTCGGTGCAAACTCGATGGGCTGAATGGCCTCTTTCTGTACTGTAGGGTTTCTATGTTTCTCGCCCATTATATAAAAATTCACTGATTTTGAAGAACACATCACCAGCCTACCCTGACCCAGGTTCCAGGGCTCCCACTGTAGAAAAAAAAGACCTGATGAAGGAGCAGCGCTCCGAAAACTCATGCTACCAAATAAACTGTTGGACTTTAACCTGGTGTTGTGAGACTTCTTACTGTGCTTACCCCAGTCCAATGCCAGCATCTCCACATCAATCTCCGTCAAGACAGTGGATAGTCAGAAGCTTTTTCCCAGGGTGGAAGAATCAATTACTAGGGGGCACAGGTTTAAGGTGCGAGGGGCACAGGTTTAAGATGCGAGGGGCACAGGTTTAAGGTGTAAGAGGCAAGGTTTAAAGGACATGTACGAGGCAGATTGTTTACACAGAGGGTGGTGAGTGCTTGGAACTCGCTGCCGGGGGAGGTAGTGGAAACAGATACGACAGTAACTTTTAAGTGGCATCTTGACAAATACATGAATAGGATGGGAATAGAGGGATATAGTCCCCGGAAAGGGTCGGGGGTTTTAGTTCAGTCGGGCATCATAATCAGCACGGGCTCAGAGGGCCGAAGGGCCTGTTCCTGTGCTGTAAGTTTCTTTGTTCTTTGTTCTAAGACCTCTAGGTCCAGACGAAACCCCCAAATTTGTTACAATCTTGTTAAGGAACAGTAACTTTTATTCCCTGGATTAAGATGAAAGACATGTCTAAAAATAATCTCTGCTTCTTTTTCTTTTTTATACTTTTCCAATTCAATCAAATCAAATTCAGAGTCTCAACAAGTTGAGACATTTCCGATCCAGGCTGACAAGACAGGGCAAGCGACCAAACCACCCTGTCCTGGGCCTGATCTACATGAGTCAAGCTGATTGGAGAAGGGGGAGGATCCTCCTCCAAGACTTGAGCTAATTTGCATCAGCAACAATAACTTTTATTCCCTGCTATTTACTAAGATAATAAGATTCCACAGTTTTAAACAAACAGAAGAAATGTCACCACATAAAGATCACTAAAGCACATCGTCAATACACCCTCTGAACAGAATTAACGTGAGGTTAACATGAATTCTCAAGCAGACTGTGGCTGAGTAATCACAGATTTCTACCGAATTTCTCAGCAACCCAACCAGACAATTGCTGTGAGTCGCAAAATCCTTTCAAAATTCTGTTTCCCCTCACAAGGGATTTCAGCTTATCTTCCTCCAAGAGCTAATCTGATCTCCAGCTGATAATATGCTCTGTTCCGCCTGGGTTCCATAGGTACAATCCTTACCTAAAAGATGCACTATTCCACATCTCTCTGAAATCTGCTCACAGGCCTAACCTCCTTGGTCTCTATTCCAGCTGAGCCGACCTCCCACCGAGATCACATCCCCCTGTGATGGCCAGACTGCACTCCAAACACAGGCACAGTCCCAGTTCTCGGTCACGCTGCTGCCAACCACGGCTCCTGGACTTCTCTGAGCCCTAGCTCCTCTGGAACATGGAGCGACCACTGTTCCTGGGCTTCCTTGAGCCCCAACTCTTAGCAGTATAGAGCTAATGGTTCCCAAGGTTTCTCTGAAACCCAGCCCTTTCAGCCTCATGGAGCTGACTATTCCCCCTCCCCACCCCCCACCCTCCCGCCATTCCCCCCACCCCCCTTTGGCTGCTCCCTAGCGATAGCTGTTCATGCTACTCACTCTTGAACAGAACTGTGACTTTTTTCTTACCCTTTTTTAAAATCTCCCAACAGGGTTCTATCTCCATCCCTAGGCAGTTCAAATGTATCCAAGCTGCATATAGAATCATAGAATCCCTATAGTGCAGGCGGAAGCCGTTCTGCCCATCGAGTCTGCACTGACTCTCCGACAGAGCATCTGACCCAGGCACTATCCTCGTAATCCCGTGTATTTACCCCATTAATCCCCCTAACCTTGAGAGACCAAGGGGCAATTTAGAATGGCAAATCCACCTAACCTGCACATCTTTGGACTGTGGGTGGAAGCTGGAGCACCCGGAGGAAACCCACGCAGACATGTACCTTGAGTACCTTAATTGTTACAATCTCCAGTCAACCAAAGAGTTACCCTTGGTATCCTGGCCAATATTTATCCCTCAATCGACATCAGAAAAAACTGATTATCTGGCCTATGCCATTTGCCGTTTGTGGGAGCTTGCTGTGGCAAATTGGCTGCTGTGTTTCCTACATTACAACAGTGACCACACTGAGGAGGCGATGGCCTAGTGATATTATCGTTGGACCATTAATCCAGAAACTAAGCTAATGTTCCGAGGACGCAGGTTCGAATCCTGCCACAAATCCCAGATGGTGGAATGTGAATTCAATAAAAAATACCTGGAATTAAGAATTTACTGATGACTATGAAACCATTGTCAGAAAAACCCATCTGGTTCACTAATGTCCTTTAGGGAAGGAAATCTGTCATCCTTACCTGGTCTGGCCGACATGTGAATCCAGAGCCACAGCAATGCGGTTGACTCTCAACTGCCCTTGGGCAACTAGGGATGGGCAATAAATGCTGTCCAGCCAGCAATGCCCATGTCCCACGAATGAATAAATAAAAATTAATCAGCAGAATCAGCTAATGTTCTGGGGACCCAGGTTTGAATCCCACCACAGCAGATGGTGGAATGTGAATTCAATAAAAAATTCTGGCATTAAGAATCTACTGATGACCATGAAACCATTGTTGAGTGTTGGAAAAACCCATTTGGTTCGCTAATGTCCTTTAGGGAAAGAAATCTGCCGTCCTTACCTGGTCTGGCTTACATGTGACTCCAGAGCCACAGCAATGTGGTTGACTCTCAACTGCCCTTCAAGGGATCCATAGAATCCATGCAGTGCAGAAGGAAGCCATTTGGCCCATCGAGTCTGCACCAACCACAATCACACCCAGGCCCTATTCCCCCAACCCCACACATTTACCCTGCCAATCTCCTGACACTCGGGTCAATTTACCATGGCACATCTTTGACTGTGGGAGGAAACCGGAGCGCCCGCAGGAAACCCACGCAGACACAAGAAGAACGTGCAAACTCCACACAGACAGTGACCCGAGGGCCAAATTGAAGCCGAGTCCCTGGCGCTGGGAGACAGCAGTGCTAACCACTGTGCCACCGTACCGGATGGGCAATAAATGCAGGCCAACCAGCGATGCCCCATGTCCCACGAACGAATAAAAACTTCAAACATACTTCAATGGCTGTGAAGAGCTTCGGCACTTCCCTGCAGTTGTGAAAGATGCTATATAAATGCAACTTTCTTTTATTAAGCACAATATGATAAGTAAGCTTAATGAAGTACCATGCACTAACCTTAGCTAAAATATGTGAATGTTGAGGCTGAATATCCTTTAATAAACATTAAGTATTAGAACGTAAAATAGCATGGAAAAGTAGAGTAACGGGTGTATCCTGTAACTCAGTGCAATTCATTAGCATATAATTTAAAAATACCTCGGGTCATTACAATTTGCTACTTTAACACCTTATTCACCAGAAAAATTGCATTCAAGCATTAAATAGAATAATTTGTCTACAACATAAGTTCACATGTGAAAGGGACGGCACGGTGGCACAGTGGTTAGCACTGTTGCCTCACAGCGCCAGGGACCCGGGTTCAATTCCCACCCTCGGGTCACTGTCTGTGTGGAGTTTGCACGTTCTTCCCGTGTCTGCGTGGGTTTCCTCCGGGCGCACCGGTTTCCTCCCACAGTTTGAAAGACATGCTGGTTAAGTGCATTGACCCGAACAGGCGCTGGAACATGGCAACTAGGGGAGTTTCGCAGTAACTTAATTGCAGTGTTAATGTAAGCCGTACTTGTGACTAATAAATAAACTTTTACTTTTACTTTACCACTTTGGTTAACACTAACTCAGCCTGACACACCAGGGACAAGACAGCCTGTAAAATGGGATCAGACATCTGTCTTTGACCCTATCAAGCATATATGACCTCTTCTAATACAATTCAATTGTATGGATTAATATGAAAGACATGGCTAAAAATAATCTCTGCTTCTTCAGCAGTTAAGAGTTGAAGAAACCAAAAGCACTCACGTTTTACTGGACAAATATAGGAACTGAATCAGTCTATGGAAAATGCATTCTCAGTGAGGTTACCAAAGTGTGGGTATGGAACTCCCCATTTTCCGGCTTTCTCTGGGATACATCTTCAAAGAGAACACAGGTCACGGATAAGAATAGAGTATTGTCTGTCCGACAATCCTTTGGACATAAGAGCAATAGAAGGAGGCCATTCAGCCCTTACTATCGTTCTATCATCAGTCAGATCCCGAGTCGTCTATATCCTTTGATATATTTACCTATCAAACTCTATCTGTCTCACTTTTGAAAATTGCAATTGTCCTCCTTTTCTTCTGACCCCCTTTGACATTCAATGGCATTACCATTGCTGAATCTCAACTAGCAACATCCTGGGGGGTTACCATTGGCTAGAAATATAACCGACCAGCCGTATAAATACTGTGGCTACAAGAGCAAGACGGAGGCTGGGGATTCTGCAGTGAGCAACTCACCTCCTGACTCCCCAAAGCCTGTCCATCATCTACAAGGCACAAATCAGGAGTGTGATGGAATGATCTCCATTTTCCTGGATGAGTGCAGCTCTAATAACATTCAGGAAACAATAACACCATCCAAGACACAACAGCCCATCCACAGACTTTAACATTCGCTCCCTCCACCACTGTTGTGCAGCAACAGCAGTGTGCACCATCTACAATATGCACTGTAGCAACTCGCCAAGGCTCCTTTGGCAGCACCTTCCAAACCTGTGAACTGTAGAATCTCGAAGGACAAGGGCAGCAGATGGATGGGGGCACCAAGTTTCCTTCCAGGCCAGATGCCATCCTGACTTTGAAATATGTTGCTGTTCCTTCACTGTCACTGGGTCAAAATCCTGGAACGCCCTCCCTAACAGCAATATGGGTGTACCTACACCACATGGAATGCAGCGGTTCAAGAAGGCAGCTCGCCTCCACCTTCTCAAGGACAATTAGGGATAGTCAATAAATGTTGGCCATTCCAGCAATGCTCACATCCCATGAAAGAACAAAAGAAAACTTTTAATCACTGTGGGTTGGTATAAAATGAAACTGATGATATTGAGATGCACCAGATCTTAAAGTAAATGTGATAGGCTTGGTGCATGTACCAAATAGCAAGACTTTGATTCATAGAATCCCTATAGTGCAGAAGGAGGCCATTTGGCCCATCAAGTCTGCATCGGTCACAATCCCACCCAGATCCTATCCCTATAACTCCACTGATTTACCCTGCTAGTCTGGCCCTGACACTAAGGGGCAATGTACTATGGCCAATCAACCTAACCCAAACATCTTTAGACTATGGGAGGAAACCGGAACACCCCGGAGGAAACCCACGCAGACATGGGGAGAATGTGCAAACTCCACACAGAGAGTCACCTGAAGCGAACCCGGGTCCCTGGCGTTGTGAGGCAGCAGTGCTAACCACTGTGCCAGAATGCCACCCCTTCTTAGGCAGTCCACTATCTTATACCGCTCCAACTAACTTGACAGAGTCCAGGTCAATTAACTGATTGAATCTATTTTTTCATGTGATTGTACAAGATCCCATATGCTTGGTGTTTGGAAGAACGCAGGCAAGTTATCCTCAGTATCCTGGTCAATATTTATCCCACAACCAACATTACTTAAAACAGATTATCTGGTCATAATCAGAGAGCAGTGTGTAAATTGGCTGGCCTGTTTCTTCCAACAACTGCACTTCAAAAATTACTTAATTGGGTACAAAAGCCTACAACCTGTAAAGGGTCATAATGGGCGTTCCTGCAGAAGATAAAAGATCATTTTACAATGCCATCCTTATGGGATGTAAAGCAAGAGTGGCACAGTGGTTAGCACTGCTGCCTCACAGAGCCAGTGGCCCCAGTCCGATTCCAACCGTAGGTCACTGTCTGTGTGGAGTTTGCACGTCCTTACCGTGTCTTCATGGGTTTCCTCTGGGTGCTCCGGTTTCCTTCCACAGACATGCAGATTAGGTGGATTGGCCATGCTAAATTGACCCTTAGTGTCCCGGGATGTGTAGGTTTGGGACATTAGTGGGGTAACTATGTGGAGTTACAGGGATAGGGCCTGATGGGATTGTTGTAGGTGCTGACTCGATGGGCCGAATGCCCTCTTTCTACACTCTAGGGATTCTATGATTCTATGAAGATGTGGTGATAAATGGTGGTCATGGCCTGAACTTCCACCCATTTGTTCAGAACCTGTTTTAATTCTTGCCACACATTTTTTCTTTTTTCATTCACAGGTTGTGGGCATCTCAATTGGTGAGCACACTCAGTGTGTGTGTGGGGGGGGGCGGTGGGTGGGGTGGGGTGGGGGGGGAGGGGGGTGAAGAGGGGGCAGGGGGAATGGGAGGGATGGGGGGTACTCTTTTTCTATCCACCCTTTGGTGCCACATCTTGCCTCTTACGCCTTCAAACGCATATGAGGCGGCACGGTGGCACAGTGGTTAACACTGCTGCCTCACAGGTTCGATTCCTGGCTTGGGTCACTGTCTGTGTGGAGTCTGTACGTTCTCCCCATGTCTCCGGGTGCTCCGGTTTTCTCCCACAGTCCAAAGATGTGCTCGTTAGGTACATTGGCCATGCTAAATTCTCCCTCAGTGTATCCGAGCAGGCGCCGGATTGTGGCGACTGGGGGATTTTCACAGTAACTTCATTGCAGTGTTAAAGTAAGCCTACTTGTGACTAATAAATAAACTTTAAGAGTGTACAAGGAACATGTTTAATCCTAGGCGTATTCACGAACATGTCTCTCTTTTGGTTGAAAGCTTTTGCAACAGCTGATATTTAACTTTGCAGGATGCTTTGATCTAAGAAAACTAGCAAGCATAGTGGGGTGGCTGTGAGCAGGAAGATCTTGTGGAAATCCCATCGTTATCTAGAGATCAGTCGCAATGGCACAAGGTGATAGGAAGAATAAAGAAGCTGAATATTATTTAAATGGGGAAAGACTGCAGAAAGCTGCAGCACAAAGGGATTTGGGGATCCTCATGCATAAATCACAAAAAGCTAGATGCAAGTTCAGTGGGAAATAGGGAAGGCAAGAAGAATGTTGACCTTTATTTCAAAGGAAATGGAGAATAAAAATAGGGAAGTCTTGCTAAAACTCTAAAACTATACAAGGTACTTGTTAGACCTCACCTGGAATACTTTGAATAGTTTTGGTTCCCTTATCTAAGAAAAGATATATTGGCATTGGAGGCAGCTCAGAGAAGGTTCACTAGATTGATCCCAGGTAGGGAGGGATTTTCTTATGAGGAAAAGTTGAGTAAGTTGGGCCTGTACTCATTGGAGTTTAGAAGAATGAGAGGTAAATTTATTGAGACATATAGGATTCTAAAGCAGCTTGACAGGGTAGATGCTGAGAGGATGCTTCCCCTTGTGGGAGAGTCTACGACCAGAGGGAATGATCTCAGAGTAAGGGGTTGCCTAACTTAAGACAGAGATGAAGAAGCATTTCATCTCTCAGAGGGAAGTGAATCTATGAAATTCTTTACCACAGAGGGCTGTAGAGGCTGGGTCATTAAATATTATTAAGGCTGAGATAGACAGTACTTAGCACTGCTGCCTCACAGTGCCAGGGACCCGGGTTCGATTCCTGGCTTGGGTCACTGACTGTGTGGAGTTTGCACATTCTCCCCATGTCTGCGTGGGATTCCTCCGGATGCTCCGGTTTCCTCCCATTGTCTAAAGATGTGCGGGTCAGGTTGATTGGCCATGCTAAATTACCACTTAGTGTCAGGGGGACTGGCAGGGTAACTATTATTTGCGGAAGGATATATTGGCCTTGGAGGGAGTACAGAGAAGGTTCACCAGGTTGATACCAGAGATGAGGGGTGTTGATTATGAGGAGAGACTGAGCAGATTGGGTTTGTACTTGTTGGAATTTAGACGGCTGAGGGGGGATCTTATAGAGACCTATAAGATAATGAAGGGGCTGGATTGGGTAGAGGTGGAGAGATTCTTTCCACTTAGAAAGGAAGCTAGAACTAGAGGGCTCAGCCTCAAAATAAAGGGGGGTCAGTTTAGGACAGAGTTGAGGAGGAACTTCTTCTCTCAGAGGGTGGTGAATCTCTGGAATTCTCTGCCCACTGAAGTGGTGGAGGCTACCTCATTGAATATGTCTAAATCACGGATAGATGGATTCCTGATCGGTAAGGGAATTAGGGGTTATAGGGATCAGGCGGGTAAGTGGAACTGATCCACTTCAGATCAGCCATGATCTTATTGAATGGCGGGGCAGGCTCGAGGGGCTAGATGGCCTACTCCTGCTCCTATTTCTTATGTTCTTATGTTCTTAACTACTTGGGGCTACAGGGATAGAGGCTGGGTGGGATTGTGGTCGGTGCAGACTTGATGGGCTGAATGGTCTCCTTCTGCACTGTAGGATTCTATAGGCAGATTTTTAGTCAGTAAGGGAATCGAAGGCTATGAGGATAAGGTGGGAAAGTGGAGTTATCATGTACAGATTATCACATCAGTCATGATCTCATTGAATAGTGGAGGAGACTCGATGGGCCAATGGCCCACTTCTGCTCCTACGTCTTATGTTCTTGAAATGCCAGGTCTAATCCACATGGAGTTGGTTGCTGCCAAAGGTCTGCTTCTAAAATAAAATTGCCCAAAGTGGGCCAGGTTTCCGAGAGATTGGATCTCAGGCTTGCTGCATGGCTTGGTGCCCTAACCTCTTGTTCTCTCTCTTGGACAGGACGACAAGGAGATTGATCTGGAGCATCTGCATCGGAGAGTCAACAGCCTGTGCACAGATGATGATAGCCCGCACAAACAGTTCTCCACCTCGTCCATAGACCTGACCCCGCTGGAGGTGGACACCATTCCAACGCGGCAAGCCCTGGAGCAGATCAGTGACTTCAGAAACACTCACATCACCACTACCACCTTCATACCGGAGCAAATCCAGACTATAAGCCGCAGCCTGTCAGCTAAAGCCGCCTCTGGCTTCTCATTCGGGCCGATGCCTGACCATCGAACTGGCCCCTTCCGAAGCAGGGCACCCAACGGTGGCTTCTTCCGAAGTCCTATCAAGACCATGTCCTCCATCCCCTACCAACCAACTCCCTCAGCTGTCTACAGCCTCAACAACGACCCTGATCGAGGCACCTCCATATGAAAGGCCTCCTTGTCAATTACTTTTCCAATCGGGACTCAGTTTGTGAGACAATAGATTTCACGGTAGTTCTAACCTGGACGTAACTTTATTTGTGTTTTTTTTTAATCAAGGTGGGGGTGGGAGGGTGGTTGTCAGGATCTTAGTTACAGCTTTCTCAAATATAATCGCAATAACTCCAGCCTGTTTGACGCAAGTATGTTTTATTTCCTGCTGCATTTGGCTTCAAGGCTTGTCCTGCTGACAGTTTCATGTGTTATTTCATTCTGGACCAAAGGCACAAAACTGCTGTTAAAAATAAAGAACATTCAGGCCCCAAGTTCAGGAATGCTATATTTTATAGGGTACATATATATGAAGCCATCCTTGTGATTGTAGAGATATTTCTGACATCATGTTGCAAAAAAAAATTAAATATGCCGCGTGTGTGGTCCCTTGCATAATCTTATTTTTTAAGAATGGTGAATGTTTCGGAAGGTTCTATCCTCATGCAGATGTTTTCTAATGTACAGTTTTAGGGTAAATCTGCCCCGACGAGGCCAGTTTTTTGGGCACTGCTTGATTGCTCCCCTTCTCTGAGGTGTCCCCAAGTTCGTGATGAATGTCAGAAGTTCACTTTTTTGGGTCCTTGTTGCTGGAGGAAGTGAGATGCCAACATGCACTTCTGAAATGGAGTTAATCGCTGCTTTATAATAATGCTTCGAGACAGTCAGTGACAAACATTAACTTTGTAGACCTAGTCTAGGCAATTCGGTTAAGGTAACCATGGAGTTATATTTTAGCAACCTCATTATAGGATCATATAAGTTTGGTCGGAGTCGCATTTAACTTTTCTTTCTTTAAAAAAAAAAGGTCAGGATAATTAATTATTTTGATGATAATAACAGCTAATAGAAAACGAGAACATCCAAAGATTTAACAAAAGGGAACTTTTATCTAATTCAACAGAGGTTTAAATTAAGCTTGTAACAATCATTGCAGCGCAAAATGGGGAGGCTATTCGGCCCTTCAATGCCGGTGGCAGCTCTCTGCAAAGATCTCTCCAGTTCTTTCCATTGCCCTGCTCTCCACCCTCCCCCCCCCCCCCTCCCCCCACACTACCCTCCAACCTCTGTCCAAACGCTTCCCTTTCAAACATGTACCCAGTTACTGTTAAATGTGGCCTTAGCATTATTAACAGAACAACAAATCGAACTGAAACAATTGTCTTTTGGCAACCATTCAGCTCATCGGGTGGAGATTCCCGTCCCTAAAATAACTGGGGGGAGGGAAACAGTATCACATGAGGAGGGAGGGGGGAATATAGATCATGGTTTTGATTCATATAAAGGGAAAAAAAAGGTATCTAATCGCACAAAATTCCTTTATTCAGCTGGTCGAACTGAAAATTGAACAATTTGGCACCTGGATATACAATGAGGGGGACAATGGAACTTCCTACATCTATCTAAATGCAAATGAAATAAATGTGTGGACTGAAGCATCTATCTGTAGGAAGGTTAGCCATGCTGACATTGAAATACAGGCAATCCTTAGAAGCTTTTTCATAGAATCATAGAATCCCTACAGTACAGAAGGAGGCCATTTGGCCCATTGAGTCTGCATCGACAACAATCCCACCCGGACCCTATCCCCATAACCCCACATATTTACCCTGCTAATCTCCCTGACACTAAGGGTCAATTTGGCACGGCCAATCCACCTATCCCGCACATCTTTGGACTGTGGGAGGAAACTGGAGCACCTGGAGGAAACAGACACGGGGAGAACGTGCAGACTCCGCACAGACTCCCAAGCTGGGAATCAAACCCAGGTCCCTGGCGCTGGTAGGCAGCAGTGCTAACCACTGTGCCACCGTGCCGCCCCCTCCCTCTCTCTCTCTTTTAAGTTGCAGCTTGAAGCGGTTGGTTAGTTGATCTTGCTTTAGTCCAATTGTAACTTTAATATAGTTTGCAAGCCAAGTTGAGCTCCCTTGTGGAGAAAGGAGAAAACACACATACCTACACACACACACAAACAAGACAAGAGACAACTAAGTTACTGTTGTAAGTTCTCACAGCCAACTGTCCTTTCAGAAACACTTGTAACTTTCTCACACACACACACGTATAATAAAAATACAAAATGATTGATGCGAGAAACTTGAGTGGCGCGTTTTCCTTATCTTTATTAAAAGAATATTTTTGTTAAAAGAAAAAAAATCGAAAAAGTGTTAGGTAGAAAGCAGCTACATCTTTCTTTCTGTGTTTGATATCAACATTAGGTGTGATTTAACTAGGGACTCATTAATGAACAAACAAAAAAAATAAATGGCTTATGGCTGTTGCCTCTGAATTCCTCTAGTTCAGCACAACTGGACTTGACATAGAAGTTATATATTTTGATGCTGATTCTTCTCTTTTACCTGTTCTGAGATAGCGTCTGATCTAGTTACGCTTCTGGTTTGTAAAATACAATGTCTACAGTGTCAGACTACACTCATTTTTACCACAGGAAGGCACTTCACAGGAGAGGGCAAGTTAGTGGAAACATTTGTCGAAACCTGGTAAAGCTCAAGTTGCCTATCTCAGTACTGTTACGGATTTTCATTTTGGGCGCAATATATGGGGACGAGCCAGATTACAATAATTTTACTGGGTTAGAAAAGGAACCATAGTTAACCACAAACAATATTTATAGGCCTATTTTGATGTAAGTGTCGCATATAAAAGAACACTTTTTTCGGGGGTGGGTGGGGAGGGTGAGGGGGCCTCTGTCGCAAGTGGCAAAGCTTTGTGTGTATTATTTGTCTAATAAAATTGTTTCTTTTTCTTGCATGGGTCTTTCATTCATTATTTGGAATCAATCCGGTCAAGGCGGCCACCCCACATGTAGGGCTGCCGATGTACCCCCTCTGCCTCCCACTCTCAAAGGCACAGGAATTACAAGTTATTCTGAAAGTTATTTAGGGACAGCACGGTGGCACAGTGGGTTAGCACCTGCTGCCTCACAGGGCCAGGGACCCGGGTTCAATTCCGGCCTCGGGTCACTGCCTGTGTGGAGTTTGCATGTTCTCTCCCTGTGTCTGCATGGGTTTCCTCCGGGTGCTCCGGTTTACTCCCACACTCCCAAAGATGTGCGGGTGAGGTTGATTGGCCATGCTAAATTGACCCTAGTGCCAAGGGGATTAGCAGGGTAAATATGTGGGGTTACGGGAATAGGGCCTGGGTGGGATTGTGGTTGGCACAGACTCAATGGGCCAAATGGCCTCCTTCTGCACTGTAGGGATTCTATAAAAAGAACAATGCTACTAGGATCATAGGAGTCTTAAAAAATATTGTTCTTTCTTACTCATTTGTTGAAAACGTTTAGCTATTGGCTTTATATTCTGTTTAAAAAATTAGATGTTTAATTTAAGTTTATTCATTAATCTCACAACTAGGCTTACATTAACACTGCAATGTTGTTATTGTGAAAATCCCCAGTCGCCACATTCCGGCACCTGTTTGGGTAGACAGAGGGGCAATTTAGCATGGCCAATGCAGCTAACCAGCATATCTTTTGGACTGTGAGGGGAAACCAGAGCGCCTGGAGAAAACCCACGCAAACATGGGGGAGAATGTGCAGATTCTGCACAGTGACCCAAGCTAGGAATCGAACCCGGGTCCCTGGCGCTATGAGGCAGCAGTGCTAACCACTGTGCCATCCATAATACCCCACCTCCCACCCTCAAAGGCACAAGAATTACAAATGATTCTGAACACAGCTACAAGCAACTCAGGAGAAAAATCAGAGGAGCCTTAAAAATATATTATTATTTTTTAAATTACTTGTTGAAAACATTTAGCTATTGGGTTTATATTTTAAAAATGGAGATAGTGCTGGTTGGGGTGTGATGAAAAACTATTTACTTATGGTCAGGAACAATCCAAATAGGCAGCGAAGAAGCTGTGCCCACCCCAGTTGATACAGAAAGACATTAGGTCACAAGGGGAATGGTGTGTCAGATACTCAATACAAGAGGTATGTGTTTGAAGGTGACATGTCAGTTCATGATTTGAAATAGCACTGCATCCAGCCAGAGTTAACAACCTGATACGTAAGCTGTACAGCACCGTGTGCATTTGGCATGGCTTTTGTGCCAATAACAATATTATAATTGGACAAGGAGTTAAATATTAGGATTTGTTTTATTTTTTCATATTCATTCATGGGATGTGGGTATCACTGGCAAGGCCAGTATTTGTTGCCTCTCTCTGATTGCCCCTGAGAAGGTGGTGGTGAGCCACCTCCTTGAGCCGCTGTAGACTATGGGGTGTAGGTACACCCACAGTGCGGTTAAGGAGGGAGTTCAAGAATTTTCAGCCAGCGACTGAGATTAAGAATGTGATGCAGTTCCAAGTCGGATAATATGTGATCTGGAGGCAAAGTTGCAGCTGGTGGTGCTCCCATGCATCTTCTGCACTTTTGCTAGGTGGCAGAGGCCATGGGTTTGGACGGTATCTGTCGAAGGAGCCTAGGTGAGTTTCTGCAGTGCATCTTCTATACGTTACACACTGCAGACACGGTATACTAGTGGTGGAGGGAGTGAATGTTAAAGGTGGTGGATGGGGGTGCTGATCAAGTGGGCTGCTTTGTCCTGGATGGTGTTAAGCTCCTTGAGTGTTATTGGACTCATCCAGGCAAGTGGAGAGTATTCCATTACACTCCTCGACTGTAATTTGTGGATGGTGGACAGGCTTTGGGGAATCAGGAGATGAGTTATTTGCTGCAGAATTTCTACCCTTTGACCTGCTCTTGTAGCCACAGTTGGTTGGTTTGGTTAAGCTCTAGATCTATGGTGTACTCTTGTAGAAGTGTGCGTTGGTTATTTTGAAAACAAAATGTTGGTAACTAATGCTGTTTGCATGCGCCAATTTAAAATTCTGTGGTGTCTGGAAAACTAATGCTTTAATGTGTGTTGTGGCTTACAGAGGCAAGGGTGAGGGGGTGGGAGGGAAGGACAAAAGGGAAGATCTGTGATAGGATGGAAGGCAAGAGAAATTCAATGACAATAGGGATGATGATGCAAGCCAAAAGTAAACACGTAAGGAAACAGAAATATGATGGAGATGAGGTGAATATATGAACAGCAAGATCATTACCAATCATTACCAATAACTGCTGTCTGAAGAAATGGAGATGGACATTAGAGCCTAAAATTGTTGACCTCAATGTTTATTGAAGGCCATTAAATGCTTAATTGAAAGGTAAGGTGTAGCTCCTCGAGTTTACATTGAGTTTCACTGGAAGACCCTAGGAGACCAAGGAGAGAGAGGTCAGAGTGGTATCAGGGTTCTTGAATCCCCTTCCACCACCCTGTCTTTCCCTGCCTCCAGACTTACTGTTCATTTTGAACCTTTTCCAGGTTATCAACCTGAAATGGTAATTTTCTTTCTTTTTTCTTTCTGTCTATCTGTCTGTCTGTCTGTCAATCTGTCTGTCTGTCTGTCTATCTATCCATCTACCTACCTGTCTGTCTGTCTGTCTGTCTATCTGTCTGTCTGTCTGTCTGTCTGTCTATCTATCCATCTACCTACCTGTCTGTCTGTCTGTCTGTCTGTCTATCTATCTATCTATCTATCTATCTATCTATCTATCTATCTATCTATCTATCTATCTATCTATCTATCTATCTATCTATCTATCTATCTATCTATCTGTCTGTCTGTCTATCTATCTCTCTATTCATCTGTCTGTCTGTCTGTCTGTTTGTCTGTCTATCTATCTATCTATCTAAGTGTTTATCTATCTATCTGTCTGTTTGTCTGTCTATCTATCTCTCTATTTATCCAACTGTCTGTCTGTCTATCTATCTATCTATCTGTTTATCTATCTGTCTGTCTATCTATCTCTCTCTCTATTTATCGATCTGTCTGTCTGTCTATCTATCTATCTATCTATCTGTTTATCTATCTATCTGACTGTCTGTCTATCTATCTATTTATCTTTATTTACATATGCTACCTGTTTGCAGCATTTTCTGTTTTTATGTCTGATTTCCAGCATCTGTAGTATTTAGTGTCTTTAACAAAGTGAACTTGGATTTCATATCACAAATATTAAACAGAACAATTCTCCCCTGAAGATATTCTGTAGAGGAGTCACTTGCAAAATACAGATTTGTAGGTGTAGATTTGTAGGTGTAGATTGTAAGGTTCTATTAACGTTCAGGACTTGTGGCTTGAGGAGAGGTTAATTTGAGTAAAATATGGCACTTCCTTCTTCTTCAGTTCTCCTGCTGAAGACAGCCCCAACCCGTAGCACCATAACGTCTACCATTGGTGGGGCAAGCAGGCAGATCCTGAATCTACCACCAGCCAAAACATGGAACAAACCCCATGCTTTTGGTACCAATCTGATCCACATCAGCTGTCTAGCCAAATGAGGCCCGACCCCCAACAAGGAGTCCACATCACTGTGGCAACATACATTTTTCCAAGCATGTTGGAGTCTGGAGCTATGGATACCAATGATAGAGGTTCCAATTTCTTTCCATCACGTGGCTGACCAGGAATCTCTCCCACTCTTACCACCTTCCATTTGTTATAAGGATATGCCAGTTGATAATCAACCTGTTTTGATATGTTACGAACACACCTTCCTTGGTCAACAAGTCTTGGGGAGGGACTTGAAGACAAAGCTTCTGGCTGAGAGGCATGGATTATACCCTCGAGACCACCTTCAAGGCACTTTACAGGAGCACATTACGGCAAAACTTGTTTGAGGATAACTGTGGACCAGGGAGAACTCCCAATCTCTTCAACTTGTGCAACAAGATCTACTGCAATCTCTGACATATTTTCTCAGAACTGAATCATTAATTTGTAATTCAAAAAGAGGTATTGAGTGCAAAGGTATGAAAGTTATGCCGATCCTTTATAAAGCTCTGGTTAGGTAACAACTAGGCTGATACATGCTGTTCTGGTCACCACATTTTATGAAGGATATGAGGGTCCTTGGGATGATGCAGTGGAGATTTGCTGGAATGGTTCCAGGGATGAGGGATTTTAGTTGAAAGTTGAGGTTGGATAAGCTGGGGTCATTTTTCATAGATCATAAAATCCCTATCGTGCAGAAGGAGGCCATTTGGCCCATCAAGTCTGTACTGACTGTCCCATCCAAGTCCTATCCAAGGAACCAGACTTATTTACCCTGCTAATCCCCCGACACTAAGTGCCAATTTAGCATGGCCAATCCACACATCTTCGGACTGTGGGAGGAAACCAGAGCACCCAGAGGAAACCCACACAAACACGGGGAGAATGTGCAGACTCCACACAGACAGTGACCCGAGGCAGGAATTGAACCCAGGTCTCTGGCACTGTGAAGCAGCAGTGCTAACCACTGTGCCACCGTTCTTCTTGGAGCAAAATGATTGAGGGAAGATTCGATAGATCTTTCACAAGATGACAGGTTTAGATTAGGTCAACAAACCATTGGCTGATGGTACAAGGACAAGGCAAGAGAATAAAATTTGACTAATTAGAATGAACATCACCTTGGTTTGAAACTTCTTCAGGCGTTATCTTTCCTCCACTTGTCCTTACAGCTTAAACTCGGTATATAGTGATTTCAGATCTGAACTTCACACTTCCAAACGCCCAACTGCGAGAAGCATCTGCCCTCATGATAAGGGAATGAGAGGAAACAGAATTGGCACATTAATCCTGAGGAAATCTACACCCTGGAGGCATTGAAAATAATTCCCCATTCTTATCTAAACAGAATTAAAAATGATAATATTAAGACCTTTGGAGCAAACCAGCCTCCCATCCATTCCCTCTGTCTACAATTCCTGCTGCCTCGGCAAAGCAGCCAGCATAATTAAGGACCCCCGGATGTTCTCTCTTCCACTTTCTTCCGTCGGGAAAAAGATACAAAAGTCTGAGGTCACGTACCAAACGACTCAAGAACAGCTTCTTCCCTCCTGCTGTCAGACTTTTGAATGTTACAGCTATGGCTGTAACACTACATTCTGCACTCTCTCGTTTCCTTCTCTATGAATGGTATGCTTTGTCTGTATAGCGCGCAAGAAACAATACTTTTCACTGTATACTAGTACATGTGACAATAATAAATCAAATCAAATCAAAATAACTAATAAAGATATATTCTATCTAACTATATACATTTCCTTCATGAAAAGATGGTTTCTTGCCAAACTCTTTGGAATCAGCTGACAACAAATAAATAAACAGCTCTAATTAATTAACATGGTAATTAAACACCAGCCCAGCTCACTAATACAACTTCCCTCAAGACCAAAAGGCATGAATTCTACATTTCAGAAGATGAGTGTGAAATTTAGGTTGTCGCATCAATGGAGTATTGAGGGAGTGTCACATTGCTGAAGGTACTGTCATTCTGATGGAACACTAATGTGAGTACCCATCTGGCTGTTCAGAAAGTTTCAAATAATCCCATGGCGTTATTGAATGGAGAACAGAGGATTACTCCTGTCTACCTACATAGGAATATAGGAAATAGGGGCAGAGGTAGGCCATTTGGCCCCTCATGCTGGCTCTGCTATTCAACTCAATTATAGCTGATCTTCTGCCTCAGCGTTATTTTCCTACATTTCCCCCATATCCCTCAATGTCCTTAACATCCAGAAATCTATCAATCTCTGCCTTGAACATGCTCAATGACTGAGCCTCCACTATCCTCCGGGGTAGAGAATCCCAAAGATTCACAACTCGCTGAGTAAAGAAATTCCTCCTCATCTCAGTCCTAAATGACCCATTCCTATTCTGAGACTGTGCCCCGTGACCCTGGAACCTCTTGCCACCCCCCCACCAACCAAGGGAAACATCCTTCCTGCTTCCACCCTGTTGAGCCCTGTAGAAATTTGTATGTTTCAAAGAAGTCACCTCTCATTCTTCTAAATTCTAGAGAATACAGACCCAGTCTCCTCAATTCTCCTCATAAAACAATCCCACCATCCAGGAATCAGTCCAGTGCACATTTGCTACGTCCCCTCTATATGTCCTTCCTTAGATAAGGAGATTAAAATTGTACAAAATACTCCAGGTGAGGTCTCACCAAAGCTCTATACAATTGCAGCAAGACATCTTGGGTGGAATTTTACCGGTACCTTCGCCCGAGATTCATACAATCCCGTGCAAGGCCAATGGAGAATACCATTCTCTGAGCCTCGCCTGCCCCTGGAATTGGGGCGCGCATGCCGGTAAAATTCTGACCCTTTCCTCCTGTCCTCAAATCAGCAAGCAATAAGGGCCAACATACCATTTGCCTTCTTAATTGCTGACTGCAACCACATGTTATCTTTCAATGACTTATGAACAAAAATGCCCAGGTTTCTTTGGTTCCCATTCCCAGTCTCTCACCATTCAAGAAATACTCTGCATTTCATTTTTCCACATTGTATTCTATCTGTCATGTTCTTGCCCACTCATTTAGCCTGACTAAATCCCCCATGAAGCCTCTTTGCATCCTCCTTACAACTCACATTTCCATCTAGTTTTGTGTCATTGGCGAACTTGGAAATGTTACACGTGGCTCCCACAGTAATGTAGATTTGAAATAGCTGTGGCCCAGGCACTGATTCTCGCAGTACCCTCACCAGTTACAGCCTACCAATCTGAGAATGCCCCAATTATTCCTACTTTCTGTTTTCTGTCCATTTATCAATTTTCAGTCCATGCCAGTATATTATCCCCCAATCCCATGTGCTCTCATTTTGTTTACTAACCTCCTGTGTGGAACCATCTTGAAAGCCTTCTGAAAATCCAAATACACCACATCCACTCACCCCCCCCCCCTCCACCCCCCCCCCCCCCTCCTTATCTATCCTGCTAGTTAGATCCTCAAAAAACTCCAACAGGTTTGTCAAATATGATTTCCCTTTCATAAATCCATTTTCACTCTATCCAATCATGCAATTGTTTTCTATACATTTCTTTATAATAAATTTTGAAATTTTCCCTATTGCTGATGTCAGGTCTGTAGTTCCCTGTTTTATCTCACCTTCCTTTCTTAAATAGTGGGGTTACATTTGCTTCCAGAACCTACCAAAATTTGGGAAATGAATCATAGAATCCCGACAGCGCAGAAGGAGGACATTCAGCCCATCGAGCCTCAACCAACAACAATCCCACCCAGACTCTATCCACTTAACCCCACGTATTTGATCAGCATTGCATCCATTATCTCTATAGCTACCTCTTTCTACACTCCAGGGGGTAGATCATCTGATAAAGGGGATTAATCAACTTTTAGCCCATTAATTTCCCCAGTACTCCTTCTTTGCTCATGCTAATTTCTTTTGGTTCCTCATTCTCACTAATCCCTTGGTTCTCTAGTATCCTGGGAAGGTTTTCTCTCTTTCTCAATGAAGACAGACAAACAGCATTTGTTTATTGCCATTTCCTTTTTCCCCATTATAATTTCTCCTGTCTCTGCCTCCAATAGACCTATACTTGTCTTTGCTAATCCCTTCCTTTTTGAATACTTATAGACGCTTTTACAGTCTGTTTTTATGTTTCTTACTGGTTCATTTTCATTTCGTATTTCCCTATCTTTATCAGTTTCTTGGCCCTCCTTTGCTGAATTATCAGCCATGATCGAATGGCGGAGGAGACTTGATGGGCTGAATGGCCTAATTCTGCTCCTATATCTTATGAATTCTAAAATTCTCCCACTTCTCAAGCTTGCTGCTTTTTTTAGCAACTTAATAAGCCTCTTCCTTTGTTCCAATACAATCATTAATTTCTCTTGTTATCTGTGGTTGGATTGCTTTTCCTGTTGGGTTTTTGCACCTTGAAGGAATATGTATGTTTAAGTGTTGCTGAAAAAGAAACATGTTGAAGCTTTTCCCATGCACTCATCAGGACATTTAGCAAGAATACTGATCTAAGGGGGGAAAATAATTTATACTGTATAAGAAGAGAACTTAAGATTGTCAGTGGGGCTTCACAGTGTGGCTGATTCACTCCCCGGGCAATGTTTTGATCAATCAGGGTCAAAAGCCAATCAGCAAGCAGGGTCCACATCCAATAGAGGAATTTTTAAAAGGCAAACACCCTCAGTTGTTTTCAAATGCAAAGCCTATTCCAGATTTGCAAAGCAACACTGACTTTCTCAGGAGCAGTCTGTGCCATCGCACTCAGGTATGTCAACTCTAAAGATGCCCTGTGAAAGGAAAGATAAGTTGTTCACCTGTAACGTATTTCTCGGCTGAGAAACAGCTGAGAATTTTGTTCATAATAAGGTAAACAAGGCAGATAACAAACACATACAGAGATATGTAGAGGGACAGGTAGCATTGAGGAAGCAGGGAGGCTGTAGAAGGACTTGGACAGGTTAGAAGAGTGGGCAAAGAAGTGGCAGATGGAATACAGTGTGGAAAATTGTGAGGTTATGCACTTTGGAAGGAGGAATGGAGGCATAGACTATTTTCTAAATGGGGAAATGCTTAGGAAATCAGAAGTACAAAGGCACTTGGGAGTTATTGTTCAAGATTCTCTTAAGGTTAACGTGCAGGTTCAGTCGGCAGTTAGGAAGGCAAATACAACGTTAGAATTCATGTCGCGAGGGCTAGAATACAAGAGCAGGGATGTACTTCTGAGGCTGTATAAGGCTCTGGTCAACCCCATTTGGAGTATTGTGAGCAGTTTTGGGCCCCATATCTAAGGAAGGATGTGCTGGCCTTGGAAAGGATCTAGAGGAGGTTCAGAAGAATGATCCCTGGAATGAAGAGCTTGTTGTATGAGGAACAGTTGAGGACTCTGGATCTGTACTCGTTGGAGTTTAGAAGGATGAGGGGGGATCTTATTGAAACTTACAGGATACTGTGAGTCCTGGATAGAGTGGACGTGGAGAGGATGTTTCCACTAGTAGGAAAAACTAGAACCAGAGGACACAACCTCAGGCTAAAGGAACGATCCTTTAAAACAGAGATGAGGAGGAATTTCTTCAGCCAGAGAGTGGTGAATCTGTGGAACTCTTTGCCTCAGAAAGCTGTGGAGGCCAGGTCATTGAGTGTCTTTAAGACAGAGATAGATATGTTCTTGATTAATAAGGGGATCAGGGGTTATGGGGAAAAGGCAGGAGAATGGGGATGAGAAAAATATAAGCCATGATTGAATGGCGGAGCAGACTCGATGGGCCGAGTGGCCTAATTCTGCTCCTATGTCTGACAGTCTTATAGTCTTACATGACATACGTTGACAAGCTTTTCAAGGTTAAAATACGTATCTAATAGCATCTAACTCAATTCTTCACTTTTTCTATTCCGAGGGATCATGGAATCCCTACAGCACAGAAGGAGGCCATTCAGCCCATCAAATCTGCATCGATGCTGCAACAGAGCTTCTTACCCAGGCCCATCCCCTGCCCAATCCCCATAACCTCACACACCTGTCCCACTAATTCCCCCTAACCTACACACCTTGGGATAATAAGGGGCAATTTAGCATCGTCAATTAACCTAACCTACACATCTCTGCAGTTTGGGAGGAAACCGAAGCACCCGGAGGAAACCTACGCAGACATGGGGAGAACGTGAAAACTTCACACAGACAGTGAGTGACCCAAGGCTGCAATTGAAGCCGGGTCCCTAGCGCTGTGAGGCTAAACAGTGTGCCACCGTGCCGCCTATATTCCCATTATCCTGCATATCTAAATGTCGCTCACTGTGCATTTGCACTGTCCTCTCGATTTATTCCTTTTCTTTGGAAACTGCTGTCGGACAAACTTGGTGACTATCCCCTTTCCACTAAATAACCAGGGGGGGTTCAACTTTGTTCATTAGTGAATTGTCGACATCATAGACTTTGTCTGCAGTTCACCTCTGGTACCTATGGTGGTGCTATAGCACCGTAAGTGAGATGAGCAGAACTGTCAGAATAAAAGTGTACGAAAGGTGACGAAGGGAGCACATATTTAAAGTGGAGAAGTAAGCTGGGTACCAAAATGATGCAGGGGTGCAGAGAAATAAATGATAAGGATTTCAGTTACATAGATAGATTAGAAAGGTTGGCACTGCTCTTTTTGTAGAAGAGAAGGTTGAGAGATTTTATACAAAACCAAGGGAGGTCTGAACAAATTAGATAGAGATAAATTGTTAAAGTTTATTTATTAGTCACAAGTAAGGCTTACATTAACACTGCAATGAAGTTACTGTGAAATTTCCCTAGTCACCACACTCCGGCGCCTGTTTGGGTCAATCCACCTTGACCAGCACATTTTTCCGACTGTGGGAGGAAACGGGAGAACCCGGAGGAAACCCACGCAGACACGGGGAGAACGTACAGACTCCGCACAGACAGTGACCCGAGACAGGAATCAAACCCGGGTCCCTGGCGCTGTGAGGCAGCAGTGCTAACCACTGTGCCACCCCGTGTTCTCATTGCCAAAAGAACCGTGAACAAGAGGGCACTGATTTAAAACACATGGCAAAAGGAGCAATGGAGATGTGAGGAAAAGCTTTTCACACAGCAAGTGGTTGGGATCTGGAATGCACTGCCTGATGGAGTGGTGGAGGCAGGTTCAATTTAAGAGGGAATTGTATTATTATCTAGAAAGGAAGAGTGTGCAAGGTTAAGGGAAAAATATTGGCGAATGGCAAAAGGTATATCCCTCCTTCATTCAGCCAGTGCAGACTAAATGGGCTGAATGGCCTCCTTGTGTGCTGTAGCAATTCTGTGATTCTGAGGTTGCACAATCTTGCATCGCCTTGAGTTTTGAAGCTGGTGTGGGATGATGAAAATTCCATACAGTGCAGAAGGAGGCCATTTGGCCCATCCAGTCTGCACCGACAACAATCCCACCCAGGCCCTTTCGCCCATAACCCCATATATTTACCCCACTAATCCCTCTAACCTACGCATCCCGGGACACTAAGGTGCAATTTTGCACAGCCAATGAACCTAACCCGCACATCTTTGGACTGTGGGAGGAAAACAGAGCACCCGGAGGAAACCCACGCAGACACGGGGAGAACATGCAAACTCCACACAGACCGTGACCCAAGCCGGGAATTGAACCCGGGTCCTTGGCACTGTAAGGCAGCAGTGCTAACCGCTGTGCTACCATGACGCCCCAAAATGAGTTGGTCAAAAATGACCAACAGATCGATAAAGTCGATCGAGGTCAGGAAATGCAAAACAAGCGAGCAAAATCTTAAACTAGAGTTAGAGAATTCAGGAGGGCATTCAGGAGGCATTGCTTCAGACATAGGATTGTAGGAATTCTGGAACTCTTGCCCCCAAAAGACTGTAGATGTTGGGGTTCAATTGAAAATCTTAAGACTGGGGATTACTAAATTTGTGTCATAGGTTTCAAATCAGGAAATTCTCTCCAGAAAAATGAGAATAATTTCAAGGGGGCATCTTAGATACAGTTATAAGTTAAGCATGGAGAGCTTCATTATGTCTGTGTGGGGTTTGCACATTCTCCCCATGTCTACGTGGGTTTCTTCTGAGGGCATGTTCCTTACTGTCCTAAGGTATCTGGAATAGGTGGATTGGCCATGGTAAATGCATGGGATTACAAAGATAGGGCAGAGGGAGAGGGCCTGGTTAAGATGCTCTATCTGAGAGTTGGTGCACATTAGATGATTCAAATGGCCTCCTTCTGCACTATAGGGATTCTATGAAGAAGTTGCCTGTTTTTTTACTGGGACCTGATCATTGTTGCCTCGCGACAGATCTCTGTCCTGTCAGAGATGGCAACTGTCGTCAGAGAGCCATTACTCAGGAATGTGCACTTCCGCCAGTAGGGATTCATGTAGCTTATGGAGTGGAGGGCTCAAGCTGGCCGGGTGGACAGAGTCGGGGATGTGTTGGATGGGAAAGGAGTGGGCTGGATGACACCATTTGAACTGCCATGTTTTATGTCTGTTCAGCACCGCTACCTCACAGCGCCATGGACCTGGGTTCGATTCCCAGCTTGGGACATTGTCTGTGTGGAGCCTGCACATTCTCCTCGTGTCTGCATGGGTTTCCTCCGGGTGCTCCGGTTTCCTCCCGGTTTCCTTAACCCTGCACGTTCTTCTTTTTTAAATAATAATACAATTCCCTCTTAAATGCCTCAATTGAACCTGCCTCCACCACGCCATCAGGCAGTGCTCATTTTGCCATGTACTTTAAATCAATGCCCTCTTGTTCGCAGTTCTTTCAGCAATTAGATTCCTCTCTGAAAGATGTGCTGGTTGGGTGGATTGGCCATGCTAAATTCTCCCTCAGTGTACCCGAACAGGTTCCGGAGTGTGGTGACTAGGGGGTTTTCACAGTAACTTCATTGCCGTGTTAATGTAAGCCGACTTGTGGCACTAATGAATAAACTTAAACTTAAAACTCACAGCCAACGCATCCATAGCACCAAAACCATAATGCTCAGTCCCCACTGCACCTGTGCTGTCAAGGAGGCTCAAGCTTGCAGTGGATTCCAGTCAAAACTGACCCCCACTCAGACGCAATTTCACTTGGGTCCCAAGCCCCAAAACCTTCCTTGGGAGACATTGTCCAGATGGGAGAAGCAATGGCACAGTAGTATTGTCACTTGACTCATAATCCAGGGACCCAGGCTCTGGGGACCCGGGTTCGAATCCCACCACGGCAGATGGTGGAATTTAAAAATGGAATAAAATATCTGGAATTAAAAAAGTCTAGCAATTGTCGTAGAAACCCATCTGGTTCACGAATGGCCTTTAGGGAAGGAAATCTGCTGCCCTTACCTGATCTGACTTACATGTGACTCCAGACCCACAGCAATGTGGTTGACTCTTAAATGCTCTCTGAAATGGCCAAGTGAGCCACTCAGTTTTAATCAACCACTACAAATGGAACAAAAAAGAATGAAATCAGGCAGATCACCCAGCATCAACTCAGGCACCAGAAATGACAACGGCAAACCTGTTGACTCTGTAAAGTCCTCCTTACTAACATCAGAGGGGCTAGTGCCAAAATTGGGAAAGTTGTCTCACAGACTAGTCAAGCAACGGTCTCACATAGCTTACTCACGGAATCATACCTTACAGATAATGTCCCAGACACCATCTTCACCATTCCTGGGATCTTGTGTCTCGCTGCCAGGACAGACCTAGCAGAAGCGGCAGCGCAGTGGTATACAGTTAGGAGGATGTTGCTCTGGGAGTCTCCATATCAACTCTGGGCCCCATGAAGTCTCATGGGACCAGGCAAGGAAACCTTCTGTTGATTACGACATACCGTCCCCCTTCAGCTGATGAATCAGTACTCCTCCATGTTGAACACCACTTAGAGTCATAGAATCATAGACGTTTACAGCATGAAAACAGGCCCTTCGGCCCAACTTGTCCATGCCACCCAATTTTAACCATTAAGCTAGTCCCAATTGCCTGTGTTTGGCCCATATCCCTCTATTTCAATCTTATCCATGTAACTGTCTTAATGCTTTTAAAAGACAAAATTGTACCTGCCTCTGCCTTGTTCAAAATACTCACCACCCTCTGTGAAAAAATTGCCCCTCTGGACTCTTTTGTACCTCTCCCCTCTCACCTTAAACCTATGCCCTCTAGTTTTAGACCTTTGGGAAAAAATGTTGACTATCTAGCTGATCTATGCCCCTCATTATTTTATAGACCTCTATAAGATCAGCGCTTGGAGGAAGCACTGAGGATGTCAAGGGCACAGGATGTATCCATTGCTATGAGTGGCTTGGTAGTACCACCACAGACCGAGCTGGCCAGGTCCTAAAGGACATCGCTCCTAGACTGGGACTGTGACATGTGGTGAGGGAACCAACAAGAAGGAAAACATACTTGACCTCATCCTTACCAACATGTCTCCCACAGATGCACCTGTCCATGACATCGATTACTAGGGGGCATAGGTTTAAGGTGTGAGGGACAAGGTTTAAAAGAGATGTACGAGGCAGATTTTTTACACAGAGAGTGGTGGGTGCCTGGAACTCGTTGCCGGGGGAGGTAGTGGAAGCGGATACGGTAGTGACTTTTAAGGGGCATCTTGACAAGTACATGAATGAGATGGGAATAGAGGGATATGGTCCCCGGAAGCGTAGGGGGTTTTAGTTAAGTAGGCAGCATGGTCGATGCAGGCTTGGAGGGCCAAAGGGCCTCTTCTTGTGCTGTAATTTTCTTTGTTCTTTGTTCTATTGGTAGAAGAGACAACCGCACAGTCCTTGCGGTGACCAAGTGCCATCTTGACATTGAGGATGCCCGCCATCATGTTGTGTGGTACTACCACCATGCCAAATAAGATTGATTTCGAACAGATTCAGCAACTCAAAACTGGGCATCCATGCGATATTGTGGATCACTAGCAGCAGCAGAATTGTACTCAACTACAACCTGTAACCTCATGGCCGAGCATACCCCCTCACTGTATAATTACCATCAAATCGGAGCATCAACACTGGTCCAATGACGAGTGCAGGAGGACATGCCAGGAGCAGCACCTGACCTACCTAAACCTGGTGAAGCTACAAAACAGGACTACATGCATGCCAAACAGCATAGGCAGCAAGTAAAAAACGGAGTTACGGGATCCCACAACCAACGGATCAGATCTAAGTTCTGCAGTCCTGCCACATCTTGCTGTGAATGGTGGTGGACAATGAAACAACTCACTGGAGGAGGAGGCTCCACAAATATCCCCTTCCTCAATGATGGAGGAGTCCAGCACATCTGTTCAAAACATAAGGCTGAAGCAATCCCAACAATCCCCAGCCAATAGTGTCGCGTGGATGATCCATCTCGGCCTCCCCAGCATCACAAATGCCAGTCTCCAGTCACTTGATTTCTCTCACCGTGGCATCAAGAAATGGCTGAAGACGCTGGGTACTGTAAAGGCAATGGGCCCTGATAACATTCGGCTGAAGACTTGTGCTCCAGAACCTGCCTCACCTCTAGCCAAGCCGTTCCAGTACATTTATAACAATGGAATCTAACCGGGTAATGTGGAAAATTGTTTAGGTATATCCTGTACACAAAAAACAAAACAAATCCAATCTGGCTAATTACTGCCCCATCAGCCTACTCTCGATCATCAGTAAAGTTATGGAAGGGGTCATCACCAGCGCTATCAAGAAGGTTTGGGCAGTTGGGGCCACCAGAGTCTGGATGTGCAAGAAGCCAAAGGAGCTGGCTGGATAACATCACAAGACTACCTGGATCCACTACAGTTTGCCTACCGCCGCAACAGGTCCACAGCAGATGCCATTTCCCTGGCCCTGCACTCAACCCTGGAACACCTAGATAACAAGGACACCTATGTCAGACTCCTATTTATTGACTACCGCTCAGTCTTCAACACTATTATTCCCACGAAACTCATCTCCAAACTCCGTGGCCTGGGCCTTGGCACCTCCCTCTGCGACTGGATCATGAACTTCCGAACTCACAATCAGTAAGGATAGGCAACGACACCTCCTCCACGATCATCCTCAACACCGGTGCCCCACAAGGTTGTGTTCTCAACCCCCGCATTATACTCCTTATATATCTATGACTGTGTGGCCAAATTCCCTTCCAATTCGATTTTCAAGTTTGCTGATGACAGCACCGTAGTGGGTCAGATCTCAAACAATGACGAGACAGAGTACAGGAATGAAATAGAGAATCTGGTGAACTGGTGCAACAATAATCTCTCCCTCAATGTCAACAAAATGAAGGAGCTTGTCATCGACTTCAGGAAGCGTAAAAGAGAACATGCCCTTGTCTACATCAACAGGAATGAAGTAGAAAGGGTCAAGAGCTTCAAGTTTTTAGGTGTCCAGGGCACCAACAACTGTCCTGATCCCCCCATGATGACACCATAGTTAAGAAAGCCCACCAACGCCTCTACTTTCTCAGAAGACTAAGGAAATTTGGCATGTCAGCTACGACTCTCACCAACTTTTACAGATGCACCATAGAAAGCCTTCTTTCTGGTTGTATCACAGCTTGGTATGGGCTCCTGCTCTGTCCAAGACCGCAAGGAACTACAGAAGGTCGTGAATGTAACCCAATCCATCATGCAAACCAGCCTCCCATCCATTGACTCTGTCTACACTTCCTGCTGCCTCGGTAAAGCAGCCAGCATAATTAAGGACTCCACGCATCCTGGACATTCTCTCTTCCATCTTCTTCCTTCGGAAAAAAGGTACAAAAGTCTGAGGTCACGTACCAACCGACTCAAGAACAGCTTCTTCCCTGCTGCTGTCAGACTTTTGAATGGACTTACCTTGCATCAAGTTGACCTTTCTCTATACCCTAGCTATGACTATAACACTACATTCTGCACTCTCTCCTTTCCTTCTCTATGAACGGTATGTTTTGTCTGCATAGCACGCAAGAAACAATACTTTTCACTGTATGTTAATACATGTGACAATAATAAATCAAATCAAATCAAATCCTATCAACCTTATAAATGCCCACATTTGGGATTCTATCGCTTCTGTGTCATTCCAACAAATCAGCTCCAGGAGCTGGTGTGCTCTGCAAAGCTGTGTCCTCAGCCCTTTACAATACTCCTTATACACCTCTGACTGTATGGTCAAATTCCCCTCCAACTCAATTTTCAAGTTTGCTGATGACACCACCGTTGTGGGTCAGACCTCAAACAATGACAAGACACAATACAGGAAAGAGTAAGAAGTCTCACAACACCAGGTCAAAGTCCAACAGGTTTATTTGGAATCACGAGCTTTCGGAGCACTGCTCCTTCATCAGGTGAGTGAAGTGGAGTGAGTCATTTCACTCACCTGGTGAAGGAGCGGCGCTCCAAAAGTTCATGATTCCAAATAAACCTGTTGGACTTTAACCTGGTGTCGTGAGACTTCTTACTGTACCCAACCCAGTCCAACGCCGGCACCTCCACATCAGCACAGGAAAGAGATAGAGAATCTGGTGAACTGGTGTGACGACAATAATCTTTCCCTCAATGTCACCAAAATGAAGGAGATAGTTAATTTCAGGAAGCATAGTGGAGGGCACACACCTGTCTACATCAATGGGGATGAAGTAGAAATGGTTGAGAGCTCCAGGTTTTTAGGTATTCAGATCCCAACAACCTGTCCTGGTCCCTCCATGCTGACATTATTGTTAATAAAGCATACCAACGCCTCTACTTTCTCAGGAGACGAAGGAAATTTGGCATGTCAGCTACAACTCTCACCAACTTTTACAGATGCACAATAGAAAACATTCTTTCTGGTTGTATCCATGATGTGGAGATGACAGCATTGGACTGGGTTGGGCACAGTAAGAAGTCTCTCAACACCAGGTTGAAGTCCAACAGATTTATTTAGTATCACGAGCTTTCAGAGCGCTGCTCCTTCATTAGGTGAGTTACCTGATGAAGGAGCAGTGCTCCAAAAGCTCGTGATACTAAATAAACCTGTTGGACTTTAACCTGGTTTTGTGAGACTTCTTATTCTGGTTGTATCACAGCTTGGTATGACTCCAACTCTGTCCAAGACCGCAAGAATCTACAAAGAGTCATGAATGAAGCCCAGTCCATCACTCAAACCAGCCTCCCATCCATTGACACAGTCTACACTTCCAGCTACCTCAGAAAAGCAGCCAGCATAATCAAGGACTCCATGCACCCCGGACATTCTCCCTTCCATTGTCTTCCGTCGGAAAAAAGATACAAAAGTCTGAGATCATGTACCACCCGACTCAAGAACAGCTTCTTCCCTGCTGCCATCAGACTTTTCAGTGGACCTACCTCACATTAAGTTGATCTTTCTCTACACCCTAGCTATGACTGTAACACTACATTCTGCACTCTCTCCTTTCCTTCTCTATGAATGGTATGCTTTGTCTGTGTAGCGGGCAAGAAACAATACTTCTCACTGTATACTAATATTTGTCACAATAATAAACCAAATCAAAATCCCACCAGCACTGATGTCCATCATTTTGATTAATGCAAATCCCTGTGCACAGGCCAAAAGATGTCTATTTTCTGCGAGAGAAGCAAATTTTGCTTCGTTCCCTCAAGGACATTAGTGAACCAGATGGGTTTTTCTGACAATCGTTCATGGTCACCACTAGATTCCTATTTCCAGATATTTTTTATTGAATTAAAATTCCACCACCTGCTGTGGCGGGATTTGAACCTGGGTCCCCAGAACATTAGCTGAGTCTCTGGGTTAATAGTCTAGTGACGATTCCATTGGGTCATCACAACACCTGTGTGGATTGGCCCTGCTAAATTGCCCCTTAGTCTTCCAAGATGTGTAGGTCAGATGGATTGACCATGGTAAATGTGCAGGGTTATGCAGATAGGGGGTTTGTGGACGGGGTTGGGTAAGATGCTCTTTTGGAGAATCAGCACAGACTCAATAGGCTGAACGATCTCCTTTACATTGTGGGAATTCTACTCTATAGTGACCGATCAGTCAATTTAAGTTGAATTAGTGTAATGGCATGGTAAGGCTCTGGCGGCTCTGATTAATTTTGTTGTGATATCTGGCAGCACTCTCTAACTGCCAAGTCACATTGCATCCAGTCACATTAGCTTCCCATTCTAATCAGTCCACTGTGTGCAACTTGACAAAAGCAATGGGGCAGCACAGTGGTACAGTGGTTAGCACTGCTGCTTCACCGCACCAGAGACCTGGGTTCAATTGCCCAGCTTGGGTCACTGTCTGTGCAGAGTTTGCACGTTCTCCCCGTGTCCGCACGGGTTTCCTCTGGGTGCACTGGTTTCCTCCCACAGTCCGAGAAACATAGAAGATAGGAGCAGTAGGAGGCCATTTGGACTTTCCACAGGCTCACCACTTTTTGGGTGAAGAAATGTCTCCTCACCTCCATCCTAAGTGTATATTTCCACCCTGAATCCTCAAACATGCTAGTTAGGTGCATTGGCCATGCTAAATTCTCCCTTAGTGTACCAAAACAGGGGCCAGAGTGTGGTGACTGGGGTATTTTCACAGTAACTTCATTGCAGTGTTAATGTAAGCTGACTTGTGACTAATAATAAACTTTTTTTAAAAACTTTTTTAACAATGCAAGTTCTTTTCAACAGAAAGCGACCAAATTTATGACACAATCAATCGTGCCAAAACGCATTATTTTACCGCAAGGGAAGAGGGACTTGCCAAATAACTTTTTGAGGGACACGGCGCCTCTTTCAAGTTGAAAAGTAGGGTCTGCGGCGCTTCCCAAATCCAAATTCTCGCGGGTGTATATTTCAAATGTAACATTAAAAACTAAATGCATCCTGGCTCTGTGAACAGCTGGGAGATGCTTTTTTTAAAAGATGCAACATTTATAATGTCTCCTCCTTGGAAAGGTTTACAGTCAAGAAATCTGAAAGTCAACGGGGCTACAATGTGTCTGAACGAATGAATGGCTTGGACAAAAGTTTACCTGGGCTGCTTTGATTGGGAGGCATTATGTTTTACATAAATTCTGCCTCTACCTAAGGGTGCAACTTTGCCATGTTATTGTCAAAGTAAAGGTTTGCTGAGATACATAATTTGAACAACTTAATAAATATCATGCATTTCCAGAACAGAAATAGAGGTGAAACTGATACTGTTCCATGTGTCTGCTTTGAGAGCTTAGGTGTAATGACGGTTAATGTTACAACAGGGGTCGTTTTACTGTTAGGGAAATGTTAGGTTAACACATAGACATGTGGGGGAAATTATTGTAACAGAATATATATATATATATATATAGAAGGAACTAAAGGATGATTTTAAAATAATTGTTGCAGATTTATTTGATATACATTCTCTTCTGTTTTGGCAAATGTAATTTATAACCTCTCTCTCTCTCTCTCGCCCCCAGCCCTGCATGTCTTTCGATTTTTGTTTTTTTGTGGGAAGGAGTCTGGTCTATGATTGCCATGGAGACACCACTGCCTTAGCTGGTATCCAGACTGAATAATGTGCAGGGGCCACACCGTGTCACATCTTCCCTTAACACTCCGCGAGCAGCAAGCAGAGCGTGGCCAATGGGACACAGAATGCCATTGTGCCGGGGGACACTTTAATAAGCCCGAGTTACAATCTTCAACCGGGTGTGGCACGGGGGTTGGTCCCGCGGCAGAGCAGTGAAGGGCAGAGTTTTCAAGGAGCCTTGAGAAATCCCCAGCCGCAGTCAAAAGGCGCCACCTCTCAGCCAATTTCACTCCAACCGAACACAAACCACTTCCAATATTCCCTGCAAATTCGCATGTGGACCCATTTGCTCCCTAGACTTCCACTTAACCTACTCTTCTGAGGTTTAAATATGTTATTGCCTGTCACAATCACCCCCTTAGTCGTTTTAATATTTTTTTAAATTTTAATCCACCCTTTGCTTTATTGTGGCCCCTTAATGTCAATTTTTTAATTCCTCCCTCGACCATTTTTCGGTCGCATTCCGTCTGTATATTTCTTCGCTTGTACCCGCCTGTGTTTTGCTCCACTGCAGACATTCAATAAATGTGTAGCAGAATCATCATACCACAAACTAGTAGCTTTTTGGCTAGGATAAAGCGTCAGATCAAGCCCAAGATGTCTTATCTTGTCAGCTTGGACCTTGTTTCTGTCTCTCTTATGTGTGTGTGGGAGGGGGGGGGGGGGGACTTTGAATTGAATTCAATTAGATTTTGAATGTACTTTTTTAAGCCAGCAAAGGCATGGATTTGAGTTTGCCCGGTCCACTTCAGGCATTAGCTTTGTACCTTTGAGAATGGGGTTTTTAAAAAATCAAAAAACGAAACTATGCTCCGCACTCCCACCCAATGCAGTCAGAGCCACCGAGCTTCACATTTGACCACTGTTAGAAATGTAACTTGAAAAGTTTACTTTTTAACTCAGGAAGGTGCATTGGAAGAATGTAGGTATCTCATGTTTAAGACTCCACAATGAATGTAATTACACCTGTTTATCTTTTTTAATTGAATTCGTTCATTAAAGTGCACCCCCCCCCCCCCCAACTGCCCTGTGGCAATGCCTCCAACATACCGTGCAGATATCCAGGGATTACAAATGCGACATTTCTTTTAATCGCTCTGGTCAGAACACGCTGCAATTTTGCACATTTGGACAACAGTTGGATGCACAGTTGTTGTTAAGTGGCCGAATCCAGATGAATGGGGGCATCTCTGGGACAGGGTGTGCCACAGCAAGATCCAAATAGTGAACTTGCATGCACACACACACACAAAGGCAGGAAACACAAGTGGGTTTAAGACTGACCAGAGAGAGAGACAGTGGTGAATGGGGCACAAGTTTAAGTAAACCTTTCACCACCAGCTGATATTCACGATCTTCACATGAAACATTTTGGTTTAAAGCCCGCAAAAAGATGCCACCTTAGTCTCTAACTTTTGACTTTGTTACTCTGTATAGTTTTTTTTTAAACTGTCCTAATTAAATGGTGACACAGCGAGATAACCTGAGCCGTGTCACAAAAATGATTTAGTTTGTCATTGCTTTCAGTTCTGTGTCGTTCGGTCCTTTAATATCAGAACTCGTTTGCCCGTTTCTTCCCTGTGCGTATAATCAGGGTGCTCTGTCAACTCCCTTTCCTGGAAGGATTGAATAGTATCTCTTCAAAACTCGCAGAAGTTCCTGCCATCCTTTGTACAGTTAGCTCGGCGCACCAAATAGAAGGGATGTCCTGATGTCCAAAACCTCAACCTACACTCCGGTGGAGCCGCCTCTGCTTTCAAGACTTTTCGGTCCTAAAAAGAGGTCAAGACTTTTCGGTAGCCAAAAGTTCAAAGCCAGGGTTTGCTTTTTTTGAAAAAAAAAGGTTGTAGCTCTGGGAGACAGCCAAGTTTAAACTCCAGCGGAGTTCTATATTGTTCGGTTAAGGGAGTCGCTACCTCTTCGAGCCTGTCAAAGTAGAACTTTTTTAAAAATGGGGGAAGAAGTGGTCTCTACACCAGCCAGGAAGAACAGGAACCAGAAGACACAGGTTAAATACACTGGCACGCAAAAAAAATTAAAGTTAGGTGTGAGATTTGTGTTGTATTTTACTGAGTGAGTTGTTCAGATTTGGAACACACTGAATGCAGATTCAATAGTGATTCTCAAAAAGGATATCTGACATTGTTTGCTGGTCTATGGAGAAAGGGGAGAGTGGACTGGTGTACACTGGCGCGATGTATTGAATGGTCTCCTTCAAAGTAAAGTTATTTATTGGGGCGGCACGGTAGCACAGTGGTTAGCACTGCTGCTTCACAGCTCCAGGGTCCCGGGTTCGATTCCCGGCTCAGGTCACTGTCTGTGTGGAGTTTGCACATTCTCCTCGTGTCTGCGTGGGTTTCCTCCGGGTGCTCCGGTTTCCTCCCACAGTCCAAAGATGTGCGGGTTAGGTTGATTGGCCAGGTTAAAAATTGCCCCTTAGAGTCCTGGGAGGCGTAGGTTAGAGGGATTAGCGGGTAAAAAAAAGGGATTAGCGGGTAGGGCCTGGGTGGGATTGTGGTCGGTGCAGACTCGATGGGCCGAATGGCCTCCTTCTGCACTGTAGGGTTTCTATGATTTCTATGATTTCTATGATAATCACAAGTAGGCTTACATTAACACTGCAATGAAGTTATTGTGAAAATCCCCTAGTCGCCACACTCCAGCACCTGTTCGGGTACACTCTGCCTCACAGCGCCAGAGACCTGGGGTCGATTCCTGGCTTGGGTCACTGTCTGTGCAGACTCTGCACGTTCTCTCCGTGTCTGCGTGGGTTTCCTCCGGGTGCTTCGGTTTCCTCCCACAGTCTGAAAGACGTGCTCATTGGGTGCATTGACCCAAACAGCCGCTGGAGTGTGGTGACTAGGGGAATTTCACAGTAACTTCATTGCAGTGTTAATGTAAGCCTACTTGTGACTAATAAATAAACTTTAAACTAAGGGAGAATTTAGCACGACCAATCCATCCAACCCGCAAATCTTTGGACTGTGGGAGGAAACCAGGGCACTCGGAGGAAACTCACGCAGACACGGGGAGAATTTGCAAACTCCACACAGACAGTGACCCAAGCGGGGAATTGAATCCAGGTCCCTGGCACTGTGAGGCAGCAGTGCTAACCACTGTGCCAATGTGCCACCCCGGTTCTATAGTTCTAACCTCTGAAATGGGTGCATATGACACCTGATTGTGTGCAGAACAGGTTAATCCTGGGCTGCGGTGATGCTGTCATTTTATACACACCGTTTAGTATATATTCTAGCTGAAACATCAGGCAAATGCATCGTGTCATTTTAAGCCCCTGGGAGATTCGACATGCCTTAATAGAGGGAATCAGGGAGATTGTCAATGAGGGAGACACCCAGAGGCAGATTTACAGTTCATGCCACCCCCCCCCCCCCATCCTGTTCACCTTCATTCCCCCCACCCCACTAATCTCATGCTCCTCCTGACACAGCCCATCCTCGCTCCACATTACACACAGGCAGAAGACACACACAAAAAAAACACAAATTGGTTCCTCTGAAAAGAGCAGCCAGTCCCACACTTAGACCAGCTTCACATCAATCTCTGCAAAAAACCTTATATTTTATAGAATCATAAAATAGAGCCACTACACTGCAGAAGAAGGCCATTCGCCCCATTGAGCCTGCACCGCCCTCACCCCCACCCTATCCCCTAACCCCCATATTTCCCATGGTTAAGGCATCTAACCTACTCATCTTGGGACACTAAGGGACAATTTAGCCTGGTCAATCCACTTAACCTGCACATCTTTGGATATTAAGGGGCAACTTAGCATGGTCATACCACATGACTGACACATCTTGAGACACAAAGGGGCAATTTACCATGTCAATCCACCTAACCTGCATATCTTTGGACTGTGGGAGGAAACTGGGGGAAACCCATGCAGACATGGGGAGAACGTGCAAACTCAAGTACAAACTCTAGGACAAACACGGACAAAGGAGGGAAATTATGCATAGAACCAAAGGAAGTGGGTGAGATCCTTAATGAGTACTTTGCATCAGTATTCACAAAGGACAGGAACATGTTTATTGATGGTGTCTCGGAGGGGTATGTAAATTCTCTAGAGCAAGTCATCATTATGAGGGAGGGAGTGTTAGGTATATTAAAAAGCATTAAGGTAGACAAATCCCCAGGACCAAATGGCATCTATCCCAGATTCCTGAGGGAGACAAGGGAGGAAATTGCTGGGCCTCTAACAGAAATCTTTGTTTCCTCATTGGGTACAGGTGAGGTCCCAGAGGATTGGAGGATAGCCACTGTTGTCCTGTTATTTAAGAAGGGTCAGTGAGCTTCATGTCAGTGATAGTGAAATTGTTGGAGAAGATTCTTATGAATAGGAGCTATACACATTTGGAATTGAATGATCTTATTAGCGACAGACAGCATGGTTTTGTATGGAAGAGATTGTGTCTCACTAATTTGATTGTGTTTTTTAAGGAGGTGATAAAAATGATTCATAGAAATCATACAGTGCAGAAGGAGGCCATTCGGCCCATCGAGTCTGCACCGACCACAATCCCACCCAGGCCCTACCCCCACATATTTACCCGCTAATCCCTCTAACCTACACATCCCAGGACTCTAAGGGGCAATTTTTAACCTGGCCAATCAACCTAACCCGCACATCTTTGGACTGTGGGAGGAAACCGGAGCACCCGGAGGAAACCCACACAGACACGAGGAGAATGTGCAAACTCCACACAGACAGTGACCCGAGCATCGAACCCAGGACCCTGGAGCTGTGAAGCAGCAGTGCTAACCACTGTGCTACCGTGCCGCCCGATTGATGAGGGAAGGGCCGTGGATGTTGTCTACATGGACTTTAGTAAATCATTTGACAAGGTCCCTCATGGCAGGCTGGTGTAAAAGGTTAAATCACATGGGATCAAGGGTGAACTAGCTAGATGGATTCAGAACTGGCTTAGCCATAGAAGACAGAGAATAGGGGTGAAAGGGTGTTGTTCTGAATGGAGGTCTGTAACTAGTGGTGTTCCACAGGGATCAGTGCTGGGACCTCTGTGTTTGTAATTCTTTAAATGACTTGGAAGAAAACATAGCTGGTCTGATTAGCAAGTTTGCGGGTGATACTAAGATTGCTGGAGTTGTGGATAGCAATGAAGATTGTCAGAGAATACAGCAGGATGGAGATAGGCTGGAAAATTGGCAGAGAAATGGTAGATGGAACTTAATCCGGAAAAATGCGAGGTGATGCATTTTGGTAGATTCAATTCAGGTGGGAGCTATAAAATAAATGGCAGAACCATCAGGAGCATAGACACACAGAGAGATCTGGGAGTTCAGGTCCACAGATCCTTAAAAATGGCGGCACAGGTGGAAAAGGTGGTGAAGAAAGCATATGATATGCTTGTCTTTATCAGATGGGGCATTGAGTATAAAAGTTGGCAAATTATGTTATTGTTATATAAAACATTGGTTAGGCCATGTTTGGAATACTGTGTCCAATTCTGGTCACCACACTACCAGAAGGATGTGGAGGCTTTGGAGAGAGTGCAGAAACGTTTACCAGAATGTTGCCTGGTATGGAGGGCATTAGCTACCAGGAGAGATTTAATAAACTGAGATTGTTCTCCCTGGAAAGACAGAGACTGAGGGGTGACCTGATAGAAGTTTATAAAATTATGAGGGGTATGGATAGGGTGAACAGTTGGAAGCTTTTTCCTAGGGCAGAAATGACAATTACAAGGGGGCACAGGTTCAGGGGAGACGTTCAGTAGAGAAGTGCAGGGAAAGTTTTTTGCACAGAGGATGATGATGGCCTGGAATGCACTGCCAAGTGAGGTGTTTGAGGCAGACACGTTAGCACTTATCTGGATTGACATATGAACAGGCGAGAAATAGAGGGATACAGATAGAGGGTTGTTCTAGGTAGGTCAACATAATCGGTGCAGGCTTGGAGGGCCGAAGGGCCTGTTCCAGTGCTGTACTGTTCTTTGTTCTACTATGAAAAGCTGTGATTCTGGTTTCATACAGAACTCGGACACCATAAATTGCCCCATTGGTGTCTGATTGATTTAATCTGAATGTTGTTGTCTCATAAGTGTGCTTATTTCAAATAGAACAAATGCCAGCGGAATGTTATTTCGTGTGTGCGAATTCTATCATTTACTTTAACTTATCCATTGCAAAAGTTGCTGGAAAGGACAGGCGTGCCCCTTACTAACTTTCACACTAAAACAAAACCTCTCTGCCAATCTTATACAAGCACAAAGAAGCAGTTATCTCTGGCCTGTCAGAAATCAGACTGACACAGTAACTCGAAAGCCAACGGGGGGACTGGAAGAGATTCCGGGAATACAATTTAACTGCGGGGGAAAAAAAATTAATTGATTTTTTTTTCAGATGAGATTAACTGTTCTATTAGCTTCAGTCTCCTGTGATAAATTAATGGAGGATTAAAAAAATAGGTCGGGCCAAAGGTTGAAAGAGGAAAAGTGGATACTTGCGGTAGCAAAATAACTCTAAAGTAAACACGCCGCAGTGGGAAACTAATCCTTTAATAGGCTTAACACGGGCACTTCTCTAAGGCACGTTTCTCCATATTACTGTACAATGGTGTTACAGTCCTGAACTCCCATTGTAGATATGAGTCACACACATCTAGAAGTGATTCTTGGCTATAAATTGCCATTCAGACGGGCTCACCACGTGCTGTAACTGATCGCAATTGTAACACATCACAAGAGGGGAGACGATTGCTACTGTTTCAGAGTGAAAGGACCATAATCCGTCCTCAAAATCCTGCCTTTAATCGAGTTTGGCGAGGCTCGCTTCTGCTCCTGAGATCCAGCCAAGTTCTAAAGCTTCAACACACACCTGGTTTGACTGGGTGGAATATGTTTGTTGCGGCTAGGATAAAAGTTGCCAAATGCAGCTTTCTCATTTAAAATGCACGATACCGTTTGTTTGCACAGGGTAAAAAAATGTTTACCGATCTGCTTATAGAACAACCTGGGTGTTCCAACTTTTGGAGCAAACGGGCAACATTTGATATTGAGAGACAAAAAAACAGAGAGAGCTCTGTGATTTTATTTTTTGCACAGCATCCCAATCGTTGCAATTGTACAGTAAGCACCGGGGGGGGGGGGAATCTTGCTGCCTCCCCCAAACACCTTTTGCCATCGGGTCTAGGACTGACTGATGTAGATTCCCCCCATACACACCCCTAAAAAAAGCAGGGTCATCTATGGGAAGAGGGAAAGAGACCCTACACGATTGTGGTTAATGCACCACAGGCAACTTGCAGTGTAACTTTCCGAGTCGGGATCATTTTAAGGAGTGCACAGAGAATTAAATCCCCCCCCCCAAAAAAATAAATAGCAGGGTCATATATGGGAAGAGAGGAGGGAGATCCGATTATAGTTAATGCAGCACATTATCTATCTGTGTAACTTTCCATGTTGGCAGCATTTTAAGGCGTGCATTGAGAATTCATTAATCCACGATTTAAACTGAGGGCACTGGTTAAGGATAGGGAGAACCATTTAAAAGTGGTCCCAGGGCATATCTTAATTTTTGTTTGAAAAAGAAAATGTGCAAACTATTGCACAATTAAGATTGTACCCATAACTCAGCACATGTACCCAAACTGCCCTCCCCTTGGGCATTGTTTTTTTGGGGGGCCGGGCGGGGAGTCCAGTCAGCATATGCATCCAAACTGCCCTCCCTTATGCATTGGAGTTGGGGGGGAGGGTGTTTAAGTGGGTTAAATGGGGTGGGGTGGATGAGTGAAGGTTAGGAGCTGGCTGCAGGAGCTGCTCACACACACTCACACCCACACAAGTGGTGCCCAGGTCTTTGCAGAGACAGAGGGGACAGAGTGTGAAACCAGTCGCGTGGCCGGCGCAAGGTGCGTGGAACGGGGCCCGGGAAAGTGGGCGGGGTGAGGGTGGAGGTAGCCAATCAGCGCTGACAGGGAGGGGGGGCGGGGGGGAGAGGGAGAAGGGGGGGCGCGTGCCGTCCCTGTTCATTGATACAAACGGAGTGATGGTCGACCCCCCCCCCCCCCGAGACTCAAACATCAACCCAACCACGCGCGCCCCACCCCCGCCCATTGTCTCTGATTGGCTGCCACCTCCTCCCTCATTTGCATAGCGGCCTGCCTTCCCCTCTCGATTGGCGGAGGGGCGGGGGGGCGGCACGTGCCGTCCCTTTTCATTGATACAAATGGGGCGAGGGAACTCTCTCCCCCCCCACCCGCGCACATATACACACACTCCAGCCCCAACCACGCGCGCCCCACCCCCGCCCATTGTCTCTGATTGGCCGCCACCCCCCTTCTCATTTACATAGCGGCCCGGCTTCCCCTCTCGATTGGCGGAGGGGAGGACACCGCGCTCGTTCATTCGCCAGCCGCACGCGCCGGCCCGCGCGCCCATTGGCTGCCCACACGCGACCGGCGCGAGCGGCCCATTCATACCCCGGCGGACTGGGCACGGGGAGGGGAGGGGGGGGGGAGGAAGCGCGCGGCGCCTTTGATCCCCGGGCGGCGCGTGCCGCATTTAAAGGCGGCCCGCAGCCCCGCTCCTGCAGCAAGAGGAGGGTGTTGTATTTTCCATAATACACCTGCACACGCCTGGTGGGTCGCATCGGCTTGTTATCGGCGTGTGTGTGTCTGCAAATACAGTGCTGGGCTATTTACATAAACAATACACGCGTCCACCAACGTGCAAGAAGAGGGAAAAGTTGCATTTGTGCAACTGCAATTAAGTTGCACTCCAGAACTTTTTGTTGCAAAAAAAAAGAAACTTTTTGGGGGGATTTTGCATTCGTTTTGCAATGAGCCATTCGGGAGATTGGAGTGAAATGAAAGAGCTGGCCGCGGCTGGAAGGTGTTTGCAGCAGCAGCAGACGGTTCAGGGCTACGCCGCCACTGCTGCACTCTCCCTGCTGGACAGCGACCCCCGAGGGTGGCTGGCGCCCAGCTTGCAAGGTGGCTGCTCGGGGCACGCCGGCTACCTGTCGCCCGGCTCCTCGGAGGAGCAGCTGCTGCTGCTGGAGGGCGGCGGGGGGCCGGCGGAGCTGGGCGGCGGGAGTCCCGCCGCCGCCGCCAAGGTGCGGGAGCTGTGCAAGCGGAAGGGCGCGGGGCTGGAGGAGCTGGGCTGCCGGCAGCGCGCCCCGCCGAGCCGCCACGCCAACGGGGTGCAGAAGCAGCGGCGGCTGGCCGCCAACGCCCGGGAGCGCAGGAGGATGCACGGCCTGAATCACGCCTTCGACCAGCTCCGCAATGTCATCCCCTCCTTCAACAACGACAAGAAGCTCTCCAAGTACGAGACGCTGCAGATGGCCCAGATCTACATCAACGCGCTCGCCGAGCTGCTGCAGGGCGGCGGCGAGGCGGAGAGCCCGCCGCGGGCCGGCGCGCTTCCCGCCGCCGGCGCCACCCCCGCCCAGCCTGCCCGCCGCTACCCGCCGCTCCCTTTCCCCTTCCCGGAGGCGGGTTCCGCCGCCACGCCGCTGGCCCTGGCCCTCTCCCCGCCCTCGCAGGAGGGCAGCAAGACCTCCCCCCGCTCCCACCGCAGCGACGGCGAGTTCTCCCCCCGCTCCCACTACAGCGACTCCGAGGACGCCCCTCTGGACCTGCCCAGCGAAGACGATTAAACTCCCCCCAGCCCGGGGAGTGGGGGAACTACCACCATAAACTCCAGCAAGTCATTGTCAGTAGCAGGGACAAAGAGATCCGGGAATGAACTTGTCACTTTTTTTAAAAAACTACAAAAAAACAAGCAAAAAACACTGATGATTTTTGGAATCTGAGAGAAGAGGAGGATGCTGGAAAAATTCATCAAGTCTGGCAGCATCTGTAAAGGAGAGAGAGAAGACACGAGAGTTGCAGTTTCCACTTTTTTTGGCTCTTTGACAATGTTGACTCTTTTTAAAAATGTTAACTCTTTATGGAAAAGTCGACTCTTTCCAAAATATTGACTTTGTTTCAAAGTTGACTTTTTTTGACAATGTTGTTTCTGAAACAGTTGGGTCTTTAAAAGTTAATTCTTCTCGGAGAAAGTTGAGTCTCTTGGAGAAAGTCGTCTCTCTTGAAGAAAGTCGACTCTCATAGAGTCATTGAGGTTTACAGCTTGGAAACAGGCCCTTCGGCCCAACTTGTCCATGCCTCCCTTTTTTAAACACCTAAGCTAATCCCAATTGCCCGCATTTGGCCCATATCCCTCTATACCCATCGTACCCATATAACTGTCTAAACGCTTTTTAAAAGACAAAATTGTACCCGCCTCTCTTGGCGAAAGTTAACCATTTTGACCAAGTTGGCTCTTCTGAAAAAGTTGACACTGGGGATGTTAACTCCGCTTTCTGTCTCTCTCTCTCTCTCCTCCTTACAGATGCTGCCACACCTCCTGAGTTCACTTTTCTAAGCAACCTCTTCATGCTCCGGGAATGAACTATTGGTATCTCTGTTATTTTTTATTTTGTAGTGTATCAATTTTCGTTTTGCTGTCACTGCTCGATGCTAATAGAATATATTTTGGTTTTGTGACCTTTCGTGAGGGGGGTGGGGGAAGAGAGAATTGCTAATTTTGATACTAATTCCATGTACGAGTGGTGATGTAGCTTGCAACGCACGCACTTTAAAGCTCAGCCTTTCGGCAGAACAGCCAACTTTACGCGTTTGAGATATTTAAGTAACCCTCTTACATGCGGTGGCGTATAGAGAGAGAGCGAGAGTTTATATTTAGGATAATATTGGTTTGTGAGAAACGTTTTGTCTCGTAGAGTTTTGTGTCTTGGCTGCTGGGAATACAAATTATTATTTATTGCTGAACCGAGTGTACTACTTTCTCGATTGCATGAGCCTGTTCAGTTATCTGCTGTACATATTATATATAAATATAAATTTTTAAATTCTAATCGGACAAGTGTGTGTGTGTGTGTGGGGGGGGGGGGGGGGAGAGAATGTAACGCGTTTTTAAGGATTCGTTTCACCCTTAGCGATTTTTTTTATTGCCACCGTTTTATGTACTGTCGCTTTATATGAGTTTTTAAACCTAAAATAAATATTACTGAAAAATATCAGGTGATGTTTTGTTATTTATCTGGTAACACACAAATGTCCCCCGAGGACTCGTCCCCCCCCCCCCCCCCCCCCACCCCCCAGGAAGGTGTAAAAAGAATGTAATCGAATAAAAGAGACATTGGTTGCGTGGAGGGTGTCAAATAATTTTTTTAAATGATTTCTCCTCACGGCCTCGGTTGTCAGATTTCAAGCGATCACCTTTTTTGGGGAAATCGATAACTTTGCAGGGGTAGCGAGAGGTTGCAATAAGTGTAACTCTTGAAACTTTTACTGTTTCACTTAGTTCCGTGTTTTTGTAACTGGAACATTCTCGATTCGCCAGATCCGAGTTGCAGAGGGGTTTTAAAAAATATATTAATTACATAATGAAAGGGCTGAGTTGACTTACTGGGTGGGACAAAGGCAAGTGCAGTGAACAAAAGGTCGCCTCTTCTTTGATCTGCAGTTCATGAAGGGAGTCTCATTTGAGTGGAGAAAGTTATCCGTTCTGTTTAATCTTGTATAGACTTTGCGGAGGGTATTATGTAGATCGGCGCAGACAAAAGCATTACAAGTACATTTGTACAGCAACTAGTGTTACGTTCTCAATGGAGGTCAACCCATGTACTTAGACACAAGGTTAATTAAGCAGCAAGGCTGCGCTATCAGGGGCAACATCTTAGACTATCCCGCGTTTAACTTGGACCTGGCGTTTGTGTTTGCACAGTAGCATGAACTTAAAGGGGTTCGAGGGGTTGAATAGCCCTTTGCTGTGTTCCTTGCTAATGTAATTTTTCCTAAATTCCACCTGTGTACCCGAACAGGCGCTGAAGCGTGGGATTTTCACAGTAACTTCATTGCAGTGTTAATGTAAGCCTACATGTGACACAAATAAACTTCAACTTAAAACGATTTGCAGAATTGCAACTTATTTGAAAGTAAACAAGGAAATGCATTACTCATAATTCAATATCATACTTAATGTAGAAAAGGAACAGAAACGCGGGAAGCTGGATAAAGGGACAAACTTTATTTTTGACTTTGAACTGGTATCTTTTCCGACCATGGGAACGACACCACATTAAGAAAGTAACATGTATCTGCTGTTCTATCAGTTAGGGGCTGTTTCATTTCCCTAATGTGCAAACTGACTGAAAAATAGCCATCTCAGGCTTATGAAGCAGCGGGTTTTAGAACTTACTCACAGATCGAGAATACAACCATGCCTCTTATAAAGAACATATCGATGTAATTATTCAATATACATTAATAGTCAATATTTAATTTTAAATATTTTTAAGTAAAGTTTATTAGTCACAAGTAGGCTTACATTAACACTAATGAAGTTTGAATTTTTTTTAAGTAACTGATGCTTTAACTTTTTTGTACTTTTTTTAAAAAGTTGCTGCAATAAAATTGCAATTCGCAAACCGTCACGAATGGGACTCAACGGTTGAGGTTTAGTTTTAACTCTATATGCTGGAAATATGAACTAAAATCAAAAAACGTTGCAGGTGTGTCCCATGAAGTGTATTCGGCATCTGAAAAGACAGGTTAAATCCAGACTCTTCTAGAAACATGAGGCCATCTCCTTTTTGGGACGGTGGGGTGGATGTTGAGGGGAGTCGTGAGGAATTCACATTGTTTGAGCGGCCGTTTCGCTTTCTCCTCTCTCCCCTGCAAACAGCGCCAGGTTCCTCACAATTGTATCAGGCACTGACTGCTGGGACAGGTATCCCGTCGGGAAGCGTTAAGTAAGGATGCTTTTCCGCTAATCTACGTGGCCTGGCTGAATGGGGGGCATTTACCCCACAGTTAATTCGAGGCATAAGTGCGAATTGATACACTCGCTTCAATCATGTGGGGATATCGATGTAAAATTGCCCCGCACAAGTCAGAACTCTTGGAGCCTTGACGTGTGATGGCCCTGCAAGAGATCATCTTACACTGGCCTGGGTCCCTGAAGCGTGCAACATAAATCCAGTCACTTTATTGTGCTCGATACAATAGAAAATCTTTTTGGACACCCACAGGATAGCTTGTGGCCAGTGTAAAGTCGATGCATTAAGTGATGTCCCACTACTGTCCGTCAATAATAACTTTACCAATAGTGTTGATCTAATTGGATTCGTTCGCAACATTTTGTTTATTTGTGTATTCATTCATTCATTTATTAGTGTCACAAGTAGGCTTGTAACTGCAATAAGGTTACTGTGAAAATCCCCTAGTCGCCATTCTCCGGTGCCTGTTCAGGTACACTGAAGGAGAGTTTAGCATAGCCAATGCACATAACCAGCACATCTTTCACATATGCAAAACAAAAAACTACTGTTATCTCGAATAATTTCAATGCATAGAACGTTCTTCAATTCCATCAAGATCCTGATATTTTGATAGATGTTCAATCTTAAATTTGGAATTCTAGATCTGAGGTTGCACCCAGATAACCGGGCCCTGTAACAGTTTGTTACTGAATTCAAATTCCTATATGGTATGCATTGTAAGGCCGAAGCACTTTCACATTGTGATAATCTTCATGAGCACACTGGGTGGCATGTGCAGTGTCAGTCAGGTAAATACATAATTCCTGCAATGTCCTCCAGCCCTGCAATGCTCCAACAACTCTGCATTCCTCCAAATCTGACCTCTTGAGCATCCCCCACTTGCTACACCTCATCATTGATGGACGTGCCCAGTCTGGGCCCTAAACTCTGGGATTCCCTTCCTGAATGCCCACACCTCTTCACAATAGGGTTTGATCACATTTTAACCAAATACTCTTAAATAGATTGTACCTAAGCAGAATGGTGAATGGGCCAACTCACACACCGATCGCCGATTATCGGGAGGCAATGGCCTAGTGGTATTATCACTGGACTATTAATCCAAAAACTCAGCTAATGTTCTGGGGACCCGGGTTCGAATCTCGCCACGGCAGAGCGTGGAATTTGAATTCAACAAAAAAAAATCTGGAATGAAGAATCTACTGATGACCATGAACCCATTGTCAATTGTTGGGAAGACCTGTCCAGTTCACTAATGTCCTTTAAGGAAGGAAATCTGCCATCTGAAATCTGCCTACTGAAATCTGCCATCAGTCTACATGGTCTACATGTAACTCCAGAGTCACAGCAATGTGGTTGACTCTCAACTGCCCCTGATCAACTAGGGATGGGTAATAAATGCTGGCCAGCCAGTGATGCCCATGTCCCGCAAATGAATTTTTAAAAAGTTTGCGTCCATCTGAGATCAAGATTTCAAAAATCCGCAGCTTTTGCTCAAAAAGGATGAATTCATTGCTACGTATCTTTATTGTTGACATTTATAGTGCGCATGTGTAAAATCTCTCCACATCTCTCTCCCTCTTTCCTTCTTTAAGCCACGCTTCAAGAACCTAACTGCCTGGCTACACCCCAGGACTCCTACCCCTATATTCCCCCCTCCCTGTGGCATGGTTCCACACTAACAATGAACCTGTGAAGCAATCTCTCAACGCAGCTCAGGGATAAAAGGGAAGGGTTTATACAATGCAAAAGAACGGAGTTGATGTTAGCATCATTCAGGACCGTGCAATCACAGACAATTCTGCTGAATAAAAAGAGTCTACTTAAATTGAACCAACGAGTTATTTGGGTAAGAAAAGCCGCCGAGAAAGGCATTGTCAAATTTGTCACTGGTTTGTTTTGTAATTGTTGATTCCAGCCCGTTTGGCAGCAAAACTGTTTAAACTTTCCCCAGAAGTGACATGCCAAACCAAAAGACATCGTGCAAACCAATTACTCCATTTACCCTGTTATGTGGTCCCAGAATATCAAAAAAATAAACTTCTTAAAGCTCACTGCACAACTAAGATCTGACAGCATTATATATATATATATATATATATAAAAGTCTAATCCAACCTCACACAATTGAAGGGTGGTTCAATTCCCAGCTTGGGTCACTGTGCGGAGTCTGCACATTCTCCCCGTGTCTGCGTGAGTTTCCTCCGGGTGCTCCGGTTTCCTCCCACAGTCAAAAAGACATGCTGGTTAGGTGTGTGGCAACTAGGGGAATTTCACAGTCACTTCATTGTAGTGTTAATGTAAGCCTACTTGTGACCAATAAATTAATAAACTTTAATAAACTATAAACTTTGTCTATGTGGATTTCCTCCGGGTGCTCCGCTTTCCTCCCACAGCCTGAAAGACATGCTGGTTAGGTGCACTGGCCATGCTAAATTCTCCCTCCGTGTACCTGAAAAGGAGCCGGAGTGTGGCGACCAGGGGAGTTTCACAGTAACTTCATTGCAGTGTTAATGTAAGCCTACTTGTGACACTAATAAATAAACTTTAAAACCAATAGCACATGCTGGCAACCTCATAATCTGCTTAAAACATTATATTCCAGAATGTGGCAGCCAGTTGAAACTGGTTTGTAATGTCACCCTGTCATTGATATCATACCGTGGGACACAGGGCTTCCTATTTTCATTACCATTTTACCATCAATGTTACGGGAGACTTTCCAGGATTCAGTATGATATGGCAACGATCCAAAGTGTCAACGTTGTACCAGTGTACTATTCACACTGTTGTTTTAAGTCTATTTCTCTTTCTATTGAGATGGGGCATTTGATCATTTTGACTCAATGTGAATGGGCTTCGTTCAGTTGTTGGGTGGTGTGGTGATGGGAGTTGGGGAATGCCTGGTGGATGGAACCAGTCACAGTCTGACTGGACAGAGCAGGCATAGAGGAAGGATATTGAGAGTCGGAAATGGTGTGTAATTAGCCCCCCAGGAACTCATTCAACAACGGCCTCATCCCAGTTGCAATTGATCTAATGTGGAATGTTTATTAAGCCTGCAAGCAACCTAGTTAAATGTGTTAGTCGCATTTAAATGTTAGCACCATGTTGATGGCGGGATGCTTGGTTGCATACAGCGGCAGATCTCCGACGAGAATGCAAGTTGGATCTAACGAGTACACGCGCACGCACACAGATATGGGCGGGATTCTCCCGCCGCGCTCGCCTGGAAACAGGAGATTCCCGCCCGGCTTCAATGGATCTTTACATGTTCCGCCCCCCGCCCGCTAGAACTCCAGTGTCGGGCGGGATGGGAGGATATGTATGCTATGGCACACCGATGCCAAGATAGCTTGCAGCTCCACACCTATGCTTAAAGGGAAATTGGGATGTAAATCAGAACCAGACTCCGGGGACAAGAGATATCAAAAGCCCCTTCCCCTCCAGTAGGGAGTGGGACAGCAGAACAGTGTCAAACCGGGTGTAGACCGAAGAACACAGACGAGGCCATTCAGCCCGTCGGGCCAGTGTTGGCCTTTTCAAAAAGCAATCCAATATTACTCTCACACCCCCATTCTCTCATCATCACGGCTATCACGTCCAATTACCTTTTTTTTGAAAGCCCCGAACGAAACCTGACTGCAATACACTTTCAGGTCGTGTATCTTGGATTGTAACACATTTAGATGGGCCGAATGGCCTCCTGCAGGGAGTCTATGATTGGAACTGGAATTCCATTGTCAACGTTCATCAATGTCACAGCTCTATAGCTAACCACATCTGTCAAATGATGTATTTGTCGATTATGTTAAGCCTGTGACTGCCGGTTACTGATTCCCTTGCCGGGGAGAAGTTGTTGTTCTACCAAAGCCCCTAATCAATGTGTAGAATATTAGATCTCCCTGGGTCCTCTCTGCTGAGAGGTGCACAGTCCCAGCTCCTTCCACCTCTCCACTGGAAATCCCCTCATTCCTGAAATCATCCTGGTAAATTCAGAATTCCGTACAATACTCCAACTGATCATTAATCGGCTAAATGTGAAGGTTCATTTCCTCACTTTTTTGTTGGTGAACAATTATTATTTCTTTTAGTTTATTTATTAGTGTCACAAATCGGCTTACATTAACACTGCAATGAAGTTACTGTGAAAATCCCATAGTCGCCACATTCCGGCGCCTGTTTGGGTACTCCGAGGGAGAATTTAGCATGGCCAATGCACATAACCAGCACATCTTTCGGACTGTGGGAGGAAACTAGAGCACCCGGAGGAAACCCATGTAGACACGGGGAGAAGATGCAGATTCCACACAGTCAGTGACCCAAGCCAGGAATCGAACCCAGGTCCCTGGAGCTGTGTGACAGTAGTGCTAACCACTGTGCCACCTATTATTGATTATTTACAAAACCTGGCATCCCAAAATGCATAACCACCTGATCAACGAATCCAATTGTCCAAAGATGTGCAGGTTAGGTGGATTGGCTATGGGAGATGTGTGGGGTTACAGGGATAGGGCAGGGGAGAGGGCCTGGATAAGATACTCCGTCACAGAGTCGGTGCAGATTCGATAGGCCAAATGGCCTCTTTTTTGCATTGTAGGGATTCTCCGATTGGAACTGGAATTCCACTGCCTGCGTTCATCAATGTCTCTATATCTCATCATCTATATCTCGGAACATAGGAATTAGGCAAATTTAGCCCTTCCAGCCATTCAATCAGATCATGGCTGATCTCTCCCTGGCCTCAAATCCACCTCCCCACCTTGTTCTTTGATATCCCTTTAGATTTTTTAAATTAGAAATATATCCATCGAACAAAATCTTAACTCTGTCCAAACTAAATTCAGTATTTGCACCCCTCTCTGTACTATCCCATTCCCCTTGTAGTATTGAAGTGTTATCCTTGATCACCACTCGTACATGGAATTAGTATCCTTGAGCAATATATGTCACCTCCTCGCCTGCCGCCTCCCCCTCCCCCCCTCCCTCCATCCCGTTCCACCTTCTCTATACCTCACGAATATTTCGTTCCCACTCCTGTCCATGTTTAAACCAGGTCTCCGGTAACAGCCACTGTGTGGTCATGACATCTGACAACAAAAGCGTGTACCTCTTCAGCCCTATGGTCACCCTCCTGTCCTTTGCCCACATTGCCTCTTCAGGCCAGACTGACCGGCTTTGCTAATTCACTTCCTCAATCATTCCGTTCTCTTCACACTTGCAATTGCGTTTGGACAGCACCCATCCCAATCCCAACCACCATAAACGCCGGGGTGAGGATTGCACACAAACAAATCCCCCCAGGGTGAGCAGGGCTGAAAGCTCAGTTTATCGGGCCAACCGTTGGGCTGAAATTGGAAATGTACCTTGAGGAAATTTAAACGTTTCTCACGTTTGCCTTCCTCCCCTCACCCCCCGCCCCGGATTCATACTGATAGCTGTAGGGTCATTAGCGTCTAATCGTTCTGAGATCTCTGACGCTATAATGATGCCCAAATGTAGATGATGTACACAAAACTCACCCCGGGACATTTATTAAAATACAGCATCTACCACACCTTATAAATAGATCTGGATCCAAGGCCAGGCCAAAGTACACGGGTCAGCCTAGTTCACCCAGACATCCAATTGTGTGAGCAAGGTTTAAAATATACTTTGCAATGTCTTGTGGAGTTTAATACATACTTTACAGTGTGTTGTGAGGTCTAAAACATACCTTGCAATGTCTTGTGATGTTTAAAACATACTTTACAGTGTTTCACTCCGGTGTGTTATGCTTGCCATGAGTGGTACCTTTGCAAATGATCTCCGGCCGCTTTAATATTGGGACTATCTTGAAGCAAGTAAGATGTTAGTTTGCTTCATTCTCTTAACCCTCAGAAAACCTTCAACTGATCTGTCCAGTTGACCGGGGAGAGGAGGTTTCAAAACCACAGCGAACGCTGTTCTTTTTGATGTTGGGGACTTTGTGCAGTGACTGTTAGTTTGGGGGAATAGAGAACAGTTCTGTGCTGACTCTCTCTCTCTCTCTTTCTCGGTTGCATTTTACACGCGGGATTTTACAGATTCTACAGAAGACTGAGTGGAATCCCAGTCCACCCGATCGGAGACCTCCCCCGGAGCACAGCCAGATGCTGAGCTAAGGTGGAGAGGGAGCTGCACCTGTCTCACCCAGATAGATAACCTTCCAGCTCTCAACCCCCGTCCCTCTGATAATCTGTCACAATAAATCTCTGGGGAGTCGATTTGACTGACCGGTACACAAGCCTAACTGATAGCGGCCAGTACGCTGCTGTCCAATGGGCCGAAAGACAAGAAATGCGAAATAAAAAAGCCGCCTGAGTATGTTTTTTTCTCCACCAGACTGAGTTTGAACCGATCCCGAGTGGTCGGCATTTAACTTATTCTCGGAAGTGCCCGCAATTATTCTGAGATGTCTTGCCTCTTATGGTTTTTAAGGACCCCCCCCCCCCCCCCCGTTAAAGGCAGAAGATTGCATTCTGAAGTATAAAACACACACACGTTCAGTCGCTTCGTTATCGGAAATCAAGTCGGATCTGTACAAATACAAAGTTAAAAGTATATTTATTAGTCACAAGTAGGCTTACATTAACACTGCAATGCAGTTACTGTAAAAAATCCCCTAGTCGCCACATTCCGGCGCCTGTTTGGGTGCACCGAGGGAGAATTTAGCATGGCCAATGCACCTAACCAGCACGTCTTTTGGACTGTGGGAGGAAACCGGAGCACCCGGAGGAAACCCACGCAGACACGGGGAGAACGTGCAGACTCCGCACAGACAGTGACCCAAGCCGGGAATCGAACCTGGGTCCTTCGCGCTGTGAGACAGCTGCGCTGTGCCACCGTGCCACCCAACAAGGGTGCCCGGGTTATCATTCCAACTCCAGCTATCCAAACACTTCGAGGGAGTTTGGGTTAGTTTGACCCCAAACTAACGCTCACTGTACACCAGTGTGTGGCTGGATGAGAATGGTTACATAAGCTAACATACATATTGGATGGAATGAGACACACAGTTACAGTTCCAAGCCACAAACAAGGTTAGACAGCGTGAAAACGCACCTATCCAGTTGCAGCGAGTCTTAAAGCTGAACTTATCATTACCAACCCACGCACGTTTAGATTGTGTCCAGTCTTTTGTTTCAGATTAAAAATCTACAACAGCAAAATGAAGCTACCAAATGTACCACTGCTGCCTCAAACCCCCTCCCGAATATTAAAGGCAGCTGGGGTGATTTTGTAATGTTTAAACACTGCATTCTCATGATCAGGAGACAAACGTCTGCCTGCCCAACTTTAAATTTTAAAGAGTTGTTCAGGTTGGTTGTGTCAACAAGCGTCAGTCATACTTTAAGCACATCAAAAAAAGGGCACACTTGACAGCGCGAATTCTTTCACTCCCTATCAACAAGCTGTAACCTTTGTTGCGGCCTGTTTAATAATCTCATTAACACATCCGAGAGTCGAAACTTGTGTGGTGCGGGCAGCACATTAACCATATGCCAGCCCACTCGCGACCCGCTGGGCGGCTCCTTTCTCCCCGAGACTTGTAATTAGCTGCGAGTCTCCAAAAGCCCAGAGCCAGGTATCCAGGAGACAGGCAAAAGGGTGGAATCGCGTGGGCAATGCTACACACACACACACACACACATAAACCTCAGCACCCCTAACACTGCCATTGCCATCCCAGCCGTGAATCGAGAGAGAGCTAACAGATCTTCGCAACTATTGTTTTTGGCTCAGATCTTTGCAGGCGTTGGAGAATGTGCGTGCAAGTGTGCGCGCGCGGGGGGGGGGGGGGGGGGGCGGTGGAGGTGGGGAGAGAGAATCAGAGAGAAAGAGAATGAGAGAGAGAATTAGAGAGAGAAAGAATTAGAGAAAGAAAGAATTAGAGAGAGAATTAAAGAGAGAATGAGAGAATTAGAAAGAGAAAGGGAATTAGAGAGAAAATTAGAGAGAGGGAGAATTAGAGAGAAAGAATCAGAGAGAGAGAGAATTAGAGAGAGGGAGAATTAGAGAGAAAGAATCAGAGAGAGAGAGAATTAGAGAGAGGGAGAATTAGAGAGAGAGAATTAGAGAGAAAGAAACAGAGAGAATTAGAGAGAGAGAGAGAGAGAATTAGAGAGAGGGAGAATTAGAGAGAGAGAGAGAATTAGCGAGAAAGAATCCGAGAGAGAGAATTAGAGAGAGAGAGAGAATTAGAGAGAGGGAGAATTAGAGAGAGAGAATTAGAGAGAGAGAATTAGAGAGAAAGAATCAGAGAGAGAGAGAGAATTAGAGAGAGGGAGAATTAGAGAGAGAGAATAAGAGAGAGAGAATTAGAGAGAAAGAATCAGAGAGAGAGAGAATTAGAGAGAGGGAGAATTAGAGAGAGAGAATAAGAGAGAGAGAATTAGAGAGAAAGAATCAGAGAGAGAGAGAATTAGAGAGAGGGAGAATTAGAGAGAGAGAATTAAAGAGAGGATGAGAGAATTAGAAAGAGAAAGGGAATTAGAGAGAGAATTAGAGAGAGGGAGAATTAGAGAGAGAGAATTAGAGAGAAAGAATCAGAGAGAGAGAGAATTAGAGAGAGAGAGAGAATTAGAGAGAGGGAGAATTAGAGAGAGAGAGAGAATTAGAGAGAGGGAGAATTAGAGAGAGAGAGAGAGAATTAGAGAGAGGTAGAATTAGAGAGAGAGAATTAGAGAGAAAGAATCAGAGAGAGAGAGAGAGAGAATTAGAGAGAGAGAGAATTAGAGAGAGGGAGAATTAGAGAGAGAGAGAGAGAGAATTAGAGAGAGGGAGAATTAGAGAAAGAGAATTAAAGAGAGGATGAGAGAATTAGAAAGGGAAAGGGAATTAGAGAGAATTAGAGAGAGGGAGAATTAGAGAGAGAGAATTAGAGAGAAAGAATCAGAGAGAGAGAATTAGAGAGAGAGAGAGAATTAGAGAGAGGGAGAATTAGAGAGAGAGAGAGAGAATTAGAGAGAGGGAGAATTAGAGAGAGAGAATTAAAGAGAGGATGAGAGAATTAGAAAGAGAAAGGGAATTAGAGAGAGAATTAGAGAGAGGGAGAATTAGAGAGAGAGAATTAGAGAGAAAGAATCAGATCGAGAGAATTAGAGAGAGAGAGAATTAGAGAGAGGGAGAATTAGAGATAGAGAATTAGAGAGAGAGAATTAGAGAGAAAGAATCAGAGAGAGAGAGAATTAGAGAGAGAGAATCAGAGAGAGAGAATTAGAGAGAGGGAGAATCAGAGAGAGAATTAGTGAGAGAATTAGAGAGAGAGAGAGAATTAGAGAGAAAGAATCAGAGAGAGAGAATTAGAGAGAGGGAGAATTCGAGAGAGAGAATTAGAGAGAAAGAATCAGAGAGAGAGAGAATTAGAGAGAGAGAATTAGAGAGAAAGAATCAGAGAGAGAGAATTAGAGAGAGAGAATTAGAGAGAGGGAGAATTAGAGAGAGAGAATTAGAGAGAGAGAATTAGAGAGAGGGAGAATTAGAGAGAGAATTAGAGAGAGAGAATTAGAGAGAAAGAGTCAGAGAGAAAGAATTAGGAGAGAGAGAATTAGAGGGAGGGAGAATTAGAGAGAGAGAGAATTAGAGAGAAAGAATTAGAGAGAGGGAGAATTAGAGAGAGAGAATTAGAGAGAGAGAATAAGAGAGAGAATTAGAGAGAGGGAGAATTAGAGAGAGAGAATTAGAGAGAAAGAATCAGAGAGAGAGAGAATTAGAGAGAGAGAATTAGAGAGAGAGAATTAGAGAGAGAAAATTAGAGAGCGAGAATTAGAGAGAGAGAATTAGAGAGAGAGAATTGGAGAGAGAGCGAATTAGAGAAAGAATTAGAGAGAATTAGAGAGAGAGAGAGAATTAGAGAGAATTAGAGGGAATTAGAGAGAGAGAGAATTAGAGAGAGAGAATTAGAGAGAGAGAAAATTAGAGAGAGAGAATTAGAGAGAATGAGAATTAAAGAGAATTAGAGAGAGAGAATTAGAGAGAGAGAATTATAGAGAGAGAATTAGAGAGAGAATTAGAGAGAGAATTAGAGAGAATTAGAGAAAGAGAATTAGAGAGAGAGAATTAGAGAGAATTAGAGAGAGTGAGAATTAAAGAGAATTAGAGAGAGAGAGAATTAGAGAGAGAGAATTATAGAGAGAGAATTAGAGAGAGAATTAGAGAGAATTAGAGAAAGAAAATTAGAGAGAGAGAATTAGAGAGAGAGAAAATTAGAGAGAGAGAATTAGAGAGAGAGAAAATTAGAGAGAGAGAATTAGAGAGAGAGCGAATTAGAGAGAATTAGAGAGAGAGAATTAGAGAGAGAATTAGAGAGAGAGAATTAGAGAGAGAATTAGAGAAAGAGAGAATTAGAGAAAGAAAGAATCAGAGAAAGAGAGATTTGGAGAGAGAGAATTAAAGAGAGAATTGGAGAGAGAACTAGAGAGGGGGAGAATTAGAGAAAGAATTAGAAAGAGGGAAAATTAGAGATTGAGAGAGAGAATTAGGGGAAAAAATGAGAGAGAGAGAGAATTAGAGAGAGAAAGAATTTTTGCCAAAAGATTCCCCAAAGGCGTGAATGAAATGACACAAGGCTACAATGCATCGAAAAACAAAAAATCTCAGCCCCTTCCCGCTATCCCCGATTGGCTTGGTTTAACTAATTAATGCTATCACTTTATATGAATAAATGATTCTTGTTTTGAAAAAAAATGTGCCAAGTGAATAAAATTGGGCGCAACATTTGCTGAAATCGGCGCAAAATGCTAACGATTATGTCTAGCAGAGTAAATGTGTGAGTACTGAACATGATCTGTATTGATTATTTGGGAGGGGGAGGTGGGGTGTTGCGGTTAAAAAAAAACACCTCTTGCGTGTGCTCCAGTTATAATTTGTGAACAATCTCGCCTCCAGACTGCTGTCAGAAAGACCCCGCGGAGTGTGACTGCAGAGTGGGGTTATTAATTAAAGCCGGGACAATGGGATGTTGGCATTTGTGCCGAGTTATCGTGTGCTGGGGCGGGGAGTGTCCTTGGGAGCCGGCCCTGAGACACGCGTCGTCAGCTGGTGAGCGCACGACCACCCCCCCTTCCCCTCCCTCCCCACCTCCCCCTGTCCCCGGGGAGAGGGTGGGGGGGGGGGGGGAAGAGGTGCCAGTCCCTCACTTATTTATACACATCTACATTGTTGACAACCAGCTCGCTCAGACGGACCTACCCCCAAATCATCATAAAGAGGGAGGTCACACAAGTAAAGGGAAAAGATCAAAGTTGCAATAGGGGAAAAACAACCTTCCGGGGGGGGTTGGGGGGTTTGTGGCAACACACGTTCCACTTTGGGCACCCGCCACTAAATGAAGCCTGACCTAGTGTTCCCTCAGCCGGACGATTTGACCTCATCCAAATGGCTTTCAACTCTTGTTAGGTTTTGTTTGAAATCATTAGTTCCCCCCTCCCCTCACCTGTGACAGAACCCCTGCAAACACGGGGGCTGCACACAGACATGTTCTGTCCCCCTTTGCTGCCTTTGCATCTTATTTCGATATCATTCCCACTTTATCCAACAACATTGCAAACTCCCCCGAGCTCCCCACACTCTCCAACTCCACCTTGAATCTCTCTCCCTCCCTTTTGAATATGTGCTCCAGGTTTTTTTTCTCCCCCCCCCCCCCTCCCCTCCCCCCACTTCCCCCGCCCCCATCTCTCTCCAATTAAACACTTTTTAAAACCTTCCTCCCTGCGGGAAAAAGAAACACACATAAACAAAACCTCCCAGACCTCTCTTTTTAATGTCTTGCTTTAACGTTGGATTGACGGTGTTAACTTCACTCGTATCCAAACCCACCACCGCCCCCCCCCCCCCCCCCCCGCGCCTGTGTAGACACCTTATTCCCAGTGAGGTCTGCTGTCTCCTTGTAATGGGAATTCGAATTAAATCTTCCCCTTGTTCCCTGCCAGCAGCTTTAAGAATTTGCAGGTGTCTTCTTTTGAATCCCCCTTTTTGCCTCTCTCTCCCCTCTCTCTCTGACTTTTCCTCCGAAAGCCGCTGGCACAAGGCGACAAAGCAGGACTTTTCCTAAGCTCCCCTGCAGCAGCCCTCAGCTCTCCCCGGGGGGCGGGGGGCGGGATTCAGGGTGAATTCGGGGGGCGGGTGTTGCTGTAGGAGGTATTTTGTGATTTCCACGTCGCGGGGACGGTGAGTGACTGCTACTGAGATGGGCAAGTTGGAGAATTCCACAACCGCTTTATATCCAAACCTGTTATTGACGAACTCAGGTTAATGAATGTATTGGGACAGGGGAATCATTGCTAATACTGATTTGTACTTGTATATGGATAGAACCTGAGCCGGTACAAGTGGTTAAACTATGCAGACATTCGTTTCTAGACGAGAATTCAATCCCTTCCAGACCTAGTTTTTGGATTTGAGGGTGATTTCTATTGAAGGATGTTGCGTAACTACCGACTTGGGGGTGAATGCAATTGGAAATAAGTTTTAAATTGTTATAAAACAATGACAAAACAAATAGATGTGGCCCCGTCGCACAGAAATTTCGCCCATGCACCGACCTAACCTCACCTATTTAATATTTAAGATATCCGTTTTATTCTCAACGTTTAAACGCGCCCACGTGTTTTTAAAGTACGTTTATTATGCAAGGGAGAATGAATAATAAATGGAGGCAGGTTATATTCAGCCCAGCTTTTCGCTACATGGATTATTGCATCACTTATTCAGGGCCCAGTTACTCGATCTTCTCCCACTTATGACTAATATTCAGAGCAGTGGGGAGGGTTGATTGGCAATCTTGCCCCCAACCACCCCCCGCCCCCCGTCTCGGTCAGGGAACTGGCTCAGACTTGAACTTTCCCAGATGAGGAAATGTTCTTCTGAAGTGTCCCGTTCCGCACAAATCAGTGGACAGGGGCAGGACTGGCGTTTTTATCCAGCGGCCACTCAGCATTGGGAAAGAAGGGCGCAGTGCTTTTTGTAAATATTGTCCCAAAATAATGCTCGGCAGCGGGAAATTGCAACGGATGATGGCTTCCTGAGCTTGGCAGGATGTCTGTAGTTAAAGGTGGCTCTTTATACCGAGCGCTTCGTGATGTTTCTGCAGAATGAAGGCGTCAGGGAGTTCCCCCAAATTGATGTGAGGCTCGCAATGCTTGAGGGTGGGAGACACAGAGGGCATCGTTCGGACAGACAGACAGACAGATAGATAGATATGAAGATAGATAGATAGATAGATTGATAAATATATAGATATGTAGATAGATAGATAGATATGCAGATAGATAGATATGTAGATAGATAGATAGATAGATAGATTGATTGATAAATAGATAGATATGCAGATAGATAGATAGATATGCAGATAAATAGATATGTAGATAGATAGATAGACACAGATAGATAGATAGATAGATAGATAGATAGATAGATAGATAGATAGATAGATAGATAGATGCTGCAATTTGCATTGATGCTGCATGGTTCTGGCTGGAAGTAATTAATCAACAATGAAATCTGGAATTGAAAGCTGGTCTCAGAAATGATGACCATGAAACCATCACCAATTGTTGTAAAAAAAACCCATCTGGTTCACTAATGTCCTTGAGGAAGGAAATCTGCAATCCTTATCCGGTCTGGCCTACATGTGACTCTGGGTCCACAGCAACGTGGTTACCATTGAATCCCTACAGTGCAGAAGGAGACTATTCAGCCCATCAAGTCTGCATCCCCTTCCCAAAAGTGTACCTTACCCATACAAGGACTGTGGGAGGAAACCAGAGCACCCAGAGGAAACTCACACAGACACAGGGAGAATGTGCAAACTCCACACAGACAGTCACCCAAAGCTGGAACTGAACCCAGGTCCGTGGTGCTGTGAGGCAGCAGTGCTAACCACAGTGCCCTTAAAGGTAATTTAGGGATGGATGGCACGGTGGCACAGTGGTTAGCACTGCTGCCTCACAGCGCCAGGGACCCGGGTTCAATTCTGGCCTCAGGTGACTGTATGAAGTTTGCATGTTCTCCCCGTGTCTGTGTGGGTTTGTTCCAGGTGCTCCGGTTTTCTCCCACACTCCAAAGTTGAGAGGGCTAGGTTGATTGGCCATGCTAAATTGTCCTTTAGTGTCAGGGGGACTAGCAGGGTAAATATATGGGGTTATGGGGATAGATCTTGGGTGGGATTATTGTCGGTGCAGGCTCAATGGGGAAATGGCCTCCTTCTACATTGTAGGTATTTATTCTACTCTCTTCTAACAAATACTGGCCTAGCCATTAATATCCAAATCCTAGGAAAGAATAAAAACACCCAACTGGATCAGTCCCCCAGCACAACTGAAATGAAAACTATTTTTACATTTCTGCCATCAGGCAAGTACCAACTAACCCATTGGTATTTTTTAACCATGGGATAGTTTAGAACACACACTGGCAACTCATAGTCACTGAACTGAGTGCTGTGCAATGTTTGTACTTGCTCTGTTTACAAAGTTATGTAAGCACAGTAGTATAACTATTGGCAACCAATATTGCTTCAAAATTAAGTTCTGCCTACAATCAAAGCTTCATTTGCGAATGTATGGTAAGTCCTGTAGCATTTTAAAATCATTTTCTCCTTAAAAGATGCTATTTTTCCTGTGGGATTTAAGACCTGGCTCTTCCAGAGGAATACTTTATCATTCAGTACTGGGGATTTTTTGGGGGCATTGCTGGCTGACCAGCTTTTTTTGCTTATTCCCAGTTGCCCTTGGAGGGTAGTTGAGAGTCAACCACATTGCTGTGGCTCTGGAGTCACATGTAGGCCAGACCAGTTAAGGCCGGCAGATTTCCTTCCCTAAAGGACATTAGTGAACCAGATGGTTACTCTTGTTATGTTTAGGATTACCCAGTTGCAACTAAATCTAATTCGGTGCATGTATGATAATGAAAAAAAAATCACCAAACGTAAGTTAGATTTTTTAAATACATGAAGATAGGAACGTGTAGAAACAGAAAGGTCATTCAGCCCATCAAAGCAACTCCATTCAACAGTGACAAACAATGTGTTCAATCATGAATTCAGGTCCAGCTTATTAATCACAAGCCCCGACAGGTATTCATAGTTTTGTTGCAAATTTTAATTAAAATATGTCAACTCTTTATTTTTTTTAGTTCATGCTGATAGGCTTTGCATAACATAAAGCTGATTATGCCAAATTCTATTCCCCCTCTGTCCAGATGTCTCCCACTCTATTTAGTAAAACTATACTGATTACACATTCACACCTACCCCAGAACAATAGCATTTACAGTGTAGTTACAACATAAAACTAAATAAGGTGTCAATCATTTGATCTCGCTGTGGGTTTAGTCGTTCATAGTTGCACCAAATTAAACTGAATCAACCAGAAGCTTCTTATCATGCTTTCGGGGCCATTTGAAATGAAATTGTCTTTAAATATTGTCAGTACCTAGCCCAGTAGTCCAATTAACAAAAACGAGAAAAAAAGAGTGGCGGTCAAGGGTGAAGCTACATTTACCAATAATATATTTAGGTGTAAACATCAGTGAATTTGAAAAAATAACATAAACGTTCCATTCAACCCAAATAGCAATGGAGTAGCATTTATCCTAGCAACTGTCAACACCCACTTACAAAGAAGCATCAATTCTCTGAGTAACTATGCCTACACAGTTTGCAATGCTTGGAATACCAGAGAGCACATCAGTGCTTATACTATTCATCACCTTCTGGATCTTGGGATGTGTTATCTTGAAAGCTAGTAAATGTTTTATAAGAGACAAGCCTGGATCCTGCTCAGAATCCTAGTCAGGGGGAGTTGCTCGATAAAGCAACCAGATAAATATATGTACACTACAGATGAAAAGTGGCTGGTCGCAAACCGGGGAGAGGAGAGCCTCAGCCTGGCATCTGTTGTCTCAGGTGCCTGCAGGGATATTCTATCAGTAAGTAATGACACACCAGAAGCAGAAGTTACTTCATTCTATTCCACCCACCGCTGAACGTGAAAAAGAACGCCACCTACCATTGTCCATGCTCAACAAATCCCATTGAATTCCTTTGTAACTGGGGCGTAGATGAGATGTACCAAGGTAGTTCCATTTTCACCATCCTATTTAAAACAGCCAATAAATGGGACTGGAGGTATGCGTGACAAGATCATATAAATAATTGCATGGTCTTTGCAAATTGAGCAAAAGTGGCTATGTAAAATAACACCTCAAGTGGCACAGGTCACATTAGCTTGCAAGATTTGTACAGGCGTTTTGTTTAGACGTATCATGATGAGTTTAACTAAGAACGTTAACTAAGGGTGATACTAACATATCGAATAAGGAAGTCAGGAGGAACTTCTTTAACCAGGGAATTAAAATTGCTATCCCCGGGGAGTCAAGATGCAAGTCGCATAGGTGCATTTAAGGGGAAGCTGGATAAAGCATATAAGAGAGAAAGGAATGGAAGAGTGTGCTGATCGGGTCAGATGAATTGGAGTGAATGGATGTAAAAGATTCTGTTTTGAAGAACAGCAGCTGTGTTATCCTTGGTGCCCTGTCCAATATTTATCCTCCAATCAACATTGTGAAAACAGATTATCTGACCATGATCACATTGCTGCCTATGGGACCTTTCTAAAGTTTATTTACTAGTCACAAATAGCCTTACATTAACATTGTAATGAAGTTACTGTGAAAATCCCCGAGTCGCCACACTCCGACACTTGTTTGGGTACTCGGAGGTCGAATTTAGTATGGCCAATCTACCTAAATAGCACATCCTTTGGACTGTGCTCAAATTGGCTGCCATATTTCCAACATTACAATAAAGTACTTTATTTGGTCATAAAAAGTGCTATACAAATGCCATTCTTATTTGGTGTTTCAATAGCCTGACTCAGAAGTGGGAATGCTACCCTAATGTCTACTTCTCCAAATATGATTGGACATCTTCAAATGTCGCATAAATAACTAGAAAATACATACAGCATACCCCCTATCTCGAGTACCACAGCCACACTAAATGTTAAAAATACTCCTGAATCTCAGGCATGGTGTGGAGACCACAAGACCATAAGACAAATGAGCAGAATTAGGCCACTCAGCCCTGCTCTGCCATTCAATCATGGCTGATTCTTTTCTCATCCCCATTCTCCTGCCTTTTCCCCATAACCCCTGACCCCCTTATTAATCAAGAACCTATCTATTTCTGTCTTAAAGACAGTCAATGACCTGGCCTCCACAGCCTTCTGCGGCAAAGAGTTCCACAGATTCACCACTCTCTGGCTGAAGAAATTCCTCCTCATCTTTGTTTTAAAGGATTGTCCCTTTAGCCTGAGGTTGTGCCCCCTGGTTCTAGTTTTTCCTACTAGTGGAAACATCTTCTCCACGTCCACTCTATCCAGGCCTCGCAGTATCCTGTAAGTTTCAATAAAATCCCCCCTCATCTTTCTAAACTCCAACGAATACAGACCCAGACTCCTCAACCGTTCCTCATACGACAAGCTCTTCATTCCAGGGATCATTCTTGTGAACCTCCTCTGGACCCTTTCCAAAGCCAGCACATCCTTCCTTAGATATGGGGCCCAAAACTGCTCACAGTACTCCAAATGGAGTCTGACCAGAGCCTTGTACAGCCTCAGAAGTACATCCCTGCTCTTGTATTCTAGCCCTCTCGACATGAATTCTAACATTGCATTTGCCTTCCTGGAGAAGGACATTTAATTTACTCCCTCCCTCATCTTATCCTGGTCACGGGGCAATCCCTTGTTTCTCTCAGGACTCACCACCAAGTCTTAGAATATGAATATCATCTGCCCAGGAAATTGGTTTCTTCAGAAAACAGAGGCTCCCAGCCACTGCGGAAGCAGAGACCTGCTGGAAGCTCACCAAAGATAATCGCAGGAGGTGGATCCCAGGAAACTCACAGACTGAATCAATGGGAGCAAAGCCCAACATGCTGATTTTATGCCTTAAAGTTAAATCCAGGCTTGGAGCATTCAACATGAATAACTGGATTGCTCTACATTCAAGCAATGAGTCTGTCTAAGTTAGGTATTGTAACCCTGAGTTTGTGAGTAAACTCTTGATGAATGCCATTGGTTCAGGAGGAGCCCTATTGATTATTGCATCAGAAACCATAATGTGGTGGGTTGTTTGCAGTTCCCCAGTAAAGGTCAAAGGGTCGATGTTTAGTAAAATGCATCCTGGATGAAACATTAAGCCAATGCCGCACCTGCTCTCTCAGGTGTACGTAAAAGATCACACAGAAATACGTCAGAAGAGCAGGGGAGTTCCCCATGGTATTCCAGCCAACATTTTCCTCAGCCAAAATGATTAAATCAGACTATATTGTCGTCTTCATATTGAGGGTGTTTGGGTGTGTGCAAATTGGCTGCAAATTTTCTATATTACAACTCCATTTCAAAAGTACTTCATTGGCTATAAAGTGCATTGAGATGTCCCAAGGTGATGAAACCTGCTACAAAAAAGGAAGTCTTCCTTTATAGGCTAGCAAGCCTTCTACATGTGCTTCTACTTTTGAGTCACACAATCAGAGTACATGTAATCTCTTCACAACACATCTTGGTGCACACTGCAACATCAGGGTGTCATAAAGTTACAAATTAACCAATCTAAATTGCCATTAGAAAGGGTTAGAGAAGGAAGAGTGAATGACAAGTGTTTCCAACTACTCCCAACTTGGGCACTAAACTCAGCTGAATGGCAGAGTGACAAATAGAGGAAGTGAGCGTGGAGAATTAAAAAAGGTAAAGGTTTGTGTCTTAGAGCAGCACGTCTTGGCGGCACGGTGGCACAGTGGTTAGCACTGTGCCTCACAGTGCCAGAGACCTGGGTTCAATTCCCGGCTTGGGTCACTGTCTGTGTGGAGTTTGCACCTTCTCCCCGTGTCTGCGTGGGTTTCATCCCACAGTCCAAAAGACATGCTGGTTGGGTGCATTGGCCATTCTAAATTCTCCCTCAGTGTACCCAAACAGTGTGGCAACTGGGGGATTTTCACAGTAACTTCATTGCAGTGTTAATGTAAACCTACTTGTGACTAATAAATAAAGTTTTACTTTAAACTTTACTTTTTAGAGGTAACTTCATTCAACTCTTTCGGGAAATAAAAAAAGGAACAAAAGTTCGTTTAACAGACACTGCTTGGCCAGAACTATTACAATATCAGATAAAATCAATGGCATTTTGAGCAACTCTTAAAAATTACTTCATATGAGTCTTAACTTGTTGCAATTTTTCCAGCTTATGACCCAAGTTCAGTTCCACACCCTGTAATAAAATCTTCTGCTCATTTATTATTGCACTGGACTGGAGCCTTTTATTTGCTCTGATACAATAGTAATTGCAAGTCATTTAAACAGACAGGTGTTTCCAAGGTTCTCCCGATAATGAATGACTATCATGGAGCCAGACTGTGCAGTTACACTGCAGGCTTAAACATAGAAACGAGAAGCAGGAGTCGGCCATTCGGCCCTTCAAGCCTATTGTACCATTCCTTATGATCATGGCTGATCATCAAATTCAATATCCTGATCCCGCCTTTCCCCCCATACCCCTTGATTCCTTTAGCCCCAAGAGCTATATCTAATTTCTTCTTGAAATCAAACAACATTTTGGCCTCAACTACTTTCTGTGGTAGTGAATTCTATACATTCACTGAAGAAATTTCTCCTCACCTCAGTTCTAAAAGTTTTACCCCATACCCTTGAACTGTGACCCCTAGTTCTGGACTCCTCGACCATCAGAAACATTCTTTCTGAATCTACCCTGTCTAACTGTGTTAGAATTTTATAAGTTTTTATGAGATCCCTTCTCACTCTTTTAAACTCCAATTAATACAATCCTCTCATTGGTACTTGCTGCACAGCATAACCAGCCCTACATTGCTCTCCAGCCAGGTTTTGTGGAGATCTCTGTACTGATGTCCAATATTTTTTTTATTCATTCGTGGGACGTGAGCATTGCTGGCTGGCTAGCATTTATTGCCCATCCCTCGTCGCCCTTGTTCCGAGGGCAGTTGAAAGTTAACCACATTGCTGTGGCTCTGGAGTCACATGTAAGCCAGGCCGGGTAAGGATGGCAGATTTCCTTCCCTAAAGGACATTAGTGAACCAGATGGGTTTTTCCGACAGTGGACAATGGTTTCATGGTCATCGGTAGATTCTTAATTCCAGGTTTTTTTTAATTGAATTCAAATTCCACCATCTGCCGTGGCGGGATTCGAACCTGGGTCCCCAGAAAATTAGCTGAGTTTCTGGATTAATAGTCCAGTGATAATACCACGAGGCCATTCCCTCCCCCTGTGTTCGTTAGATTTTTAACGTCAGAAAAAACAACAAAGCCAGAGTTAAGCTGAATCTCATGTGAAGTTATCTCCTGGAAGTGATTTAAAATTACACACTAGAATACTGTATGATGCCAAAATTACTGATCTCATTCCCTAGTTATACTCTCATTGTTCTGAAATGCAGCCCAGAATGAAGAGATATTGGTCTCTTTCTACAGTCCATACAGATTAAATGTGAAGTCAATTTGTGTTGGTTCAATCTAGCTTCTACTCAGAATGGGCCCACATTATCGATCTTCTCCAGTTCATCACAAATTGGTGCTAAATTGGGAATCTCATTATGACAAGTTTATATTGTACCACTGGAACTTTCTTGGACTCAACGGCATTACCCGCTTATATACTAAGTAGATTCATGCTATCTCTATCTACTTAAATTATAGCATGCAATGAAATACTCTCCACTTGCCTGGATGGGTGCAGCTGCAACAACAAAAAGTTTGACATGATCCAGGACAAAGCTGCCTGTTTGATTGACACCCCATTCATGACCTTAAAGATCCATTCCCTCCACCACTGACTTACTATGGCTGCACTGTATACCATCTACAAGATGCACTGCAGTAACTCACCAAGGCTCCTTCAGCATTACCTTCCAAATCCCCAACCTCAACTGCATAGAACAACAAACTTAGCAGGTGCATGGGAACACAACCAGCTCCAAAATTCCCTCCAAGTCATGTACCATCCTTAATGGACTTGTATCAGCATCATTTCCGCAAAGATACATTGTTGTTTCTGTCTACACAAAAACAGTGACAGGACTTCATCAGGATATCTCAGGGATATATATATATATATGCACTATATAAATACAAGATCTTTCTGAAATGATATAGGTAGAAATAACGTATTGGCTTTAAAAGTCACAAATATAAAATTTAGAATCATTAAATCATAAAATTCCTACAGTGCAGAAGGTGGCCATTCAGCCCATCAAGCCTGTAGCGACAACAACCCCACCCAGGCCCCTTCCACGCAACCCCATGTATTTACACTAATGATCAATTTAGTATGGCCAATCAACCTAGCCGCACATCTTTGGAGTGTGGGAGAAAACCAGAGCACCCGGAGAAAACCCACGCAGACACGGGGAGAATGTGCACATTCCACACAGACAGTCACCCGAGGCCAGAATTGAGCCCGGGTCTCTGGCGCTGTAAGGCAGCAGTGCTAACCACTGTGCCACCATGCCACCCAGATGCCACCGTGCTGCCCATAAAACTCAAAGATGAAAGTTCTTGGCATATTTCTAGTGTTCGGTAAGGGAGGATAAAGTGGATAAAGAAGGGTTAGGAAATGAGGAAATAGAGTTTATTCAAGCCAAAAAAACGAGATTGGACAGTAAGCATGGATTGCACCTAAACAAAGTCAGGGCAACGTGACTTGCAAGAGGCAGGCAACTATCCAAAATAATTTCAACTAGCTGGGTGTGTGAAGAAACTAAATTCCAGGGAAGACTGATAACAAAATGGAGGGCAAGTCAACAGGCAGGTATGGACAAGGAACTCAGAGAGATACACAGGTACAAGGAGAAGGTAATCATTAAGGAGTATGAAAATATAAACGCAGGGATGCTTTTCAAGTGAGGAATAAAGTGCAGGAACAAACCATTCACAGTCGGAGGGGAGAACATTTTAGTAGAACCATCAGAAATATGGTTGGCCCTAGAGGAATGTAACATACAGAGTTCGAGAGTGTGGACAAAAGATAGGAATGGAAGTGTTTAACCCTGAATTTCCTGGGATACCTGAGAGGTGAATTAATTGATCCAGTTGGAGGGGCAAAGTTGGACATCTCTAATATGAAAGTGGCTAAGCAGACATTGAAGATGCATTACAGACCACCAGGTTACCAGGTTAGCCCAAGAAGCTGAACAATTTACTGAACAAAGATGAAAAGTCTTACATGGAAACACTCAAATGCTTAATTGGAGGTTTCAGTGAATCAAGTGGAAGTACCTAAATGGTTTGAAATAAGACTTGGTAAGCAGAAACTTTTAGAAATTTGTAAAATAAGCACCAATTACTGGATCCACTCCTGATAACTAAAAGCTGTAAGGCTAGGTATCATTCTGGTCATCCTACTACGCACTTTCCCCAGAACCTCTGTCAAGTGTAAGGACCAAAGAATAAAGTTTTGTTCACCCCCTAAGTATTACAATCTTTGTTCTATATGCAACAACCCTGTTAATCAATTGAACACTCTATTTTTCCTCCTACAACTTCTTACACTATTTGTGAACCTATAGTAAGGTATCAATCATACCCAGGTAGGAAAATATACATGCAGGAATGCTTTTAAAATGAAAAACAAAGTATTGAAATCAGTGGTTCTCGGAGGAAGACAGAGCAATGTGGTAGAATCATTCGAAATATGGTTGACCTCAGTGGATGATCAATAATGTTCACCAGGTACCAGAGAGCACTAAATTCAACCTGCATCAGGATTTAGTAGGTTTGCATTTGGACCAGTGTGTCCAGTGTTTGCCTCTGCATGGCTCCTAAAAAAATGTTTGGATTAACTGATATTTCAAATATGTGCATAACGTTTGAGGATACATCAACTTGCTTTAGTGAAGCATAAAGGGTTATTAGAAACTTGTATTTGCTAAAATAAATGACTTGAATTGACTTCAGTTTGCCGTCACTATTAAAACTTGTCCAGGTATGGCTGACAGAAAACAAATATAAAAACCTTCGCAATTTGCAATGTTAGTCAAGTCAATTGGATTCAATTGACTCCACTGGTACTTGTGGAAACCCATTTCAGAAAACACAACGTTGACATTGGATCTCTGTTTGACAGGTGCAAAGTTGATCAGTTCTCAGTAAATGGGACGAAATGTTGGCCTGATCACAAATTCCATTTGCCACAAGTTCAACTGTTGATGTATAAAGATGGTTCTGTCGGGAGGTCTTGATCAGAAGGGAAATCACGAACTTTAATATATTCCCATTTCATCTTTATTGCATATTTCATTTCATGGAGTCGTGAAAGGCAACAGGTAAGTGATACCTTGGCCAGAAACAAAGATGTAAGGCAGGAAGGAAATTCCAGTGAGACCAGGCAATAAAACATCGAAGGGAGAGGACTACAAATGAAAGTTATCAACTATCAATTATTTATTCAGAATACAATGGGGAGTTGTAAAAGGCATCTTGTCCATTTTACTAGAGGATTAAATCATCCAACAATGAGGACATAGAAAATACGAAAAATGGCAGTAATTCATAAGTAACAGAAGCTTTGTAAAATGAAAAAAATCTTTAATTATTAAAGACTTTCATTAAGTTAATAGCTGTGAAGTGTGTCAGTGACGTTTCATGTGGCTCTCAACCCTGAAATTTCTCTTCATGTTTTCCAAATGAGCATACTGTTAGAAACAGAGCCATTTTAGATTGATTTTTCAGCAAGACATGGAGAACAGAGCAGATCCCTTGTGACGGTAACTAAGTAAAGCTGACACATTTGTTTCAATAACAGAAAGAATCTAGAAAACACACTCCATCAGCAGTCACCACCTTTTGAAACCCAGTATCTTTTTCATCTGTATTCAGGGCTTTTTTTTCTCTAATGCAATGGCAAGTGGCAAGTGGGTCAAACATATCAGGTGGCTGGTACAATATTGGTATGTTTGGGGTGGCGGTCAAGGGCAGAATTCCGTACATCACATGTCTTTATGACAACAGGGTGAGATCCTGAAACCACCGTGTTGCAACGGTCAATATTGTTAATCAGGAGAACACTACTCTGGTTTGATCAAGGACATCACAAACATGGTATCGTTTAACATTCACCTTACCAATTTTAAAATACTTTAATTAGGTAACTCCTCAGCCTTCTCTCTTTTACAGGGATGAAAAATCTCTTTCTTGATAAGTATATCTTCTCAATGCTGGTACCATCTTCTTGAATCTTCCACATCAGAGAATCACTTAATTGCTATGGTGCTGAAGGAGGCCATTTGGCCCATCGTGTCTACACTGGCTCTCCAAACGAGTATCATGGCTGAAAGCCATTCCTCTGCCTTTTCTCCGCACTCCTGCATATTGCTTCTATTCAAATAATCACCCAATGCCCTCTTGAATGCCCCAACTGAACCTGCCTCCACCACACTTCTAGGCAGTGCATTCCAGATCTGATCCACTCGCTGTATGAAAAGGCTTTTTATCACATCACATTTGCTTCTTTTGCAGATCATCTTAAATTTGTGCCCTCTTTTTCTGGATCTTTTTATGAAGGGAACAGTTTCTCCCTATCTAATCTGTCCAGCCCCCTCATGATTCTGAACATCTCTATCAAACCTCCTCTTAGCCTTCTTCTCTCCAAGAAGAACAGTCTCAAACTATCCTCATTACTGAAGTTTCTCACCCCTGGAACCATTCTTCTAAACCTCTTCTGCACTCTCCCCAATGTGTTCACATCCTTCCTATAGGGTGGCGCCCAGAACTGTACACAATATTCCAGCTGAGGTCTAACTAGCGGCTGGAATTCTTGCTGTTCTCTCGGAAAAGGAGTTATCTTCTCCAGGGCCTCTTAATCTGGTAATAATATGAAGATCTGAACAGTGCACAGTACGCTAAGTGAGATCAAAGCAAAGTTTGATACAATTTTAACAGAACCATGCAGCCCATTTACACTGAGCATTCATGACATGTTTTGTAGAAGATAACACTTGAAGAGTCACAGACATTTCATGTTGGCTTAGATTAGTTTTACTGTAGCCTTCTTACACTTTTTGGATAGGATGCAAAAAAGTGTTCACATTCAGAATTGTTCCCCAAATCACAGAGAAACTGAGTGCTAGGGACTGATCTTCCTCTGTGGTCTTTGTCCCAAATGTAGGGGAAGAACAACTGGATGTACACTCCACCAGATGGATCACTAACACACCAAAACTCCAGGGCTGCTTTAATTGAAAAGAGTGGAAATGCATTGAGCATGAAATGGACATGTATTTTCAGGAATTGTGCATACACAGGGGATGAATTCGACATGCATTGTGTATAATGCTGGCATGTACAGAGCATACAATGGCTTTAGTTGGGCATGGATTGGGCATGGAGTGGGTATGTATTGGGTATGCATTAGGTATGAGTTGGACATGCTATTGCTGAGTGAATTTTACAACAAGGCTGTTTGTGTTGCTGGGTCATCTGTCCATTGTGCCATCTCTATTTTGTAACAAGGGTGTAACAAGGCGTCTTTCTCAGGATGGCAGCCGGTGACTAGTGGTGTGCCTCAGGGGTCAGTGCTGGGACCACAACTTTTCACAATATACATTAACGATTTGGAGGAAGGAACTGAAGGCACTGTTGCTAAGTTTGCAGATGATACAAAGATATGTAGAGGGACAGGTAGTATTGAGGAAGCGGAGGGCTGTAGAAGGACTTGGACAGGTTAGGAGAGTGGACAAAGAAGTGGCAGATGGAATACAATGTGGAAAAGTGTGAGGTTATGCACTTTGGGAGGAGGAATGGAGGCATAGACTATTTTCTAAATGGGGAAATGCTTAGGAAATCAGAAACACAAAAGGACTTGGGAGTCATTGTTCAAGATTCTCTTAAGGTTAACATGCAGGTTCAGTTGGCAAAAGCAATGTTAGAATTCATGTTGAGAGGGCTAGAATACAAGAGCAGGGATGTATTTCTGAGGCTGTACAAGGCTCTGGCCAGACCCCATTTGGAGTATTGTGAGTAGTTTTGGGCCCCATATCTAAGGAAGGATGTGCTGACCTTGGAAAGGGTCCAGAGGAGGTTCACAAGAATGATCCCTGGAATGAAGAGCTTGTCGTATGAGGAATAGTTGAGGACTCTGGGTCTGTACCCGTTAGAGCTTAGAAGGATGAGGGGGGATTTTATTGAAACTCTCAGGATACTGCAAGGCCTGGATAGAGTGGACGTGGAGAGGTTGTTTCCACAAGTAGGAAAAACTAGAACCATAGGGCACAACCTCAGGCTGAAGGAATGATGCTTTAAAACAGAGATGAGGAGGAATTTCTTCAGCCAGAGAGTGGTGAATCTGTGGAACTCTTCGCCGCAAAAGGCTGTGGATGCCAGGTTATTGAGTGTCTTTAAGACAGATAGATAGGTTCCTGATTAATAACGGGATCAGGGGTTATGGAGAAAATGCAGGAGAATGGGGATGAGAAAAAATAAATCAGCCATGATTGAATGGCGGAACAGACTCGATGGGCCGAGTGGCCTAAATCTGCTCCTATGGTCTGCTTATGGTCTTATGCCAGAAGTGAGACATTGTAATTATCAGTAAAGACTGAAAAGGTTTTTTTGTGAAAAGAAAAGGTTGAGAGATGATCAAATAGAAGTCTTTAAAACTCTTAAGGGTTTGATAAGGTAGATTTGGAGAAGGTGTTACCTTTTGTGGGGAAGTCCAAAATGAGAAACAATGAATATACAATAGTGACTAATAAAATAAAAAGGAAGGTCTGTGATTGGGTGGAAAGCAGGAGATTTTAAACGACAATAGAGATGGTGGTGCAAGACAAAAAAGGAATGGTGATGGGACAAGTTAAAAAAAAAAACTGAGTCCAGAGAAGGTGTAAGTGATGATAAGAGAATCCTCGCCAACAGCGTCCATTCACAAAAAAGGGAGCAGAGGTTACGATTTGAATTTGCTTCACAATGTCGAGGCTATAAGGTGAAAGCGCCAAAAGGGGATGTTCCTTGAGTTTCCAGTGAGCTCCACTGGCACGGTGTAGCTAGCCAAGGATAGAGAGGTCAGAATGGGAATGGGCTGCAAGATTGATGGAGCTGAGGAAGTCAAATCTGAGAAACATTTGACAAAGAATCCCGACAGTGTAGAAGGAGGCCATTTGGCCCATCAAGTCCACATTGACCACAATCCCACCCAGGCCTTAATCCTGTAGCCCCACATATTTACCCTGCTAACCCCCCCTTTCACTAGGGTCAATTTACCTTGGCCAATCCACCTAACCCACACATCTTTGGAGTGTAGGATGAAACCGGAGCACCCAGAGGAAACCCACACAGACACGGGAAGAACATGCAGACTCCGCACAGACAGTGACCCAGGCCAGGAATCAAACCCAGGTCCCTGGAGCTGTGAGGCAGCAGTGCTAACCACTGCGCCACCGTGCCACCCTTGAGGTCAAACAACAGTGGTAAGTGGTTAACAGAAAGATTGATTGAGTTCAGGGGAAATAGCTTTCATTAATAAATTAAGAGAGAAGGCAAGAATGGGATGCCACAGAGAAGTAAAGTGTAGGAGGATAAAACTGATGCTAAAAAATGAGTCCAAAAATGTGCGGGTTAGGTGCACTGGCCATGCTAAATTGCCCCTCGTGTCAGGGGATTATCAGGGCAAATATGTTGCATTACAGGATTAGGGCCTGGGCGGGATTGTTAGTGTCCCAGGATGTATAGGTTAAAGGGATTAGTAGGGTAAATATGTAGGGTTACGGGGATAGGGCCTAGGTGGAATTGTTGTTGGTGCAGATTTGATGGGCCTCCTTCTGCACTGTAGGGTTTCTAAATGGCACATGCAAAGTCCATTATCATTAACAGAGAGGATGAACAAAAGAGAATATGATGAGGTTAGGAAAAAGTTTAAGAAGACAATTCGGGGAAGAGTGTAAACATAAAATTACAATATCAAGGAATTATAAAAGGAAATACAAATATTCCATTGACACATAAATATCAAAATGATGATTTATAAATGGATTGGGCCATTAAAGAATGAATGAGATAATGTAATAGGAGGTCACATTGAAATTGTACTTTCAAGTGGACTGCGTGTTGCCTCAATTTACACTGAAGAGGCTAAACAATAAGTAGAAATGACAAGAGTGGAAGAAGTCAAGAGGAGTAAGGTTGAAAGAAAGGAGATACTACACAAACAAAGCAAACTCAGGGAGCGTGAAATAGGTCCAGATGGATTGCACCTGTAGTATTCAAAAACTCTAAGGGAGAGATAGAATAAGCTCAAGGAAAAGTTAAAAGTTCAAGGAAAAAATAAATGTTCAAGAAAATTAGCAAACAACAAATATAATGATCTTCAACAAAAGATTTAATGAATACAGAGAACTATAGAATATTTAACTTAATGTCAGAGGTACGGAAGATATCAAAACCTTTGCTTAAAATCCCTAGAGGTGGGGAATATAATAAAAGTATAGATTTCTGAAAAGAAGGACATGTTTAATCAACCTTGTGGAATTCTTTGAAGAATTAAAAAGAAGATTAGACCAGGGTAGTGCTTTGGATATGGTGAAGATAAAGATAAAGTCGCCATCGTTCCAGATGACCATGGGCTGCTCTCCCCTTTGACGGGGAGAGCTGACTGGTGGCCATTTAACCTGTGGGTCACCGCACCTCAGGCAAGGGGCAAGGTTAAGAAGGAATAACCTCAGCTGGTACAGTAATTGAACCCTCGCTGTTGGCATCGCTGTATATAAGGACTTTCGGAAAACTCCAATAAGAGAGTGCTGACAATGGTCAGGACATGCAAAGCCAGGAATTGGAGGATTGATATAAAACAGTGGGTAGGAGTTAAGGGAATTTTCTCAGACAGGCGGGAAGTGGGATATGGTATCCATGTTGGGAGGACTGTTGTTCATCAGGTACATAAAGAATTTGGTCTCGGAAGTTGGTGGCATTACATCAAAATTTGCAGATGATTCCAATGGTGGGGGTGGGGGGTTAAAACTAATAATGTGGGGATTGCACTAAAATACAGGAAAACACAAATAGGCTTGCAAAGTGGGCAGACAAATGGCAAATCAGAAACAATCTAGTGAAGGGTGAGGCCATTAGTTTTGATCAGAGGATTAAGCTGGCCAGTTATTCCTTGGAAGGTAAGAAAATAAATTGAGTGTACAAGCAAAGGCAATGATTTTTATTCCGTCACGAGATGTGGGCATCACTGGCAAGGCCAACATTTGTTGACCTTGAACTGAGGTAGTTAAGAGTTACATTCCTATGGGGGTGGCACCACACCAGGTAAGAAGTGAATTATTTATTTATACCTTTTACTGATAATGGAGTTATTAACTAAACATGCATGCTATAGTCTGGAGCTATGGTTAAGCAGGAATCTCTCCTATTCTTACCATTTACCATTGGCATGTGTTGGAAGGATTTTTCAGATTGATATTCAATCTGTTTGGTTGTATTGGGAATGAACCTTCCTTGAACATCAAGTCCTGGTGTGGGACGCAAACCCAGAGCTTCTGGTTCAGAGGCCAGGGACGCGACCACGAGACTGCCTGTACAGTGACCACGTGCCACGAGACCGCCTGAACAGTGAATTATTAGTGAGCCAGATGAGTTTTTAAGACAATCAGCAACAACTCCATGACCAGGGTGGCATGATGGCACCGTGGGTTAGCACTGCTGCTTCACAGCTCCAGGGACTTGGATTCAATTCCCGGCTTGGGTCACTGTCTGTGCAGAGTCTGCACATTTTTCCTGTGTCTGCGTAGTTTTGCTCCAGGTGCTCTGGTTTCTTCCCCTGTTCAAAGATGTGTAGGTTAGGTGGATTGGCCATGCTAAATTCTCCCTCAATGCACCCAAACAGGTGCCAGAGTGTGGTGACTAGGGTATTTTCACAGTAACTTCATTGCCGAGTTAATGTAAACCTACTTGTAACATTAATAAATAAACTTTACAATCATTATTACCGGGACTGGTGTTTAATCCCTGTATTAATTCAACTATCTTGGTGGGATTTACACCTATGGTTCCACTCCGGCACAGAGGCATAGTGAATCATAGAAACCCTACAGTGCAGAAAGAGGCCATCTGGCCCATCGAGTCTGCACCGACCACAATCCCACCCAGGCCCTACCCCATATCCCTACATATTTACCCACTAATCCCTCTAACCTATGCATCGCAGGAGTCTAAGAGGCAATTTTTAGCATGGCCAATCAACCTAACCCGCACACCTTTGGACTGTGGGAGGAAACCGGAGCACCCGGAGGAAACCCACGCAGACACGAGGAGAATGTGCAGACTCCGCACAGACAGTGACCCAAGCTGGGAATCGAACCCAGGTCCCTGGAGCTGTGAAGCAGCAGTGCTAACTACTGTGCTACCGTGCCGCCCAGTGGTTAGCACTGCTGCTTCACAGCGCCAGGGACCCAAGTTTGAATCCCTACTTCGATCACTGTCTGTGTGGAGTCTACATGTTTTCCCTGTGTCTGTGTGTGTTTTCTCCGGGTGTCCTGGTTTCCTCCCACAGTTTGAAAGGCGTGCTGGTTAGGTGTGTAGGCCATGCTAAATTCTCCCTCAGTGTACCCAAGCAGGTGCCTGAGTGTGGTGACTGGGGGATTTTCACAGTAACTTCATTGCAGTGTGAATGTAAGCATACTTGTGACACTAATAAATAAACTTTACAATCATTATTACTGGGACTGGTGTTTAATCCCAGATTTTATTAATTTATCCATCATGATGGGATTTACACCCATGTTTCCACTCCATGTCTGGGTCTCTGGTTCAGTAATATGCCGCCATCTCCCCTTATATTAGCAGTTCAAAGTAGGAACACACGTTGACAAGGAGACAGGCTGCAGGAACCCTCATTCACCAAGGTCCCCAGATGCCCATTTGCCCTCGTCATACCGCTTGCAGCAAAGGGATCGGAAAAAATAATCTAACAAATGGGGCATAGCACAAGAGTCCCTGTTTCAGAAAATGATGGGCCAATTGCTTCAACGCATGAAATAAAACAAATTGTTCATAAAAAGTAATAAAGCACTTGCTTATTTTTTTTTAAAACCCTCACTGCTTATGAATAAATTGGCCCTCACCAGATCAAATTAATCCTATTATCAACTGTTCTGAATATTTTTTAATACAGTCACAAGCAAGTTCAAATCCCCTGATGTTTGCAGTGTTTTCTTGAACAGAATGGGAGTTAATCTCATTGATCCGTCGATGGTTCCGCTGAGGTATTAACCCAGTGTCAGCATTGTCCCTTGCTGACTGTGGAAGCCTGTTTCTTATTCAGCACCGGTTACATCAGCTCGCCAGAGCAATCGGGGACTGCAGATTCCCCATCTAAAGACCTGTTGCGTATCAGTCACGGTGCTGTCGTGGCTAAAGAGGGAGAGAAGGGTGGATAAAGTGACTTGTTTACTTTCAGCGAGCTTGTTATGTCAGCTCTGAATTTTTCATGAGGGTCTCGGTAACCTGTAACCTGCAAACTAAACTCTCGGGGCTTCCTAGTACAAAGAGCTCCACTAGCTCTCACTCCCCATCTGGCACTGGGTGTGAAGGACAAGCTGGGCTGCTTGGAAACCTAAAGAAGAGGCGATATGTGGCGTGGATTTTTCATTATTTTTTTACTGGCAAGATGCTCACATCCTATTGTGTCTTCCTGATGCATGCGGCATTTTCATGGTCTTAGCGAAATCTATAGAGCCCCACTTGCAACAAGAGCTGCCTTATGTACAGAAGGAAATGTCAGGATTCCAACAAGGAACATGTCTTTTGACATTCCATTAATATTTCCCAATAAACTGGAGAGGGACTGCTGCTGGAGTGTTAGAAGATACAAATAAATTGTATGGCTTTTGTTACCTTTAATCATACAGGTTTAAATTAGGCTCCAGTCCAGGTAAATACCCCCCTGGGGATATTACAGGATTTATGTTACATATATCCAGCACTATCTTTCCTCTAATGCGATCGGCTCCTTTGTCCTGGACTACTTTATTTTCACTCTTGGATAAAGAAAGCAACAAAAAAAAAACAAATAAATGAAAGAAGGAATTTAATACGGGGGTAGTTGAGAAGTAAAATCATTCTGATATCTTATTTTAAGCGTAAGGCTTTCGGCTCCCCTTTCTTTTGAGTTTACAATCCACTTGCCAACCTCAGCCTTTAGACTGTAAAGCCATTGTGGAAATTTGCCTCGCGATGGACTGATTAATGCTTCAACAGGAAACTTTCCCATCTTTTGCGGCTATCCTCGGCGATTGCTAAAGTTCTGTTGATCTTTGCACTCATTATTATTCAACAGGAGGCAAACGTACTGGAACCAATCAGTTTACGGGCGTTACTTGGTAAATTAGATTCCGTTAAGCTTGTGTTTGTTGATATAAAGGAGCACCGCAGGCCCACATTTCGCAACGCCTCACTTACCGTTTTACTGCGAGGTCCATAGAATTACTACTCATTTCTTAAAATAATCTTGCCTACTGTGTGTCTCACTCCCTGATCACTTTTATCATGTCCTCTTACATTTATGGCTTCCTTAAGTTAGGCCACTTTCAAATATGACAGGAGTTTAAAGTTTTAAGTTTATTTATTAGTGTCACAAGTAGCCTTGCACCAACACTGCAGTGAAGTTATTGTGAAAATCCCCCCGAGTCGCCACATTCCCTGTGCCACATTCCCTGTGCCTCTTCGGGTACACTGAGGGAAAATGTAACATTTAGCAATTAAGGTCGTTGCTGAATTATATAAAATATCATGTTCACCTATTTTTTGGGCAAATATATATGTCACTTTGCTGACTTCTGAACACCAGTAAATAGCCACTAATAAAGCCAGAAGGGAATTCAGGAGAAAGCCTTACTATTTTTATTTATTATTAATGTTACAAGTAGGCTTACATTAACATTGCAATGAAATTACTGTGAAAATTCCCCAGTCAGCATACTCCGGCGCCCGTTCGGTTACACTGAGGGGGAATTTAGCATGGCCAATGCGTCTAACCAGCACGTCTTTCGGACTGTGGGAGGAAACCGGAGCACCCGGATGAAACCTATGCAGACAAGGGAAGAATATGCAGACTCTGCACAGACAGTGACCCAAGCCGGGAATCAAACCCAGTTCCCTGGCGCATGAGGCAGGAGTGCTAACCATTGTGCTACCTTAGCCAAAGAGTAATAAAGATGCGGAAATCGCCACTATGGTACTAGAAATATGTGCATCTTCAAGCTGGGTGATAATGGACTATGTAAAGTAAAGCTTCAGGTGGTAGAAGTTGCATCTCTCACAAGCATCATACATGAGTTCTGTTAAGCTGCATTACAATTGGTTTTGTTTTCAACTAAGGGTCATAAACATAACTTAGTCACTAATAAATTCAATAAGGAATTCAGGAGAAACTTCTTTACCCAGAGAGTGGAAATTGCTACCCCCAGCAGGTAGTTCAGAAAAGTGCCATAGATGGATTTAAGGGAAAAATAGATAAGTACTTGAGGGAGAAAGACATATCCAGATTGTACTGTTAGAGTGAGGTGAAGTTGGATGGGAGGCGGATTGCGCGGAGGATAAGCATAGACCACTTGGGCTGAATGGCCTGTTTCTATACTGTGGACTCCATGTAACAATATAATTCAAACAAATTTGAAGCAATGTGCTTTCAACAAGATTTTCAGACGTGATTTTAACCCTATCTATGACTGGCAGAAACCTAAATGGATAACAAGTTTTTAAAAATCCATCCTGGACTTAAATAAAAGTAAATTACTGCAGGTGCTGGAATCTGAAACCAAAAGAGAAAATGTTGGAAAATCTCAGCAGGTCTGGCAGCATCTGTAAGGAGAGAAAAGAGCTGACGTTTCGAGTCCAGATGACCCTTTGTCAAAGCTGATTATTATTTTTATTTATTATTAATGTCACAAGTAGGCTTACATTAACGATTTGACAAAGGATCATCTGGAGTCGAAACGTCAGCTCTTTTCTCTCCTTACAGATGCTGCCAGACCTGCTGAGATTTTCCAGCATTTTCTCTTTTGGTTCCCATCCTGGACTTGATGAGATTTACCTCAGATGACAAAGTCAGCAACCCACCACTGCAACCCCACCATGACCACATTCCCTCCCCAGTGACTCGACCACCACCACAAGGCCAGCAGTCTCCTTTTCACCATGGGCAAAGTTGTATTACTCACCCCAAGGGGAAAATGGAAGAGATTCAATCTCGAGGCCTATCAAGCGAGGGATGATGCCAGTCAGAAGAAGCCCCAAAAAGTACTGCTAATTTTTAAAAATGATTTCTCGTAGGGCTACAATTTCGCCAGACCCAACCAGGAAACCTAGGCCTCTCCTGCCTTGATCGTCCTCCTCTCCCCGGCAACCAATCCCAGGGGCCTACCTGATCCAACTGGTGACCTCTAGGCAATGTGAATATGCACCACTTCCTGCTGACTGTCTGTCAGACTGCCTGAACAGATGGGAAAGCAGCCACTGGTATTTAAATGAGATTCTGGACCTAAAATACTCCAAGTCTCATTTTCAAAATACAGTTGCTACAAACTGGCCCCAAATGAGAATTGGGGGCTACAAACTTACCAAAGATCACCGCAAACTCCCAGAAACTTGATTGTACAAGATAACAATTTTATTCTAATATTGCATCCTGCTCATGGCAATTGCTCAACAATTACAGCTTAATATGATAAAGTTTAAATTGCATGTTGACTTTATCAGGCGGTGACAAAATCACCGGTATGCTTGAAGTGATCGTATAATAATTATAGGATCATCAGAATTGTTCCAGCACAGGAGCGGTTATTTGGCCTGCCATGTCTGTGACAGCTCTCTGCAAAAGCAACCAAGTCCTACTCATCTGCCCTTTCCTTGTAACCCTGCAGTTTTTTTCACCTCAGATATGTGGAGGTGATGGCTTAGTCGTAATGTTATTGGACTAGTAATCCAGAGGCCCAGGCCACTGCCCTAAATCCAACCATGGCAGCTGATGGAAACTAAATTAAATTAATCATTCTGGAATGTAATATAGGGTAGAATTTTCTTGTCTCACCTGCCACGGAAATTGTAGCAGGCAGGGCAGGAACATGCAAAGGTCAGTTGACATCGGGCAGGATTTTCCAGTCTTGAGGAGAGTGCGGCCAGAAAATCTCGCCCATAGTCTCAGTAAAGGTGATTATGACAACTATCATTGATTGTTGCAGAAACCCATCAGGTTCATTAATGTCCTTTAGGGAAGGAAATCTGCCGTCCTTACCTGATCTTCCCTACGTGTGTCTCCAAATCCACAGCAATGTGGTTGAGTCTTAATTGCCCTCTGAGATGGTCTGGCAAGCCATTTAGTTCAAGAATAATCCGGGATGGGCAACGAATGCTGGCCTTGCCTGTGATACCCACATCCCATGAAAAAATTTTTTAAAAAGTAATTATCCAATTCTCTTTTGAAAGACTCAATTGAATCTGCCCCCACCCTCTCTCAGGCAGAGCATTCCAGGTCCTAACCACTCATTGTGTAAAGGAGTTTTTCCTTGGGTTGCAGTTGCATTTTTCCCAATCACCTTAAGTCAGGTGTCATTTGGTTCTTGGCCCTTCCGGCAGTGGTAACAGTTTTGCCCAATCTACACTGTCCAGACCCTTCACATTTGTGAACACTTCTATCAAACCTCCTTACAATCTTTTCTTCACCAGGGAAAACAGCCCCATCTTCTCTAGTTTATCTCACGTAACTAAAGTTCCTCATTCCTGAAACCAATCTCATCAATCTTTGCTGAATCATTTGAAAGACTTCACATTCTTCTAACGTGTGGTGCCCAGATTTGGACACAATGGTGGGGATTTTCTCGTTGATGGTGAACTGCTGTTGCTGGGAATCCTGTGACGGGGGGGGGGCTGCATAGAACAGAAAACCCCATTGACAGTGGCAGGATGAGAAGATCCCATTGCTGGCCAATGATGGGCCACCTCCACTATCATAAAACCCGCAGTGAAACACCTGGTGGGAAAATCCCACCCAATATTCTAGTTGAGGCTAAACCATTGTTTCATAAAAATTCATCATAACTTCCTTGCTTTTGTACTCTTTGCCCCGATTTATAAAGCTCTGGATGCTTTATTAATTGTTTTCTCAACCTGTCTTGCCATTCCCAATGATTTGCAAGCATATACCCCAGCTCCCTCTGATCCTGCACACTTTACAATGTTACATTTTATTTTTTGTTGCCTCTCATTATTCCTACCAAAATGAATAACTTTGTACATTTCCATATTAACTTGCATCTGCCACCTGCCTGCCCATCCCACCAACTTATTTATGTCCTCATGAAGTTTATCACTATCCTACTCAGAGTTCACAATACTTCCCAAGTTTTGGGTCATCAGTAAATTTTGAAGTTATGCTCTACACAACCAAGTCTAGATTTTTTAAAAAAAAATTTTTAAAATACTTTTCCAATTCAATCAAATCAAATCCAATTCAGAGTCTCAACAAGTTGAGACATTTCCGATCCAGGCTGACAAGACAGGGCGGGCGACTAAACCACCCTGTCCTGGGCCCGATCTACATGAGCCAAGCTGATTGGAGAAGGGGGAGGTTCCTCCTCCAAGACTTGGGCTCATTTGCATCTTAGCCAAAAGGCCGAGATGCCGCTTTTAAAAATTGCTTCATATGAAACATATGCAGCCTCAGCGTAACCCAATGACCTCAACCAAGTGCAGATCCGATACTACACTTGATCTTAGCCAAAAGGCCGAGAGCAAGTCTAGATTATTACTTTACATCAAGAAAAAGATCTAACATTGACCACTAGGGAACACCACTGCATAACGTGCCTGCATGGGTTTCCTCCCACAGTAAAAGAAATGTGCAGGTTAGGTGGATTGCCCATGCTAAATTGCCCCTTAGTGTCTAAAGATGCGTAGGTTAGGTGGATTGGACATGGTTGATGCACGGGGCTACGGGGACAGGATGGAAGTGAGGGCCTGGGTGAGGTGCTCTTTCAGAGAATTGGTACAAACTCGATGAGCCGGATGGCCTCTTTCTGCACTGCGGTGGTTCTAAGGTTCTAATTCCTACTATCAGGCATCAAGAAGATGCAAAATACCACTTTTTATGCCTTTCTTTTTTTTAATTCATTCACGAGATGTGGGTGTCGCTGGCTAGGCCAGCATTTATTGTCCATCCTTAATTGCCCTTGACAAGGCAGTGCTGAGCCACCTTCTTGAACTGCTGCAGACTACGTGGTGTAGGTACACCCACAGGGAAGGAGTTCCAGGATTGTGACCCAGCGACAGTGAAGGAATGGTGATATACTTCCAAGTCAGGATCATCTGTGCCTTAGAGGGAATCTTGTAGGTGGTGATGTTCCCATGTGCCTGCTGCCCTTGTTGTTCTAGGTGGAAGAGTCATGCGTTTACAAGGTGCAGCTGAAGGAGCCTGTATACAGGCTATTTTAAAGTAGGGTGCAGTTTGAGTCTGTTGGGTTTTACTGTGCACCTCTCTGCATGAAAATGCCCACTAGCCATTTTGTGTTGGAGGAAACAATTGACAGACTCATATTGCGCATTACCACGCAAAGAACTACAATTATTTGAATTGGATCAATGTGTAGGGGCTTCAGTTTTCCTTTATAACGAGGCAGATCTTCCTTTTGGTCTTCGGTGTCTGAGAAGTACGAGTTGTTTTCTTTGTAAACAATGTCTTTCAAATATTTGAAACCTTGAGGAGCGAATCCAGCAAACACAAAGAGTGAAACAAAGCAGCAAATGCTGGAAGCTCGCAGCAGGTCAGACAGAAACAGAGGCTCAGAGTTTTGTCCCTGAGTTGGGAATGCCGAATCAGGAAATCCCCAGGCTCGGTGAACCCGGCTCTTAAAAATATCCACCAGTGGTCGGATTTTCAGTTGGGAGGGGGTGGGTTGAAGCAAGAGTAGGGGGCAGGTCATCCGAGAACAAATGCACAGGCTACCTGCTGTGTGGAGGCAAGCTGGCAGCAAAGCCTGCCTCAGTAACCCCCGCACTGTGCTTAAATAAATAAAATATAATAATAAACCAAAACATGTCTCCAGTACTCAACCGGAACCCCTCCTCTTCCCCCATACACTCTACATATACCCCATCCATGACAACCTGTGCCCCCGAACCAATCCCTGTGACCCCCCATGCCAAGTTACTGCCAAATCCATGCCACTCATCTACCACTCTTTGCCCTTACCCCCTCCATGCCAACTCATCTAACATCCTTTGACAGTTCCATGACAGCTTTCACAATTCCTGCATAGCTTTGACACTTCTTGGACAACCTCTTAACAGTTCTTTGATAGTTGGATAGTTCCTTAATGGCAGTTTAACAGTTCCTTGACAGCTGAACAGTTCCTTAACATTTTCTCGATAGCTGGGTGGCTCTTTGACAGATTGACAGTTCCAACGATTTTGTGTGTAAAAAATGCATAATGATGCTCACTTTTAACAATATCAAAGATTGCCTCACCACTACCAAAGGGTGTCCCAGGGCTTTATGCTGAGAGATACCTTACCTCTCCAAATGGATACACTGGGCAAAATCTTACCATAAATGGCAAAGTGTTGGTTCTGGTGCAAAGAACGGAGGATTTCTGTCGACAGCGCTGGCGTGTATCTGGGCCAAACCTTATGCCCCATTAGCAATAATCTTTATGCTCACGAGTTTCATGCCATTCCAGCAGCATGTTCCCTCTGATGCACCAATCCACAACAACCTAATTTCTCGGCCTTTTGGCTAAATCAAGCGTCAGATCAAGCCCAGGATGGGGTGCAATGTTTATCTTCTCAGCTTGGATCTTGTTTGTCTCTTGTGGGGATCATGATTTGGATTCAATTGGGATTTGAATTTGGTTTCCGGAGCAAGCAAGGAATGGATTTGGGTTTGCCTAGTCCACTCTGAGTGACTTTGTAACTTTATGGATGGAATAAAAAATTAAATAAAAGACTGCTGCAAGCACTGGGAAGCTCCATACAAATGGCTCCCCAGCATTTGTTCCACAAAGGCTTCAGGAGATAGCAAGAAAGCAGCACCGTGCTTTTCAGAGGGGGCCCTCACAAGGATGCTGGATGGAGTGGAGCAGAGGCGAGATACACTCCACCCCCACTCCAGGAGGCGTCCCTCCAACAGGGTCACCCCCTTCTCCTGAGAGGCAATCGCAGCCCTGATCAATGCAAACACACTCCAGAAGAGGACAGGGCAGCAGTGTCGAAAGAAGATGAATGATCTTCTTCGCTAAGCCAGGATAAGTTAACCACCCCCAGTCTCCCACTGGACCACCTCGCACACCCCTTGCACCCCCAACCCTTTCTCTCACTCAGCCACCTTGGTCTTTGCCAACAGCAGGCACCAGGTACCCCCCCCCCCCGCCCCCACAATCATCATGTTCCCCCAGTAGCTGCAGTGCTCCTCACACTCCAGCTCCCACCCATGCCCCATGTCTGCCACACCTCATCACCATCTTAAATCTCATCACTCCCACCTATGCTCTTCCTCTCTGTGTCATTGCAAACTCAATCACAACAGGTGTCAGTGGGCACAGCCAGCTAGAGTCATGTACAAACTCCAAACCCTCGCACATTTTGAGCAGTGAGCTCTCGAGCTGGTTGGAGAGGAGGAAGAGCGTGCCTGCACTGTTGGTGAAGTGGGAGCAGCAGAGAAACGTGAGAATCCTCAACACACACTGTCATTCCTCCAGTCTCAAGTGAGTGATCAATGTTCCCTCCATATCCCCTGCACTGATGCCACATCCCTTCTCTTGCAGGCCGGCCAGCGGAACAGGCCAGACCATCTTCATGCCCACTGGACCCACCAGACTCCAGCAGTTCAGAGGGGGACTTCGCCAACCCCACTGTGAAGAATGCCATAGCTGTCACCTGCACGGGGCACCGGCGCAGATACTCACACCCCAGTAGATTCAATAAGTAGACAAGCTTCTGGGTCACTCACTGGTGAGCACATCACAACTGAAGATCCACAGCAGGCGGAGGCAGGAATCGGCACTCGGAGGGACGTCAGAGTCCAGGACTCTGCTGAGCCCCTTGCTGATGATGTGTCCCCGGGTCTGGTTATCCCCCCAGCTGCTGAAGCTGCAAAGACAGAGTCCAGAAGCTCAGGAAGGGATGGCAGCAGCCCTCCGGCAGCAGGCCGATTGGAGGAGTCCTGTCGCCCATTGTCCAAGGAGGTGGTGCAGTCACTGCAGTGCACCGAGGCCAACGCTGCAAGGGTGGGGTCTGCAGCGGAGACCTTGGTGCAGAACGTGCACTCCATGGCAGGAGATGTCCACACCATGGTGCAGGGCTTCCACTGCATGGTGCAGGCACTGGTGGGAATCCACGAGTGTCAGTGCTAGAGGACGGTGGGGCATCTGGATCTCACTCCAGCTGTCCCTCCATCCCATGGAGGAGCACAGGGGCCCCCAGGAACCCGAAGGAGAGAGGAGCGACAGGAGTATAGCCCAGGGCCCCCCAGCCACAGGACCCTGGACATCTCCAGCCCATCTGACAGGCCCCTCCCTGTGAGCAACACAACTCCAGTCCCTGACACCAAGGAGAGAAGCAGTTAAACATCCATGCTGCCCGAAAGCAGGCCTGGACCCTCAAGATCCTGGACCCTAAGGGGATGCCCAACAAGGTCAGTTCAGCAAAAGGGCATCGAAGCCAGCAGGCTGCCTCAACCTCAGCTGTGGATCTTGGCGATATACCTAGACCTAGTGGGAGACATGTTGTAAATTGGGCCGATTTGACGTCACGCCGGTGTTGGCTGAATATCTGGTGAGGGAGGAAGTCCTGGAGAGAGTATTCGCTAATGACATGCTAATGTATTAAAATGAGCTTTCTATGGTCCCGCGGCGAATTTCACGCCACTCCAGTAGCGAGGGGCCGCTAGGATCAGGACTCGGAAACTCGCTGGTGTGAATCGCGCTCTCCGGATTTGGTGCATGCGTGGCCATTCCCGTACACAAAGAGTGTGGGTCCAAAATCACCCCCAACATTTATCCAGCCACACCCACCAAAATTCCATCATCTGCAGTATTTTGCTTTGAACTTAGATCCACCAAGTTCCTCAGACCTCATCTTATCTGTTCTATTTTGCACACTCCAGATCCCGCACTCCTTTTATTCCAAAACCCCTCTTCAGTGGAAGCAGCTGATGATTTAAATGGAGAGTTGCTTCCATTGTGGCAAAAATCCAGGCCAGGCTTAAAGTTCAAATTGATGACCTTTCATCAGAAGCATAAACTAGTCCACTCATCTTCCTTGCAGAGAAATGCAGCTTTCTTGAGTGGAACAGGCTCCGCCTCGGGAACACTGTAAGTAACCTTACTGATTAATTATTTGGCCAAGTGTTATTTATTCCTTTTATTTCTTAACCGAAGATAATTGCTGTGTTTCAAACTGTTATTTACATTTTAAAGACTGGTTGTGACCAATTAAATGTACCTGTTTATTTTCTTTGCTACTTAATGACATTAGATAGACTTGTACTCTTTCTGTAATTGCTGGTTGTTTAATTAGCACTGTGAAATTAATATTAATCACCGCTGAAGCTTACACAGTGGGAGTTCCTCCCAGTAGAATGAGAATATGGAAGTCATTCCAGCAAACAGCAGCCCCATCCCAGGTGTATTCCTGCCTCTTGACTGCCCCTTCCAGTTTATCAACGCTCTGGTCAATCACTGGAACCAAACTGGGTTTCTTCAGATCTCAGGCTCCTTCCCATTGCATTCACAATTATTTTCAGCCATGATCACTATATCTTAATTAACAATCCTCCATGGAATAGCATCAAACCATGACCATGCTCCATATTATTCCTGATAAAGGCGTGTAGTTCAATGATGATCAGCAGACAGCAATGCAACAGGAGAAGGAGAAGGGGCAACAACATCTGTCCTCAAGAAAAAGTTCTCCAAGGCGGCCTTCACGACACACAACAGCGCAGAGTCGCTGAGCAGAAACTGATAGCCAAGTTCCGCACACATGAGGACGGCCTAAACCGGGATCTTGGGTTTATGTCACATTATCAGTAACCCCCACAGCTTGCCTCCTGGACTTGCAGTATCTTACCAAGGCCCTCTCCCCCGCTCTATCCCCATAAGTCCAAACATTTACATGGTCAGTCCACCTCAACCTGTACATCTTTGGACTGTGGGAAGAATCCGGAGCACCCGGAGGAAACCCACACAGACACGGGGAGAATGTGCAAACTCCACACAGACAGTCACCCAAGCTGGGAATCGAACCCAGGTCCCTGGCGCTGTGAGGCAGCAGTGCTAACCACTGTGCCACTGTGCCACCTCAATCCTATTGGCAACAAGACCCATATTGCTTATTCACCACTTTATAAGACTAAAGATGTATCTCTGAGCTGAAAGACTGAGTTTAGTATTTATTAGATGGAAAATTAGAGGATGACTTATACATTGAACATAGGTCTTAACATGCACTTTGATACTGGAAAATAGAGTCATTTTATAAGCTCGGTCAATTTACATTCCACAATCAATGGTAATGTTTTTGAAAGTGCAATCACTGTTGATAGGTGGGCAACCAATTAGTCCACGGTGAGGTCCTGCAAATGGCAATGAAATAAATGACCAGTAAATCTCATTTGGGAATATTGTTGAGCTATACACACTGGCCAGGAGATCCCGAGAACTTTGAATTGCCATGGAATATTTGGTCTCCACTTGAATAGGTAGAGGAAGTCTTTGACACCACCCCATTGGAAAGATGGCATCAAATGCCAATGTACCACTCCCTCAGCGCTGCATTGAAGAGGTTGGAACTAGACTGTGTGTTCAAATCCCCGAAGTACAATTTGAACTCATTGGGCAGAATTTTACACTCCCCTGTGGGTGGAATTGCAGGGTGGAAGGTGGAGGGAGAAGGGGGGGAGGGGTGGTCTGAAATCTTATGGGTGCCTTGCCCAGTGAACACACACCATAATTTTATGAGCAGTGGGAGAGGGGTCTGATGGCATGCCCTTTATACCAATTGGAGCCCTTAGGGGCCACTTCCCACCTCTGCCACTATTTCATGGATAGTGGACTGAGGCCAGCAATGGGTCAGAAACCTAGCAGGTTACACCTCTCAGGGATTGGCAGGAAAGGGGAGTGAGCAGAGGTGCCTCCTTTATGGGTCCCCTGTTTCATGGAAACTACAAGCAGGAGGAGGCCATTTGGCCCTTCCAGCCTGCTCAGCCATTCGTTTTGATCATGGCTGATCATCAAATTCAATATCCTGATCCTGCCTCCCGCCCCCCCCCCCCCCCCCCCCCCGCCCCACCATATCCCTTCAGCCCTTTAGCTCCAGAGCTATATCTAATTTCTTCTTGAAATCACACAATATTTTCGCCTCAACTACTTTCGATGGAAGTGAATTCCCCACATTCACCATTGTCTGGGTGAAGAAATTTCTCCTCACCTCAGTCCTAAAAGGTTTATTTGGCAGCACGAGCTTTCGGGGTGCTGCTCCTTCCTCAGGTGAGTGCAGGATTTGTTTCACAAACAGGACATATATAGACACAAACTCAATTACAAGATAATGGTTCCAATGGTTAAAGCATTCCACCCATTATCTTGTAATTGAGTTTGTGTCTATATATTGCCCTGTTTGTGAAACAAATCCTGCACTCACCTGAGGACGGAGCAGCGCTCCGAAAGCTCGTGCTGCCAAATAAATCTGTTGGACTTTAACCTGGTGTTTCGAGACTACTTACTGTGCCCACCCCAGTCCAACGCCGTCAACTCCACATCACTCCTAGCATTCAGTTATGGAACAGAACTGACCATGGTTTGGTGGGGGCTTTCTCACGCACCCATACTCCCTATCAGGGAAAATATCACAGGAAAGCAAAGAAAAGATTTGGAAACAAATTTGCAATTGTTGAAGAATCAGTAAATTCAACAATCCAGCTCAGGACTGAAGGTCGACTGCAGGCGTTGCACAGAGGTTAGAGCTCAACATGCCTTTTGGCAAAATACTCCAGAATTTTTATGGGTTCGGAATTGGTCATGGGTTCAGGCAAAATTGCTTTTGTCATCTGTGATTCAGCATGTTTGGCAATCTGTTTTATTGCCATTAGTCAAACTGCATTTTAGGTGGGGCAATGGCAGGTGACCATTGTGATGTTTTATTTCGTATCCTCGCACATATCCAATTTCACCCTTTGTACACTTACTGACTGCTTTACTTTCTTAGTGACAAGTCATTGCTTCTGAGACACTTCACAACCATCCTTGAAAGTTGTCCGTAAATCAGAAAAATATTATGGCCTGTATTAGACTCAATAGATTGTGCTCTGATACATCCTTATATTTATATCTCACTTATATCTTGAAAACAAAATCATTCTTGATTATGTTGCAGATGACATTTTATGAGGGCCAGTCTTGGCTGGGGTTTGTCAGAAGTTTAGTTGAAATAAACTGGTTTGAAACCAGTTTCATGGTTCCAAAACTAAGCTCTAATCTGCACTTCTTGGAAAATACCTTTTCCCTGCAGTGGTTACATATTTTTTTATTCATTTGTGGGATATGGGCACCACTGGATGGCCAGTATTTATTGCCCATCCCTAGTTGCCCTTGGAAGGCAGTTGAAAGTCAACCACATTGCTGTGTGGTTCTGGAGTCACATGTAGGCCAGACCGGGTAAGGACAGCAGATTTCCTTCCCTGAAGGACATTAGTGAACCGACAATTGGACATTCTCTCTTCCACTTTCTTCTGTCAGGAAAAGAATACAAAAGTCTGAGGTCACATACGAACCGACACAAGAACAGCTTCTTCCCTGCTGCCATCAGACTTTTGAATGGACCTATCTTGCATTAAGTTGATCTTTCTCTACACCCTAGCTATAACTGTAACAGTACATTCTGCACTCTCTCATTTCCTTCTCTATGAATGGTATGCTTTGTCTGTACAGCGTGCAAGAAACAATACTTTTCACTCTATGTTAATACATGTGACAATACTAAATCAAATCAATGGCTTCATGGCCATCAGTAGATTCTTAATTCCCAGATATTTTTCAATTTGAATTTGAATTCAAATTCCACCATCTGCCATGGTGGGATTCGAACCCGGGCCTCCCAGAACACTTTCTGGATTAACAGATTAGTGATTCCACCAGGCCATCACCTCCCCATTTCCAATTTGTGACAAGCAATGAAAGCAGAAAGGTTCCACAATTTCTAACTTGGAGCTCCTTTTCTTGGCTATTTCTTACACAATCCCAATGCAGCAAACTTTTCTGTTTTCTTCTTCCTTTGTTTTTGTCCTCTTTCAGTTCCGGTTTTTTTTCCTCCAGACTATTTTGTTTTGCACAGGAGACATATAACTGAAACTTTAAATGTGATCAAATCAGCCTTCAACCATATTTGTGCCTAATTAGTGTTTGGAACAAATAGTCATGATGTGGAGATGCCGGCGTTGGACTGGGGTAAACACAGTAAGAAGTTTAACAACACCAGGTTAAAGTCCAACAGGTTTATTTGGTAGCAAAAGCCACACAAGCTTTCGGAGCTCCAAGCCCCTTCTTCAGGTGAGTGGGAATTCTGTGTCTTTATATGCTCTGTTTGTGAACAGAATTCCCACTCACCTGAAGAAGGGGCTTGGAGCTCCGAAAGCTTGTGTGGCTTTTGCTACCAAATAAATCTGTTGGACTTTAACCTGGTGTTGTTAAACTTCTTACTGTGGAACAAATAGGACAGGGCTCATATCAAAAGATTCATCTTAATTATATTATTTATGTCCAATTAATCAATGGAAATAGAAATTTGAAAATAATAAAGCAGGCAAACTAAGGATATCCCTTACATTTGGGGAACAAAGAAGGCTAGGGGATGACTTGATTGAGGTGTAGGAAATTACTAGGGGGAGAGATAGAGTGGACAGGATAAAATTGTTTCCCTTGGCAGGGAATTCGAGAACCAAGGGACATAGATTCAAGATATGTGGCAGAAGGTGTAGCAAGGACATGAGGAAGAATCTTTTCATGCAGAGGGTGTCTGGAATTCACTGAGTTGGTGGTGGAGGCAGAGACCCTAAACTCTTCTTTAAAAATACCTGGAACTGCACCTCAAGTGCTATAAGTTACAGGGCTAAAGGCTGGAAGGTGGGATTAGAAAGGGCATCTGAGTGTCCTCAGGCTGGCATGGAGCAAAGGGGCTGAATGGCCTCTCTCTCAGCTCTATGATTCTATTTGTTGTTGAGTAACCATAAGTACCAACCGAGGAAGATTTTCATCATTCCAATTTTTTATCAACTGACGATAGAACAACAATGAGGGATTCACTGATATGACGCAGTATTGTTGCAGCTATAGAAGGCATTGGTGAGGCCGCACCTGGAGTATTGTGCACAGTTTTGGTCCCCGTATTTGAGGAAAGCTGTAGTGGCATTGGAGACAGTTCAGAGGAGGTTTACTAGATTGATTTCAGAGATGAGGGGTTTGTCGTATGAAGAGAGATTGAACAGTTTATGCCGATACTCTCTGGAATTTAGAAGAATGAGGGGAGATCAAATTGAGGTATACAAGATGATAAAAGGTATGGATAAAGTAGACGTGGAGTAGATGCTTCCTCTTGTGGGGCATTCTAGGACAAGAGGTCATAGTCTCAGGATAAGGGGTAGCAAATTTAAAACAGTTGAGGAGAAACTTTTCTCCCAGAGGGCTGTGAATGTGTGGAATTCGATACCCCAAAGTGTGGTGGATGCTGGGACAGTGAGTAAATTTAAGGAGGAGTTAGACAGATTTTTAATTGGTAATGGGGTTGAAGGGTTATGGGGAGAAGGCAGGAAAATGGGGAAGAGGAGCATATTAGCCATGATCGAATGGCAGAGCAGACTCGATGGGCCAAATGGCCTAATTCTGCTCCTATACCTTATGAACTTACAGACTTATGAAGCAATAGTTAGTTTGCCTGCTAAAATAACTTTTTATAACTATGGTCTGTCCAAACTATCACAATGTGAAGCACTTACTGAAAGTTGGATTAGTTTGTTTCTAATAACCCCATCTTGTGGAAATAATTTGTCAGAACAGTTTGAGCATCACCAGTCTGTAGCTGCCAAACAGAAACATATCTTAAAGGAAGCTTAATTCACACTAATCACTACTTTTAATTTGCCCATTCGCAAATGTTAGCTGTATTTCAGAAGAGTGAATTCATTCAGCTAAGTCTTGTTCTCTCTGACACTACGAGCATTAGTTAGCTACCTTCACATTTTAGTGAACACGTTAAAAGGGGAGGTTATAAGCTAAAGAGTCTCATAACTTACAACTTCACTTATAACCTTACAAGCTATAAGGTTATAAGTGAAGAGTCATAATATTGTAAAGCAATTCAATTGCTTTTTAAAATTGATGTACCCCACAAATTGACTGCTGAACCTTCTTTTATTGATTCGATGTATTGCATTTTGAATTGTAGATGTGCCTCATGAATTGTTTGCATTAATTCAGTGCATTTATATTCATTCAGTGTTTTATATTTTCAACTGTAGAAGAATGTAACCAGTTGTGGAGTGGATTCTGTCTACAGAGTTCACCAGGTAGCAGGGGCATGGAGTACAAGGGACATCAGGACAAAGGGACAAGAATCCTGTCTGAAGATATCATTAGAGGGGCTCATATATTGAACGTTTTATTAATATTAAGGACTAAGGACACTAAAAGACACACAAATGGACATCCTAGGGCATGTCACTAAGATGGTGGCCCAGACTTACTGCACAACCAGACATTCACGGAGAATTTCCTGTCCCGCCCACCACAGGAATCATAGCAGGCTGGGGGGGGGGGGGGGGGGGGCAATGGACCACGCAAAGGTCCGTTGACCTAGGGTGGGACTATCCGGTTTTGGGTGAACACGGCCGGAAAATCCTGCCCATTGTCTCCAAAGACTCTCAAAGAACTGACTTCCCTAGGAAGATGTAAATGGCTTTCTTCCTGCCTTATCGGAGCTAAGGTGTCCATTAGTGTTATGCATCTGGAGACCCCACTTCACCCCGTTGGCCCATATGCAACGTGGTCATGAAAGGGACGGTAAGGTGCCAGAGATTAATCACCAAGGTACCAAAGCCCAATTGGATGACCCCTTTGGGGGCTTTGCCTCATATGCCAAAGAGAGAGGAGACAGAGTCAGAAAAAAGGGCATAAAAGTCAGAACCCAAGAAGACATCAGAACAGCAGCCGGAGGGTGGTGTCCTGATCAGTCACTGGAAGATGTGAGGAGACATCATCCAACAGGCCAACCACCTGAAGGGCAAACTGGTGCACGGAGGAACACCAAGCATTCGATACTCTGTGTACGTGCTGTTCCTTACTGAATATGTAAAGGTTTTCCACCTGAAGTGGAAACCGCCTCCAAGACTGGTTTCATGACATTGCTACCCAGAGTCTTACAGGGTAGTGAGACCCCTCACTGTTTAAGAGTCTTACAATATTAACTTGAATTTCAGGAGTCTTAACATTCTTATGAAAGAGTGTATATAGAGTTCATGTTACTGATGAAGTCTATGGTTAAGCTGGAATGCATTAGCCCCTCTCTGGAAAGCAGGAAGCATCTGATAATTAAGATTGTTAGTTCATTATCAGGATATGGGCATCATTGGCAAGGGCAATTTTCATTGCCCTGAGAAGGTGATCCTGAAACAGTGTAGAGTTATTGGTAAGCTTGTGATTGTCTTGTGAGTTATTAAGGTTCTTAAGTATCTGCTATGGGGTGGCACAGTGGCACGGTGGTTAGCACTGTTGCCTTACAGCTCCAGGGACCAGGTCTGATTCCAGTCTCGGGTGACGGTGTGCAGTTTGCACGTTCTCCCTGTGTCTGCATGGGTTTTCTCCGGGTGCTCCGGTTTCCTCCCACACTTCAAAGACCTGCAGGTTAGGTGAATTGGCCATGGTGAATTGCCCCTCAGTTCGTATGTGTGCGTGATTGTGTGCCCTGTGATGGACTGGCATCCCATCCTGGGTACTGTCTAGCGTCCAGTATCTGCCGGGATAGGCTCCGACTCCCTGCAACCCTGAATTGGACTAAGCGGTGAAGTGAGAGTGAAGTGAAAAAGTATTTGCATATTGTTAGCAGGATGAATGGGAACTGCCAAGATTGCAATGTTTTTGGTTTATTCTTTTTACTGAAATCTGGATAAGGAATCTTATAAGGGAAAGATTTATCATGTCTTAAAATAGCCAATTTAAAAAGTAGAAAACAAAACCAATGAAGAAAAGAAATTATATTTTCCAATTAGAAAGACAGTCACAAAAGAAGTTGGGAGTGAGTTTAGAATCAGTCTCCAAATGAGGGACAGGCCATTTAGGACTGAGAGGGGGAGGAGAAATTTCTTCACTCAGAAGGAGATGAATCATTGCAACTCTCTGCCCCAGATGCCTGGTTGCTCCGCCATTGAGTATGTTCAAGACTGACATTGATGGATTTCTACATATTAAAAACATCAAGGGATACAGGGATTGTGCAGGGAACACTATGTTGGAATAGAAAATCTCCAAAGCTCTCATTGAAAGGTAAACTGGGTTCGAAGGGCTGAATGGCCTACTCCCAGGTCTATTTCATATGTTCTTATGCTAAACATCTTGAGATGTTTGAATAAGTTAAAATTCCTGTCTAAATGCAAGTTGTTGTTCATGTCAAATTTTGTTTATTAATTGCTCCTGTGATTGTTTGTGCCAAAGTACCTGTTTCCATCTGTCATCCGCCATAGGGTGGCACAGTGGTTAGCACTGCTGCCTCACAGCACCAGGGACCCGGGTTCAATTCCTGACTTGGGTCACTGCCTGTGTGGAGTTTGCACATCCTCCCCGTGTCTGCATGGGTTTCCTCCGGGTGCTCGAGAACATAGAACATAGAACATTACAGCGCAATACAGGCCCTTCGGCCCTCGATGTTGCGCCAACCAGTGAAACCAACCTAAAGCCCGTCTAATCTACACTGTTCCAATATCATCCATATATTTATCCAATAACCATTTCAATGCTCTTAATGTTGACGAGTCCACTACTGCTGCAGGCAGGGCATTCCACACCCTTACTACTCTCTGAGTAAAGAACCTACCACTGACGTCTGTCCTATATCGATCACCCCTCAATTTAAAGTTATGTCCCCTCGTGTTAGCCATCACCATTCGAGGAAAAAGGCTCTCACTATCCACCCTATCTAATCCTCTGATCATCTTGTATGCCCCTATTAAGTCACCTCTTAAACTTCTTCTCTCTAACGAAAACAACCTCAAGCCCCTCAGCCTTTCCTCATACGATCTTCCCACCATACCAGGCAACATCCTGGTAAATCTCCTCTGCATCCTTTCCAACGCTTCCACATCTTTCCTATAATGCGACGACCAGAACTGTACGCAATACTCCAAGTGCGGCCGCACCAGAGTTTTGTACAGTTGCAGCATGACCTCGTGGCTCCGAAACTCAATCCCTCTACCAATAAAAGCTAACACACCATATGCCTTCTTAACAACCCTATCAACCTGGGTGCCAACTTTCAGGGATCTATGCACATGGACACCCAGATCTCTCTGTTCATCCACACTACCAAGTATCTTACCATTAGCCCAGTACTCTGTATTCCTGTTACTCCTTCCAAAGTGAATCACCTCACACTTTTCCGCATTAAACTCCATTTGCCACCTCTCAGCCCAGCTCTGCAGCTTATCTATGTCCCTCTGTAACCTGCCACTTCCCTCCGCACAGTCTACAACTCCACCAACTTTAGTGTCATCCGCAAGTTTACTAATCCACCTTTCTACGCCCTCATCCAGGTCATTTATAAAAATGACAAACAGCAGTGGCCCCAAAACAGATCCTTGTGGTACACCACTAGTAACTGAACTCCAGGATGAACATTTCCCATCAACCACCACCCTCTGTTTTCTTACAGCTAGCCAATTCCTGATCCAAACCACTAAATCACCCTCAATCCCATGTGTCCGTATTTTCTGCAATAGCTTACCATGGGGAACCTTATCAAATGCTTTGCTGAAATCCATATACACCACATCAACCGCTTTACCCTCATCCACCTCTTTGGTCACCTTCTCAAAGAACTCAATAAGGTTTGTGAGGCACGACCTACCCTTCACAAAACCGTGCTGACTATCCCTAATTAAATTATTCCTTTCTAGATGATTATAAATCCTATCTCTTAGAATCCTTTCCAAAACTTTGCCCACAACAGAAGTAAGGCTCACCGGTCTATAATTACCAGGGTTGTCCCTACTCCCCTTTTTGAACAAGGGGACAACATTTGCTATCCTCCAGTCTTCTGGCACTGTTCCTGTAGACAATGACGACACAAAGATCAAAGCCAAAGGCTCTGCAATCTCCTCTCTAGCCTCCCAGAGAATCCTAGGATAAATCCCATCCGGCCCAGGGGCTTATCTATTTTTACCCTTTCCAGAATTGCTAACACCTCCTCCTTATGAACCTCAATCCCGTCCAGTCCAACAGCCTGCATCTCAGTATTCCCCTCGACAACACTGTCCCTCTCCTGTGTGAATACCGATAAAAAATATTCATTTAGTGCCTCTCCTATCTCTTCAGACTCCACGCACAACTTCCCACTACTGTCCTTGACTGGCCCTAATCTTACCCTCGTCATTCTTTTACTCCTGACATACCTATAGAAAGCTTTAGGGTTTTCCTTGATCCTACCTGCCAAAGACTTCTCATGTCCCCTCCTGGCTCTTCTTAACTCTTTCTTTAGGTCCTTCCTGGCTAACTAGTTTCCTCCCACAGTCCAAAGATGTGCGGGTTAGGTGGATTGGCCATGCTAAATTGCCCCTTAGTGTCAGGGGGACTAGCTAGGGTAAATGCATTGGGTTATGGGGAAAGGGCCTGTGTGGGATTGTGGTCGGTGCAGACTCGATGGGCTGAATGGCCTCTTTCTGCACTGGAGGATTCTATGATCTTACAATTTCTGTAGATGTCATTGCTGAGAATTGGAACACAACTCTCTCCCTCTCTGCCTCAACATCCTCATTTAAGACAATTTCCAAACTTGCTCCTTTAACCAAACTTTTGCTTGCCTCTCCTAGTATCTGCTTTTGCTACTCAAAATCAAATCTCATTTGATGATCACTTCTACAAAGCATCTTGGGACATTTAGCCATATTAAAGATGTTATACAAGTTATTGTCTTTCCATTCACACATGATAATTTTTTAAAAAGTTTATTTATTAGTGTCACATGTAGGCTTACATTAACACTGCAATGAAGTTACTGTGAAAATCCTTTAGTCGCCACACTCTGGCACCTGTTCAGGTACACTGAGGGAGAATTTAGCATTGTCAATGCACCTTACCAGTACTTCTTTCGGACTGTGGGAGGAAACTGGAGCACCCGGGAGGAACCCACACGGACACGGAGATCGTGCAGTCTCCACACAGACAGTGAAGCCAGCCGGGAATCGAACTCGGGTCCCTGGCGCTGTGAGGCAGCAGTGCTAACCAGTGTGCCACCATGCTGCCCCATTGATAAATGCCATTTGGGTGAGGAATTGGATAACTCTTATCAGTGGAAATATAACACAATGAATCAGTAACTGCAGGGGAGGAATGGAGAAAAGTATTTATGCAAATGATTGGATAAACAGCTAATTGTCTTCAGTATTAGCCAAACACATGGGGCAGGATTTTACGGCCTCTCTCGTCCTGAAACTGTAAAATCCCGCCAAAGATCAACCAACCGTCCCATTGTCTGCCCCTCACCCACTCCGATTCGCGCGGCGGACAGGACGGTAAAATTCCGGCCATGGTGTCATATTAAACGTGATGTGGAGATGCCGGCGTTGGACTGGGGTAAGCACAGTAAGAAGTCTCACAACACCAGGTTAAAGTCCAACAGATTTATTTGGTAGCATGTGGTATTTGCTACCAAATAAAACTGTTGGACTTTAAACTGGTGTTGTGAGACTTCTTACTGTCATATTAAACATCAGCTCTAAAAGAAAGTAAGTGAACAGGTCATCAGAAAATCACGGATATCTTCCAATACTCTGTGACAGATAGCTACCAGAAAAGATCTGTCACCTTCTATATTCAACTAACAGTAAAAAGGGCCGCACCTTTAGTCAAAAATAGTACCTGGTTTAAAGCAAAGATTCAGCAGGGTATATTAGACATTATTCAGCCTCATCCACGTATGGGACAAATATCCAATAGGGTTCAGATGTAATAACATCTTTGAAATTATGAAAGGTTCTGTTACAACAGTCACATGAAAGAACATTTTCCCCAGAGGCCATCAAATTAAGGTATCCGTCAAGAAATCGAACAGGAAACTCAGAAGATACTTCTTTACCGACAAAGTATTAAGAATGTGGAGCTTGTTAACCTGGGGAACCAATGAAGCAAATAGTATATATGCATTTAAGGGCAACTTGATTTGATTTGATTTATTATTGTCACATGTATTAACATACAGTGAAGAGTATTGTTTCTTGCGCGCTATACAGACAAAGCATACCATTCGTAGAGTACAAGCATATTAGGGAGAAGGGAACAGAGAGTCACAATAATAGATTTAGATGAGAAAAGATGGGAGGAGGCTCGGTTGGAGCATGAATGCTGGCATGACTGGTTGGGCTGAATGGCCTGGTATGTCCTATGTAATGCTACCCTAAACATCTTTCTATCCTTCCAAAGTTGACCATTACTTCTCTGAATTTGATAACATTTTGAATAGAATGTACATTGTTGTGATCTATATACGTCAAAAAGAACAAACGTCTTTGGCACACAATTAGCCACAATAAATTATTTGCATGTTCCCCCAGCATTATAGAATTGTCATGATCCATTTACTCGGTGGCGAGACTTACACATTCACGGTGCTGATAGTCAGATATCCTCCTCCCCCTGGGGCGGGGGTGGGGGGTGGGGGGGGGGGGCGGCGGTGGTTTGCTGTCAATTATACTTTATACTGAAGCCACACAGTTACTGATGACTGCATTTGGCACACACTCATTTAATTTGTTGATGAAAGCCAGCATTTTTGCACAGAACACCTGTTGCTGCATCTGAGGTTAATTACCACTCTTTGTACTTTGCTCACTAAAATATTCATAAGTGCACCCAACTCTTCTGCTGCCTGCAAAACCGAGATCACCTCGCACTAAACTTAAGGAGTGTTCCAGATGCACGATTGTGTCATTTTCTGGGGGCGTCTGGAGAACTAAGTTAAGGAGCTTGTGCTACTTGCTGTTGTTCCTGAATGAAAGGTTTGGGCTGTTAGCACACTGTCACGGTGGTGCCATGTGTCCTGTAAGCTTTAGTGAGCCAGTTTCACTTTTAAGCATTCAAAGCCGTAATTAAATGGGAATGTGAAAATTGCTGGTCATATGAAACTATTAGATGAAAAATATTGCTGTTATCCTTCTGTGAATTGAAGGGCAGCTGTGAACAAGCCCAGTGCAATTCAGTTGATTCAATGCCTTAGGTTTTGTTCCTTTCATAACCACTAGTAATTTTTCCCTCAATCTTGTCTGGTACTCATCTGAGGGTTCAGATGAAATGAGCAATCTTCATTTCCAAATCCTAATTCATCCATAAAACACTTAATACACTTTTCAAATATATTTAAAAGTGCAAAGAGATATAATTCAGAAACTTCAAATCAAAATATATTATCGGCAGAATTTTGACAGTTTGAAGTGAGATGAATCCTGGATTTATTGTGGGTCAGTGGGTCCTAAAGTTGTCCTAGAGAACTCTCCAATAACACATAGAAACATAGAAAAACTACAGCACAAACAGGCCCTTCGGCCCACAAGTTGTGCCAAACACATTCCTACCTTCTAGACCTACCTATAACCCTCCATCCTATTACGCTCCATGTACTCATCCAGGAGTCTCTTAAAAGACCCGATTGAGTTCGCCTCCACCACCACTGATGGCAGCCGATTCCACTCGCCCACCACCCTCTGTGTGAAAAACTTACCCCTAACATCTCCCCTGTACCTACCCCCCAGCACCCTAAACCTGTGACCTCTCGTAGCAGACATTTCCACCCTGGGAAAAAGCCTCTGAGAGTCCACCCGATCTATGCCTCTCAACATCTTATACACCTCTATTAGGTCTCCTCTCATCCTTCGTCTCTCCAAGAGAAAAGACCGAGCTCCCTCAGCCTATCCTCATAAGGCATGCCACTCAATCCAGGCAACATCCTTGTAAATCTCCTCTGCACCCTTTCAATCTTTTCCACATCCTTCCTATAGTGAGGCGACCAGAACTGAGCACAGTACTCCAAGTGGGGTCTGACGAGGGTCTTATATAGCCTTGATTTCACATTTCTCATCAGAATTTGATCTCACATTTCTCATCAGAATTTATATATTTATTCAGGTTTCTGACAAAATTTAGGCATCTTAGTGTTTTTGTCCTTTATGTATACATTAATGTGGAACCACCCTTTTTATGGGGCATGTCCATATGCGGATAACCACCCCCCTCCCCACCCACCTGTCCTCATCCCTCCCCACCCCCCACCCTCAAACCCACCACTGCTGGCCCCAGTCAGCACTGAGACCCAGGCTCTGATGGGATGCAGTGCTGCCACTATGCTGCTGCTTCCACTGCCCCCCCCCTTTTCCCCATCGTCCCACCCCCATCCCCCCCCCACCCCACCCTCACATCCTGATTCCCCTCCCCCCCCACCATTGCTGGTTGCCTCCAGCGCTGAGACCCAAGCTCAGAACTGAGACCCGAGGTCAGACCCCATGACCGGCACCACTATTCCCCACCGCCCCCGGCACCGACCCCATGACCGGCACCGCTACCCTCCTCCCCCCCCACCCCCTCCCCCCTGCCTCCCCCCAACCCGCCGCCGCAACATGGAGCTCTGTGTTCAGAGTGACCAACCTGCTCGCTCACCCTCAATACTGCTGCGCCTGCAGCAGACTTTTATACAGCGGGTGCTTTACTCACTGGTTTGAGCGGCCCCCAACGAGGTCGTTAAGGTAGGTGAGTTGGGACGATTGGGAGAGAACCGCAACAGATAACATTGAGATACATGCAAAAGCTTGCCCATTTTGGATGAGTTCCGCAATGGTACAATGGGAATGGGCACGAAAATGGGCATGATTCCTGTTTTTGGACTCACTCACCTTCTTACATAGAATCATAGAATCATAGAAACCCTACAGTGCAGAAGGAGGCCATTCGGCCCATCGAGTCTGCACCGACCACAATCCCACCCAGGCCCTACCCCCACATATTTACCCGCTAATCCCTCTAACCTACGCATCTCAGGGGCAATTTTAACCTGGCCAATTAACCTAACCCGCACATCTTTGGACTGTGGGAGGAAACCGGAGCACCCGGAGGAAACCCACGCAAACACGAGGAGAATGTGCAAACTCCACACAGACAGTGACCCAAGCCGGGAATCGAACTCGGGACCCTGGAGCTGTGAAGCAGCAGTGCTAACCACTGTGCTACCGTGCCGCCCCTTACGACCTCACTTCGCTGAAAAACGGGCAGGATGAGGTCTTATGATCGCCCGCCCCACCCCATTATCTTTCCGAAATGTGCCCATCGGTCTCTTAAGTGAGAAAAAAACTTGAAATGCAGCCCTTCACTTGAAAAAGTTGGATGCTTCGAAAGTGAGGCACCCAGGGCACTTCACAGGGGCGTTATTATACAAACATTGACAATGAGCCATGTAAGGAGATAATATGACAGGCTTGATAAACGAGGAAGGTTTTAAGGAATATTGTGAAGGAGCAAAGAGCACGGTAGAAAGGTTCAGAGTGGGAATTCAAGATCTGAGGGCATGATTTTCAATGGTGAAATGATAGAAATTTGATTTGTAGAAGGCCAGAATTGGAGGAGACCGCGGAGAGTTGTGAGACTTTGAAAAGAAGGATGAGAAGTTTTAAATCAAGGCATTGTTAAATCAAGGCATGGGCGGCACGGTAGCACAGTGGTTAGCACTGCTGCTTCACAGCTCCAGGGTCCTGGGTTCGATTCCCGGCTTGGGTCACTGTCTGTGTGGAGTTTGCACATTCTCCTCGTGTCTGCGTGGGTTTCCTCCAGGTGCTCTGGCTTCCTCCCACAGTCCAAAGATGTGTGGGTTAGGTTGATTGGCCATGCGTAGATTAGTGGGTAAATATGTAGGGATAAGGGAGTAGGGCCTGGGTGGGATTGTGGTCGGTGCAGACTCGATGGGCCAAATGGCCTCTTTCTGCACTGTAGGGTTTCTATGATTGCTGGACTGGGTGTTAACACAAATTCTTTATTTCTATCTTTAGGTGAGAGACAGTTGTGCGCACCCTTCAAAGAGTAATATACCAGAAACAGATATTTCTAAGTTTATGGGGGTTTGGTCTCCTCATGAAAACTTCTTGGTAGTTAAGAACAGGAGAAAAAGTATTGGGAAAAAGTCCAATCAATGACAGCTGGGATTAAGGAATCTCTTCAATTTACCACTTCACTAGTGCCAATTGTAAAATTCAAACTGTTGTCTTTTAGCATGGAAGGAATGATGCATAACCAGCAAATGGACATGCTCCAGCTGTAGCTACGGGAAAACCACCTCACTTGTCAGTTTAGAACCAAGCAGACAAGAACAGGCACATACCTCCTGGTGAGGATGTATTGTCATGTTTAACTGTGCAAAATAAACTAATCTTTCTTTCCAGTAACAGCATCAAAGTGGGCTATTTAGAATATTAACATCAATGTTGAACATTGATGATTAACGTATAGTACATTAGATTATTAGCTGCATACAAACACAGTGGAATTCAAAACAATTAGAATGGGGAAAAAAAGAGCAAGGCAGCTGGTGACTGGGAACAGGAGTCAAGCATTTTTTTTGGAAGAGCTAACATGTTAATGCAATTTAATATGTCTGATATGTCTACCTCTGAATGTAAAGGCTGATGGATTGTTCCCTGTGGTCTTGTTCAATGCCAAACATTAGGCTCAGTGGGTAACCATCTTGCCTCTATATCGTAAGATTTAAGGCTGAATCCAAGTTGACATTTCAGTGCCCTATTCAGGGAGTATGGCACAGTAGTTAGCACTGCTGCCTCACAGCACCAGGACCTGGGTTCGATTCCTTGGGCCAGTGTCCGTGTGGAGTTTGCACATTCTCCCCATGTCTGCCTGGGTTTCCTCCGGGTACTCTGGTTTCCTCCACAGTCCAAAAATGTGCAGGTGTGGTGAATTGGCCATGCCAAATTCTCCCTCAGTGTGCCTGAACAGGTGCCGGAGTGTGGCGACTAGGGGATTTTCATAGTAACTTCATTGCAGTGTTAATGTAAAACCACTTGTGACTAATAAATAAACTTTAACATTACTACATTGTTGGAGGTGCCATCTTTCGGGTGAAATATGATCACATGTCCCTATCTGTCCTCCCAAAACATTCCCTTCTCATTAGGGGCGACACAGTGGTTAGCACTGCTGCCTCACAGCTCCAGGGACCTGGATTTGATTCTGGGTTCGAAGGTTTGAAGCAGCGAGGGTGGTAAAGAGGTGAAATGATAGAAATTCGATCTGTAAAAGGCCAGAATTGGAGGAGACCATGGAGAGTTGTAAGACTTTGAAAGGATGAGAATTTTAAAATCAGGGCTTGTTGGACTGGGTGTCAACACAAATTCTTTATTTCTATCTTCAGGTGAGAGATAGTTGTGTGCATGCTTTCGGAGAGTCCTCCCAAAAAATTCCCTTCGTGTTAGGGGTGGCATAGTGGCACAGTGGTTAGCATTGCTGCCTCACAGCTCCAGGGACCTGGGCTCGATTCCCGGCTTGGGTCATTGTCTGTTTGGAGTTTGCACATTCTCCCCATGTCTGCGTGGGTTTCCTCCGGGTGCTCCGGTTTCCTCCCACAGTCCAAAGATGTGCGGGTTAGGTTGATTGGCCATGCTGAATTGCCCATAGTGTCCCGGGATGTGTAGGTTAGAAGGATTAGTGTGGTAAATGTGTGGGATTATGGGGATGGGGCCTTGGGAAGGATTGTTGTCGGTGCAGACTTGATGGGCCGAATGGCCTCCTTTTGCACTGTAGAGTTTCTATGATTTTCTGTGATTACTTCAAAGAGCAGGGGAGGTTATCCCTCAACCAACATCACTTTAAAAATAAAGATTTTATGGACTTTGTCCTAACTAGCTGTGAGACCTTGTGTGGTGAACCATAGATGGTTACCACTATGGGTACTGAACCATAGATGGTTAGCACTATGGGTACTTGTACATATGTTACTCTTGTTACTGTTGGGGTTAGGGTTGGGGTGTTCCACCTGTTGGCATTGTTCTGTGGTACACTCCAGTTGGCTCCGCCTACCTGTAGGAGTATAAAGGTCACTGCACTGCCTGGTGACCCTTTAGTCTGGAATTGTATTGTTATGCAGTATGCTCCATTCTTGTTACTAATAAAAGCCTTTATTTCCCGGGTACGATCCAGCCTCCCGAGTGATTTAATCGCACATCAATTTTATTGGTAACAATTTTGGTTGATAAAAAAACCATGGAGCAAATGTTAAAACCCGATCGGCTTACCTTAGATTCGCGTGCAGCTGGAACGTTGAACACTTTCGACCATTGGTTGAAGTGTTTCCAAGACTATATCGACGCCTCAACAGCCATTCAAAACAACGCCGATAGATTGTGGGTCCTCCATGCAAGGGTAAGCGACACTGTATATTCAACAATCCGCAATGCCCAAGACTACAAAGGGGCCATCGAACTACTTAAGAAACTGTACAACAAACTGCCAAACGAGATTCATGCTCGACACCTACTAGCCACTCGACGGCGGCAGCCCGGCGAAACGACGGGACAGTACCTGCGTGAACTTCAACAGCTAGCCAGAGACTGCAATTGCAAGCCAGTGTCGGCGACCCAGTATACGAATGATTTGATCCGAGATGCGTTCGTGGCGGGAATCGGCTCATCCTATATTCGCCTGCGGCTGCTAGAGCAAGGTAACTTAGACCTAGCTAAGACAGTGGAATTGGCTGATGCGATGGAAACGGCCTCTAGAAGTCTAGAAACTTACCCCACCGACCACGTGGGAACATCGTGGCAAGTACAGCCACCGACTCAACTCTACCCAGTGGCTCTGAGGAACTGCGCGATCGTGCTTTCAACCTCGGACCTGGCGGCGGCGGCGGCTCCGGGAGGCCCGCGGTGCTATTTCTGTGGATTGGAAAAGCACCCTCGTCAACGATGTCCGGCCAGAACGGTATTTTGCTCCGCGTGTGGGAAGAAAGGGCACTATGTTAAAGTGTGCTGAGCTAAACCACCCTCGAAGCCAAGCAGTGTGGCGTGTGATTCTCCAGAATCTATCTCCTTGTCCCCGGCTTCATCGAGGTCTTCCACCACATGCGATTCACGAGCGCCGCCATTCCCGAGGACGACGATGCAAGACACGTGCGACCTCGAGTGCCGCCACTTTCAACGCCATCGACCACGTCGATCCATGGGCGCAGCCATTTTGGTCGGCACCGACCGCAGACGACCAGCAGGGGCCATCATCATCAACCATCTCAGCTGCCTGCAGTTGCACTCAAGACTCAACGGTGGCGTCAATCATCCTGGACCAGGCCAAGCCTCACAGACTCGACAGGTCCATGATGGGCATAGAGATAAACGGACGCCTAATACATTGTCTGTTTGACAGCGGGAGCACGGAGAGCTTCATTCACCCTGACACCGTGAAACAGTGCGGTCTCCGAGTACAGACTGTCAGACAGACAATTTCTATGGCGTCGAGGTCCCGATCTGTTACCGTTCTTGGGAGCTGCGTGGTAAACCTAACGGTGCGGGGCACAGTTTATGAGAACGCCAGGCTCCTCGTGTTACCGCACCTTTGCGCTCCGTTACTCCTGGGACTAGACTTTATGGTCCACCTGAAGAGTGTGACCCTGCAGTACGATGGGCCACTCCCTCCACTTTCAGTGGGAGAACGGCAGCCTCCAAATTGCCCAGCGCGCTCCACATGCAGTCTCTCGACACTCAGAATCACCCCACCATCTTTATTTGAGAATCTCGTGCCAGGCTGCAAGCCCATCGCAACTAAGAGCAGGCGTTACAGCGCTGAGGATCGGATCTTTATTCGATCTGAGGTTCAGCGGCTCCTCAGGGAAGGGATCATTCAACCTAGCACTAGCCCATGGAGAGCACAAGTCGTGGTGGTTAAAACTGGAGACAAGCCCCGGATGGTCATAGACTATAGTCAGACCATTAATAGATACACGCAGCTGGACGCGTATCCTCTCCCGCGCATATCTGACATGGTCAACCAGATTGCGCAGTACCGGGTGTTCTCCACCATCGACTTGAAGTCAGCTTATCACCAGCTCCCCATTCGCACAGAGGACCGAAAATATACGGCCTTTGAGGCGGATGGTCGTCTCTACCACTTCTTAAGGGTCCCCTTTGGCGTCACGAATGGGGTCTCGGTCTTCCAGCGTGCAATGGACCGAATGGTGGACCAAAACGGGTTACGGGCTACCTTCCCGTACCTGGACAATGTCACTATCTGCGGCCATGACCAGCAGGACCACGATGCCAACCTCCTAAAGTTTTTACGCACTGCGTCTCGCCTGAATCTGACCTATAACAGGGAGAAGTGTGTATTCAGCAAGCGCCGCCTAGCAATTCTCGGATACGTGGTGGAAAACGGGGTCCTTGGCCCTGATCCAGACCGTATGCGTCCCCTTCTTGAACTTCCCCTACCCACTAGCATCAAAGCACTGAGAAGATGCTTAGGCTTCTTTTCGTATTACGCACAGTGGGTCCCCAATTATGCGGACAAAGCCCGTCCGCACATAAAGTCTAACTCTTTTCCCCTGGCAGCAGAGCCTCGCTTAGCCTTTGAACGGATAAAAGCTGACATCGTGAAAGCCACGATGCACGCTGTCGATGAGTCCATCCCCTTTCAGGTGGAGAGTGGTGCATCTGATTTCGCCCTGGCCGCCACACTTAACCAGGCGGGCAGGCCCGTCGCCTTTTTCTCTCGCACCCTCCAAGGCCCTGAAATTCGGCACTCCGCTGTGAAAAAAGAGGCTCATGCCATTGTGGAGGCCGTCCGACATTGGCGCCATTACTTGGCTGGAAAACAATTCACCCTGCTCACGGACCAGCGGTCCGTGGCATTCATGTTCAACAACACGTTAAGGGGTAAGATCAAAAATGATAAAATCTTGAGGTGGAGAATCGAACTCTCCACCTACAACTATGATATCATGTACTGTCCGGGGAAGCTCAATGAGCCCTCAGATGCCCTGTCGCGTGGAACATGTGCCAGTGTGCAGGAGGACCGGCTACAGGCCCTCCACAATGATCTCTGCCTTCCGGGGATCACTCGGCTCTTCCATTTTGTAAAGGCCCGGAATCTACCCTACTCCGTAGAGGATGTCAGGTCGATAACTCGAAGCTGCCAGGTATGTGCTGAATGCAAGCCGCACTTCTACCGACCTGACAGGGCACACCTCATTAAAGCCACTCGCCCTTTTGAAAGACTGAGTGTTGATTTCAAGGGCCCCCTTCCTTCGACAGATCGGAATGTGTACTTCCTCAACGTGATTGACGAGTACTCCCGATTCCCTTTTGCCATTCCCTGTTCAGACATGACCGCTGCCACGGTTATCAAAGCATTGCGGGATCTTTTCACCCTGTTTGGTTACCCCAGTTATATCCACAGTGATAGGGGTTCGTCGTTTATGAGTGACGACTTGAGGCAATACCTGCTCTCAAAAGGGATTGCCTCAAGTAGGACTACGAGTTACAACCCCAGGGGTAACGGGCAGGTCGAAAGAGAAAATGCTACAGTCTGGAAGGCTGTCTTACTGGCGTTGAGGTCAAAGGGTCTTCCAGTCTCCCGTTGGCAAGAGGTACTTTCTGATGCGCTCCATTCAATCCGGTCCCTCCTGTGTACGGCAACCAACGCTACCCCACATGAGCGGATGTTTACCTTCCCTAGGAAGTCTTCCTCTGGGACCTCACTGCCGTCTTGGTTGATGTACTCAGGACCTGTCCTCCTGCGGCGGCATGTTAGGACCCGCAAGTCCGACCCTTTGGTTGAACAGGTCCATCTCCTCCATGCCAACACTCAATATGCCTATGTAGCATATCCTGACGGGCGAGAGGATACGGTCTCTATTCGAGATCTGGCGCCTGCAGGGGACCTGGAAACCCCCGTCACTCCCGCACCCCTGGTTAGGGACTCCTTGCCCTTTATCTCCCCTCCTGACACGGCGCGGGCAGTATCGGGACCACCACTTAATCCTCTTACTCCCGTGTACAGCTTGCCTGAGTCCAGGAGATTGTCACCACCTCGGGGCGTTCCTGAGTCCAGGAGATTGTCGCCACCTCGTGGTCCTCTCGTCCGTGAGGAACTGGAGGAGTCACTGGACACCGCCTTGGAGAGAGGGTCATCATGGTCACCAGAACCGGCGCTACCGCCAGTGTTGAGGAGGTCGCAGAGACGGTGCGGCCCTCCGATACGACTGAACTTGTGAATATATGGACAGTTCGTACTGTTTTTTTGCCCCGCCGGCCTTTGTTTTAAAGGAGGGGTGAATGTGGTGAACCATAGATGGTTACCACTATGGGTACTGAACCATAGATGGTTATCACTATGGGTACTTGTACATATGTTACTGTTGTCACTGTTGGGGTTAGGGTTGGGGTGTTCTACCTGTTGGTATTGTTCTGTGGTACACTCCAGTTGGCTCCGCCTACCTGTAGGAGTATAAAGGTCACTGCACTGCCTGGTGACCCTTTAGTCTGGGATTGTATTGTATATAGTGTGCTCCATTCTTGTTACTAATAAAAGCCTTTATTTCCCGGGTACGATCCAGCCTCCCGAGTGATTTAATCGCACATCACCTTGCTGTTCCCAAATTGGCTGGGTTTTTTTACATTACAAGAATGACAACTCTTCAAAAGTACTTCATTGGCTGGAAAGCCCGTTAGACATTCTAAGATTGTGAAAGGTTCTATATAAATGCAAGACTTTTTTTATTCATGACTTTATCAGTAACTGGACATGTAGTGACTTCTGAAAACCCATTCCCTATTAGTGAGGGATTAACACATCAAACCTCCTCACTGTTCGAGAATATGTTGCTCTTCCTCCTTTCCTTTCTGTCCTCCCAATCTTCTCCCTTTCCAAGTACAAAATGTTTGACTTATGTTTCCAGTCACCGAGTGGGGTGGCACAGTGGCACAGTGGTTAGCACTGCTGCCTCACAACGCCAGGGACCCGGGTTTGATTCCTGGCTTGGGTCACTGTCTGTGTTGGAGTTTGCACATTCTCCCCGTGTCTGCATGGGTTTCCTCCCACAGTCCAAAGGTGTGCATATTAGGTAGATTGCCATACTAAATTGCCCCTTAGTATCAGGGGGACTAGCTAGGGTAAATGCATGGGGTTTTGGGGATAGGGCCTGCATGGGATTGCGGTCGATGCAGACTCAATGGGCTGAATGGCCTCCTTCTGCACTATAGGATTCTATGATTCTAGGATACTCTCAAGGAAAGCAGTAGTCATGAGAAGAAGGCAGATTCTGTCAAGCCACCATGGAAGTAAGTATTCCATGGCTGCCAGTTAAAGGGTGACCAGAAAGTGTCCAGGTGAAAGCCTGTCACTCATTTCCCTCAACGTCATGTCACCATAGCACGGCCGAGATCAAAACTCAGCACAATGAAGGTTCGACAAGCCACATGATGCGGAAAACTGGCGTGACACCACTGATACGCATTTAAGTCTTGCATTCAATTGAAACTCAGCAGCCTACAAATTCCAACAAGTGGCGCATTTTGAAGCCATTTCTCACAGATTCCTGTACTTTAAATGAGAGGGAACTTGCCTACAAATGCTCATGCACTCTGATAGAAGAGTTCCTTTATTGTGTCAAGTTCTATAGCGACGGGTATTCAGCTTTTGAAATTTTCAAAGATCAAATACATGTCAGAGACAAATATCAGTGCCTGAATCGCTTCTGATGACCTTTTGTGTAATGTTTCGTTACTCTTACATATAGTAAATGTCTGAGCTTATTGAAGGTGTCTTGAGTAACAATTCCTTTGACAAAGTAACAATAGAACTAAATGTTTCAACCATTGGTTTCTGGTTTTGTAAGGAGAAGCTTGTCCTTTTGAAAGATTATCGCAAATTGAGTCACAGCAACGCGTTTACTAAATCATGTAACATCGCTGTTCCTCAACCTTAATTTAATGACCACTGTTCTTAAACTCACATGGTTGACTCATTAGTGAAAAGGAAAGCGTCCTAGTTAGACCCAACGAGAAATGTGCTGGGCAGGACAACATCTTCTGGATCAAAGGCTTGAAACCTGCAACCTTCCTTTATTATTCAGGAGCATCCTTCATTCTGCCAGTCTTTTCACTTGTGCATGTGCTGAAATTCACTCTCGCTGATTCCCGAGCTAGTTATTGTTGTACTTTTCAATTGCATGAGGATAACTAAATACTGTCATTATCATTTGGTCGCGGGAAGAAGACTAAGCGGAAATTATTTGTATTAGTGCATAGAATGCTTTGCAATAAAGCTGGATGTGAAACATTTAAAAATCCAACCAAATGCCCAATCGTTTTTGTTAGTTCACTCCCCAACTCCCTTACATGTCATACCTTATGCACAGAACTCTGGCTGGATGTGTCCTGTATAATTCTCCTGTGTCCATTTCTCCTTCTGTCTGATACTTTTCTGTTGCTATGTAATTCTGTCTGAAATCAATTGCTTTTTTTCCCCTGAAATTTGCTGTGGTGTTCCTCTGATTCAGGCGGCAAGATTTTCTTTAACACATTGTTCTTTCAGATGCACCACTTCTATTTGGCCTTTCCCTGTTTAAATTCTTTATTTAAATTTCACCCGCTTGTTTGTTTCACTTAATGTTGACCATTCTCTTAGCTATGGACTCATGTTGTCCTTTGTGCCATGGTTACTTCGGTCCTTTCTTGCTCATTTCCTCCCTTTCTCAAATATTTAAATTTCCTTCCTTTCTTGAATACCTAAACTCGGTGGCACGGTGGCACAGCGGTTGGCACTGCTGCCTCACAGCACCTGGGTTCAATCCACGGCTTGGGTCACTGTCTGTGCGGAGTCTGCACGCTCTCCCCGTGTCTGCATGGGTTTTCTCCGGGTGCTCTGGTTTCTTACCACAGTCCGAAAGACGTGCTGGTTAGGTGCATTGGCCATGCTAAATTCTACCTCAGTGTACCCGAACAGGTACTGGAGTGTGGTGACTGTCACAGTAACTTCATTGCAGTGTTAATGTGAGCCTACTTGTGACACAAATAATTAAACTTTAACGTTATCGCTGAAAAGAGAGACATGTTGCAGAAGTTTCTTGTCTTGGACAAATGCAAGAATGCCAAATTTCAAACAATCACAACAATCTTTATTACAGGAGAAAGACGTACTGATTGGTTGGCAAGTTAACTCTGATTGGCCGAGATGTTGCCATGAAGAAAAAAAACAGGAAACCGTAGACTCCCCAAGCTCCCAGTAATTCATAAAAAGGTTCACGTCTTAAACTTGTTCCTTTTGCTTGCAGAAAATGGGTCCCTGTATGCCACCTTTAGCAAGCATAAATGAGCCACGATGCAAACTCGACTGATTATTTCAGGAAGTAATTCTCAAACTCAGGATTGTTCAGCATGCGCTGTCCGATTGCAGAATCACATTGAACCATGTGTGTTTTCTTTTGGGTTTTGCAAGCCTGGGCTGTTTGAGTATGGTCTTTACTCTGCCTATTACGAACAGAACATGCTGTTTGATTGAATCTGTTTGATGGAATGTATGATCTACTTTCCTACACTGAAATTCATACACAATGTTGCTCAATTATGTGGTAAGCAAAGTGTCCCTTTGTCATGATGGCAGTATCCTGTTAGTGGAAGATAACACTTGCATAACCACTGCATTATAGCAGCATGAAACATCTTCCTTAACCAGTTGTTCAAATTTTTGAGATAACTTACCTTCCCAGGGTAATCTGAGGTAGACCAGACTCTTTCCATCTTTTCTCTTTCACTCTGCTCTTCCTAATCATCCAGTTTTGTTTTCTTCCCCTGGGACACTGAATATCTTTCCTCTTTCTAGCCTGCCTGTTGGATTCTTGCCAGCACATTGCAGAATCTCCTGACATGAGTCTCTTTGACATGTATGCACCACAAGATGCCAAGGCATGTCACAGTCCTGAAAATCTTGTGCAAACTGCCTTCCGATGTCTCCTCACCAGCTGGCAGCTGTAGCACCAAGTCTGCCAACAAAGGGCAGGTGGCTTGGCTACAGGCTTCACTTGGAGCTCATCATCCTCTGCAAGAAACCTCCACGCTCAATTCCATGCGGTGACTAAAATGTGGCAATGAAGAAATGCGAAGAGGAGAAAGAACTGTTGTCTCCATAACCTCAAATAGGACTTACTTTACTGAATCTGAAAGTACTAAAGCTTGGAACAAGAGGCCACAGTGGAATTACCAAAAATAATTTAACACACCAGTGCATTTGAAGGCTGGAATTCAGACTTCAGTTCACTAAGTTTTAAAGATGGAATCTTTCAAATATTCCTATTTCAGAGCGTTACAACAACTCACATTTATATAGTGCCTTCGGCGTAATAAAATGTTGCAAGGCGCAACATTGAGCCACATAGGAAGATAGTAGATCAGATGACCAAAAACTTGATCAAAGAGGTTGATTTTACAGAGCATCTTAAAGAAGGAAAGAGATTTAGAGCTGTGGAGAGGTTTAGTGAGGGAACTGCAGAGATTGGGACCTAGGCAATTGAAGCAATTTTTAAAAATAAAACTGGATGATTAGGAAGAGCAGAGTGAAAGAGAAAAGATGGAAAGAGTCTGGTCTACCTCAGATTACCCTGGAAAGGTAAGTTATCTCAATTGAAACAATTAAAATCAGAAATTCCAAGGGGCCAGGACTAGAGGCATGCAGATACTTCAGAGGATTGTGGAGCTGGATGGGATCAGAGATAGGAAGCAGCGATGCCATGGCAGGGTGTGAAAACAAGGATAAGAATTTTAAAGACACAATATTTATTTATTTTTATTTGATTTATATTTATTGTCATATAGTGCAAAGCACATGGGCACAGTATTAAAACAAGAAGAACAACATCAGACAATACATACATATTTCTGAGAAGTCTTCTAAAAGTCCTTACATTTTCAGCATTTATGGACGGCACAGTGGTTAGCACTGCTGCCTCACAGCGCCAGGGACCTGGGTTCAATTTCAGCCTTGGGTGTGGAGTTTGCACGTTCTCCCCGTGTCTGCATGTGTTTCCTCCGGGTGCTCCGGTTTCCTCCCACAATCCAAAGATGTGCGGGTTAGGTTGATTGGCCATGCTAAATTGCCCCTTAGTGTCGGGGGGATTAGCAGGGTAAATATGTGGGGTCAGGGGACAGGGCCTGGATGGGATTGTTGCTGGTGCAGGCTCGATGGGCCGAATGGCCTCCTTCTGCACTGCACTGTAGGGATTCTATGACACAAAATCAGGCAAAACATTCCAAGTATCGACAATTGTCAGTGAAAATAAAATTGTGAATATCAAGACATGAACATTGCATGACCCAGAGCCATTGTAGGTTATTGAGCACAAGTATACCATGTGGCTAGGAGACACTTAGGCCGGAATTTTACCGCCCCGCCCACCATGGGAATGGGAGCAGGGGTGGACAATGGGAAGGTCTGTTGACCTTGGACGGGATTCTACGGTTTTGGGACGAGCGAGGCTGTAAACTCCCGCCCACTATTATCTGGTAAATGTCCTGTGAAACTTCTTAGGCTGGTTTAGCACATTAAAGATTCGATGTAAATGAAAGTTGCCATTATCTCTTTCTGCTCTTTCAAATGAGGGATATTTAAACTGGGGAGTATCTCAATGCCAATGTTAAAGCCTCCCAGATGAAATGTAGCACAGCTGAAGAACAGAGATGTCTCTATTCTAACAATATCAAAATAGCATCTGAAATGCGCAAGATGGCATTCCTTGCATCCCCTTGGATTGAGATTATTAATGGAGCATTATTTTCTGTAACTCAAGGTCAGTTTTTGCCCATTCATTTCTCATTTCAGATGAGAATTGAGAAACCATACTCCATCAAAAATAGGACTCTATATGGAATAGAGCAGTAAAGGAGTTTAGAGGTACACACTGGAACTCCTTCCCTAACAGTGCTGTGGGTGTACCTACATCACATGGCCTGCATTGGTTCAAGAAGGCAGCTCACCAATGCCTTAAAAGTTAAAGTTTATTTATTAGTCACAAGTAAGGCTTACATTAACACTGCAATGAAGTTTGTTGTGAAATTCTCCTAATCGCCTCAGTTCAACGCCTGTTCGAGTCAATGCACCTAACCAGCACGTCTTTCAGAATGTGGGAGGAAACCAGAGCACCCAGAGGAAACCCACGCAGACACGGGGAGAACGTGTAAACTCCACACAGACAGTGACCCAAGCCGGGAATTGAATCCAGGTCCCTGGCGGCTGTGAGGCAGCAGCGCTAACCACTGTGCCACCATGTCGCCCATAATTGCCCTTCTCAAGGGCAATTAGGGATGGGTAATAAATATTGGCCGAGCCAGCAAGGCCCATGTACTGGGAATGAAAAAATAGGAACAAAAACATTCACGACTCATTAAAAGTAGTAACACAAGTTAACAAATCTAAAAAAAATGCACTTGGGTTAAATGCTAAAGGAATAGAATTGAAAAGCAGATAAGTTATGCTAAACTTGCATAGATCCTTGATTCAACAACACCACTATGTATAATTCTGGTCTCCATATTACAAGGAGGATACAGAAGCACTGAAGAAGATGCAAAAAACCAATTAACTAGGATGATTCCAGAACTTTGAGATTATAACCATCAGATTGAACTGGCTTGGGTTGTTCTCCCTAGAAAAGAGAAAGCTGCAAGATGATCTCATAGACACCTGAGAAATTGTAGAATTGTAGAAGGAGGCCATTCAGCCCATCAAGTCTGCACCAACTCTCTGACAGAGCATCTTACTCAGGCCCAACCCCCGTCCTATCCCTGTGACCACCTGCATTTACCCCACTGATCCCCCTAACATACACATCGACTGGAGGTCCTCAAAAGTGATGAAAGGATTTGATACGGTAAACAGAGGGAGGATGTGTATACTTGTAGGGAATGTAAAAATTGGAAGCCATGAATGTTATTAATTGCATCAATTCTTGTATTGATGTAGCTGTATCTGATGTGGTTCGAAACACTGAGTCCTTGATTGTTCCCGGAGAGAAAAGTCAAAGATTCATGTGTATGACAAATTTGTTTGGGAATTAAGAAAATAAAAGGTGCTTGGCTGCAATTGGGCTCTGAACCACCTGAAATTGAATTCAATGCACCCTCCGGGTGCTCCGGTTTCCTCCCACATTCTGAAAGACGTGCTGGTTAGGTGCATTGACCCGAACAGGCGCTGGACTGAGGCGACTTGGGGAATTTCACAGTAACTTCATTGCAGTGTTAATGTAAGCCTTACTTGTGACTAATAAAGAAAATTTAACTTTAACTTTTAACTTTAAACCCTCTGTTCATTTGAACTGTGTGAAAAATACATTTGAAAGTAACACATTCAGATCATGATGGTATTCCTGTTATACAGAGATCACCTGGCTGATCCCCACTTACAGACAGAATTTTGCAATATACCAGGATAGTGTCAGTTAGTTGTAATTGTATGAGTTTGTCCCACACAGTACTGGCTCTGTACAGATATGGTTTCAGATCTAAGCACGAGCTTTTGAGTCAGGTACAGTAGCTGGGCTTTGTTTCTTTGAATTCCTTTGAACGTCCTTTTCCCTGAACTTCCCTTGGGACAGTGTCTCTCAGATAACTAGTGGGTGGAGGACACAGTTCACTTGGTTCAAACAGGCAAGCGTATTGCTTTCAGTTTATTCACTGCAACCACCACCTCCCCACTCACACCCACCACCCCCCTTCCCAATTAGAGCAACATGCCTGACCCCATTCATTTCAACAAAGATAAGGACCATGATTTCACGATCAGAAGTTGCACCCAGTGCTGGGAAAGGCTGAAATAAGAAGATTGTATTTTAGTAGGATGGGTGTATTTCAACGTGACATTTGTCTAACAATTCCCGTGCTTCCCTGATAGTAAACCTACACATGGATATGAGTGAGTAGTTCTGAAATGATTTGAACTTTCACATAGCGTAAAGAAAAAGAAGGAAATTATGTTTTGTCATTCCATTTAGTTCCATTCAAACTGTCTTAAATTGTCTTACCAAACATATAGGGTGGGATTTTCTCATCCTGCCCACCATGGGAATCGTAGCAGGCGGGGGCGGACCATGCAAAGGTCCATTGATCTCGGGTGGGAATTTCTGGCCTTGGAGTGAGCGCGGCCAGAAAATCCCTCCCATAAAGACACGGTGGCACAGTGGTTAGCTCTGCTGCCTCACAGCGTCAAGGACCCGTGTCCAATTCCAGCCTCAGGTGACTGTGTGGAGTTTCCCCATGTCCGTGTGGGTTTCCTCCGGGTGGTCCGGTTTCCTCCCATAATCCAAAAATGTGCGGGTTAGGTTGATTGGCCATGTAAAATTTTCCCTTAGTGTCAGGGGGATTAGTAGGGTAAATGCATGAGGTTACGGGGATAGGGGCTGAGTGGTATTGTCGGTGGTGCAGACTCGATGGGCTGAGTGGCCCCCTTCTGCACTGTAGGGACTTTATGATTCTAATTCTCTTTCCTGTCATCTACAAGCAGTATTTTCATCAATCAATACCAGTACTAATGCTAACATGTGTGTCAAGAACTATAACACAGTATTTCAAAGTGTCTATGTACACTATCCAACCCCAAAACTACCTACATACACTACCCAACCCCAAAACTATCTGCATACACTACCCAACCCCAAAACTATCTGCATACACTACCCAACCCCAAAACTACCTACATACACGACCCAACCCCAAAACAATTTACACACACTACCCAACTCCAAAACTATCTACATACAACACCCAACCCCAAAAATATCTACATAGACCAACCAACCCCAAAACTGTCTACATACATGACCCAACCCCAAAACAATCTACATACACTAACCAACGCCAAAACTATCTACATACACTGCCCAACCTCAAAACAATCTACATACACTACCCAACCCCAAAACTATTTACATATACTACCCAACCCCAAAGGTATCTATGTATATGACCCAGCCGCAAAACTATCTACGTACACGATCCAACCCCAAAACTATCTACGTACACGATCCAACCCCAAAACTATCTACGTACACTATCCAACCCCAAAACTATCTACACACACTACCCAGCCCCAAAACTATCTATGTACACGATCCAACCCCAAAACTAACTACGTACACGATCCAACCCCAAAACTATCTACGTATACGATCCAACCCCAAAACTATCTATGTAGACTACCCAACCCCAAAACTATTTACATACACTACCCAACTCCAAAACTATCTACTCACATTAGTGTTGAGTCAGTGTACCTTCTTCATTGTTAATTCCCAATGCCCACTCTTACTGATGCCCTTATCATCGGGACAGAATAGTTTCACCTATTTCTTGCATTAATACAGCATGGCCCACATACAAATTTTTACTCAGTTTTACTCGCAGAGAACACTGAAACATTTGTTTCCCAGGATTGGTGTCACAGACACTGACAGCAATTGCGGTTATAGAAAGAACCTCTGTTTATATTGAATCTTACAGTGACTCTCAGAACGACCAGGCTAAGTTAAAATTCCATACTGCCTCATCCTATTTTCCACTTGCAGGGTTAGTAGCAGTGCCACAGTCTTCCAAAATAATTTCAAAAATCTTTAATAGGCTGGCCTTCACTTAGGAAATAATATCTGAAGCTGCAAATTATTTTTTTAAAAGCCTATATTTGAGCTTCGAAAAGCAAAGCTTGGTTGCGATTGAGGCAAACCAACTTGGATTCTGCCCACATTCATATTAAGGTTCACATCAGTCAGAGCAGGCTGGTTTGACTACACACTTGAACTGCAATGCGTTGCACAATCTGTAGCCGTTCAACGCATGACTTCTCCAACTGTTGATCTACCTAAACAGCACACGACACTGCAGGGACAAAATAAGGGAGGACAACTGAAAATGCAGGAGCAGAGGAATGACACACACCCACACACACACAGACACAGTCTCACACACACACACACACAGTCTCACACACACACACCTAAAATCAAACTTTAAAAAGTTGCTGTTCCTATCATAAGACCATAAGACATAGGAGCAGAATTAGGCCACTCGGCCCATCAAGTCTGCTCCGCCATTCAATCATGGCTGATTTTTTTTTCTCATCCCCATTCTCCTGCCTTTTCCCCATAACCCCTGATCCCCTTATTAAACAAGAATCTATCTATCTCTGTCTTAAAGACACTCATTGACCTGGCCTCCACAGCCTTCTGTGGCAAAGAGTTCCACAGATTCACCACTCTCTGGCTGAAGAAATTCCTCCTCATCTCTGTTTAAAAGGATTGTCCCTTCAGCTTGGTTCTAGTTTCCTGCCCTCTAGTTCTAGTTTTTCCTACTAGTGGAATTAATCGGAGTTAAAACTTTCCAAAAAAACCATTGTGCAATGCAAACGTTCACAGCGACCAAAGCTAGAGAGAAAACAAAAGCTTCGCAAACTACCCGAAGGCAGTGAGGAGTAGAAATTTCAGCATCCTTTTGACCGGATCAGTTTGTAGAATTTCCAGCACCTAAACAGTCCATTTGGTCCAATTTGTTCATGTGGTGTTTATGTTCCTTACAAGCCTTCCGCATGCTCTATCTGAAAATACTCCTCAATTATCATTCAGAAACAATGCGCATTGTGGTGCCTTTGCTGAATTAAACACAGGAATATCTTAAATATCATATGGCAGTGTCCATCTAAACAATGGATGGGATTCTCCCAAAAAAATTCGAAGTGTTGAATTCACGTAAAAACTGGAGTAAATCCTGCTATTCTTTTCAACGGGATTTTCAAAATGAATCTCCCACACTCTGCAATGCAGAGCGTCCTAGAGTGAATCTCATTAAAAATCCAGGGGCGGGCCTATTCCCACCTGAGAGGTTGGCAGCATAGCACTGAGCGGGCCATTGCGCAGTAGCCCTGCACTGCCGGCCTCCCGATTGCTGGCCAGTTCAATCACTGGCAAGCCATGCAACCCCGTATCACTGCCCCTCCGGACCTCCGACGCCCCAATTGCTGGCCCCGCAGATGTGTCCAGATGAGCCCCGTCCCCCCCACGGCCCCCACTCCTCCCCCTGGCAGGCCGGCCTCCCTGGCAGGCCAACCCCATAACCCTGATAGCCAGCCCCAATCGCTGGCCTCCCTCCCCCTATCACTGCTGAGTGCAGAATGGCAGAAGGACCCCCCCCCCCCATCCCCACTGATCTCCCTTCCCAGAGGCTCTGCACCTTTGGGCCCCACCACTGTCTGGCCCCGTCCCCTTGGCACTGCCCGATGTCCAGTGGGTAGTGCCAAGGTGCCCCTTGGGTAGTGCCAGGGGGCCAGACTGTCCTTTGCCATGCTGGCAATGCCCAGCAGGCACCCCCCATTACCCCCATCCTCCTGGGGAGCCTCCATGGCCATCCTTCACTCCAACGGGGTTGGGTCAAATGGCAATATAGACAACCAACAGGGGTGCTCTCTATGATGTGAGATTTCAAGACAGCACTTCATGGTACATTTCCTTTCATTCCAGCCAACATTCATGTGTTAGCCATGTGACCCTGGCAGACTATCTGATGGTGGTAACATTGCAGCTCATCTCAATCATGTTCCCATACATGGCACGGATGGCACAGTGGCAGAATGGTTAGCACTGCAGGCTCACAGCACCAGGGACCTGCGTTCAATTCCGGCCTCAGGTGACTGTGTGGAGTTTGCACATTCTCCCCATGTCTGCGTGAGTTTCCTCCGGGTGCTCTGGTTTCCTCCCATAGTACAAAGATATGCGGGTTAGGTGGACTTGCCATGCTAAATTGCCCCTTAGTGTCCCAAGATGTGTATGTTTGATGGATTGGCCATGGGAAATGTGTGCGGTTATGGGAATAGGGTGGAAGAGAGAGCCTGGGTGAGACTTCCTGTCAGAGAGTTGGTGCAGTCTCGGTGGACCGAATGGCCTCCTTCTGCACTGTAGGGATTTGCTGATTCTGTCCTATGTCATGAGCACAAACACTGTTCACACATATACACCCATACATGCACACAAACAAATGCACACCAACGCACACTTGTGGCAGGGATACTGAGATAACCACCATGATTGGAAATACTGGAGAGTTTTCTCCTTCATAATTTGGTACTGAGGCCAGTTATAGCATATCTGTTGTCATTACAGCAGGTTAGCTAGCACAATTCAAAGAACAAAAGAACCAAGAAAAATACAGCACAGGAACAAGCCCTTCCGCCTTCCAAGCCCGTGCTGATCATAATGCCCTAACTAAGCTAATAATCTGTCCCTCCGTGTCAACAAAATGAAGGAGATTGTCATAGACTTCAGGAAGCGTAGTGGAGAACGTGCCCCTGTCTACATCAACGGGGACAAAGTAGAAATGGTCACAAGCTTCAAGTTTTTAGGTGTCCAAGTCACCAACAACCTGTCCTAATTCCCCCATGCCGTCACTATAGTTAAGAAAGCCCCACCAACGCCTCTACTTTCTCAGAAGACTAAGGAAATTTGGCATGTCAGTTATGACTCTCACCGACTTTTACAGATGCACCATAGAAAGCATTCTTTCTGGTTGTATCACAGCTTGGTATGGCTGCTGCTCTGCCCAAGACCGCAAGAAACTACAAAAAGTCATGAATGTAGCCCAATCCATAACGCAAATCTGTCTATACTTCCTACTGCCTCGGCAAAGCAGCCAGCATAATTAAGGACCCCACTCACCCCGGACATTCTCTCTTCTACCCTCTTACATCAGGAAAAATATACAAAAGTCTGAGGTCACGTACCAACCGACTCAAGAACAGCTTCTTCCCTGCTGCCATCAGACGTTTGAATGGACCTACCTCATATTAAGTTGATCTTTCTCTACACCCTAGCTATGACTGTCATACTACATTCTGCGCTCTCTCATTTCCTTTTCTATGAGCGGTATGAACAAAGAACAAAGAAAATTACAGCACAGAAACAGGTCCTTCGGCCCTCCAAGCCTGCACTGACCATGCTGCCCGACTTAACTAAAACCCCCTACCCTTCCAGGGACCATATCCCACTATTCCCATCCTATTCATGTACTTGTCAAGACGCTCCTTAAAAGTCACTACCGTATCTGCTTCCACTACCTCCCCCGGCAACGTGTTCCAGGCAACCACTACTCAGTGTGTAAAATATCTGCCTCATACATCTCCTTTAAACCTTGCCCCTCGCATCTTAAACCTATGCCCCCTAGTAATTGACTCTTCCATCTTGGGAAATAGCTTCTGACTATCCACTCTGTTCATGCCTCTCATAATCTTGTAGACTTCTATAAGGTCGCCCCTCAAGCTCCGTCGCTCCAGTGAGAACAAACCAAGTTTCTCCAACCTCTCCTCATAGCTAATGCCCTCCATACCAGGCAACATCCTGGTAAATCTTTTCTGTACCCTCTCCAAAGCCTCCACATCCTTCTGGTAGTGTGGCGACCAGTATTGAACACTATATTCCAAGTGCGGCCTAACTAAGGTTCTATAAAGCTGCAACATGACTTGCCAATTTTTAAACTCAATTCCCTCAGCCGATGAAGGCAAGCATGGCTTATGCGTTCTTGACTACCTTCTCCACCTGCATTGCCACTTTCAGTGACCTGCATACCTATACACCCAGATCCAATGCCTATCAATACTCTTAAGGGTTCTGCCATTTACTGTATATTTCCTATCTGTATTAGACCTTCCAAAATGCATTACCTCACATTTGTCCAGATTAAACTCCATCTGCCATCTCTCCGCCCAAGTCTCCAACTGATCTATATCCTGGTGTATTCTCTGATGGTCCTCATCACTTTCCGCAAAACCACCAACCTTTGTGTCGTCCGCAAACTTACTAATCAATCCAGTTCCATTTTCCTCCAAATCATTTATATATATTACAAACAGCAAAGGTCCCAGCACTGATCCCTGAGGACTACCACTTGTCACAGCCCTCCATTCAGAAATGCACTCTTCCACTGCAACCCTCTGTCTTCTTTGACCGAGCCAGTTTTGTATCCACCTTGCCGGCTCACCTCTGATCCCATGCGACTTCACCTTCTGCACCAGTCTGCCATGAGGGACCTTGTCAAAGGCCTTACTGAAGTCCATGTAGACAACATCCACTGCCCTACCCTCATCAATCATCTTCATCACTTCCTTGAAAATCTCGATCAAGTTCGTGAGACACAACCTCCCCTTCAGAAAAACCATGTTGCCTCTCACTAATACGTCCACTTATTTCCAAGTGGGAATAAATCCTGTCTCGAAGAATCCTCTCCAATAATTTCCCTACCACTGATGTAAGGCTCACCAGCCTGTAATTACCTGGATTATTCTTGCTACCCTTCTTAAACAAAGGAACAACATTGCTTTGTCTGTATAGTGTGCAAGAAACAATACTTTTCACTCGAGACGAATGCATGTGACAAGAATAAATTAAATCAAAAAACTAAAAAAAACGTTCTACTCTTACTCGGTCCGTATCCCTGTAGTCACTCCCTGTTCATGTACCCATACAGATGCCTCTTAAATGTTGCAAATGTGCCTGCTTCCACCACTCCTCTGACAGCACGTTCCAGGCACCCACCACTCTCTGCGTGATAAAGAACATAGATTGATATGGGAACTTCCTGGGTTTTATTACCCACTAGATAATGTCACTGAGTGACTAAGGGAACTTCTATTGTCTTCTCAAAGACAGATTTGTAGCAACAACTGCCATATATTGTATATTGATGAATAAAAGCTCAGGCCTCTTGCTCTGAATTTGGGTGCCTTGGCAGGGCAGAAGATAGACTAAAGCCTATTTAGGTTTCATTTTTCAGTGAGTTTAAATTTTTGCTGAAAATTTGGCATAGTTTTCTGTTATTTATTTATTTATATTATCTATAAACCAGCAGCTGAGCAAACATTTCACTTTATAACTGAGAATGGTAAGTTAATCAGTTCTAGCTGTTGTCAGTCTCAAACTCAATGGGTTTCTGACATTCAGTTCCGAACTAATTAAACATACAAGCAATGTTGGCTCACTGCTCCGAGCACCCCGGCTGAATGTTACCTTTAACACTATCTCACATCACTAAAGTTACTGAGATAAACATCTGACCTGTAGCACTGGGCCGCAACTTACAATAGGTTTCACAAGTCAGAGGAATGCAAGGTTGCGTTTCACTTCTGAAATATGGCAAGGAATTTGTTCTTGTAAATTATGAGGGAATTAAATAAAAACAGGTGAGTTATATATTCATAAACACACACTCATAAATACCCACACCCACAGGGGTGGCATGTTGGCACAGTAGTTAGCACTGCTGCCTCACAGCACCAAGGACCCGGGTTCGATTCCCGGCTCGGGTCACTGTCTGTGCGGAGTTTGCACATTCTCCCCGTGTCTGCGTGGGTTTCCTCCGGGTGCTCCAGTTTCTTCCCACAGTCCAAAAGACCTGATGGTTAGGTGTAATGGCCATGCTAAATTCTCCCACAATGTACCCGAACAGGCGCCGGAGTGTGGCGATTAGGGGATTTTCACAGTAACTTCATTGCAGTGTTAATGTAAGCCTACTTGTGACAATAATAAAATAAACTTATTAACACTAATAAAACGCACACTAATTAAGTCCCATGTTAGGGACAATATTTTGGAGTACCGATATGTTGTCAAAAGCAGAACACATTTCCAATCATGGCCAAAATGATTCCGTAAGAGTTTTAACAACACCAGGTTAAAGTGTTGTCAGTTGTTAAAACTCTTACTGTGTTTACCCCAGTCCAACGCTGGCATCTCCACATCAAAATGATTCCCTCATGGAGGTTCTGTGGAATCTTTTGCCCTCTGTACCCTGATTTTGACTAATCTCTCCAAGTTGAGACGCCCTTGCGGTCCCCCACCTGAGCAGCACCCACCTCCCCTTGTGTTGTTGTCTCCAATTGGGCTGCCAGCATCAGGAGCCCATCCACCATCCTTGATTGCCCAATGGGCCTTGAGGCATCGGGCAAAATTGCAGAGCCAGTCCCAGTGCTGGCAAGTCTCGGCTTGGGACACCCATCCAGGAGCCCCCCTCAGGACCTGTTGGCTGAAGTAGCAGTCAGAAGGTAATTTACCTACAAGCATACCTGAACTCTGAAAGTTAGAGAGCAAAGATTGTCATTTTGATAACCAGAATAGTGTTCAGTTGTAAGACAAGCAGACATAGACAGGTATAATAAGATGCTAAAGAGGATTGACAAAGGAGACGTAGATGCCAGAATTAGGTGGATAGGCCATGCTAAGTTGCCCCTTAGTGTCAGGGGGATTAGCTGGGGTAAATGCATGGAGGTATGGGGATAGGGCCTGGGTGGGATTGTGGTCAGTGCAGGCTCGATGGGCCAAATGGCCTCCTTCTGCACTGTAGATTCTATGATTCATAGAAATCATAGAAACCCTACAGCACAGAAAGAGGCCATTCGGCCCATCGAGTCTGCACCGACCACAATCCCACCCAGGCCCTACCCCCATATCCCTACACATTTACCCACTAGTCCCTCTAACCTACGCATCTCAAGACACTAAGGGCAATTTTAGCATGGTCAATCAACCTAACCTGCACATCTTTGGACTGTGGGAGGAAACCGGAGCACCCGGAGGAAACCCACGCAGATACGAGGAGAATGTGCAAACTCCACACAGACAGTGACCCAAGCCGGGAATCGAACCCAGGTCCCTGGAGCTGTGAAGCAGCAGTGCTAACCACTGTGCTACCGTGCCGCCCCAACCACTGTGCTACCGTGCTGCAGTAGAATTCTATGAATTCTACTGCCCCTCCCGCCACAGAATTGGAGAGGGTGAGGGGCGTTCAACGGAAATGTCTATTGACCTTGGGAAGGATTTTCTGGTCTTGCTCGAGTGAGACCATAAAATCCCATCCAGAATGTTTGTTGGTCATGGTTTTAGGCCAAGGGACAAAATGAGGAGCAATTACTTCACTCAAAGGGCTGTGAATCCGTGGAATTCCCAATCCCAGAGTGCAGTGGATGCCTGACCACTAAATAAGTTTCAGAAAGCGATAGATAGGTTTTTAATTAGTATCGGGGATGAGAGTATATGGGGAATGGGCAGGGAGGTGGAGATGAGGTCGAGATGAGATCAGCCATGATCATATTGAATGGTGGAACAGGCTCGAGGGGCTGAGTGGCCTGCTCCTGTTCCTAGTTCTTATGTTGTTATGTATTCAAGGCAAAAGAAAATTTCAGACTAAACCTTCACCAAGCAACCAGTTGGAGTCTCTGTAAGACCTGTTGCTAGTGGCAGATTGTGTTTCCAACAATGAAAATAAATTCCAGAATCTGCAACTTTGTTCTAGATTTTAAAATGATTCACAGTGCGTAATGTAGGCAACCCAGCATTATAGAATCCTTACAGTGCAGAAGGAGGCCATTCAACCCATTGAGTCTGCACCAACCACAATCCCACCCATAACTCCATGCACTTACCCTAGCTAGTCCCCCTGACACAAAGGGGCAATTTAGCATGGCCAATCCACCTAACCTGCACATCTTTTGGACTAGGGGAGGAAACTGGAGCACCCGGAGGAAATCCATGCAGACATGGGGAGAATGTGCAAACTCCACAGTCACCCAAGACAGGAATCGAACCCAGGTCCCTGGCGCTGTGAGGCAGCAGTGCTAACCATTGTGCCACCGTGCCGCCCTCAAAACAAAGTGAATGAAAAGGCTATCAACCTGGTCCAGCCTCTTGCACCATCACCATATTTTATTTAATTTTTTTTACTCCCTTCTTAAGGTTACAAAGCCAAGGCTCAAAGTGGACTGGACCAGATCAATTCCTTGCTTGCTCCAAAAACCAAATTCAAAATCCAATTGAACCCAATTCATGGTCTCCACATGGGAGGCAAACAAGATCCAAGCTGACAAGACAAGACACGATACCTCACCTTAGGCTTGATCTGATGCTTGATCTTAGCCAAAGGCCAAGAAGCATTATCCTCAAGCTAAACCTTAATATGTGCGCAGGAATCACTTTTTTATTATCTCTCAGGCTTGTGAAGAACTCTTTTGCCTCCCCTCTAAACTACAGGCGACGTCTCTGAGAAGACCAAGAGCCGATCAGATTAGAAATTGGTCTTGCTCTACGCATGGGAAAGATGGCTAAAAAGGCTAAAATTTCCAGCATGCAACTACCCAATGCCCAATCTGTGCCTGCATCATGGCACTGCCATTTTGGCAAAGGCAGATTCGTAAACGCCTTGGGAAACTGCCCAAAACAAACCTTAGTCATGTTTCATTTGCAAATGAGAAGCACAACACCAATTTTTGACCCTCTTACAGAAATTAGCTTTAATTGAATGCAGCAGTTAATGCTTTAGCAGAGTCAAACAAAAGATAAGTTTAAATTTGAAAGTGCTTATTTTTAAAGTTCCAGTCGAGGTCAGAGGAGCGACAATATGTCCCTGACCACACCGTCTCCCCAATCACCACATATCACTACCCCCACCCCTGCTGAACTCCCGCCACACAGTTACCATTCTGACCCCACCACTGAGGACTTCCCTTCCATCTGCTGGCAGCGAGGGAAGGAAGGAAAGAAAGAAAAAAGAAAAATGGAATGAACACTACTTCAGAATTCACAATGCACTCTACAGTGAATGGACTACAACGGTAACAGCAATTGGTATTTATGTAAAATGCCTGTTGGGTCCATTGATTTGTTTGAATAGACGAGGGGACAGCACTGGTAAGAGTTTTAACATGTTTATTTTATTGAAAAGAACTTAAAATTAACATGACAAAAACGAAAAGAAAAAGCGAACTTGGAGACTGGCTTCTACTGCCAGTCCCTGCACTGAACTTGAGCACACTGAACTGGACCTCGAAAACAAACTGAAAACACACGCTGAAATCCAAACTATATTTCAACCTTTATCTCATTAGTGGAAATGTTTTTTGCATGCTGTCTCCATCTTAGAAAAACAATTCTTGCCGCTGCTGTTACGAAAAACTTGCTTGGCTGAATTGTGTACCCTTCAGGAATGCAGTCAACTTCTAGCTAACCTTTGGCCTTCTGATTCTACATGTAGTCAAGCCAGCAGTCAATGTTTTAAGCTGAGCAGAGTTAGTTGCATCGGCAGAAATATCTTAAAATGAAGCATTTGCATAGACTGAAGCAAACAGGGCTAAGCATACATAGGATCTCTCAAAGTTCCAAGGAGGGTTATAAAACAAAATTAGTACAGACAGCAACTGCCTGTACTAATATCACCTGATGTGAGCCACAGGTGATATTAGTACAGACAGTTGCTATCTGGTCAAAGAGGTAGGTCTTAAGGGTCATTATAAAGGAAAAAAAGAGGTGGAGCGGACCAGGGAATGAATTCCAGAGTAGAGTCACCAAACTTTACTGTTATAATGTAGGAAATATGGCAGCCAATTTACACACAGCAAGCTCTCACAATCAATAATTTCACTGTCTCTGGATATTGTCTGTGCATGGGGTCTATTGCTTTGTGATGTCAGTTGAAGGATAAATATTGGCCTAAATCTTTCTCTCCTTGCAGCTTGTCACAATCTCATAGATCCTTAGTCCCACGTTTAGATCCACAAACTTTCCATATCCAAGGACATTGCTTGATTTCAGATCTAAAGTCACAATAAATTCAGATCTACGGCTTTATTTGATTTGACTTATTATTGTCACGTGTATTAGTATACAGTGAAAAGTATTTTTTCTTACGTGTTATACAGATAAGGCATACCGTACATAGAGAAGGAAAGGAGAGCGTGCAGAATGCAATGTTACAGTCATAGCTGGAGTGCAGAGAAAGATCAACTTAGTGCGATGTAGGTCCATTCAAAAATCTGATGGCAGCAGGGATGAAGCTGTTCTTGAGTCGGTTGGTACATGATCTCAGACTTTTGTGTCTTTTTCCCGACGGAAGAAGGTGGAAGAGAGAATGTCTGGGGTGCACGGGGTCCTTAATTATGCTGGCTGCTTTGCCGAGGCAGCGGGAAGTATAGACAGAGTCAAATGGATGGGAGGCTGGTTTGCGTGATGGACTGGGCTACATTCATATCAAGAGTGGCCGATCAAAATTTTCTTTCATTCCAGAATATCTGCAGAGATTATCAACAATGTTGATTCACTCCACAACCTTCTGCGTCAGATAATCTTAACACCAGGAACCCTATGTCTTGGATGCACCATTTGCTGAAGATAAATGTCAGCCTATGGGCCATCTTGCTTTAACAACAACAACAACTTGCATTTAGATAGCACCTTTAGCATCGTAAAACATCCCAAAGCACTGCACAAAATTTGACCAAGTCCCGTAAGGAATAAATAGGATAGATGACCAAAAGCTTGGGGAGGTAAAGTAGGTTTTCAGAAGTCAGCACGGTGGCACAGTGACACAATGGTTAACACTGCTGCCTCACAGCTCCAGCGACCTGGGTTCGATTCCCTGCTTAGGTCACTATCTGTGTGGAGTTTGCATGTTCTCCCCATGTCTGCGTGGGTTTTCTTCGGGTGCTCTGGTTTCCTCCCACTGTCCAAAGATGTACAGGTCATTTGCATTGACCATGCTAAATTGCCCCTTAAAGTCCTGGGATGCGTAGGTTAGAGGATTAGAGGGTAAATATGTGGGGTTACGGGCCTAAGTGGGATTGTTGTCGGTGCAGACTCGATGGGCCGAATGGCTTCCTTCTGCACTGTAGGGTTTCTATGATTCTATGAAATCTTATAAGATGTAGAGAGGTTCACGGAGGTAATTCCAGAGCTTAGGACCCAGGCATCTGAAAGAACAATGACCAATGGTGCAGTGATGAAAATCAAACGCATTAACAAAAATAAGATGGCAAAATCAAAACAAAGAGATGTTTCCATGCACACTCTAGTTTAATGTGGAGTTCGGCTGTTGGTGCTTGGGCATGGCTTGTACTGGGTCACTAGTATGTGACCTTACCTGCCAAAGGTTTCAGGCTGTTTGTCAGCGTGGCCACAGAGGTGGGAAATCTGCCCTGGTTTCTGGGCACGAGGGTTGCAAAGCTGTTTCTACATGGCACTCTCCACATGGAGATCTGTGGTAGCCAGTGCAAGAAACAGCGAACCTCTCCAGCCAGAGTGAAGAATCCTCACTGAGTCACACAGGACAGGATTTTCCCCCATAGGTTTCTGCACCGTGCCATCAGACTCAAATGGAGTTGAGTTGGATTGAGCCTGGGGTGGTGGGTGTGAGGGGCAGCATGTCAGGTCAGGCTGGGTCGGGCCTTGGGTAGACAATTTGAGTCAGGCAGGGTTGGGCCTGAACGCAGGGGGAGGATGGGAGGAAGGATGGGTCGGGCCTTTTCGGGAATGGGAGGGGTGAGAAATCAAGCTGGGACAGGCTGAGTTGGGCCGAGGGGTGAGGGGTCAGGCTATGTCAGGTCATGTCGGGTCAGGCCTGTTGGATCAACTGGGGAGGTGGGGGGGGGAGACTTGTTGAATCAGGCCTGTAAGCTGTAAATGGGGGGGGGGGGGGGGGGGGTGGAGGGAATCTGCTTGGATAGGGTTGGATAGGGCCTGGGGTTTGGGGAGTGATCAGGTTGGGCCTAGATCTGTCAGATCAGGTCAGAGGGGTTCAGGTCAGGGGGCAGATAGTCTGGGGGAGGGGTGGGGGGTGTGGGTACCGTGTGAATGGGAGGAATCCCTTGACGGTCATGGATTAGTCGGGGCTGGTAACTGGAGCACCCGAAGGAAACCCACACAGACACGGAAGAATATGCAAACTCCGCACAGACAGTGACCCGAGGCCGGAATTGAATCCACGTCCCTGGCGCTGTGAGGTAGCAGTGCGAACCACTGTGCCACCGTGCCGCTCTGAGGGAAGAAAAAATGTACACTTTCCTGATGGTATATTTACAGTAAAATATACTTGTATCTATAAATAGGAAAGCCTGGCGGAGTTTTATTCAAGAGCATGAGTTGTGGTGCAATAGATAATAAAGCAATGCACAACATTGTAAACCTTACAGTTGAAACAGTTTTCAAACAACACAGGCTATTAAACTGTCCCGCAAGAAAGGTTAAGCAAGAAGGCACAAGTCTGTGACTGTTCACCCGCTAAATAAATGGAAATCCTTTCTCTTTTATTTGGGAGAAGATTATTGCGGTACTCTGTGTTGTTTCAGTGACATAGTACGGGGCTTTGGTGTATTGGTTTTCAACCTTTGTTTTGCAAAGCCATCGCTGTCAACAAGTGTTACAGTGTACTTTGCATTGAGTTTACTGTCCTCCACTGGGAATTCATATTCATCCTCAGTGCTTAGTGATGGGTAAAAAGGGAAGAGGCAGTCATGTGCCATTTTCTTTTTTTACATAAACTTGTTACCATAGGAACATGCGCTATTAGTAGGTGGTGTCCTTTTCATCACGGACTAAAGTTCTAATAATTCTAAAGGATAAAACAGAATGCTGTAACTTTATCTCACTTGATCTGCCACATGCAGTAATTTCTCAGAAACCTGATCAGCATTTGAGACAACAACCTTTTTTTTTTGGGAAAAAAAAGGGCTTTGAAAAATCTATTCATTTTTGTAGACCGATAATTTTATAATAATGAGTCATAAAAAATGAGAAAGAAATAGCATCCACTCGCAATAGTCAAGTCAAAATGTTGCAAATTAATAAAACTTTCTCCCATTCACCTGGTTGGCGCAAAATTGAAACGTTCTATAAAGTAACTACAAAAAAGAACAGCTGCAGTGCTATTATTCGATTAATATAATTTACGCTTATCAATTTTTCATTACATAGTAACATTCCAAGCGATTAAATTTTTATGATATTAATGTATTAATATTTCCCCATGAGATGTAGACCATGAAAAATTAATCGAGTCAGCCAGAGAGATGAGACATGTCGTTTGTTGACTGGGCAACTGACTTCATCACACTTAACTAATCTTTCATATATATTTTCACAAAAGCAAAATGGTTGTTTTTACTTGATTTTTCAACAATTTTACTCTTTCAAACTAGTTCCACCTACAGCGCTTCCAACAGAATTCACCAATGCCAATGCGAAAAATTTTAGTAGACTTTGGCGCTAATTTTTATTTCCGGAATCGGTTGCATTCTTGGACACACGCATCTCCATCAAGGACGGTCACCTCAGCACTTCACTGTACCGCAAGCCCACGGGTAACATCACGATGCTCCACTTCTCCAGCTTCCACCCTAAACACGTTAAAGAACCATCCCCTACGGACAAGCCCTCCGTATACACAAGATCTGCTCAGATGAGGAGGATCGCAACAGACACCTCCAGATGCTGAAAGATGCCCTCAAAAGAACAGGATATGGCGCTCGACTCATCGATCGACAGTTCCGATCAGCCACAGCGAAAAACCGCACCGACCTCCTCAGAAGACAAACACGGGACACGGTGGACAGAGCACCCTTCATCGTCCAGTACTTCCCCGGAGCAGAGAAGCTACGACATCTTCTCCGGAGCCTTCAACATGTCATTGATGAAGACGAACATCTTGCCAAGGCCATCCCCACACTCCCACTTCTTGCCTTCAAACAACCGCACAACCTCAAACAGACCATTGTCCGCAGCAAACTACCCAGCCTTCAGGAGAACAGTGACCACGACACCACACAACCCTGCCACAGCAACCTCTGCAAGAAATGCCGGATCATCGACATGGGTGCCAGCATCTCACGTGAGAACACCATCCACCAGGTACACGGTACATACACTTGCAACTCGGCCAACGTTGTCTACCTGATACGCTGCAGGAAAGGATGTCCCGAGGCATGGTACATTGGGGAGACCATGCAGATGCTACGACAACGGATGAATGAACACGGCTCGACAATCACTACTTCAGCGGTCATGGGCATTCGGCCTCTGATCTTCAGGTAAGCGTTCTCCAAGGTGGCCTTCATGACGTACGACAATGCAGAGTCGCTGAGCAGAGACTGATAGCCAAGTTCCGCACGCATGAGGATGGCCTCAACCGGGATCTTGGGTTCATATCACACTATCTGTAACCCTCACGACTTGCCTGGGCTTGCAAAATCTCACTAACTGTCCTGGCTGGAGACAATACACATCTCTTTAACCTGTGCTTAAGCCTCTCTCCACTCACATTGTCTGTACCTTTAAGACTTGATTACCTGTAAAGACTTGCATTCCAACCATTATTTTATAAATTGAGTTTGTGTCTTTATATGCCCTGTTTGTGAACAGAACTCCCACTTACCTGACGAAGGAGCAGCACTCTGAAAGCGAGTGGATTTTGCGACTAAATAAACCTGTTGGACTTCAACTTGCTGTTGTGAGACTTCTTACTGTGTTTACCCCAGTCCAACGCCGGCATCTCCACATCATGGCTAATTTTTGTCAGTTATAAGTCTTTAAGAACTTATGCAAGTCGATCCAAAAGTATAAATGCAAATTGCCAATTCTGATATGTTAAATAAATGCAAAGTCGCCATAGTCCCAGAGGCTGATTGGTGGTGATTTTAACCTGAGGATCACCACACCTCAGGCGAGGGGCAAGGTTGAGAAGGCGGGGCCTTCATGAATAACCTCAACCAGTACGGGAATTGAACCCGTGCTGTTGGCATCGCTCTGCATCACAAACCAGCTGCCCAGCCAACTGGATTAACCGACTCCCCATCTAACAGCAAGCATGAAGCTGTCAGATTGTTGTTAATACCCAACTGGTTTACTAAAGTTCTTTACGGAAGGAAACCTGCCATCTTCTGGCATAAATGTGACTCCAGTCCCATGCTAACGTGTTTGTTTCTTAACTGATCTCCAAAATGGCTTAGGTAGCCACTTAGTTATGGACAACACGTGATGGGCAATAAATGCTGACCTTGTCAGAAATGATCACATCCCGAGAATGAATGAAACGAGATGCATGGCGCTGATTGCTAAGTTGCCTGCATGCAAGTTGAAGTCTCTCATTACCTTGTGTAATTTCTGTGTTTTGGTTTATTTACGCACATATGGACAGGGCTCTTTGGAGTAACTGGAAATGGAGCCAAGACGAATACAATATATTAATCAACATTCACAGGGAAATGTGAGGACTTGAATTCATAATCAATAAGGGTATAACAGATTGTCATCGCCAGACTGGAGGCAATCAGTGAGACGTAACTGGGATCACAAGATTCAACTTGCCTGCCCTGTTTTTGGAAACCACATTTTTGAGCACTCCACCCTTTCAATTTATTAGTCACAAATTCAGGCCGGTCATTCATTTTGTCAAATATCACCACTTTCCCCTTAAGCCAGTGGTTCACAAACTTTTTTCACTGGGCCGCACTTTTGGAATAAAAATTTGCTCGTGCCACACCGAATTTATTGTTGATAAGAAATACATTCAAAAACAAAAAAAACAACTCCTAGCAGCGCTTGATTCATCACATAGAACACAACTACTTTATAATATGATCATGGGACATCCAGGAAGTATAAAACAATGCTTGTTTAAACCATGTTTAATTGTTTCTTTGATTGTCCTTGAATCTTCCCGCCACACTTGCCATCCTCTCTCGCCGCACCAGTGTGGCGCGCCGCACCCTTTGGGAACCACTGCCTTAAGCAGTCTGAGCACCTTACTTGTATGTGAGGAAAATCCGAATTAGGAGCAGGAGTAGGCCACTCGGCCCCTCGAGCCTGTTCTGCTATTAAATGTGATCGTGGCTGATCTGATTATTTGATTTGATATATTATTGTCACATGTATAGGGATGCAATGAAAAATATTGTTTCTCGTGTGCTATACAAAGCATAGAGTTCATAGAGTACATAGGGGAGAAGGAAAGGAGAGGGTGCAGAATATAGTGTTACAAATATAGCTAAGGTGCAGAGAAAGATCAGCTGAAGAGAAGGTAGGTCCATTCAAAAGTCAGATGGCAGCAGGGAAGAAGCTGTTCTTGAGTCGGTTGGTACATGACCTCAGACTTTTGTATCTTTTTCCCGATGGAAGAAGGTGGAAGAGTGTATGTCTGGGATGCATGGAGTCCTTGATTTATGCCAGCTGCTTTTCCGAGGCAGCGGCAAGTATAGACAGTCAATGGGTGGGAGGCTGGTTTGCGTGATGGACTGGGCTATGTTCACAACCTTTTGTAGTTTCTTGCGGTCTTGGGCAGAGCAGGAACTTGAACTCCACATTCCTGCCTATCCCCAATAACGTTATATCCCCTTGCTTATCAAGAATCTATCCACCTCTGCCTTAAAGATACTCAAAGACCCTGCTTCCACCACATTTTGAGGAAGAGAGTTCCAAAGATTCACAACCATTGGGGAGCAAATCTTTCTCCTTGTCTCTGTGATGAATAGCCCATTATTTGTAAACCCCTAGTTCTAGTTCTTTCCACCAAAGGAAATGACCTCGCCACATCCACCCTGTCAAGGGCTCTCAGGGTCTTATATATTTTGATCAATCCACCTCTTATTCTTCTAAACTCCAGCGGATGCAAGCTTAGCCTATTCAACCTTTCCTCATAAGGCAACCTACCCATTCCAGGCATTTGTTCAGTAAACTGTTTTCAATGCATTTACATCCTTCCTTAAGTAAGGAAACCCTCACAGCCCTCTGGCTTCTCACTGTTGGTTGCAGAGAATAGTGTCTTACCACCAATAGCCCCCAAAGCCCCTCCCCCCCCATCCACCCACCCCCACTACCACTACATCTACATTCCTTTTCCTACATTCCTCTCCCACTTTCATCAACACAGGTTGCAAGCATCTTAAACCTGTCTGACAATTGCAAAGCGTGAGTCTCCTCCGCTGCTGTCTGCTCAGTCGCTTTACCTGCCTCACTCACGGTCACACACCCCTGTCCCTCATCGCTGACCAAAACAGTTGACCCCATTCTAAGGGGTGTGACCACCTTCTGGAACGAAGTGTCCAGGTATTTCTCCCCTTTCCTCATGTTGTCCAGGATCTTCAGTTCAGCTTGTAGATCAATAATCCAGATCCAGAAGTCCTCTGGAGCTTACACTTTCTACAGACATTTTTGTTCTGGTTTGCATTGGCATCCAGGAATTTCCACATTCTACAGCTGCAACACAACACCTGTCCTGCCATTGTTACTTATGTTATTCAGTTAATTTAGTTTAATTATTTTTTAAAATTAACTTAGAATAATTCCTATGTGTGCTACAATTAACCAAGTCCGGAGTTTTACCGGCACGCCTGCCCCAATTCCGGAGGCGGGCGAGGCTCGGAGAATGGCATTCTCCGTTGGCCTCGGGTGGGATCGTAGGAACCTCAGGCGGACGTGCCGGTAAAATTCCACCCTGTATTTGTTAAATGCTGGTACCACAATCAGCTAAGAGCTATCCATTTTTTAACTGGCTCACCAACTGCCTCTTTCTGCTGCACCAAAGTAAGAAAAAAGGAGGAAAACCTTCCCCACCCCTTCCCTTCAACAAACTCCCCACTCACCAAACTCGTATCAGCTTGCTCTGTTTGCAATCTACACCCAGTAATTTACACTCTCATATATCCACTTGTCCCCAGGGATGCAACAGTTGAACCACCCCTGAAAAAAGGTCACAGACCTGAAACATTTACTCTGCTTCCCTCTCCATTGATGCTGTCAAACCTGCTGAGTGTTTGCAGCATTTTCCATTTTATTAATCAGGCCATTGAGTACAAGAATAAGGAGGTCAGGTTGAACTTGTATAAAGCACTTAGTTAGGTCTCATTAGGAGCACTACATTTAAGTTGAAGTGTATTTATTAATGTCACAGATAGGCTTACATGAACACTTCAATGAAGTTACAGTGAAAATCCCCTAGTTGCCACACTCCGGCGCCTGTTCGGGTACACTGAGGGAGAATTTAGCATGGCCAATGCACCTAACCAGCACGTCTTTTGGATTCAGTTCTGGCTGCCATATTTGAGGAAGGATGTGAAGGCATTGGAGAGAGTACAGAGGAGATTTACAAGAATGATTTCAGGGATAAAGAACTGTAGCTGTGAGGATAGATAGTTGGGTCTGTTTGCATTGAGGAAAAGAAGGTTCCGAGGAGACTTAATAGAAGTATTTATGATCCTGAGGGGATCTTGAACTGTTCCCTCTCAAGAAAGGATCAAGAACTAGAGGTTGGAGTCTGGAATGAACTTCCTAAGAGGGTGGCGGAGGCAGGTTAGCTTGATTTGGATTGCTATATGAAAAGGAATAACGTGCTAGGTTACGGGGACGAATCAGGAGGGTGGGTCTAGGTAGAATGCTATTTCAACGAGCCAGTGCAGACTTGATGGGCTGAATGGTCTCTTTCAGCACTGTGACTTCCTACCATGCTCCCACCTGCCCTGTCCTCTCCACAGTTTTATTCTTGGATGGATGAGGCCTAGACTAGCCAGCCCACCCTGGCCCCAATCAAAGCCCTTAAGTGTCCAATTATCGAAGACTTATGGGCCACGTCCCACCCAGCCCCAATTTTCAGGCCGGCGGGAAGCATGCAGGGGCAGAGGGAAGCCCAAAAATTAACCCTGTTCAGGCCTGGGGTGGAAGGGGGGGCGGGGGGGTAAAGGTGGGGGAGCTTCCATCAACAGCCTCCAAAAGGCTGTACCCCTGCTTCCTCCCACCGCTGCCCAGCCACCTCTCCGTCGATACCCCAAGCGTCCTCTGTCCAACTCTCTAGGCCTTACCTACCCTCCCCACCTTGAGATCCCCAGAATTTAGCTGGTCCTGGACTCCCATGACTTAGGTCCTGGGCACTGCCTGCAGACCCAGTGTTGTCCACTGTGGCTTCTGGCACTGTGGAGACTAGGGGGCTGACAGTCTGTCATATTGGCTGGCAGCTGCATGAGGCAGGACTACCTCCAGTCAATGAATGCTCACTGGAGGGTGAAAGGGCTACAGAACAGCTGGAATGGGTGGGGATGAGTTTGCCGCCCACTCCTCAGACGGTGGGAGCTGTAACTCTGGCATTCAAATATCATGGCCAATGTGTTGAATACACATTCACCAACTTTATTGGATACAACTTAAGTTAGGGCAATTGTATAAAAATAATGAAGATGCTACATTGGTTCCACTTCAACAGATTTTTTATTTGCAAAAGTATACTTGGAATACTGTGTACAGTTCTGGTCACCCTATTAGAGAAAGGATATTATTAAACTAGAAAGAGTGCAGAAAAGATTTACTAGGATGCTACTGGGACTTGATGGTTTGAGTTATAAGGAGAGGCTGGATAGACTGGGACTTTGTTCCCTGGAGCGTAGAAGGCTGAGGGGTGATCTTATAGAGGTCTATAAAATAATGAGGGGCATAGATCAGCTAGATAGTCAATATTTTTTCCCAAAGGTAGGGGAGTCTAAAACTAGAGGGCTTAGGTTTAAGGTGAGAAGGGAGAGATACAAAAGGGTCCAGAGGGGCAATTTGTTCACACAGAGGGTGGTGAGTGTCTGGAACAAGATGCCAGAGGCAGTAATAGAGGCGGGTACAATTTTGTCTTTTAAAAAGCATTTAGACAGTTACATGGGTAAGATGGGTATAGAGGGATGTGGACCAAATGCAGGCAATTAGGACTAGCTTCGGGGTTTAAAATAAAAGGGGGTAGCATGGACAAGTTGGACCGAAACGCCTGTTTCCATGCTGTAAACCTCTATAACTCTATACTTTATTCATATAAAATCTAACGACACATTATAAAAACATTTCAAATCGCTACAACAGTAAAGTGCAATGATATTCACATTTTCCCCAGAGGTGAACATGCACTTTGAGCAACTTCAATTCAGCAATGGAAACATTTCATACATTTCAATTGTCATGTGAGTGTACCTTTAAGAAAGGTTTTTGTTTTAAAAATCATGTAGCTTACAGCTTCAGTGATGTCTTTGGGGGTGGAGCTAAGCTGTGGCAGCCAGGCGATAGGGCTTTCAATTTCATTTGTGGCAGTCAGGTGAAAAGGGTTTTCTCCTTTGGGTTTTCAGTTTCATTTTGGGCAGTATTGGAAGCAGTTTAGCAGCAAGCTCGGAAGCAGTTTAGCAGCAAGCTTAGAAGCAGTCTTTCTCTCTCCCTGTTCTTCTCTCTGTTTGGCTCTGAAACTATTATCAGTTAGCTGAAGGAGAGGCTTACTGCCATTCTGCCTTAAAGAAGCTGTGTTTTGGGAAACAGGTTCGACTACAACCTCTTCTGAGTTTCTTGCACAAGGGATTTTCAGCATTCAACCCAGGAGGCGGGATTCCTGTAACAAGTGGGCATTAACCTATGCTGTGTTGTGCTTATTTGGAGGGGTTTGTGCATTGGATGTTGGCTTTGGTTGGAACACATTCAAGATATTTCCTTTAGAGTTATACATTATCATAGTTGTTATGTTTCTTGTTTGTAATTGTTAGAAGTTCTTGCTAAGTGTCTTACTGTACATGTCAACAATATTCTTAATTAAACTTTGTTTTTGATAAAAGCTCCCCGTGGGTCACTTGACTCACACCTGAAGTGAAACCTCTCATGCTCATCCTAGCCAAATTCAACGTAAAGCGTTACAGGTCAGGCAAGCTTCATAGAACACCTGACTTGTAACACAATATTTTCATTACAAGGAGTCCAATTCTTTTCAAACTACATATATCAGTCACTTTGCACTCTGTGGTCCCACTTCAGTAGATTTTTAAAAAAAATTTACTCCATCCTTAAAGTTACAAAGTCAATGCTCAGAGTGGACCGGTCAAACCCTTAATCCATCTTCTTGCTTGTTCCAAAAACCAAATTCCAAATGAATCCAATTCAAGGTCCCCATAAAAGAGACAAACAAGATCCAAGCTGACAAGATAAGGCATTGCACCTCATCTTGGACTTGATCAGACACTTGGGCCACAATCTTACCGGCCATTCATGCCACGCTCCCCCTGCAGCGAGGTTGGAGAATTTGGCGGCCAGTCAAATCTCCGCTCACTGTGGAAGGATGGGGAAATCCCACTGGTGTGAGCAGTGGTAAGATTCCAGCCTTGATGTTAGCCAAAAGGCCGAGAAGTGATTAGCAGATCATTTTGCCTAATTTAAAGAAGATGATTTTAAACTACTGTCCACCTCTTTACTTCAGCAAACGTTTGTTCCTCATAAAAATACTGACTAATATTTTTTCGGTCACAAACCTCAGTTTGTGTTTCTTTTCATCTCTCATATTCATTGACAATCAGAGACCAAAGCATTTTTCAACACAAAAGCGTGAGAGGTTAAGGAATTGTTTGTTGTTCAGACACTGGGAAAGAAAACATTTGATTAGCATATGAATCAACATTCTCTGTCTTTTGATCCACATGCTAAATGGCACTTGCCTGAAAAGTCTCCTCAACGCAAACATCCTAAAACATCTCATACCTAGATTCTCTCTGTGAAAAATTGGTAAATATATGCCTGAAGCCTGAAAATATCACATTTTGATTTTAGTAGAGAAATCTTTTTGATAAATTGAAGAGAGCATTAAAAGCTTTTGGATTATCGGTGGTAATAATAGTCCAAAAGTACCAAATGTCCCTGTGTGATATTCAAATTCTACCATCAGATATTCTCAGACTTCAGTTGAAGAATTGGATAACCAACTGACAGTTAATAGTAATTATGGATAGTCATTCTTTCCATCTTCAGTCATTTCTCACCTTCTGCTTTTGACTAAAGTTGATTATTTAACCATCACAATGATGGTCCATCTGCATCTGGAAGCTTGGTCTGATGATAACTTTAGAATTTCCTAAAACTTCAGATAAAAGAGTTGACAGAGCTTATGTCTTTCTGACAGAATCAGCTCAAAGATGGATAACACGCTGAAATGTTCAGCAAGGGATACATGCTGCCTTATCAATGATCTTATTCCTTCACTGACCCTACAAATTTCATCTGTACAGAGCTCCAGATGATAATCGGAGATTATGCATTAATCGAAGATAATGCATTATCTTGTAATTGAGTTTGTGTCTATATATCCCCTGTTTGTGAACCCAACTCTTCACTCAACTGATGAAGGAGCAGCGCTCCGAAAGCTCATGCTACCAATTAAACCTGTTGGACTTTAACCTGGTGTTGTGAGACTACTTACTGTACTCAAGAATGATCATCAATTCAGCTCCAAACGTTGGATGCTCTTGTTAGGAAATAGATATATTTTTGAGAATGATAATGTTCAAAAGCATTCAGATCCATTCACTTCTAGGAACGGCACAGTGGTTAGCACTGCTGCCTCACAGCTCCAGAGACCTGGGTTCAAATCCCAGTCCACTCCCGGTGTGGAGTTTGCAAGATCTCCCCATGTCTGCGTGGGTTTCCTTCGGGTGCTCCAGTTTCCTCCCACAGTCCAAAGATGTACGGGTTAGGTTGATTGGCCATGCTAAGTTGCCCCTTAGTGTCACAGGATGCATAGATTAGAGGGATTAGCGGGGTAAATATGTGGGGTTAGGGCCTGTGTGGGATTGTTGTTGTTGAGGCTCGATGGGCTGAATGGCCTCCTTCTGCACTTTAGGGATTCTATGATTCTTTCTCATTAAGACCATTAAAGAACAGAATCTTACAGCTCTTATGGAGACCATTTCACCTACCATGTCCATTCTTCGAAAGAGCAACCCAGTAGGTCCCACCACCCGCCTTCCCCCCACCTTTCCCCACTTTCTTGCAATTTGTTTTCTTTTCAACTCTTTATCAAGTTCCCTTTTGAAAGCTCCTGTTGAATCTGCTTCCACCACCTTTCAAGCAGTGCATTCCAGATCATAATTCGCCGCCAAGAAAACCTTCTTCTCATCTCCCCTATTGCAGTATCATGAGCACTAACACGTTTGAGGGGGAAAAAGAGATTTTCTATTCCTCATTCTGCATTGCTGTAATGATGAACTGTGGAGACGGAAAATGGAGGGGAACTTTATTTTGGAGCGGTTGTCCTCATTGAGTTTGATTGGCAATGTCCATGACAAAATTCTGGAAAAGTTCGGAATTGAGTTTATAAAATTTCTCTCTATTTCCTCTCTTTTTCAATGCTCTCTCTTTTATGACGTATTAAGAGTTTATAATTATTATAATCTTGGCTATCTCAAAATTAAAATGATAATTTTTAGTTTTAAACAAAACCCTAAAATTACAATATGGACGGCACAGTGACACAGTGGTTAGCACTTCTTCCTCACAGCTCCAGGGACCCGGTTTCAATTCCCGGCTTGGATCACTGTCAGTGTGGAGTTTGCACGTTTTCCCCGTGTCTGCGTGGGTTTCCTCCGGGTACTCTGGGTTCCTCCCACAGTCCAAAGGTGTGCGGGTTAGGTGCATTTGCCATCCTAAATTGCCCCTTAGTGTCCTGGGATGCACGTAGGTTATGGTGATAGGGCCAAGGTGGGATTGTTGTCAGTGCAGACTTGATGTGCTGAATGTTTGCACTGTAGGGTTTCTATGATTCTATGAATAAGAGTCCTTGAAGAAACAACTAAATCCGTCTGAAAGTTGAAGAATACACCAACATTATATGAAAACTGAGGACTTCAGTAATTAGATTTAAAACTCCTGGTAAGTTTTTATAATAGTTATGTCTGCACCTAACATAGTCAGATAAAATCATTCTATATCACGCTCGCACTGAATATAAAACTACCCACGTTCTTTCTAATGTCACCAAAAAACGTTTGACAACAATTCCCAACTTTTGTGAAAAGGAATTGGAAGCTTCTGATACATTCTATATCTGCAATACATACCAGCTGCTTTTGCCTTCCATGGATATGGATATTAGTTGGAATTAAGGTCAAAGGGTAGATATTCTATTTTAGGAACAATTGTGTCACCTTCAACTGTAATCACAGCATCCCACCAGTGATGAAGGTTTAATGTGTAGAATGGAGATTACTAGGTGATTTGAGAAAGGCACATAGTCTTGAAACAATGAGACAGAGGGCATAGAAACACATGGGGAGTGAAATTCCATGTGATAGGCACCAAGAGGTGGTAACAAATCAGCAACTTGTCTTACACACAAATTTTCAACGATTAAGGGGTCTCAAGTGAGGTGAGGTAGATACGAGATGAAATGGAAGAGATGTAGGACAATGAACACTAGAAACCATTTCATAGAGAGAGTTGAGGCTCTGACACATCACAGGAGATGGTGATTGAAGCAGAGACATTGTCAACATTTAAGAATAGGCCAGATAAGTGGTTGAGGGGCAAGGAATAAAGGCAGGTATGTGAGATTAGGACGACTGTTTGTATGGCGGCTTAACATTGAGATGAGCCGAATGGCCAATTTCCATCTATCTATTGGGTATTGTCGCATAATGGTGATGTTACCGGCCTAATAATCCAGAAACTGAGATCAAATGGCAGCTTGGGAATTTAAATTTAGTTAATCAAATAAATCTGGAATTAAAAAAACTACTATTAGTAATGATGACCATAAAACTATTGGATCATCATAAAAACACATCAGTGGGTGGCACGGTGGCACAGTGCTGCCTCACAGTGCCAGGGACCCGGGTTAGATTCCCGGCTTGTCTGTGCGGAGTCTGCATGTTCTCCCCGTGTCTGCGTGGGTTTCCTCCGGGTGCTCCAGTTTCCTCCCACAGTCCAAAGATGTGCTGGTTAGGTGCATTGGCCATGCTAAATTCTCCCTCAGTGTGCCCAAACAGGCATGTGGGGACTAGGGGATTTTCACAGTAACCTCATTGTATGTGTTAACGTAAGCCTGCTTGTGATGCTAATGAAAATAAACCTATAAACCTATCAGATTCACAAATGTCCTCAAAGGAAGGAAATCTGCCATTCTTACCTCATCCTCGCCTATGTGTGACTCCTGACCCATATCAATGTGACTGAGTCTTAACTGCCCTCTGAAATGGCCTAGCAAGCTTCTGTTGCATACGGACGGGCAGTAAATGCTGGTGTTGCCAGCACCACTCACTTTACGTGAGTCCAACCGTGTGACATTTTGATCGCTTTGCTTTATTACAGAAGTAAGTGCAAACCATGCTGTGCTTAGTCTGCCAGAGAATGATAACCATGATGTGGAGATGCCGGTGTTGGACTAATGTGGACACAGTAGGAAGTCTCACCACACCAGGTTAAAGTCCAACAGGTTTATTTGGAATAACTCATCTGATGAAGGAGCAGCGCTCTGAAAGCTCGTGATTCCTTTTGGACTTTAACCTGGTGTTGTGAGACTTCTTGCAGAGAATGATGAGAAACACCACATCCTCGGCTCTCCCGTGAGAAACGACATCAGACATGTATTGGTGTTATTTTGCAAAGATTTGTGTGATATTAGAATTAAAGATGTTTAATCATCACAAGCATGGATGCTACTATTCATACTTCAGAAATGATTGATCCAAATACAGATCCAGGATCCATCACATCCTCAAACATCAGCACATCATGGGAATGATCATTTATTTCCACAAATTAACACGAAAAATATTTACTCATAGTTATACATGACCATGTGTGCATATGTACAGGTGTGGACAGAGATGTGTTAATTCATATCTGCATAAAACATATATAATTATCTGTGAAATAGATCTGGCTGGATGTATAGATCTACATATGTATGTGAGTGTGGCTGCGAGTGTGTTTATGTGGGATCTGTGTGTACGAGCATGTTTGGGTATGTATATGTGAGTGTGAATGTGTGTGTGTGTGAGAGAGAGAGTGTGCGGGTATATGTGTATGTGTGAGTATCGGTGTGTGTGTGTGTGAGAGAGTATGTGGGTATATGTGTATGTGTGAGTATCGGTGTGTGTGTGTGTGTGTGGGAATGTATGTGTGAGAGTTGGTGTGTGTGTAAGTGAGCGTATATGCATGTGTGAGAGGGAGCGTGTGGTGCGTGAGAGAGTGTGTGTGTGAATATGGGGTATTGTGTGTGTGTGTATGAGAGATTGTGGGGGGGTATGTGTGAGAATAGGGGTTGCGCGTGTGTGTGTGTGTGTGTGCGTGTGTTGGGGTGGGGGAAGTGGGGGGAAAGGGTGTTGTATTATGGCCTTGAAATTCCACAAGAATCTTCCCAAATTGCTGCTAATATCATCAGCAAAAAATGTATAAATGGCTGTTTCAGCCCCGTAAACCTTTGTCCAAGTGTTCTTCTGGTCGGCCAGAGTTGCATCAGGAATGTCAGTGCTGATTACTTCATTGGCAACTAATTATACTGGAAGAAAAGCATTTATTTCCTACTAAAATAAAGCTCAGTTGGCTGGACGGCTGGTTGTTGCTGCTGCAGAGAGACACCAACAGCGAAGGTTCAATTCCCGCACCAGCTGAGGTTATTCATGAAGCACCTCCTTCTGTCTGTGTGGAGTTTGCACGTTCTCCTCATGGTGTGTGGGTTTCCTCCCACAGTGCAAAGATGTGCGGGTTAGGTTGATTGGCCATGCTAAATTGCCACTTAAGGTCAGGGGGGGTCTAGCAGGGTAAATGTGTGGGGTTACAGGGATAAGGGATGGGTGGGATTGTGGTCAGTGCAGACTCAAATGGCCTCCTTCTGCATTGTAGGGAATCTATTAATAATAAGGGTGGCACAGTGGTTAGCACTGCTGCCTCGCAGTGCCAGGAACCCGGGTTCAATTCCGGTCTCAGTCACAGTCTGTGTGGAATCTGATTTGATTTATTAGGGGCGGCACGGTAGCATGGTGGTTAGCACTGCTGCTTCACAGCTCCAGGGACCTGGGTTCGATTCCCGGCTCGGGTCACTGTCTGTGCGGAGTCTGCACATTCTCCCCGTGTCTGCGTGGGTTTCCTCCGGGTGCTCCGGTTTCCTCCCACAGTCCAAAGATGTGCGGGTTAGGTTGATTGGCCAAGCTAAATTGCCCCTTAGTGTCCCGGGATGCGTAGATTAGAGGGATTAGTGGGTAAATATGAGGGTTAGAGGGATTAGCAGGTAAATATGTAGGGATACGGGGACAGGGCCCGGGTGGGACTGTTGGCGGTGTGGACTCGATGGGCCGAATGGCCTCTTTCTGCACTGTAGGGTTTCTATGGTTTCTTAACCTTGCCCCTTGCCTGAGGTGTGGTGACCCTCAGGTTAAATCACCACCAGTCAGCTCTCCCCCTCAAAGGGGAAAGCGGAGAGCAACCTCTGGTCATCTGGGACGAAGGGGCTTTCAAATGCCAAAGCATATTTCAGATCAGTGTTTAGACACACGCAGTGTTCTGGGATTACAGGCTCACTTCATATTCTTTCTCACTGTGGAGAAATAACAGGTAGTGCTTTCAGGAGGTGACTGTACGATCTGCATTGTAATGCAACAGAATGTGCAGTCAGGGGAATACAAAATCACTTATCAAGAATAAAAAAGCTCGCGTTAGTTGGTTCAGGGATCATAGAATCCATACAGTACAGAAGGAGGCCATTCGGCCCATCGAGCCTGCACCGAACACAATCCCACCCAGGCCCCATTCCCATAATGCCACATATTTACCCTGCTAATCCCCCTGAAACTAGGGTCAATTTAGCATGGCCAATCCACCTAATTCGCACATCTTTGGACTGTGGGAGGAAACCGGAGCACCCGGAGGAAACCCACGCAGACACGGGGAGAATGGGCAGGCTCCACACAGTCACCCAAGCCAGGAATCGAACTCGGGTCCCTGGCGCTGTGAAGCAGCAGTGCTAACCATTGTGCCACCGTGCCGCCTGAAGACTGAAGCAAGCCAAAATGTCCCCTTCCTGTTCACTTAACAGAAATATTAATTTCACAGACATTCACTTAAGTGGTGTGAATTGTGAAGCTGGATTTGACTGTCACTCAGGACTCTCTAGCAGAGAATGGCCTTTCCACATCTACATAAATGCTTCCAGCGTTCCATGTGTATCAGACTTGAAATCACTGGTGGACTTTGCTGCAGGTAGTTTAAGCTTAATGAATGAATCTATCCCTTGTCTGCAAAGTAAAAGACATTAATAAGCCAGCTCCCAAGTAAACTAATGGCATCAAGGATGCAAAAACAAAACTGCAAGTGGCTGAGACTTTGGAGAACAGAAACTTGGTCATTTATATTCAGCTGATTAAATCTTGGTTAACGGGTGCTTTATGGGGTTGTAAATAATATCTTTTTAAGTAGTGTTTTTAAAATGGAATCATTTAAAACCCCGCAACTAGGATTGAACTCAGAGGTTTTTTTTGCTCGTTCTAAAAGGAACATTGAACAATGAGCTTCTATCTGAGCTGGCTCTCACATTGTTCTGCCCAGAGTCTACCGACGAACGTGAGATGGAAAGGCTCTCTTCATTATAAGGAACTTAATAGAGAATCAAAGTTCTGCCAGAGAATAGGCCGATCTAAACGTTAGCCTCCCTTGGGCCCAGCTGAAAGATTACAGCAAAGGTTGGGGGGGGAAGAGGGAGTTGTGAGGGGGGTGTAGTCCTTGCTAAGGTTAATGTAGCAGATAGTTTTACACTGATAGCGACTTCTATTCTGACCCACCTGAAGCACCCACCTGAAACACCGGCCGAACCGATGGGCAAAAACCCACCAACCAGCAGCAGTGCAGGGCAATCAGACAAGATTTAAAAGGGAAGTTAGAGCTTGAAAACGAACAAGTGTGTTTGATCTTAACTGGATGTGTAAAACTCCCTCTTCCGTAGAGCAATTGGTCAATTTCTTTCTCTGGTTCTTGCTCCAAGATAAAAAAAGTGTATTGCCAGTTCCAGTGAGCTTATATCTCAAAGGGAAAGGGCACAGGGCTGTTGTAAGGGGCCACCAGTGGAGTTGCCTTTTATCAATCGATCTTTCATGTGCAGTTCTCAGGGTGGACACTGAGTGAAGTTTGCTGAAAACACAGCTAACTGACAGCGTGCAAAGATTCCGATTACAAAGTGAAACAGTTTCATTCAACAGCCCACCCCGATCTCAGCTGCTTCCTACTATCATTTGATTAAAAAAAACACCCTATTTCTATAAAATTCCTCCCTCTGCTTTCCTAATGAAGCACCTTTGTTGAAATGAGATGGGGTGGGGAGCATTCCAGTTGCCAACCCTCCAAGATTGACCGAACATCTCCAGGAATTAGAAACATAGAAAATAGAAGCAGGCGCAGACCATTCGGCCCTCCGAGCCTGCTCTGCCATTCATTATTTTTTTCCAAGATGGCGCTGGAGCGTGGCGACTTCTTGCAAGCTGTTCCCAGCATACCTTCTAATTCTAGCTTTTACTCTCGTTTTTATGCTTCTAAAACTTCACTCTAACTCTTTTCTTTCTCTACACCCTACCTATGACTGTAACACTACATTCTGCATTCTCTCCTTTCCTTCTCTATGAACGGTGTGCTTTGTCTGTATAGCGCGCAAGAAACAATACTTTTCACTGTATGCTAATACGTGTGACAATACTATATCAAATCAAAAAATTATGTTCATGGCTGATCATCAAATTCAATGCACTGAAGATCAACCTCTAGGACACAGCCGTATTCAATCCTGGCTAAGCAAATTCATAAGGATGTGAAAAAAATTATGAGCGAGATTCTCCAGCCTCCCAGCCGTGGTGGCACGTGGGACAGGAGGTGGCACGTTGTTTGCTAGCGGCGGGATTCTCTGGTCCCGCCGCTGTCAATGGGGATTCCCATTGACATCACCCCATGCCGGTGGGAATCCTGCAGGTGCACAGCCGGCGAGGCCGGAGAATCCCGCCGGCGTGAACGGCCAGAGAATTCCGGCCTATATTTTTGATCATTTTCTTTGAACATTTCTCTTGATGAGATATAAAAATATTGAAAATGGGCAGAAAAAAGCTGCTTGGCAGACAGTCAAGCATCATCCAGTTGAGTCTTTTTCATTCTGATTGGCATAGGAAGGCAGTGGCCCTGATTTTACCGCCGCGCCCACCCCGAGGCCCGCAGAATGGCATTCCCCGTTGGCCACAGGCACGATCTTATGAGCCTCGGGCGGGCGTGCTGGTAAAATTCCGGTCAATGTGTCAGAAGGGTGGATGTGTTGGCGACGAGCAGCTGGAGAGAGGGGCAAGTCATTTAATGAAATCTCCAGGGATACACTCCAGGGGAAATGCGTGTAAGTCACCCAAGCAGACATCTACTTCAACTATCAGGGGGTTTCTCTTCTCCCAGAGAGTTGGAATGAGTTCTAGTGGGTGCAGATCGACTGTCAATGTTCAAGACTGGAAACTACAAATTCTGATAGGAGGCTAATATTGGACATGCAAAATGGAGATAGGCCAGTCTAGCTTAAATCACTGATATCTCTTGGAACTTATTTCTGATTGTTTTTCAGAGTCTTGAAGTGGAATTTTGAGGATTTCTTTTTTGTCTCTTTTTAATAATCTGTTCATTTTACCTCTCCCAGGAGGCTACATGGCTGCTACTGAGTGAAGAACATTAAAGGTCACATTGCCCAGTTGTAACATGATTGAATGGAACAGTCTCCATGGACCAGTTCCTTGTTTCCTGTCATTGTTTGTGTACACTCGCAAATGTTTCGTTTCAATCTACCACTACACAATTTTAGGGCCTAGGGGATTAACCCGACTCCAATTTTGTCGCTTGTTCTTTGTTCAAAAGGGTTTTGGTTTCAGCTGTAGCTCAAGTGGTAGCACTGTCACCTCAAAGTCAAATGTTCAGTCCCACTCCAGGGATTCAAGCACCAAAACCCAGCCTGATACTCCAGTACAGTACTCAGGGGGTGCTACACTGTCAGAGGTGCCACCTGAGTGTCAATCTGGGGCCCCGTCTGCCATCTCAGGTAATTGCAAAAGATCCCAAGGTACTCTTTTGTAGGAGGATGGGGGCGATCACCCTGGTGTTCTGGCCAACATCAACGCTCAATCAACATCACTAGAGCAGATGATCTGTACTGTACATCCTTGTTGGTTGTTGGAGCCTGCTATGTTTAAATTGGCAGTAGCATTTACAATATACAACAGTGACTACACTTCAAAAGTGGAACATTTTGGGACATCCGGAGGTCATTACAAATCATTCTTTATCTCATGGAACAAAAATGTTTGGAGAATCATCAGCTACAGAACAACAAACTAAATAATTTGATAAAATGTCTTGATACGATTGAAATGATTATATTTTGATTTTTGAGTAAGACTGCACACCTTCCAGCCAATAGACTTATTAGTGATATATCAGGAGAACAAAGCATATGTTTATGTCTGTTTCACAACTAGACTTAGGTCACAAGCCTATCGTCAGAGGCTACGGCTTATCAGATGGGTTTTTATGACAATCAATGATAGTTTCATGGTCACCATTACCAAATTAACTTTATGTACCAAATTTTATGATTTGAATTTATATTCCACCAGCGACCATGGTGGGATTTGAACTCGTGTCTCCAGGGCCTGGGGACTATGGATTACTAGTCCAGTGACATTGCCATCATATCCCCTCTCAGTTGGGCAGCACAGTGGCACAGTGGTTAGCACTATTGCCTCACAGTCCCAGGGACCTGGGTTCGATTCCCAGCTTGGGTCACTATCTGTGCAGATTCTGCACATTCTCCCCATGTCTGCGTGGGTTTTCCCTGAGTGCTCCAGTTTCCTCCCACACTCCAAAAATATGCGGGTGAGGTGGATTGGCAATACTAAACTGCCTCTTCGTGTCAGGGGGACTAGCCAGGGTAATACATGGGGTTATGGGGATAGGGCCTGGGTGGGATTGTGGCCAGTGCAGACTTGATGGGCTGAATGGCCCCCTGCACTGTAAGGATTCTGTGATCTATGATTTGTGCATCACTGCCCTCACTTCTCCCACCATTAGCTATCAGCTGCCAAGGCATGGAGCTCAGGATTTTCTCCCTGAACCCAGCTCCCTGTCTTCTTTCAACACCCTCCTTACAACCCACCCCAGACAAAGATTATGATCAGCTCTCCCTGATTCTCGTTCTTTGCCTCGCTGAGCATTTGTTATCCTCATGCCTCACTGAAGTTTCTTGGAATTGTTTGTCTCACATTAATGGTCCACTGTTCGCATCGAGGATAAACATCACCACAAACCTTTTGGGCCGAATGGCAGCGGGATTTTCTACCCCCACCATCGGCAGGCATCGTCGCGGGTGGGATGGGAAGGTTTGGAGAACCTGTTGATGCCTTTGCTGGGAAGTGGGACACAACTCGATCATGAACCCCTTCTCTTTCTCTCTCAATCTTATGGGTGGCACAGTGGTTAGCACTGCTGCCTCACAGCACCAGGGACTCAGGTTCAATTCTGGCCCCGGGTCACTGTCTGTGTGGAGGCTGCACGTTCTTCCCATGTCTGTGTGGGTTTCCCCCGGGTCTCCGGTTTCCTCCAACAGTCCAAAAGAGGTTGATTGATCATGCTGAATTGACGCTTAGTGACAGAGAGATTAGTAGAGTAAATATATGGGGTGATGGGGATAGGGTCTGGGTGGGTTGATGCCGGTGCAGGCTCAATGGGCCAAATGGCCTCCTTCTGCACTGTAGGGATTCTATGATACCACTTCTTCTCTATTATGCTCTTTAAAACCAGCCTCTGACCAACCTTTTTGTCCTCTGGCTTAATATCGCCAAATGTAGCTCGGTGTTTTGTATTGATTCCTACGACGTACTTTGGGATGTTTTACCACATTAAAGGTGCTATATAAATGTTAACTGTTGTTGTTCTATCTGCAAAGCAGCCCGCCTGATTGGCATCCCTTCTATAAATATACACTCCCTCCACCACCAATGCACAATAGCAGCAGTGTGTACCATCCACAAAATACACTGCAGGATCTCAACCAGGCTCTTTACGCAGCACCTTCCAAACTCACGACATCTACCATCTGGAAGGACAAGGGCCACCTGCAAATTCCCCTCCGAGTCACTCACCATTCTGACTTGGAAATATATCAGCCGTTCCTTCACTGTCACTGGGTCAACATCCTGGAAAACCTGCCCTAACAGCCCTGTGGGTGTATATACACCATAGGAACTGCAGCGGTTCAGGAAGACAGTGCACCACCACCTTCTCAAGGGCAACTGGAGATTGGTGGCAATTAATGTTGGCTTAGCCAGTGATGCCCAGATCCTGTAAATGAATGAAATATTTTTGCTTAATTCCCTTCTCCACAACAGCCATGTATGACAATGAAACAGGATTTATTTTCATCATAAAGGGGAATTCAACTCAGTTTAGAAATGGTAAAAAGCAATAGTTTACACAGAAATGCCATTCTCTTGCACCTATTATATTCTATGGAGCAATGCAGCTCACAACACTGATTTTACCTTCATATATAATGACATTTTCTCTTCTTCCTGCTATTAGTGATTGCTGAACCTTTCTCCTGAATGTGACTCCAGTCAGGACACAGGATACAAGGGAGCACAATATTAACAAATCATTGGACAGTGTTTTGAAAGGGAGAAAATTGAATAACATGTTACCTTTTCTCCCCTTGGAAACATGATATTATTGAGTCAGACTTTCCCTGAAGGCAGACTAGGCAGAACTGGACTGTGGCTCCTGGTGACACAGCAACATGTGGTTCGGGTTACTTGGCAGTGGGCTGTGTTAATATACTCAGTGCTAAATGGAATGCTTTTTCTCTTTAACACAAACTGAAGCGACGTATCTTCTGGGAATGAGTCTGAACTCCATCCCTCCAAAAAGTTGCTGGCACAGAGAAATCTGAAAGAGTCAAAGCCTTGGCCAAGTTATTAGAATGTGGTTGGGTGTGCCTTTAAGAACAGAAATTCTACGTGAACCTAAAACGAAGGTCAGGATTTATGTCTTGAGGTTAGAATCCCCATGCCAAAATCAAATGTCCCAACACTGTCCCTGTGTCAGAAATAATCACTTGACATAATTGTCCAAGGAATGGCCAATTAGTGGCCAGAAGGTCTACTTGCCGCCTAATGATGTACAGCGGGCAGGGTCCTGACATGGGAAGACCAAAAGGAGGGCCTCCAGCACTGACAGAATTCCAGCCTCCCTTTGCAGTTAAGGGAGAGAGAGGGAAACTCGTGGTGGGGACGCCCTCTCAATATTTGTTTTGGGGGGAAAGAAATGGCCAAGGTTGCCGACTGCCATGATGGAAGGATGTCCCTCCACAGGGCAGTTGGCAGCCACGGCTGTGGCCATCCTGCTGAGCCAGCAGCAGTGAATCTGTCTGGAGATCTGGCACCCCTGATCTACTGCTGGGAGGCCCCCGCCTCTCATACGTCATCTCATAGCCACTGTAGGGGCAGGGAGGGAGCTGGAGCCATCTGGTGATTGGAAAATTCCAGCTTCCTTGAAAGTGGCCCAGAGGCGGGAAGATGGCAGGAAAGCAGCATGCCATCCTCTGGAGGTGACCTTTCTCTCTGGCCTCCTCTGGTCCTGCCTCCATGACCATTTGAAACTCCAGCCCCGGGAATCAGCCCCAATCACAATGTGACTTCATCATCTTAAAATCTGAAAAGGGTGAGAATTCAGACCTCACCAAATGCACAAATTTCCACACACAATGTCATGGGCAGCAATACACTTGCCTTCTCACTGTGCACGGAGAAAATGTGGACAAATATTTGAATCCCCTTCTCAAATCCCAATCACAGTCTGTCACCACTGGACAGCCAATGATTACTGCTGAGTTCCACTTGGGGTGGCACAGTGGCGCAGTGATAAGCACTGCTGCCTCACAGCTCCAGAGACCCGGGTTCGATTTCCAGCTTGGGTCACTGTCTATGCGGAGTCTGCACGTTCTCCCCGTGTCTGCGTGAGTTTCCTCCGGGTGCGCCAGTTACCTCCCACAGTCCGAAAGATGTGCTGGTTTGGTGCATTGGCCATGCTAAATTCTCCCTCAGTGTCCCCAAACAGACATTGCAGTGTGGCGACAAGGGGATTTTCACAGTAACTTCATTGCAGTGTTAATGTAAGCCTACATGTGACACTAATAAATAAACTTAAAACTTTATTGTGGTAGTGTGGCCCCTTTAAGGGGTGATCGTTCACAGGTCATATGGCCTACCTGGGGCCTATTGCATGGAAGCACATGAACCTCGACAAATGGGGAGAAAGCGCATGAGGAGCAGGGACCCTCAGTGTGAGCCCGGGAGTCAAGGAGTGACGACCTATGTTGTGGTTGCTTTGCCTGTACATAGTTTGACTTTGTGTCTGTTAAAAAAAGTCACCTTTGTGATTCAAGCAGCCTCCTGCCACTCCGTGCCATTACAGCTGCAGTAAAAATTAAACATACCCACTGGTAGAATTAGAAAACTGATGTTCCAAACCTAGCCTGCCAAAACCATCAGGGATTAAATGCTTCCTTATGACAATGAAACAAACTAACGGTTTACTCACTCCACCATCACTAACAGTACAACATCCATCACAGCGATGGGAGATTGATGGAAAATATACTCCATAATGACATATCCAAAGAGAGGGAACATACATTCCTACTTACTGGTGAACTGTATTAAATGGATTGGCCACTGTGAATGTGAAATTGTCCACACTGCTTTGACTATTCTGCAAATTGACAAAACTTGACCGAATCCATACAGATTTTCATTATAAATGTGGCTTTTTTCTCACTCATACTACATGCGCAGTGGCATATTTTGTTCCATTTTTCTCCATTCTGATGTGCATGAAACCTTCAGACAGGAACAGGCCTTCTCTGTCCTATCTTCCCTATCTCTGCAATCTCCCCTGGCTCAAAACCCTCTGAGGTAGCTGTGCTCCTTTAATTCCAGTCTCCCTGATTTTAATCACTCCGTGGCCACACCTTCAGTTGCCTCAGTCCCAAGCTCTGGAATACTGTCCCCACACCTCGCTGCCTCGCTTTGCTCTTTTAAGACATTCCTAAAAATTGACATCTTTGACCAAATGTTTGGTCATCTGCACAAATACAGATACGGGCTGGGATTTTACCGGTCGGCCCCGCCTATTGACAGGCGGAGCAAGTCGGTAAAATCGTGGGAGAGCCGAGAAATCAGGATCTCGCCCGATTCCTCGGCTCTCGTGATTTTACGAGAGCCAGATTTACAGCGAGGTCAACCTCTCGCCAGAAATGTACTTAAATGTTTATTTGCATCTGTTTAATGAGCCCCCCCCCAACCTCCTCATCCCCCCATCCCCCTATCTCCCCCCCCCCCCCCCCCCACACCCCCTCCCCTCCCCTCCCCTCCCCCACCGGACTACTGGACAGTTTTCTTGTGCAGACAAAGAGCAGGGACAGGTATGATGTCATGTATGGTAAAAAGATTTGCAGGACAACAGGGGAAAGGCAGGGAAACGGACATGATGGGTCAAATGGCCTCTTTCTGTGCTCAGTTTTAAGTCTCACAACACCAGGTTAAAGTCCAACAGGCTTATTTGCTAGCACGAGCTTTTGGAGCGCTGCTCCTTCATCACCTGATGAAGGGGCAGTGCTCTGAAAGCTTGTGCTACCAAATAAACCTGTTGGACTTTAACCTGATGTTGTGAGACTTCTTACTGTGCCCACCCCCGTCCAACGCCGCAATCTCCACATCTTTCTGTGCTGTTACCATTCTCTGATTCTATGGTGACCTCTCCCAGCCCAAGCCTGCTGCACTCACTGCTAAACTTCAAATGGAAACAAAGGCCAAATGGAGGACCTCCCAGAGGGCAGTGCCATCAGAAATCAACATCTTCAGGGGGGAAAGGGAGGCGAGAAAAATAGTCAGAGAAAGAAATCTGGAGTTGAATATAGTTTCAGACTTCCAAATAATTATTTAACTTACAAATCGGTCAGTATAGTTTTGGCAATAACTCACCAGACCTGAAAAGAATCTTAATGCTAAACAATAAGATCAAACTGATTAGAGAGTTTTGGTTCAACATTGTTTCAAAAAGAAAAACACATCAAGGGCTTTAAAGTCAACACGTGACAGTTAGATTTTTAACCAGTCATTTTCTAAAGGCTCCCAATGCTTAAATGAGTAATTCAAACCCCTTTGTATTTCTGTGCGAGCTAAGTATTTACTACGAGTATTATTGAGGGTACTGGCAAAAGGCACACATGCTGTTTTTCAAGTGGGGTCTTTATCATGTTTACATTGAAAGCTACTTATTACTGACACAAGAGTGGCAGGTGAATTATCCTATTTTGTCATCAAGTTAACCACTCTGACCTATAGGCTTCTTCCCCCTGCCCTCGAACTGCTGTAATGCACCTCACAAAAATGACACTTCTGAGTGCAAGTTCCCAGTGCTGTGAAAGAGACATTGGCCTACCTGGTGTCTCTGGAGAGGAGCTGGTCCGACTGTGTGAGGCTGCAGCGAGAACTTACTAAACATCTGAGGGAGCCCGAGATAAAGTAACTAACTTTCCCCTTCTCTCAGCAATGGTTTTAAATTCACATCAACAACCTGATGCTGAACAATTTCAATTTGAGGTATGGGTGGTGGGGTGGTGGGGGGAGGGGGGGGCGGCGGGGGGAGGGGGGTGGCGGGGGGATACTCATAGGAGTAACTTTTTTTTCCAATCTCTCACCGAACAAAGACTGAGTTTAGTGCAAAGTTTTTCACCCTGTTTAATCAAAGGCCACAGGAGGGTAAATTTACTGGTGCATTGAAACCCGATTGTAAAAGGAATTTACAAGGACGTGGAGGCACAAGATGGGTATTCTCTCAAGTTCTCTTCTGAATGAAAATAAAGTATGCACACACCAGGATTACGGGAACAGGAGGAGGCCATTCAGCCCCTTTAACCTGTCTCACATTCAATTGAAGCACGGCTGTTTTGTAATTTAACTCCATTCACCAATCCCTGATTCCATAACCCTTCATACACTTACATAACAAAAATATGAAATGAAAGTGTACTGGACTCTTCATCCTGACAGGAAGATGATAGATTAGATAGCTAGGATTCACTGATGTTTATATGCATTTGCCATGGTTGGATTAACTTCTATTTCTCTCCCTGTCCTCCTCTGAAGCTAGTGACTAAAATTTGGGGATAATTCTAAGGATTGTCAGCTAGGCAGGGCAAGGCATGTTGGTGGGCTATTCAACTACAGGGGAGTTCACAGTTAAAATTGACCTAGTCCTTAACCAATGGTAACCCGCAAAGATCATTGGATAGACATGAGGTTTTGGACCTTCAACTAATCTTCCCCAGCCCATGGGTACAGAGAGTAATTTCAGTGCAATAACTTCAACCAGCAAATTAGATAATAAATTCCCACTTCTGTGAAAGTACAGGAAACAGGTTCTTAATCATTAGTACCCACATGTTGGTTAGCAATCATTATTCAGAATTGATCAGTGAGTTAGTGATGAATCCAAACTTTGCCAACACATCAGTGAATACCATAAGACATAGGAGCAGAATTAGGCCACTCGGCCCATCGAGCCTGCTCCACCATTCAATCATGGCTGATATTTTTCTCATCCCTATTCTCCTGCCTTTTCCCCATAACCCCTGATCCCCTTATTAATCAAGAACCTATCTATCTCTGTCTTAAAGACACTCAATGACCTGGCCTCTGCGGCAAAGAGTTCCACAGATTCAGCACTCTCTGGCTGAAGAAATTCCTCCTCATCTCTGTTTTAAAGGATCGTCCCTTTAGCCTGAGGTTATGCCCTCTGGTTCTAGTTTTTCCTACCAGTGGAAACATCCTCTCCACATCCACTCTATCCAGGTCTTGCAGTATCCTGTAAGTTTCAATAAGATCCCCCCTCATCCTTCTAAACTCCAACGAGTACAGATCCAGAGTCCTCAACCGTTCCTCATATGACAAGCTCTTCATTCCAGGGATCATTCTTGTGAACCTCCTCTGGACCTTTTCCAAGACCAGCACATTCTTCCTTAGATATGGAGCCCAAAACTGCGCACAATAGTCCAAATGGGGTTTGACCAGAGCCTTATACAGCCTCAGAGGTACATCCCTGCTCTTGTATTCTAGCCCTGTCGACATGAATGCTAACATTGCATTTGCCTTCCTAACTGCCAACTGAACCTGCACGTTAACCTTAAGAGAATCTTGAACAATGACTCCCAAGTCCCTTTGTGTTTCTGATTTCCTAAGCATTTTCCCATTTGGAAAATTTGTCTATGCCTCCATTCCTCCTTCCAAAATGCATACCCTCACACTTTTCCACATTGTATTCCGTCTGCCACTTCTTTGCCCACTCTCCTAACCTGTCCAAGTCCTTCTGCTTCCTTAATACAGCCAATATAGAAAATAAATTATTAAAATCATCACATACAATTGATCACTGAATACACCATGATATGTAAACAGGATCAATATGACATATTTATAATAAGAACGTAAGAACATAAGAAATAGGAGCAGGAGTAGGCCATCCAGCCCCTCGAGCCTGCCCCGCCATTCAATAAGATCATGGCTGATCTGAAGTGGATCAGTTCCACTTACCCGCCTGATCTCTATAACCCCTAATTCCCTTACCGATCAGGAATCCATCTATCCGTGATTTAAACATATTCAATGAGGTAGCCTCCACCACTTCAGTGGACAGAGAATTCCAGAGATTCACCACCCTCTGAGAGAAGAAGTTCCTCCTCAACTCTGTCCTAAACTGACCCCCCTTTATTTTGAGGCTGTGCCCTCTAGTTCTAGCTTCCTTTCTAAGTGGAAAGAATCTCTCCACCTCTACCCTATCCAGCCCCTTCATTATCTTATAGGTCTCTATAAGATCCCCCCTCAGCCTTCTAACTTCCAACGAGTACAAACCCAATCTGCTCAGTCTCTCCTCATAATCAACACCCCTCATCTCTGGTATCAACCTGGTGAACCTTCTCTGCACTCCCTCCAAGGCCAATATATCCTTCCGCAAATAAGGGGACCAATACTGCACACAGTATTCCAGCTGCGGCCTCGCCAATGCCCTGTACAGATGCAGCAAGACATCTCTGCTTTTATATTCTATCCCCCTTGTGATATAGGCCAACATCCCATTTGCCTTCTTGATCACCTGTTGCACCTGCAGACTGGGTTTTTGCGTCTCATGCACAAGGACCCCCAGGTCCCTTTGCACAGTAGCATGTTGTAATTCTTTTCCATTTAGATAATCATCCAATTTGCTATTATTTCCTCCAAAGTGAATAACCTCGCATTTGTAACAGCAATAGTAACAGCAATAGGGGTCTTGTAGCACAGTCTGCCTCTGAGCCAGAAGCTCTGGGTTCGAGTCCCAGCCCAGGACTTGATGACCAAGGAAGGGGAGTTTATAATGCAGTCAAACAAGTTGAATGTCAACCTGTAGATCCGTAGAAACACGCCAATGACTGGCGGTAAGAGCAGGAGAGACTCCTGGTCAGCTACGCTTGATGTGGAGTAAAGCCCCCTCAAGCTATAAGCCTCTGGTGACAGACTAGTGACCTGTTCCTGGAATAACTAGCTATGGAAACATTTGAAAGTCTGCCTTAGTGCACCACTAGATGTGGGAAGAGAATTAGAATGCAATAATAGTAACAGAAGAGATATTGAGCTCTGCTATCTCAGGTCCCATGGTGCTATTTCAGAGGAAGAGTGGGGGCTTGTCCCCGATGGCCGAGCTAATACTTATCCCTCAACCAAGATCAAAAAGCAGGTTATCTGAGGATTATCAAGCCACTGTTTGCAGAGCCTTGCATAAGTTGGTGGCTGTGTTTCCTACATTCCAACAACACGTATGTACACTGCAAAAGTACTTAATTGATTTTCAAACAATCCTCTGGTTTCGAAAGGTGCTATATAAATGCAAGTCTTTCTTTCTATATTTAATAAGCGCTTGTTCTAATCCCACAATGAACATAGGATCCCTATAGTGCACAAAGAGGCCATCTTCCCATCAAGTCTGCGCTGATTCTCAAAAGAGCATCCCATCCAGGCCCTCCCCTCTGCCCTAACCCCATAACCCCATGCATTCACCAGGGCTAATCCACCTAACCTGCACATCTTTGGAGTGCGGGAGGAAACCGGAGCACCCGGAGGAAACCCACACAGTCATGGGGAGAATTTGCAAACTTCACACAGTCACCCAAGGCTGGAATTGAACCCAGGTCCCTGGTGTTGTGAGACAACAGTGCTAACCACTGTGCCACCGTGCCATCCTATGCAACAATACTATTTTCAGTTCTATTTTGATGATGTTAACTGAAATACAATTCAGCAGCAAGTCGGTTCACAGCACATTCATGTAAGTAATCTCAACGAGATTCAGAAATCAAGAACAATGAGGTCAAAGGGTTAAAGACTGCATTGAATTCTTAGCCTCCATCCTCAGTAAACCACCCCAAAAAATTGTATCAGTGTCCTGGGTTTCTGAACTGAAATAATGAAGGTTTCACCTGAAATGTATTCAGTCAAGTCCCAGCAGACTAATACAAGTGAACTTGCAGCGTGTTATCCTCCAAGGCTCAAGATAAAACTGCACTCTATTCAATTCCACAAGCAAAGGTGCAAACAAAAATATAATAAAGAGAAAACTGTGCGCTATATTCTGACGGTAAAACGGTGTGATATCAAGGAATCATTGCACAATATTAGTTTGTGGACAGCTCAATCACATCACTAAAGATTCCGACATACTTTTCAAACTCAATATTGTGCAATAACAGCAAGTTACAAAAAAAAGTCCACTGTGTCGAGAGTGTATGAATTTATTATACAGAGCCCTTGTATCAACACAATTCCATTAAGTCCTTGTTCATTCCCCTGGGAGATCTAGAGGCAGCTTCAAAGACATTGTTACCAATTTACCATATATGTATTTAATAAAGTGGGAGCAAATTAAATGCAACACCACAACCTCATTGTATCCAATAAAAGAGACTTTAGTGGGGAAAAGATTTGAATCTCCCCAAAGCAGTGAAGATACGAGAAAGTCACTTTGATGAATTTCAAAGATTCATGTTACCATGGGTTCCTAAGAATCTGGATGTAATCTGATGAACATCCCACCCTTCCCGAGTGAATGCAATTGGCACAATCTTGTATCAGCTTTATCACACGACCCCCTCCACTGATCATCAGATGTTGAACCATGAGGAGGTGATGGCCTCGTGGTATTATCGCTGGACTATTAATCCAGAAACTCAGCTAATATTCTGGGGACCCGGGTTCGAATCCCACCATGGCAGATGGTGGAATTTGAATTCAATAAAAATATCTGGAATTAAGAATCGACTGATGACCATGAAACCATTGTCGATTGTCGGAAAAACCCATCTGGTTCCCTAGTGTCATTTAGGGAAGGAAATCTGCCATCCTTACCTGGCCTGGCCTACACGTGACTCCGGAGCCCAACAGTGTGGTCGACTCTCAACTGCCCTCCAAGGGCAATCAGTGATGGGCAATAAATGCTGGCCAGCCAGTGACGCTCATGTCCCATAAAAGAACATGGGAACCAAACAAGGCCCAGACCCAATCGACCCAGTGGTGGGAAACATGGGCGTTTTTTATTTAATTGGATACTCACCCACATATGGGCAAACACACTGCCTCCTGCAGAGCCAGCCTATGATGAATAGTCGGGAGGTGTGTCTGCTCGCCCCACAGAGAGATCGATGGGTGGGGCACATATCTTGGGTCATAGCGTCCTGCCATTTGGAAGCACCGGTTCTGACTTTGGGGCTCCACTATAAAACTTTATTCCGATCATTTGGCATGTCCCGTTGCCTCAGGGATGCAGTTGTGAGAGAACAGGCTGTAATTGGCAGGAAATGGCTGGAATTTTACCGCCTCACCCACCCCAGAATCGGGGCGGGTGAGGCTTGCAAAACGACATTCTCCATTGGCCTCGGGCAGGATCTTACAAGCCTCGGGAGGCGAGGCGGTCAAATTTCACATCATTGCCGGAATGTTACTGCCTCGCCCGCCCGAGGCTTATAAGATCACACCCAAGACCAACGGAGAATGCCATTCTGCGAGCCTGGACCGCCCCAATTCTGGGGTGGGCGAAGCAGCAAAGTTCCGACCCATGTCTCTGAATAACGTAACACTAAAAATCAGAGCCAGAGCCTGCCATGCATCTTCAAGCCCACTGCACCATTCATTGAAATCATAAGTTAATTTCCCAACTCAATTTTCTCACCCATACCCCCATATCATAGGACCATAGAATCCCAACAGTGAAGAAGGAGGCCATTCAGCCCATCAAGTCTGCACCAACCCTCTGACAGAATGTCTTACCTATGCCCTCTGCCCAGTCCTATCCCCGTAACCCCACAGATTTCCCATGGCTAATCCATCTAATCTACACCATCTTTCGACACTAAGAGGCAATTTAGCACAGTTAATCCACCTAACCTGCACATCTTTGGACTGTGAGAGGAAACCAGAGTACCTGGAGGAAACCCATGCAGACACAGGGAGAACGTGCAAACTCCCCACAGACAGTCACCCATGTCAGGAATTGAACCGGGTCCCTGTGAGGCAGCATTGCTAACAACTGTGCCACCGTGCTGCCCCTTAATTCCCTTCGTATCCAAAAATCTATCCATCTATCTCATGGATATACTCAATGGCTGCAAGCATCACAGTTCCCCTGGGATTGAGAATTCCATAAATTCACAACCCCCATATTGAAGGAGTTTCTCCTTAATTCCATCCTAACTGGCTGACTCCCCTATGCTGTGATAAAGACCCCCAACCCTGACACTCCCATTAGCAAATGCTCATCTTCAATGCCTGTCTATTAATCCAGTAAAGCAATTTGTTTGGCTGTTATAGCAAACACCCAGTTTTCATGCTGTTGAAACAAGGTATGCAAGAATATTTGCCATGAAGGAAAATGCAGAGCTAAATGAGTAAAAACAAATGACTAATTTTGCACATAAGTTGAACTGTCCTTTCCTGGACCAAAATTCCCATTGATATCTTGCTCAAGGGAGATATACTGCACCACAATTGGGAGTTGGGATGCAGATCCATACAGGCAACCTGCAAATGCTGAATTCCTGAATTTAAGGGCCAATTATCAAGCTGTTTCCCCAAAGAAAAACGGTAGCGGTAAAATTGGAGAAAATATTGTTCTATCAAATGACACCACTGTAAGTGGTTTCTTTTGTATGGTATCTGGAAATAATGTTTCCTTTTAACATTTTTACTGGGGCAAGGTGTGAGAACAGTAATGAATCCTGCAATTTTTTAGGGTGGCATGGTGGCACAGTGATCAGCACTGCTGCCTCACAGCGCCAGGGACCCAGGTTTGATTCCCTGCTTGGGTCACTGTCTGTGTGGAGTTTGCATGTTCCCCCCATGTCTGCGTGGGTTTCCTCCGGATGCTCCGGTTTCCTCCCACAATCCAAAGGTGTGCAGGCTAGGTGAATTGGCTGTGCTAAATTCTCCCGAACAGGCACCGGAGTGTGGCGACTAGGAGATTTTCACAGTAACGTAAGCTGACTTGTGACTAATAAATAAAACTTTAACTTTAATTTTTTGTATCCCAGTTTGCAAGTCATGAGTAAAGGCCAAGAATCAGTGTAGGCAGTAGTGGTGGTGGCAGAGTGGTATTGTAATTGAACTAATATTCAGAGACCCAGGGTAATTCTCCAGGGGACCTGTGTTTGAATCCCACCACGGCAGATGGTGAAATTTTAATTCAATAAAAATCTGAAATTAAATGTCTAATGATGACCATTGTTGACTGTTGTAAAGAACTATCTGGTTCACTAATGGTAGGAAATCTCCCATCCTTACCTACTCTGGCCTACATGTGACTCCAGACCCACAACAATGTGGTTGACTCTTAAAATGTCCACTGAAATGGCCTAATAAGCCACTCAGTTCAAGGGCAATGAAGGATGGGCAATAAATGCTGGCCCAGCCAGCGATGCCCAGATCCCATGAATTAAAAAAAAATCAGCCATCTGCTGAAGGTAAAAGGAAAGAAAGCCAAGTAGCAAATGGTGACCAGTGCCAAGAATGTCATTGCCCCAAAGCATACATGTTACTTCATGTTGCTGTGACAGCAGATAGTGCCCCTGTGAATGTATACAAGCCAAGTTGTACTTTGAGTGGTATGAGTGTAGTATAAAACTTTTAAACATCTATTTTATTTTGGCCATCAGCAAGCCATAAGGAATTGCTCCTAACAAGGATCATAAATTCTTGCCAGCTCATTATTTCTTTACATTCGGTTTGGAGAATCATAGAATCCCTTCAGTGCAGAAGGAGGCCATTCGGCCCATCGAGTCTGCACTGACAACAATCCCACCCAGGTACTATCCCCCCAATCCCACATATTTACCCCACTAATCCATCTAACCCACACATCCCGGGACACTAAGGGGCAAGTCAGCATGGTCAATCCACCTAACCCGCATATTTTTGGATTGTGGGAGGACACCGGAGCACCCGGAGGAAACCCACGCAGACACAGGGAGAATGTGCAAACTCCACACAGACAGCGACCCAAGCCAGGAATCGAACCCAGATCCCTGGAGCTGTGAGGCAGCAGTGCAAGCCACTGTGCCACCGTGCCACCTGAGAATAGTTTACTCCTTATACATCCTGGGTTAAACATTTAAAGTTTGTTTGTAATCACAATATACAGGTACAACAAGCAATTAGAAAAGCTAATAGAATGTTAAAATTTATTGGGAGAGGAAGTGATAACAGAAGTAGAGGTTATGCTTTAGATGAGCAAGGTATTGGTGAGACCACATCTGGAGTATTGTGGACAATACTGCTCTCCTTTTCTTAAGGAAAAGTGTAAATGCATTTGAAACAATTCAGAGAAGGTTTACTGGACCAATTCCAGGAATGGAAGGGTTGACTTATGAGGAAAGGGTGGAGAACCACTAGAGTTTAGAAAAGTAAGAGATGACTTGATCGAAACCTTTAAGATCCTGAGGGGTACTGAGAGAGTGGATGAGAAGAGGATGTTCCTTCTTGTCGGAGAATGTAGAACTCGGGGTCGCTCTTTAAAAATAAAGGGTCATTCATTTTAAGACAGAGATGAGGAGATATTTTTCCTCTCAGAGGATGGTGAGTCTCTGGAACTCTTTTCCTCAAAAGGCAGTGGAAGCAGAGTCTTTGAATGTTTTTTTAAGGCAGAGATGGATAGATTCTTGATTATCAAGGGTGTGAAAGGTCATCGGGGGGTAGGCAGGAATGTGAGGTTGAAGTTATAATCAGATCAGCCACGATCTTATTGCATGGTGGTGCAGGCTGGAGGGGCTGAGTGGCCTACTCCTACTCCTAATTCATATGTTCTTTTGGTTCTACAATGACAATGACATACATCAGATGAAGTGGAGCAATGACTAAAAGCAATCAATGCACTCATTAGCATGTGGTCCCATGGTAAACCCTGCTCGGTAACTGTTGAGGTTTTGTTGTGCGAATGAGTGATAGACAGTGACCACATCTTTGTTTTGACAGCACTCTGTGGATTGTGGCTGGCAAGTGTCCATCCTTGTTGTTATGGGATTCCTGAGTTTCGCCCCATTATGGTGAAAAGGTCAGAGAAGTCGATTGGCTCTAATTGCAGTACACAGCGCACTATAGAAAGGCAGATCAGTGATCTGAGAGACATATTTGCCTCCAAAGTGAAGACCATCCGCGAGGGACAATGAAATCAGTCAGTGCAAAAATTCCATATCGCCAGGATATCAGCAGAGGGAGGGGGCGGGGGGAAGAGGGAAAAACTGCAAGGTTATGCTTTAAATTTTAAAAAGGCGAATGGGAAACCTGCCTTTTGTTTGTTATTGGCATGGCTTTCTGCTCTCAAGACAGCAAGGTGTAACACAGTATAGCCAAAGCCATTATGAAGAAAAACAGGAATTATTGTGAGCCCACATTTGAAGTGAATTTGATTCTCTTTAATGGAACAGGCAGGTTCAGTGGTTAACTAAACTCCCTTTAAATCAAAGCCAGCACTGCTCAGGTCACCGTATTGGGTTAACTGCAAAAGCCTCCTGCCCAGGTCCCTGGGTGATACCTGACACATTCAGCCACAAACTCTTCAAGGCTGCAGGCAGGGAAGATAAGGTGCAACACACAATGTAGTTGCTTTGCATTTGACCCAGTAAAAAAAAAACTACAAATAGGCTGTACTGAGTAGCGGCTGAATTACTTCAATGTCAGACCCTCATTGTTAGGGTTGTATCTAAGTATCCTGTACTATCATGTATACAGACCGAGGCAGATAGAGTACATTTCACATTAACTGTGTTCCTGATAAGTGAATAAAAGAGTTGAAAGATAGTACGTTTTGTTTTATCCCTCCGCACACAGGATCTGTCTTAAAATTTCAAATGAAGCCTCTGGTCTGGCAAACCCAGATAATTTTCATTAAATTGTGAAAGTTCCATTAGAGCTTTTCAATCAAAGATATTCTAGTGTTTCCCAAAGCGAGCCGCTAATCTCCCTTACGCCCCTTCACAATTCATTTTGTTATATATTTATCAACTGTATTTATCCTTCGCTTACATTGAACGCACAGCACAGAAACAAGCCGATCAGCCCATCTGGCCCATGCAGATTTGTGTGTTCCATGTGTGTCCCCTCCTAGCCGACATCAACACATTCATCTTTTTTTAAAAGCAAATCACCTCGGATGCTGGAATCTGAAACCAAAAGAGAAAATGCTGGAAAATCACAGCAGGCCTGGCAGCATCTGTAAGGAGAGAAAAGAGCTGACGTTTTGAGTCCAGGTGACCCTTTGTCTGGACCTTTCTCTGGACCAGCTTTGACAAAGGGTCATCTGGACTCGAAACGTCAGCTCTTTTCTCTCCTTACAGATGCTGCCAGACCTGCTGAGATTTTCCAGCATTTTCTCTTTTGATTTTTTAACAAGTTTACTGTTTTAAAATGAAAGCTTCTTCACGTCACACCTAGTATTGATCTCAAAGCTATGAGTCCACGTTTGCTGGACACCCACTCGTTTATCTCATTTCTGTTTGCAATTAAGCTCTATCAGCCTGCAGATTGGTTGATGTATTTAATTGTACAGCAGTGCCTCTATTTTTTCAGAAGACTAAAGAAATTTGGCATGTCAGCTACGACACTCACCAACACTTACAGATGCACCATAGAAAGCATTCTTTCTGGTTGTATCACAGTTTGGTATGGCTCCTGCTCTGCCCAAGACCTCAAGGAACTACAAAAAGTCGTGAATGTAGCCCAATCCATCACGCAAACCAACCTCCCATCCATTGACTCTGTCTACACTTTCCTTGCTTCGGCAAAGCAGCCAGCATAATTAAGGACCCACGTGCCCCGGACATTCTCTCTTCTACTTTCTTCCTTCGGGAAAAAGATACAGAAGTCTAAGGTCACGTACCAACTGACTCAAGAACAGCTTCTTCCCTGCTGCTGTCAGACTTTTGAATGGACTTATCTTGCATTAAGTTGACCTTTCTCTACACCCTAGCTATGACTGTAATACTACATTCTGCACTCTCTCGTTTCCTTCTCTCTGAATGGTATGTTTTGTATAGCGCGCAAGAAACAATACTTTTCACTGTATGTTAATACATGTGACAATAATAAATCAAATCAAATCAAACAGTTAAAAGTAATTGGCCCCAAAGTGCTTTGAAATGCCCTGAGAATGTGAGAGGTGCTGCGTTAATGCAGTTCTTCCTCTGTACCTGAATAACAACTTGTTTTTATATAGCTTTACCATAACAACATGTCCCAAAGTGTTCCATAAGGACAATATGAAACAAAATACGATACTCAGCCACAGGTGGAGATATTAGAGCAAATTCCCAAAAACTTGGCGAAAGTGGTAGGTTTTAAGGAGTGTCTTAAAGGAGGTGACGGATGGGAAGAGGTAACATAGAAACACAGGAGGTAGAAGCAGGAGGAGGCCATTCGGCCCTTTGAGCCTGCTCAGCCATTCATCACGATCATGGCTAATCGTACAATTCAATAGCCTAATCCTGCTTTCTCCTGATAACCTTTGATCCCGTTTGCCCCAAGTGCTATATCTAGCCTCCTCTTGAGTACCACACAGAGAGTGTATTTCCAAGCTTGGGGCCTAGGCAATTGAAAGCACGGCCACGTACAAATGTATTTATTTATAAATGGCTGATAATGTATGTGCGTGTAAAAATCTTACCAAGGCCAGTCTTCCATCACCAATCACCCTTTTATTTACAGTGATACCTGAGTGCAGTTCACCAGGTACAGAGTACAGATCAGTCCCGAGTCTATCGACTGTTGGCCTCAGTGGAGTCAGCTGGTTTTAAACCCCTCACTGCTCCTTCCCTATTGGGCGAGCCTCCACTTGCCTAATACAGGAGCTCATATTCAACGGGGCCCACGGGGAGACCTACTGATTATCCCCCAGGCCATCATAACAGTGTGCATATATTTTTTGAAGGTGAGTTGAAAGGCTGCGTTTACGGTGGTCAATTGTAATTTGCAAGACTTGGATTCGTAGATTTTTATTTGGCGAAGGTATCAAGAGACAAGGAACAAAGGCAAGTAAATGAACTTCAGGAACACATCTGCCTTGTTCTGAGTGAATGGCAGACTTGCATGGTTTGTTCCTATGACATGTTAGCAAAAAAATCTCAGACTAAAAAGAAATCTCTTTTCAAGCCATCAAACACCACTCTAAAACCCGAGCAGTCAGATAAATTTAGTGGCAATAGCTTCATCTTAGGCTATCCAATGCATAGTATAGGCCAGTATATTAATAGCAGGATCTTTGGCTATGTTTAACCACAATTAAGGAGCCTTATTCCGAACTCCACAAAATAGTCTATACATTATACATTCTTCATCTGGCCTATCCAGGACTTGAGGTTGTTTAAATTCCATGTACAACATACATAATCTCAGGACTATACAGTGAAATGTCCAGTGTTTTGTCAGACTTCAAAACTGCACCAACATTTCCTTGTGGAAAAACAAGGGAATAAGCTGAGTTTTGGGGTTCTGCTTCCTCACAAACAGTTCGTTTGAAGCCAATCTTCCAGCAACTATTTACTCAAGTCTCTCCTTTCGTTCCGTTCACCCCGATATTACCGTTAGCAGCAGGGAGCAACAGGAGGAGTCCATGCCAAGTTCATTTGCCCAGCCAACTCTCTGTTGAGTTTTCTCCAGACTGTTCTTTTTATACGAGCTGATGCATTGGACAGGCTTTGAGCAGATGTAGTAACTCAAATCTGGGCATCCCTGAGAGAATGTGGGCCATCAGCAGCAGCAGAATTGCATACAACACAATCTGTGACCCCATGGCCTGGCATATCTCACACCCTACCATTACCATCAAACCAGGAGATCACTCTTGGTTCAATAAAGAGTTCTGGAATAGCATTAGGCATTCCTAAAAATGATGTGTCAACCTGGTGGAGCTACAACTATTGAATGCCAAACAGCAGAAGCAGCATGCAATAAACAGAGCGAAGTGATCCCACAACCGATGGATCAAATCTAACCTCTGTAGTCCTACCATATCTAATTGTGAATGGTGGTGGACAATTAAACAGCTAACTAGAGGAGCAAGCTCCACAAATATCTCCATCCTTAATAGTGGGGGAAGCCAGCACATCAGTGCAAAAGACAAGGCTGAAGCATTTGCAGCCATCTTCAGCCAGAAGTGCTGAGTGGATGATCCATCTCGGCCTTCTCTGGAGGTTCCCAGCATCTCAGATGCCAGTCTTCAACCAATTCGATTCACTCCACATGATATCAAGATAAGGCTGAAGGTATTACATACTACAAAGGCGATGGACCCTGACAATATTACTGCAATAGTACTGAAGACTTGTGCACCAGAACTCGCCGTGCCCTTAGCCAAGCTGTTCCAGTACAGCTACAACACTGGCACCTACCTGTCAATGTAGAAAATTGCCAATGTATGTGCTGTCCAGAGGAAGCAGGACAAATCCAACCCAACCAATTACAGCCCCATCGGTCTACAGCAAAGTGATGAAAAATGTAATCGACAAGTGCTGTCAAACAACACTTACTCAGCAATAACCTGCTCACTGATGTTGGGTTTGGGTACACCAGGGCTACTCAGCTACTAACCTCATTATAGCCTTGGACCAAACATGGGTAAAAGACCATAACTTAAATAGAAAAAAAACTGCAGAAAGCTGCCACTCAAAGGGACTTTGGTGTTCCAGGATCAATCATCTCCAGCTGCTTCATCAATCACCTCCCCTCCCTCACAAGGTCAGAAGTGGGGATGTTCGCTGGTGATTGCACAAGATTAAGCACCATTCACAAATCCTCAGATACTGAAGCAGTATATATGCAGCATGACCTGGACAATATTCAGCTTGAGCTCATCAGTGGCAAGCAACATTCGTGCCATACAAGTGCTAGGCAATGACGATCGACAAGAGAGAATCTAACCATCTCTTCTTAACATTCAAAGGCATTACCATCACTGACGCACCCTCTATCAAACATCCTGGGGTTTAGCATTCACCCAAAATTGCATGAGGAGGATTATCTTTAATGGTACTCTGAGGGGCAGCAGCACAACATACCTGGAAAAAAGTGGCAACCAGGGTCAAGAGGCAAGTATGAAATAAGTTGAGTTGAAGTTGGCCTTCATTTCTGAGATTTTGTCTGCCTTATGGTATGAAGCAGATTCAGATTTCTAGGTCAGAAATAATGTAGATGTGCACCCAGGCCAATGGAGTAGACGCTCCTTCAATAAGGTGTTTGGGGGATTACTGTTGTGCATTGATCTTAAAGGTCTTATAAAGGTTTGACCAACTAAACCCTGGATACTGTTCTTGGTAGATTGAACAACTCACTGGGCAGCTAATTACTCCCACCCTGGAGACAATTAATTTGATTTTTTTTTCAAAAGCTCCAGCCGTATTGCAAAGCATCCTTTCTTTACAAATATGCCAGATATTGACTGCAATCTCACTTTTCTGTGATCTGAAAAAACCCTCTTTTAAAACATAGAAGCTCTTTTCTTACTTGGTCTTCCTAAACTGGCACCTCAATCTTTAATCTTGTTGTTAATTTTCCCCAGCCTTCTAATATTCAAAGTGCGAGGGCCCACAATGTATCTTTCTTACTTCGATTTTATTTATGTTCTCAATGTAACAAAATCCCGACTCATTGCCAATTTCTTTTTTATAATGTCCTAGTGATGTTTGGGGTTGTGGGTTTTAAACAAGCAAAGATGATTCAAACTAACAACAATAGATTTATTCTAGAAACTTTTGCTGCTATGAGCACAAACGGAAACTAAAACAGCAGCCTGTGAAACATCCTAATGATGTGGAGATGCTACAGGAGATGCCTACTTCCTACAGAAACTCAGCACACATGGAGCAGTTGAACCAGGAGCACTCCTCGTCACAATGGATGTCTCGGCACTCTACACCAGCATCCCCCACGATGATGGCATTGCTGCAACGGCCTCAGTACTCAATGCCGTCAACTGCCAGTTTCCAGATGCAATTTTACAACTCATCCGCTTCATCCTGGACCACAATGTCTTCACCTTCAACAACCAGTTCTTCATCCAGACACACGGAACAGCCATGGGGACCAAATTCGCACCTCAATATGCCAACATCTTCATGCACAGGTTCGAACAAGATTTCTTCACCGCACAGGACCTTCAACCGATGCTATACACTAGATACATCGATGATATTTTCTTCCTTTGGAGTCATGGTGAGCAATCACTGAAACAACTATATGATGACATCAACAAGTTCCATCCCACCATCAGACTCACCATGGACTACTCTCCGGAATCGGTTGCATTCTTGGACACACGCATCTCCATTAAGGACGGTCACCTCAGCACCTCACTGTACCGCAAAACCACGGATAACCTCATGATGCTCCACTTCTCCAGCTTCCACCCTAAACACGTTAAAGAAGCCATCCCCTACGGACAAGCCCTCCGAATACACAGGATCTGCTCGGATGAGGAGGATCGCAACAGACACCTCCAGACGCTGAAAGATGCCCTCATAAGAACAGGATATGGCGCTCGACTCATCGATCAACAGTTCCGATGCGCCACAGCGAAAAACCGCACCGACCTCCTCAGAAGACAAACACGGGACACAGTGGACAGAGTACCCTTCGTCGTCCAGTACTTCCCCGGAGCGGAGAAGCTACGGCATCTCCTCCGGAGCCTTCAACATGTCATTGATGAAGACAAACATCTCGCCAAAGCCATCCCCACACCCCCACTTCTTGCCTTCAAACAATCACGCAACCTCAAACAGACCATTGTCCGCAGCAAACTACCCAGCCTTCAGGAGAACAGTGACGACGACACCACACAGCCCTGCCACAGCAACCTCTGCAAGACGTGCCGGATCATCGACACGGATGCCATCATCTCACGTGAGAACACCATCTACCAGGTACACGGTACATACTCTTGCAACTCGGCCAACATTGTCTACCTGATACGCTGCAGGAAAGGATGTCCCGAGGCATGGTACATTGGGGAAACCATGCAGACGCTAGGACAACGGATGAATGAACACCGCTCGACAATCACCAGGCAAGACTGTTCTCTTCCTGTGGAGGAGCACTTCAGCAGTCATGGGCATTCAGCCTTGGATCTTCAGGTAAGCGTTCTCCAAGGCGGCCTTCACGACACACGACTGCGCAGAGTCGCTGAGCAGAAACTGATAGCCAAGTTCCACACACATGAGGATGGCCTAAACCGGGATGTTGGATTTATGTCACATTATCAGTAACCCCCACAGCTTGCCTCCTGGGCTTACAGAATCTCACTAGCTGTTCTGTCTGGAGACAACACACATCTCTTTAACCTGTGTTTAATGTTCCCTCCACCCACATTGTCTGTACCTTTAAGACCTGGCTGGCTGTAGGATTCGCATTCTAATCAGTATTCTGTAACTTGATTTTGTGTCTGTTTGCACTGTTTGAGAGCACATTTCCACTCCATCTGACGAAGGAGCAGTGCCCCGAAAACTTATGGTATTTGCTACCAAATAATCCTGTTGGACTTTAACCTGGTGTTGTGAGACTTCTTACTGTAAACATCCTAATGACATCACCATCAAATCAAGTGATCATCGTTTAAAGCAATCATGCAACTACTTAAATATATAACATTCTCCTTCTACCAAAATGCAGCAGCTTATACTTCTCCACATTAATGTTCTTCTGCCGTCTATCTGCTCACTCCAATTTTTCTATGTCCTTTTGAAGGTCTACATTGTCCTCTTCACAGTTTACATTACTTCCAAGTTCATGTATCCTCCGCAAACTTTGTAATTGTCCCCTGCACACCAAGACCAAGGCAATTAAGACATATCAAGAAAAGCAAAAGTCCCGATACCAACTCCTGGGGAACACCACTATAAACCTTGGAGAGAGTGCAGCATAGATTTACTCAAATTGATACTGAGGTTTACGCTACAAGGAGAGATTATACAAAGGAGGGTTCCTTGGAATTTTGAAGATTAACCGGTGATTTGATCCAAGTATTCAAGTTGTTGAGGAGGACAGATAGGGTAGATTCAGAGAAACTATTTCTGCTATTAGGGAGTATAAGACTAAGGGGCTTGCTCACAAAATTAGAACCAGTCATAGAATCCATAGAATCCTACAGTGCATTCGGCCCGTCGAGACTGAACCGACCACAATCACACCCTGGCCCCATCCCCACAATCCCATGCACTTACCCCAGCTAGTCCCCCTAACATCAAGGGGTAATTTAGCATGGCCAATCCACCTGACAGGCACACATCTTTCAGACTGTGGGAGGAAACCGGAGCACCCAGAGGAAACCCACGCAGGCATGGGGAGAACATGCAAACTCCACAAAGACAGTGACCCAAGCCAGGAATCGAATCCAGGTCCCTGATGATGTGAGGCAGTAGTGCTAACCACTGTGCCCTTTTGGGAGTGAAATTGGGAAACACTTCTTCACCTAAAGGGTGGTAGAAATTTGGAACTCTCTGTTGCAAATGACAAATAATGATAAATCAGTTGCTGATTTAAAATTTAAGATTGATGGTTTTAAGTTATTGAGGGATATGGGACAAATGTGGGTATATGATGTTAGGTTGCAGATTAGCCATGGTCTCAATCATTGGTGAAAGAGGCTTGAGGGGTTAAATGGCATCCTCCTATGTCTAAGGGGGATACCAGGAACATATATTGGGCTTGTTAGTTAATATTTCTACTTCATAAATTCAGGTTTGAACTGAGCCAAATTTAAACATTTAATAAGTTAGCTTGGATTTGCCTCAATTTCTTCTTACTCTACTTCCTAGTAAATTTGTGAGGAGTTACAAAAATGTTTGTTTCACCAGAATTTACATGACTGTCAATGAACAGGACTCACAAGTAGGCCTGAAAAAAAACTGCACAAGATGCCACTGAGTAACATTGGTGATGGTTCCTGTCCTATTTGATGACATTATTTACCAATGTCCGCAGACTTGGCAGTAGACTATTTTGAACTAGTTGGCATCTGTAAAGGAGGGAAGAAACTAGATGAGTAGACAAACACAAATTGGAAGATACTTTCTGTAATAACTCCACGGAAGCGAAAGTCCCAACATCAAGTTACTTTATTCACACCATACATCTGTACACAGCCTGCTCTCCAGTTGCTCCCTGCTGAATGCAGGCTGGGAGTCTGACACACCTGCTTTAAATAGGGAGCATGAGGCTCCCTGATTTAACCATCAATTAAGATTCATCCGATACTTCTTTTTGGGAGATGTTGGGGTGGTACCGGGATTTGACCCTGGGTCCTCATGCTCCCAAAGCACATGCTTTGCTACCGAGCTATGCCATCTCGAAAGACTCATCAGGTAGTCTTCTAGCAAGCCAACCTCATTAGCCTATCTGAAGTCTTCACACTTTCTAAAATTAGTCTCAGGAAAAACAAAATCAAAATTGTATCAATAGATGAATGTGTCAGTTAATAAGGAGGACCAATGGCCTTCCACACTGCTCATGTTTTGAATCTACTCAATGTCAAATCGAATTGGAATGCTGGCAAGAGTTGAAAACACATTAGTTTACAGTCACAGCGAGGAGGTTATCATTCAGTTCAGTAACTTTTTTTCTGTCTATACAATTGAGCAAATCAGTTTGAATTAAATGTCCATTCTTCTGCAGGAGCTACTCAAGAGCCCAGAATTGCAGTAAGTCATCCTTAGCCAAAGTCTGCAGAAAGCAGGAGCAATAAATCACAGTCCATTTCCAGCCAAATGTTCAGAGATAAGAAAATCCAGTTCCGGAATCAGAATTAAAGAAAAAACAACTTTCCAGGAAACATCTTCATTTGGAGTTGGTATTAGCTTTTACAGTCTCCTTACTGTTTATGTGGAGATCATGAAGCCACTGATGGTTGGTTTCCCCGTAATGCTTTACAGCCAATAGATGATGGAGCAACTTCAACAATCCACCCACTCCAATAAACAGCACAAACATGTTTGTCAACCATACATCTACAAGCCAGTATTAGTTTGACAATGGTTTAGATTCCTTTAATTTAACTCGTTGAAAAATGCTTGGTTTGTTCTAGCAATCCTGCAATCACTTTGTCCCAACTGTCTCTAATAAGACCATAAGACCATAAGACATAGGAGCAGAATTAGGCCACTCGGCCCTTCGAATCTGCTCCGCCATTCAATCATGGCTGATATTTTTGTCATCCTCATTCTCCTGCCTTTTCCCCATAACCCCTGATCCTCTTATTAATCAAGAACTTGTCTATCTCTGTCTTAAAGACACTCAATGACCTGGCCTCCACAGCCTTCTGCAGCAAAGAGTTCCACAGACTCACTACTCTCTGGCTGAAGAAATTCCTCCTCATCTCTGTTTTAAAGGATCGTCCCTTTAGCCTGAGGTGGTGTCCTCAGGTTCTAATTTTTCCTACTAGCGGAAACATCCTCTCCACATCCACTCTATCCAGGCCTCGCAGTATCCTGTAAGTTTTAATAAGATCCCCCCTCATCTTTCTAAACTCCAACGAGTACAGATCCAGAGTCCTCAACCGTTCCTCAGACGACAAGTTCTTCATTCCAGGGATCAGTCTTGTGAATCTACTCTGGACCCTTTCCTAAGCATTTCCCCATTTAGAAAATAGTCTGTGCCTCCATTCCTCCTTCCAAATTCCCACATTGTATTCCATCTGCCACTTCTTTGCCCACTCTCCTAACCTGTCCAGGTCCTTCTGCAGCCCCCCTGCTTCCTCAATACTACCTGTCCCTCTACATATCTTTGTATCATCTGCAAACTTAACAACAGTGCCTTCATTCCTTCCTCCAAATCGTTAATGTATATTGTGAAAAGTTGTGGTCCCAGCACTGACCCCTGAGGCAAACCACTAGTCACCGGCTGCCACCCTGAAAAAGACCCCTTTATCCCCACTCTCTGCCTTCTGCCAGTCAGCCAATCCTCTATCCATGCCAGGATCGTATCCGTAACACCATGGGCTCTTAACTTATTTAACAGTCTCCTATGCGGCACCTTGTCAAAGGCCTTCTGGAAATCTAAATAAATCACATTCACTGGTTCTCCTTTATCTAACTTCCTTCTTACCTCCTCAAAGAATTCTAACAGATTTGTCAGACATGACCTCCCCTTGGCAAAGCATGCTGACTCAGTCCTACTTTATCATGCACTTCCAAATATCTCATCTTTAATAGTGGACTCTAAAATCTTGCCAATGTCCAAAGTCAGGCTAACCGGCCTACAATTTCCCCTCTGCTGCCTCCCTCCCTTCTTAAATAGCGGTGTTACATTAGCTACTTTCCAGTCCTGTGCTGATAAATGACAAAATACCAGATCCCCAAATGTATTCATTTTCTTCCTCTAAGTTCCCAGAACATATAAACCAATTAACCCACTGACAACATCTTAGCTATCTGACAAAGCACAAATGGATGGCCACGGCAGGAACAGTAACTTCCCGTCTTGTTAATTGTTCACTGAAAGTGTGAGGACAGATTGGAGAAGTTGGGGCTGTTCTCGTTGGAGAGGAGAAAGCAAAGAAGAAATTAGATAGATATGCTAGGGGTTGGACACAATAGATAGGGAGAAACTGTTCCCACTCATAAAAGGAACAAGAACAAGAGGGCACAGATTTAAAGTGATTTGCAAAGGAAGCAAATGTGATGAAAGAAAAACATTTTCACACAACGTGTTGTTGGGATCTGGAATGCACTGCCTGGACATGTGGTGGAGGCAGGTTCAATTGAGGCATTCAAGAGGAGATTAGATGCTTATTTGGGTAGAAACAATGTGCAGGGGTACAGGGAAAAGGCAAGGGAATGGCACTATTTCATGATGCTCATTTGGAGTGCCGGTGCAGACAAAATGGGCCATTAGGGGAGGCAATGGCCTAGTGGTATTATCGCTAAACTATTAATCCAGAAACTCAGCTGATGTGCTGGGGACCCCGGTTCGAATCTCACCACGGCAGATGGCGGAATTTGAATTCAATAAAAAATATCTGGAATTAAGAATCTACTGATGACCATGAAACCATTATCGATTGTCGGAAAAATCTATCTGGTTCACAAATGTCCTTTAGGGAAGGAAATCTGCCATCCTTACCTGGTTTGACCTACATGTGACTCCAGAGCCACAGCAATGTGGTTGACTCTCAACTACCCTCCAAGGGCAACTAGGTGTGGGCAATAAATGCTGGCCAGCCAGTGACACCCGTGTCCCATGAATGAATAAAAAAGAAAAATGGCCTCTTTCTGCACCACAATTCTACGATTCTGCAGAGCAATCCAGTCGATTCTATTTTCCTGTTCTATCCCTATACCACTGAGAGTTTATTTCCCTCAAATGGCCATCCAATTTCCTTTTGAAATTATTGAGCGTCTGCCTCTACAACCCTTGTAGGCAGCAAGCCCCATTCGCTGCATGAAAATGTTCCTCCTTCCAACCCCCCCACATCTCTTGCCTAAAGCCACAAATCTATGTCCGCTTGTCCTTGTACAATCAGCTAATGTCCTATGATTAACACAAAGCCAGTTCCCTTTGCTCTGCTAGATACTTTACTATAAGTACACAAGAGAGCATTTCAGTGCTCTGACATCCATCAGGCTACTCCCAAAAACTAATACCCATCAATGGCCCACTCCTTCAAATAGTTTGCTAATTCTCCTTTACATTTTCCCATATTACTTGCCTCCAACACCCTCAATATGTGCCAAGTCTCCCTAAATATTAACAAGGTTGTATTGTCAAGCATTTCAAACTTCACCTGAAAAACCATGGGAACATTTCGTATCAGTAGATGAAATATAAACTAATAGGAGTTCAGATACCTTCCCTACACAGTTCTTTTGTTGCCGTTCTAATACATGCTGAAATTGTAACTCTGCACCAATAATTATGTAATTAATGTCAGGATAGACCAGGCAAATCTATGAAGTGATAGTCAGACCCCACTAGTCAATTACTACAATGTCACGTGCTGAGTTGTTTATGAATGCTTTATGCCTAACACATTTGACAGCTCTGAAATGCAATGCTATTGGGCTGCATGACTATTATTATTTTCTGGTATTCAGAAGATCTTTTTCTTATCATTTTGAAATTAAAAGTAACTGATTAGCAATGATTTTACTACAAATGGCCCAATTATTTCATCTGACATTTAATGGCATGACGGCACAGTGGTTAGCACTGTTGCCTCACAGTGCCAGGGACCTGGGTTCAATTCCAGCCTCGGGGTCACTGTCTGTGTGGAGTCTGCACGTTCTCCCCGTGTCTGCGTGGGTTTCCTCCGGATGCTCCGGTTTTCTCCCACAGTCCAAAGATGTGCGGGTTATGTTGATTGGCCATGCTAAATTGATCCTAGTGACAGGAGATTAGCAGGGTAAATATGTGGAGTTACAGCTTCTTTGCCCTGTCTGTAACTCAGCATGTATCAGAATGGCAACAAAAGAGCTGTGTTGGGAAGTCTGAACTCCTTTTAGTTTATATTTCATATCTACTGATATAAAACGTTCCCATGGTTTTTCAGGTGAAGTCTGAAATGCTTGACAATACAACTTTGTTAATATTTGGGGAGACTTGGCACATAAATGTGGGGAATAGAGCCTGGGTGGGATTGTGGTCAGCGCAGACTCAATGGGCCGAATGGCCTCCTTCTGCACTTGTAGGATTCTATGAACCTTAGCAAATATTTCTTTAAACAATTGCATCTGAATGGAACTTTTCATGAGCAAGTTAAACGTCAGGTAAAATAATTGGGCCATTTGTGGTAAAATCATCGCTATTTTATTTAGTGATCATTTTTCATGTAATTCACGTATTCAGTTCACAGAGTAGCAAAGGTAAAGTCACCATAGTCCCAGGTGGCCATAGGCTGCTCTCCCCGTTGATGAGGGAGCTGACTGGTGGTGATTTAACCTAAGGATCCCCACACCTCAGGCGAGAGGCAAAGTTGAGAAGGAGGGGCCTTCATCAATAACCGTAGCCAGTACAGGAATTGAACCCCCGCTGTTCTGGCTGTTCTGCATCACTAACCAGCTGTCCAGCCAACTGAGCTAAACCAACCCCTACACAGTAGTAATATTGAAATTGGACAGCATGCGAATTTTTGATCTTAATTGAGTTCACTTCATCAAATGTGGAATTTGGGTGGATTTGATTTATTATTGTCACATATATTAGTATACAGTGAAAAGTATTGTTCCTTCTGAGCTATACAGACAAAGCATACCATTCTTTGAGAAGGAAAGGAGAGAGTACAGAATGTAGTGTTACAGTCATAGCTAGGGCATAGAGAAAGATCAACTTATTGCGAGGTAAGTCCATTCAAAATTCTGACAGCAGCAGGGAAGAAGCTGTTCTTGAGTCGGTTGGTACGTGACCTCAAACTTTTGTATTTGGGTGGTCAAGTCAGCCGATGCAGAAATCATGAACCTTGGACTGTTTTACCTCCTGAAATAACAACTTCTTTGCCCTGGCTCCACTAAAATAAGGTTTGTTTCTTAACATTCCTGCATAAAGAAAGACTCGATCAGCTTTCGCAGATGTCCTTGCCAGCTGTGCAGGAGAGGCAGTTAAAATCAAAGGCAGAGGGAACCTCGGCGTTCCAGGGCAGTTACTCGGGAATTTTAACAAGATATCCATCTAATTTTCATCACTTAAGTAGTGTTAAAATTGCCCCTACCCCACCCCCCCAACTTATTTTGATGCATATTTTGTCCATGCCAAATATACATAGAAACAAACAGAGAAAATAGAAGCAAGGATAGGCCATTCAATTCTGCAAGCCTGTTCTGCCATTAATTATGATCATGGCTGGTCATCAAATTGGCCTCAACTACTTTCTGTGGTAGTGAATTCCACACATTCATCACTCTCTGGGTGAAAAAATATCTCCTCACCTCAGTCCTAAAAGGTTTACCCCTTATCCTCAAACTATGTCCCCTAGTTCTGGACTCCCCCTCCATTGGGAACATTCTTTCTGAATCTGCTGTCTAATCCTGTTGGAATTTTATAAGTTTCTATGTGATCCCCTCTCACTCTTTGTGGTGGACCTCAGTTGTGCCTTTGTCCTATATGGACCACCGTTGTGTGTGTTTGTCATACCTGGACACATCCCCTTCCAGTTTGGTTCCTCCCCTCAGCACCTAGTATAAAGGTGGCTGTCTCCTCCCCCTTGTTCAGTCCAGGTCGGTTAATTGTTGGGATCTGCTCCTGATTCTGTTGTGAATAAAAGCCTACACTTATATTGGCATATCGGTAGTCTTTCGCCTTATTGATAGCGCATCACTCTTCTAATCCCCAATGAATATAATCCTAACTGACTTCGTCTCTCGCCATATGACAGTCTCGCCATCCCAGGAACCAGTCTGTTAAACTTTCAGTGTATTTCTTATATAGCAAGAACATCATTCCTCCTTTGTTGAATTTTAAACTGCTCCCAATCCTCAGGTTTATTGTTATTTCTTGCCAATTTGTATGTTGCATCTTTGAATCTAATATTATCTCTAATATTTCTTTTAATCCATGGTTTGGCCACAATTCCCTTACCACTCTTGCGCCAAACAGGAATAAACAACTTCTGGAGTTCACCTATTCGTTCCTTAAATGCCTGCCATTGCCTGTCCATTTTCTTTCCTTTTAGTAATGTTTCCCAGACCATCATAGCCAATTCCTGTCTCATACCATCAGACTCCTCTATTATACTGTTTAACTCTCAATCTATATGCACATTAAAGTCATTCATAATCAAAGTTGTTCCTTTAACACATGTATCTCTGATTTATTGTCTAATGCTATTCCCAACATTACCATTACAGATTGATGGTCTGTATAACACTTGCATAAATGTTTTTGCCCCTTGGCGTTTCTTAATTCAACCCATACAGATTCCACATTGTTTGTGCTACTATCTTTTCCCAACGTCGTATCAATCTTTAATCAACAATGCAACTCCACCACCTTTTCCTTTCTGTCCGTCATTCCTAAACACTGAATAGCCCTCAATGTTTAATTCCCATCCTTGGTCACCTTGGAGCTATGTCTCCATAATCTCAATTATATCATAACCCTATTTGTGCAACTAATTCATCCATTTTATTTTGAATGCTCCAAGCGTTCAGATACAAAACCTATTTCTTTTACCATTCCTTGCTTAGTTCCTACTATTTTTTTACTCTGTCCTTATCTGATTCTAACCCTTGATTTCTCTGCTGTTCTTATTCTCCTTGCTGTCTTTTTCTCTTGTCCTTCCTTCTCCCTGCTCTGAATCCTTACATAGATTCCCATCCTCCTGCCATATCATAGAAATCATAGAAATCATAGAAACCCTACAGTGCAGAAGGAGGCCATTCGGCCCATCGAGTCTGCACCGACCACAATCCCACCCAGGCCCTACCCCCACATATTTTACCCGCTAATCCCTCTAACCTACACATCCCAGGACTCTAAGGGGCAATTTTTAACCTGGCCAATCAACCTAACCCGCACATCTTTGGACTGTGGGAGGAAACCGGAGCACCCGGAGGAAACCCACGCAGACACGAGGAGAATGTGCAAACTCCACACAGATAGTGACCTGAGCCGGGAATCGAACCCGGGACCCTGGAGCTGTGAAGCAGCAGTGCTAACCCACTGTGCTACCGTGCTGCCCATATCCATTTAAACCCTTCCCAACTACTCTAGCAAGTATTCCACCAAGGACGTCAGTCTCGGCCCTGCCCAGGTCTAACCCTTCCAGTTTGTACTGGTCCCACCTTCCCTAGAACTGGTCCCTATGCCTCAGGAATCTGAAACCCTCCCCCTCACACCATCTTTTCAGCCACATATTCATTCTATATATCCTGCTGTTTCATTTTTTTTTCTTTAAAAACATGGGCGTTGCTGACTGGCCAGCATTTGTTGCTCATCCCTAGTTGCTCTTGAACTGAGTGGCTTGTGAGGCCATATTGCTGTGGTTCTGGAGTCACATGTCGGCAGACCAGGTAAGGACAGCAGATTTCCTTCCCGAAAGGACATTAGTGAACCAGATGGGTTTTTACAACAATCGACAATGGTTTCGTGATCATCAGTAGATTCTTAATTCCAGATTTTTTTTTGTTGAATTCAAATTCCACCATCTGCCGTGGTGGCATTCGAACCCAGGTCCCCAGAATATTAGCTGAGTTTCTGGATCAATAATCTAGCGATAATACCACTAAGCCATTGGCTACTCTGACTAGCACGTGGTGCTGGTACTAATCCTGAGGTACCTACCTTAGAGGTCCTACTTTTCAACTTGCTTCCAAGCTCCCCACATTCTGTTGTTCGGGCCTCATCCTTTTTTTTTAACCTATGTTGTTTGTACCAATGTGTACCAATTGGTTGTTCACCCTTCCCCTTCAGAATGTCTTGCAACTGCTCGAAGACATCCTATGTCAATATATCAAAATTGATGTCCATAATCAAGTACTAAGTATTTCCTGACTGTTCCCTCAGCACTGGAGTGTTTTTTATGAAAGACAACCGTACATAGTTTATTTAAAATAGTTCATCTACATGTAGCATGTATATTTTGAAGCCCCAAATTCTTTTCTACATCATTATTTACTGAACTTATTTAACAAATTTCTGCAGAGACCTGAGGCAAGGGTCATTTTACACATAACTAGTCTTTCACTTTCAGATACTTTCATTAAAATGATTAGAATCAAAGGATTGTACAGAGCGGAGGGAGGCCTTTCGGTCCATTGAGTCTGCCCTGGCTCTTTTGAAGACTGATTCCCTGCTCTTTCTCCATTCCATTTTTCCCTTTCAAGTATTTATCCAAATCTCTTTTGAAAGCCAATATTAATTGACTTCCAGCACTTAAATGCATTTCAAATCCGAACCACTCACTGTTTAAAAAATGTTTTACCTTATGTCACCTCTGGTTCTTTTTGCCAATCATCTTAAATCTGTGTGCTCTAGTTACCAACCACTCAGCCAGTGCAAACAGTTTGGTGACAATCTTACCAGCTCATCACGCCAGTCGATCGGCATAGTGAGTCGGTAAGATCAGGCAAAACATGGAAAATCGGGCATGTACCCCGCTTCTCGCCTCAAATGATGTTATGGATCCCATTCTGCCAGCGAAATCAGCCTCAGACCCAGGAAGGGATAATTTAAATCTAATTGTGAGTCCAGGATGCAATCATATAGTCCCCACCAACAGGGGCTTGTCGTGATGGCTTCGCTAGTGAGACCAGAGGACATTGAAGCCCCCCGGTGGTCAAGATGTTCTGTAGTGAGATGCATTATCAAAGCAAAATACACTATTCAAGTTTTGGGTGGCACGGTGACACAGTGGTTAGCACTGTTGTCTCACAGCGCCAGGGTCTGAGGTTCAATTCTGGCCTTGAGTGACTGTCTATGTGGAGTTTGCACATTCTCCCCGTGTCTGCATGGGTTTCTTCCGGGTGCTCCAATTTCCTCCCATAGATGTGTAGGTTAGATGGATTGGCCATGCTAACTTGCCCCTTAGTGTCCAAAGATGTGTAGGCTAGATTGGCCATGATGGGTTTACAGGATAGGGCCTGGGTAAGATGCTCTGTCGGAGAGTCAGTGCAGACATGATGGGCTGAATGGTCTCTTTCTGCACTCTAGGGATTCTATGAAATGGTGAAGCAATGTCATTAGAAATTCAATGACCACAGCGTTGATGATTTTAAAAGAACCAAGATCACAGCACTGCACAATTGGTATTGAATCTGAAGATCTAAAGGTTGGAATTTTTCATTAACTTGAGATTTATTGGGCTTTGAAGTGTGTGTACGGGGATGAGGGTTGTTGTTGGGGAGGGGCGGGGAGTGGGGAAGGTGGATTTCTGCCCAGGCTGCGTTGAACATGTTCAGGTGTCTGAGCCCAAAGCTGAACATTAGAGTTTATCTATGTGACATTATGGTAATTCTAGGGCATGCCGATGGTTTTCAGCTCCAGTTTCCTAGCTAATTACCTTATCAGTTCCAAGCCGATTGGGAGAATAAAAACAGAACTATTGCCAGAGTTCCATGACATTCAGGTAGACATCTTGGAAACACAGATAGAACTGATAATGAGCCATTTCAGAGGCCACTAAAAGCTAGTTAAAGACTAACAAGGCCCATTAGAGCTTCTTTCATGCATATGATGTAAAATATACACCACTCTGAGATCCCCTGGATTGTCTTGCCCTGATAGCAGCAGGCATTGTGTCTAAAAGCCTCTTGGTTGGTTACTTCTCTTCAGTGTTTACGCTCTACTGCCTCGTACAAGTCTCAAGTACAGTGGGTAGACAGAGGAAGCTTTGTGACAGGACCTGTATGACCCATGGAAAGCACAATGTGTGACCCTTTGGTTTAACAAGAAAAGGGACAACAAGAGAAGAGCAGTCTACTGCAGGCTCTAGTTTCAGGTTTAACATCAGCATCCTCTATTACTGCTTTAGCCTTGATGGCGCTCAGACACAAAGTAACTCTGGCTCCTCAGCTGTAATGCATATGGATGCTGTAGTCGATGGTTTTGTAATTAGGTTTATTGATTTAGGTGAATGACTGCTCATGTATTTGATCATACTCTTGAGAATTATTGCACAAAAATCAAGAATAAGAAAATGTCAAACGTTAAGAGATAATTTGAGACCTTCATTGAACCCTTTTGACAGATAATGTGGCATTAACAATAAACATAAAAGACATGCACAATTTTCTCAGTCTTTTAAAGGGTTTTCTGCAAGTAAACCAATGTACGCCACAAGTAAAACTTCCATGAGTATACTATATGACAGGCAGATAGAATATGGGATCATAGCCACGTCAAGGTATCCTGAAGGATAAGTTCCAATGTCAGCTGATAAGGTTGGGTGATACAGATAGCAGAGAGAGAGAGAGAGAGGGAGATGAATCACCCAAATCACTCTTGGTTAATTCCTATGGTTCAGATCAAAAGCAACTGGACTACTAACCAACTTGTTCACCCTATCTTCCTGAGAATGATAGATCATCCAAAGAAGATGGGAATGTGGAATTTGAAACACAAACAGATCAGCCGTGATCTTATTGAATGGTGGAGCAGGCTTGAGGGGCTGAATGGCCTACTCTGCTCCTATTTTGTATGTTTGTACGTAATTTGTAAAGCGAAGTCGTGAGAACTGGAGAATAAATTCAGCTAGTCTCAAAAAAGCATGACCTTTCTTAAAAAAAAAAGTTCTTTGTTTATTTGGACGGCATGGTGGCGCAGTGGTTAGCACTGCTGCCTCACAGCGCCAGGGACCTGGGTTTGATTCCTGGCTTGGGTTACTCTCTGTGTGGAGTTTGCACGTTCTTCCCGTGTCTGCGTGGGTTTCCTCCGGGTGCTCCGATTTCTTCCCACACTCCAAAGATGTGTGGGTTAGGTGAATTGGCCATGATAAATTGCCCCTTAGTGTCAGGGGGACTAGCTAGGGTAAATACGTGGGGTTATGGGGATAGGGCCTGGGTGGGATTGTGGTCGGTGCAGACTCAATGGGCCTTCTTCTGCGCTGTATGGATTCTATTTAATTGTCTTTCAAAATTTAGAAAATAGAATATTAATTTTGTGCAATTTCTAAATGTTTCGAATGAAAATTCAGCAAAAAAAAAGTTAATTTGTATTTTGATATGGTGAAGAAATCTTTAAACGCTTACTTATGTCTTAATCCGCGAAAAGAAATTCAATGTTATGGTGGAAATACAAGTACATCACTGTTCTCATAATGTTTAAAATCTGTTGACATCGCTGCAACTTTCCCTATAGACTGGCTGGAACTCGAGTTTCCAAAGTAATGCTATTTCCTATTGCTTAAAGATGCAAACCATCTAGGTCTGCTGGGTGCCAGGGGTAACTCATGAGCTGCCCTCTGTGGCTGACCTTGCCCAAGTGCCCAGGGTCATGTGAAGGTGGCCAGCCTGGCAGTGGCAGCTGCCCCCACTTCCATCTGGAGCATATCTCAAAACATTTGCAGAAGCCAGAAGGCTCCGCTTGAAGAGCTGCCTGTTAGGGATGTAAGGCGTAGATATTGTGGGTTCCCTGAATCTTTGACAACAAAGACTGTTTTCAAGGTAATTTATTCATTACACTTGTGCTCTGCCCGTGTTCCCAGGGATAACTCCCACCCTCCCGCCACATAACGTCTTTTGTAGTCACGTCATCACGTTCTCATGTGACCACTCGGTCTACAGAAGGGGCGGTGGTTGGTTGGGGGGGGGGGATTTCCGCTCCCTCTACCCCTGAATCTGTGATTCTGCTTGGAACTCAAACTGGGCCAATCAGTGGCCTGGTATGTATGGTCTCACTTTCCTCGACTGACTGAGTGGGGTTGAGGATGCAGCTACTCTCGCAGTTAGAATCTCTGCCCTTGGCCTCCTTTGCCCCACTATAATGCCACTAGCTTTAAGGGCAGGCTTTTAAAAAGCCAAATGGATAAGGGTCAGGATCTGAACACTCAGCCTGAAGTATAGCCTCTTTAGCGATTCTTCCCTGAAATTGCAGCGGGAAGGCTTTAGATTTTATCTTTCTCTTTTACTGAGCAGTTGCTTTCCCTTTATTGTTCAGTGGATCTAAGAGGTAGTTGTTTGTTTTTTCAGGAGGAACTCTTCGAAATGCAGCTAATGAAAATACAACAAAACTTACTCCAACTTATAAATCAAAGAAAGGGTTTAATAAAGAAACATCATTACTCCAAACTTGGGGCCTCGCCCTGGGCCACTCCAAACTCCCTACAATTGCCCTGCCTGCAGCAGTGGTGGACTCGTCAACGTTGAGAGCGTTCAAGTGGTTATTGGATAAACATATGGATGATATTGGAATAGTGTAGATTAGAGGGGCTTTAGATTGGTACCACTGGTCGGCGCAACATCGAGGGCCGAAGGGCCTGTACTGCGCTGTAATGTTCTATATGTTCTATAATTCTACATAGTTCCTTATTTATAGTGAGTCAACTGGTCAGCTGACTATTACATCACTCTAATTGGTTCCAAGGTTTACTGGGTCAGCTGACCCTTACATCTTGTTCCCATTGATCACATTACATCCAATACAAAGTTATCATCAGTTACATTCTAACATTGTTGCAGCCAGCAACTATTCGAACATCTTGAACACCCCCTTGTGATTATCTCACTAAACTGCTCTGAGTCCCCGATCTACCAGAAGTGCTTGCAAGGGGCTGGAATTATCTAATAAAGCAGCAGAGGACTAGTTGGTTCATCTCAGCCTCTGCCAAACTTCATCTAAAACTGGACCACGTTTTCCTTCACTAGCAGAGAAACTGCCACAAAGAACCAAACCACAAGATAAAAAAGCACACTCCCACATTAAAGGGAGCTACAGCATTCTTCCTCAGTGATATTATACAGGGTAACGGACATAATTTATAATAATCAAAAGTGCCCCAGCAAGCAGTTCCATCCCTTACTGTGCCCACCCCAGTCCAACGCCGACATCCCTGAAATGCAACAAAGCATCTGTCTGGATTGCTTAAAGGGGCAATGCCGCTCTGACTGTGCTTTTTCTCACTCTCGTTGCCCTGAATAGTTTTTCTGTCTTTAATACCTGAATTAAACAATGGTTTTTCAGGGGACAAAGACACAGTTTCTGGGGCATAAGCATCCAAGCAGCCAACGAAGGCGAAGGAACCACAATGGATTTATCCACGTGGAGAGAACCCCTAGCAGCATACAGACAGAACCACTCTCCGTTTAAAGGTTGAGCCTTGCTTCACTGCCAGCCTATCCACATTGGATGAAAGCAGATTATAGACACCACAGAGCATTTACTATCTATTTATGGTTAGAATAGTAATGAACTGTGCCTTTGTGAATGTAAAGTATTTGCTTTGCAGTGGAGTGCAGTGTTGCCTTCACTTGTAACATGAATCCTCAGATGGAGTAGCAAGTTCATAGAAGTACAGAACAGCACAGTATTTGATTTTGATTTGATTTGATTTATTATTGTCACATGTATTAGCATCCAGTGAAAGTATTGTTTCTTGCGCACTATACAGAGAAAGCATACCGTTCATAGAGAAGGGAACAAGAGAGTGCAGAATGTCGTTTTACGGTCATAGCTAGGGTGTAGAGAAAGATCAACTTAATGCAAGGTAAGTCCATTCAAAAGTCTGACGGCAGCAGGGAAGAAGCTGTTCTTGAGTCGGTTGGTACGTGACCTCAGACTTTTGTACCTTTTTCCCAAAGAAAGAAGGTGGAAGAGAGAATGTCCGGGGTGCGTGGGGTCCTTAATTATGCTGGCTGCTTTGCCGACACAGCGGGAAGTGTAGACATGGTCAATGGATGGGAGGCTGGTTTGCATGATGGATTGGGCTACATTCACAACTTTTTATAGTTTGTTGTGGTCTTGGACAGAGCAGGAGCCATACCAAGCTGTGATACAACCGGAAAGAATGCTTTCTATGGTGCATCTGGAAAAGTTGGTGAGAGTGGTAGCTGACATGCCAAATTTCCTTAGTCTTCTGAGAAAGTAGTGGCGCTGGTGGGCTTTCTTAACTATAATGTCAGCATGGGGGGATCACGACAAGTTGTTGGTGATCTGGACACCTAAAAACTTGAAGCTCTCAACCATTTCTACTTTGGAGGCCTCATGGCCCATTAGGCCTGTGCTGGTTCTTTGAATCAGCTATCCAATTGAGCCCACACCTCTGCTCATTCGCCATTGCCCTTCAAATTCTTCTTTTTAATGCATATATCTCATCCTATCTTGAAAGTTACCCTTGTATCTGCATCGTCCACCCATTCAAGCAGTGTATCCTAGATCACCACAGCTTGCTGCATTTAAAAAATAATCACCTAGCCTCCTCTTTGGTTCTTTGCCAATTGTTTTAAATCTGTATCCCCGATTGGTTGATTGTCAACTTGTAAATCCTTCCAACATGCCTGATGACAGGTAGTAAGAGTGGGAGAGTCTCCCGGTCAGCCACAGTGCAGAAGGGAAAGGAAAACCCCTGCAGTATTTTGTCCAAATGCAGCAAAATCTGGACAATATCCAGGCTTGGGCTGACAAGTAGCAAGTAACATTCATGCCACACAAGTGCCAGGCAATGATCATCTCCAACAAGAGCAAATCTAACCTAAATCTAAATAACAACCATTAACATCCTTGGGGTTGCCATTGACCAGAAACTGAACTGGGTAGCCATATAAATACTGAGGTTACCAGAGCAGGTCAAAGGCTGGGGATCTTGCGGTGAGTAACTCACCTCCCGACTCCCCAAATCCTGTCCATCACCTACAAAACACAAATCAGGAGTGTAATGGAATGCTCTCTACTTGCCTGGATGAGTGCAACTCCAACAATGCTCAAGAAGCTCAACACCTTCCAGGAGAAAGGAGCCCAATTAATTGCTACTCCTTCCACAAACATTCAATCCTTCTACCACTGAAGCACAGTAGCAGCCGTGTGTACCATCTACAGGATGCACTGCAGGAACTCACCAAGTTTCCTTAGTCAGCACCTTACAAACCCATGACCACTACCATCTGGAAGGACAAGAGCAGCAGATACATGGGAACACCACCACCTGGAAGTTCCTTTCCAAGCCACTCACCACCCTGACTAGGAAATATATTGTTCCTTCAGTGTCGCTGGGTCACAATCTGGGAACTTCCTCTCTCCCTAACAGCACTGTGGGCCTACCTACACCTCAGGGACAGAGCAGTTCAAGAAGGCAGCTCACCACCACCTTCTCAAGGGCATCGAGGGATGAGCAATAAATGCTGGTCTGAACAGTGACACTCACATCCCATAAATTAATTGTTAAAAAAACTATGATCTTATTAAACAGTGGAGCAGTCTTGAGGGGCCGAATGGCCTACATTTGCTCCGTGTTCGTATTAGAGTCAATTTGTACACAGCAAACCTCTCCAAACAGTAATGTGATAATGACCAGATAATCTGTTTCTGTGATATAGAGTAAGGGATAAATATTGGCAAGGACACCAAGGATAACTCATGGGGCATTTTTTTGTCAATTATCTTAAATCTGTGTTTCCTTGTTCTAAACGTCCTGCCAGTGGGAACAATTCCTTATTCGATAAACGTCCTTCATGTTTTTGAACAATTCTCTTAAATTTCCCCCTAACTTGCTCTGCTTTAGCAAGAATAATCCGATGATGTGGGGATGCTGGCGTTGAATTTTCATGATAGGTATACAGGGGCAGAAAAGGCACTCCACACAATAGTAAACACAGTAAGAAGTCTCACAACACCAGGTTAAAGTCCAACAGGTTTATTTGGTAGCACGAGCTTTCGGAGCACTGCCCCTTCGTCAGGTGAATCTGAGCTTCTCTCCTCTCTCCACCTAACCAAGTCTCTTATCCATGTTGACATTCTCGTAAATTTCCAAGGCTGTGACATTCTTTCTAAAGTTTGGTGTCAAAGGCTAAGCACAGTTGAGGTCACTCCAGGGATTTACAAACTGGTAACAGCACCTCAAATTTACCCTAAAATTCTTCCTCGACCAAATAATCAGAAATCTCCAAGGAGGAGAATAGTGCAAAACCAGAAACCAGCAACTTTTGCTCCATTGTACCTTTCTAAAAAGAAAAGCATGTTTACTATTCCCCCATTTAAAATATACATTAAAAAGAATAAAGTTGAAAAACAGCTACAACACGAAACTGAAACCTTATCCTGCCAGTTTCTTATTAAAAGTCACTGCTGCAAACATGCTTAAATATTGAACCCTGAATGATTTGGGACATTGCACAGTTCTGTTAAGCATGAACTTCTCAACTTTTTTGTATGGACAAAAGATCCCAGCTCGCACTGTATGGGATCATCTGCATTGCAAAACTTTTCTAAACAACTCTTAATAATCATAATTTCCATTTCAATCATTACAGTCAGACCTCTTGAGGGGGGAGAAGTAATTAATAAACCATGACACTTACCAAAAGAATAATTGCTGTACAAAGTTAATGAAAAAGGACGATTATTTGTTCAGCCTCTGTGAAATGGAACACACTGTTGGACGCTAAGATATTCGGAACCTCTGAATTGCCAATAGATTTTGTTATAAATAGGATGTTATAATGCACCCAATATCTGCTTCATGCAAAACTTCACAGTCAACTTCTTATTTGGTAGAATAACAGGAAAGTTGACTGATCGAAACTAAATATTCTCATAAATCTGATCTGATTTTTATCTACAAAGTGTTCTTGTGCTCTGGAGAATGTATTTTGTCACCCTGAAAAATCTGAATATGTCTGGTAGCAAGAAAAAAAGTAGCTGTCAGTTCTCTATAGTCATTATAACAGGAACCCTCCCTTTGTTGGACAAAGCACTTTGTATTTCTCTTTTCTAATATGTATGTGCATTTCCTAACAAAATGCAGATTTTTTTGTCTGTCTTTACCTGTCTGTTAGTCGAAGACTGTCTGTCTGACAACCAGAATAAATGGCGACTCTCCCACTCCCCTGCTGAGCGGAGTGCACTCCCCCAACCTGTCCCATGCTGCTAAGGTCCATGTCAAACAGCAGCCCCTGTCATGTACCTCTTTATTTTCCTGTTTGCATTTGAGAGCTGTCACCACCCCCTGGCAGGGCTGCTTCAGTGCAGACAAGGACCATACCAGCCCTGGCAGCGGGGGAGCCTGGAGGAATCCATTGACATCTTGGATGCTTTTGACTCTGCACTAGGGAAGAACCAACAGCGTCTGAATGGGCAGAGACGCTGTAGACATGTTCTCAGACAGAGAACGACTGGGTTAGGTATTTAAAACCTATTAAACAATGTTTCATTGCCGAAAAAGCTCGCTTGTTAGTCACATTTAATGGAAGTAGATTCCTAGAAATTGAACCTTCCTTTATAGATTTCAAATGCCTTGTAAGATCTTTTAATTTAGCAAAAATAATCCTTTAGGATTTACAGGTTCTTTGAATGTTTTCATGCGTTTGGAAAACAAATTGTTGATTCATAGAAACTAGATTGACTTGGATGATATGTTTTCTTGAGTCATGTGTGCGGCGTTTTGTGGCAGCAGTCACCTAAAGAAAAACAGAGAGGGGGTCAACTTCTTAACCCGCTGGTGTCCTTCTCTGAAACTTCAACAAAAACATCAGTGAGAAAAGGACAGCAAATTGATCTATATGACATCAGTAGAACACAGGAAGTGTCCAAACGATGGCCCATTCTACACAATCAATGTCAACAAGGTCCCCCTGACACACCACCGGTGCCCGAGTGAATTTCTCCAGAGCAGCATATGAATATTCCAGGAGGGGATTTACAGAGAATCTGATAACCTACATCATTCAATAAGCATAGCACGATACCACAATAAGAAGAAAGAAAATATAGGCAGTCGTGCATTTATTGGATTTTCAAATGCAGCTATTTTAAGGTATGAGGAGGAAACCTGTGATATTTTTATTTGTAAGCAGAAGTAATACGCAAACATGTTAATATTGCACAGTTTAGGCACATTCTTTCATGAGTGTCTTACCCCCTCATCTTTTTTTAACAAAGGAACATTTTTTGCCAAGTTGAAAATAGTATCTTGTTCATGAAAAGTGAGTTGAAAGAATAAAAATATTGCAACCTGAAGGTTTTTTCCCAGCGTGTATATTGAAAACATTTTTAAATATTCCCATAAGTAGTCTTAACCCTGTCGCTGCTGAAGTTATTATCCAACCCTTTCACGGTATATTCTTTTTTTATAATAAAGTTGGTAAGGTGATAATAGTTCTATTGAAGATGGATTCCTCAATAACTGAAGGATTTTTTTGTTTTGATTCTGCAGTAAACCCATTTTTACCTTCTGTGATGTTTCGTTGAGCATTGCTGCGCAGAATTCACCATAACCAGAATCAAAACTTCATAAATCACCATTTTTAAATTTCCAAGCCCCCACCATTTGAAAACTTCAGGCTTACGTTCACTGTGATTCCACCAGTTGTAAGAATTAATATTGGTTGGGGTTTGAAATGTAACCAGTTTGATTGACACCTCGGGTTTCTGTAGTCATGTGACCATGTCATGAGTCTGCCTCTGGAGGCAGACATCTTGAGATCAGTTGAATAAAGCCTCTCACCAAAACACACACTGAAGAAGTACAGCCATCCTTATATTAGCAACATGGTGTCAGAGAGTGGCAGAAAATAAATGTTTGAACCTTGCAGAAGGAGCAGAGAAGACACCAGGAACACAAAGATTCAAAATCTGCAGAAAAAAGCTGTTGAAAAGGCCAAAGGAATGCTGTCAAGTCTGCAAGTGAAATTACTGGCTGCAGAAGAAAAGGACTAAAGAAAAGCACACACAGGCTGCAAGTGAAAATACTGGCTTCAGATAAAAAGGACAAAAGAAAAGCACACATAGGCTGCAGAGAAAAAGAAACACAGACAGATAAATTACTGAGTGAGCAAAAATGGCTGCAGCAAATTTACCAATCATATCTCCGCTCCAATTGAAAAATGTGAATGGCAAAACTGGCAGTCTTTCTACTTACAAAGCTACAAGATTGTAATAGGCTTAGTTAACAGGCCTGAACTGATAAGAGTAGCCACACTCCCAACATTGCTGGGGGAGGGACTGCTACAAAGTGTATTCCGTTCTAAATTTGACAGATGAGCAAAGAAAAAAATACAACAGAGATTGTGCAAGCCTTGAATGGACATCTTGAACCCGAGTGAATATCACATAGAAATGTTATGTATTGAGTTCAGAGTAAAAATGAGACCATTGAAAAGTACATCATGACAGTAATGCAGAATCATGTAAATTTGGACAGCTTAAAAATTATCTAATTAAAGATGGATTTGTCCTCGGCATGAGACCCCTCAGTGAGAGCAAGTCTACCAAACAATGAGAAACTGATGCTAAAGAAAGCGATAGACATTTTTCAAAATGCCAAATTTGTGAAATGCCAATAATGTGTTTACAGGGTTGGGATGTCTTCCTGGAGAATATCATCTGGACCAATTCAGCATCTGCCGAGTAGAGTTCCAGTTTCCTCAAGTCTAGCCTAAATGATAAAGTACAAGAACTGTAAAAGAGCAGAATAATCAGGAAAGTGACAACTCCTACAGACTGGATTAGCAGCTTCTTAGAAATTAAACAACCTGGAAAGCTGAGATTATGCTTAGACCCAACAAGTCTGTATAAAGCACTGAAGAGATCTCACTACCCAACGGCATCCATCGAAGAAATGTTGCCACAACTTGCCATGGCAAATAAATTCACTATTGTAGATGCAAAGGATGGCTACCAGCAAGTGAAACTGGATGAACCCAGCAACTTTCTAACGATGTTCTGGATGGCATTTGGGAGGTACAGATGGTTGTGCATGCTGTTTGGCATTTCAATGGCTCCAGAAGAGTGTCAAAACAGACAATGAGGTAGTCAGTGATCTTCCGGAAGTGGATGGGATGGGCGGCATGGTGGTACAGTGGTTAGTACTGCTGCCTCACAGTGACAGGGACCCAGGTTCGATTCCCGGCTTGGGTCACTGTCTGTACTGAGTCTGCATGTTCTCCCCATGTCTGCGTGGGTTTCTTCTGGGTCTTCTGGTTTCCTCCCACAATCTGAAAGATGTGCTGGTTAGGTGCATTGGCCGTGCTAAATTCTCCCTCAGTGTATCCGAACAGGAGCTGGAGTGTGGCGGCTCGGGGATTTTCACAGTAACTTCATTGCAGTGTTAATGTAAGCCTACTTGTGATGCTAATTAACTTTAAAGTGGTTGTGGATGATCTGTTTGTCTATGAATGTGGAGACACAACGGAAGAGTAGAGCATGAGCAGAATTTAATATAGGAGCTGGAGAGAGCTCCCCAGATGAATCTGAAGCTGAAGAAGAACAAATTGCAACTGAAGATGCCTGAAGTCAAATACATAGGTCATGTATTAATGGCAAAAGGTCTTCACCCGAATCCTGACAAAGTGAGAACTAAAGCAGCGATGCAGCAAGCAACAGATGTGAAAGCAATGATGTGTTGGATTCATGAACTGTTCAGCTACATCTTTGCCTAAGCTGTCAGCTGAGTGTGAAACATTATGTAAGCTCACTCCTAAGGAGGGACATAGAAGAAGAAAAGGTGCTCACTACCATCAAACAACTAGTGACAGCAATGCTGGTGCTGAAGGATCATGATGAAGTCACCTTGCAGTGTGACGCCAGAAAGGTCTGGGAGCAACTCCAAGGCAGCAGGGACAACCAGTCACATTTGTGTCTAGGGCAAATCAAATTGAATGACACTGTGCTCAGATTGAGCGTCCGTCCATTATTTCTGTCTGCAAGTATTTTCAACAATAACTACTTGCGAAAGACAAGGTAACAGTGGAGTCTGACCACAAGCCCCTTCAAACTATTTTTCGCAAACTGCTACCTTCTGCTCCAAAGTCACTGCAAAGAATGTTATTTTGTTTACAAAGACATCATCCATACGTGACATATAAGCAAGGGAAGCAGATGTACATCGCAGCATGCTGTCGAGAGCCATGCTTTAAGAAGTTTAACAACACCAGGTTAAAGTCCAACAGGTTTATTTGGTAGCCAAAGCCAAAAGCTGAACCGTACCTATGCAACCCATCAAGGAATTGATTCGACGCTGAGAAAGGCAAGAGATGTGGCTAGGACTGAGCCTACTGAACTGTAGTCTCAGGCAGGGGTTGGTGTGTGCATGCTGCCACGCTAGTGGTTTAGCTTTACATTCTGTAATTAACTATGTTCCTTTCCAGTCGGGCTTCATGAGTCATTACACCTACCGATCTTTGTGTCATCAATAAACTTAGCAACCACACATTCGGTCCCTTCATCCTGGTAATTGCTATGAATTGTAAATAGTTGAAGCTGCAGCACTGAGCCCTATAGCACTCCACTTGTCACATCTTGTCAATCTGAAAATAACCCATTTATGCCCACCATGTTTCCTGTTAGCTAGCCAATCCTCTATCCACAATAATATTTTGCCCCCTACATCATGAGCTTTTATTTTGCATAGTGACCTTTGATCATAGAATCAAAGAATTATAGAATCATACAGTGCAGAAGGAAGCCATTCGACCCACCAAGTCTGCACTGACCACAATCCCACCCAGGCCCTATCCCCATAACCCCATGCATTTACCCGAGCTAGTCCGCCTGACAGTAAGGGGTAATTTATCATGGCCAATCCACCTAACCGCACATCTTTGGACTATGGGAGGAAACCGGAGCACCCAAAGGAAACCCAACAGACATGGCGAGTATGTGTAAACTCCACATAGACAGTGACCCAAGCCGGGAATCGAACCCAGGTCCTTGGCGCTGTGAGGCAGCAGTACCAACCACTGTGCCACCCTCTTGATGTGGCACCTTGCCAAATGCACCTTAGAAATCTAAGTACAGCTTAGATTCCCACAGTTTCCCCTTTATTCATGTTGCTAGTTACTGCCTCAAAAATGTCCGATATATTAATATTGCTGAACAAAGATATGTTGTTGAAGCTTTTCATCTTTCACTCATCAGGACAATCGCAAGAATACCAATGTCAGGGAAACAACTATTTTATACTGTATGAGAAGAGATGCTGATTGGTTGGCAAGTGGACACTGATTGGTAGAGGTATTACCATGGAGAATAAACCATTTGATAGAAACTGACAGTTAACTGCCAAGCATTGTTTTAAACTTAAACCAGGCAGCTTGACTCTGTTCATCATCCTGAGAAATGAACCAGCAAATGCCTGTCACTTATTTTGTTTAGTTGAGACAGGTGCAATGTGTGTACATGTTCTTTCTGTCTGCAAAGAACTCCAACATAGGGGCTACAATTTCCCTGTCATGTATAAGAGTTTGGGTAGTCTCAATCCCATTCATAGTGGGCATGAATAGTTTTCCATTGCTGTCTCTGGTTGTCCATTCTTATTTACTATAAATACACATAATTGATCAAGATTTTGAAATTGAGCAAATAGTATCAAAGCATGCCAATGACACCAAATGTAGGTATGCTGGATGATTGCATATTGTGACAAGAGTTATCCAAGACTGAAGGAGGACGTGCATACACTAGCAAGACGGTCAGAGTGGTGGTAGATGTTCATTGTAGAGAAATGTGAAATGGGACATTTTGAATAGAGAAAGAAATCACACAGATTTTGTAAGATTTTGATCGGAATAGAAAAGCAAAGGGATCTTGATAAATGTTAAAGGTGGCAACACAAATATTGAGGGTTAGAAAAGGGAAATGATTTTTTGGTTTTGTATCTAGAGGTAGAATACAACAGCAATGAAATGATGTTTAACTCAGCTAAAGTCCTCAATTAATTTGCAACTGGAATATGGTACAAATTGTAGACATATAGTAGAGGAAAAATGAAAAAGTCATGAAACAATGCACTGTGGATTTATAAAGATGTTACCAGGCTTGAGTTTGAAGTTTATAAAGAAAGTTTTGAACGGTTAGGGCATTTAAAAAAAAACTAGAGTTCAGAATGTAAAGGATGACCTGAGGTTTATGAGAAGGTGAATAAGGAAGCATAAAGGAGAACATCCCCCTGTCTACATCAGTGGGGATGATGTAGAAAGGGTTGAGAGCGTCACGCTTTTAGGTGTCCAGATCACCAACAACCTGTCCTGGTCCCCCCATGCCGACACTATAGTTAAGAAAGCCCACCAACACCTCTACTTTCTCAGAAGACTAAGGAAATTTGGCATGTCAGCCACGACTCTCACCAACTTTTACAGATGCACCATAGAAAGCATTCTTTCTGGTTGTATCACAGCTTGGTGTGGCTCCTGCTCTGCCCAAGACCGCAAGGAACAAAAGGTTGTGAATGTAGCCCAATCCATCACGCAAACCAGCCTCCCATCCATGGACTCTGTCTACACTTCCCGCTGCCTCGGCAAACCAGCCAGCATAATTAAGGACCCTACACACCCCGGACATTCTCTCTTCTATCTTCTTCTGTCGGGAAAAAGATACAAAAGTCTGAGATCACGTACCAACCGACTCAAGAACAGCTTCTTCCCTGCTGCTGTCAGACTTTTGAATGGACCTACCTTGCATTAAGTTGATCTTTCTCTACACCCTAGCTATGACTGTAACACTACATTCTGTACTCTCTCGTTTCCTTCTCTATGAACGGTATGTTTTGTCTGCCTAGCGCGCAAGAAACAATACTTTTCACTGTAAATACATGTGCCAATAATAAATCAAATCAAAAAGGTTATTTTTTGTGAACACTGACACAGAATCCCCACAGTATATACAGAGGTCACACGGCCCATCAAGTCTGCACTGACTCTGAAAAAGCATCCCACCCAGGCCCTCCCCGCCACACTATCTGCATAACTCCATGCATTTTCCATGGCTAATCTACCTAACCTAAACATCTTTGGACACTAAGGGGCAATTTAGCACAGCCAATCCATCTGAGCTGCACATCTTTGGACTGTGGGACGAAACCGGAGGAAAGCCAAGCAGACATGGGGGGAACATGCACATTTCACACAGTCACCCAAGGCCAGAATCAAACCCGGGTCCCTAGCACTGTGAGGCAGCAGCGCGAACCACTGTGCCATCATACCACCCATGTTCTATATGAACTGAAAGTTAATCAAAAATAACAAGATGCAAAATTCACATTTTCTGTATTTAACCACTAATTCCAAAAGTGTTAATTAACTAAGAATTAATTTCAATGCATCAAATCCTGCTTGCTGCAATCATTTATGTAACCATCATCAAAAATGTGAGGCATAGATTGATAATCTGAACAATTTCTTGACTGACAATCCATTCTGATTTTCTGACAGAACTATCGTGTAATGTTTGGTGTCATACTGACAAGCCGAGTTTTTGAGAATGTTCCTCTGATATGGAATAAACAATTCCTTATATGCTATTTTAAATAGATTGTAAAAAGCTGTTTGGCAGTTTTAAAGAGTGAGGGCACTTCAACCTTGATTAACTTACTTAAGAGTGCAGTAAAGTCATACCGAATTTTCAAGTAAAGGAAACAAAAGCTATTGAGGCTACTGAGAAATTCTCCACCTATGCTGTCAGCTTTCATCAGATCTTTGCGTTCCGCTGGAACAGGAGCTGTCAACTGTACTTTATGTTCTTATACCAATAATTCTATTTTCTTTTTCGGTGCAAGTCCAGACTCAAGACTCCAAAACAAAAAGAAAATAACACAACACTTAATTTCAGGTGAACAATAAATGCTCCCTCGCAGAATGAAAAGAGCCTAATGCACTTATGCCACACTGAATACAGCGATAACAAAATAAATGGGACTGGCTAATGCAATTCAGAGCTACAGTAACCTGTGCTGTTGGAGTGCCTCTTTTATGTGGCATTTTTAATACTCTTATCATTTGAGCTCTGGGAATTCCCACAATATATTAGGCCTGGTATGACAATAAGCACACACAGCGAGGAGCATGTTGCTTTTGACACACATTCCCTTCCCACACTCATTTTACCCAGGAAACAACTGGACTGCAGTTTAATTAAACATCGCTGCCCTGAATTAGTCCAGGTCTGGGACCACCAACCGTGAGTAGCTTTGAGGTGCCTCCTAGCCATCCTTCCCGGTGGCAGCAGGATCTGAAGGAAGTAAAAGATTCAAAGATTTGCAACTCCAGTGAGTCAACCACCATCCTATCCAAACTGTACAGCAAAAAAACAGTCAAAGTTAGGGGCAACACACCCATGGAGCAAACTGCAGCCCTTTAGTCCTGCATAACGATCACACTCCTGAGAATTTGTTTAGTGCCAAGAACAAAGTAATTGCAGGAGGGAAGTTTGACTTTACTGTGAAAATTTGTTTCTTTTCAATTGCAGTTGCACAGAACATTCTCAGGAGCAGGGAAGCGTTGGGGTTCATAGGGTATTTATTAACAGTAATGTAATATTCATACTTTTTTTAAAGTAAATCTTCAAATAAATCATACACAAATACGTTGCATTTACAATTATGAAGCCATAAACAGGCGACTGATATCTGTTGCTAATTACCAAAATCTTAGCCAGGCAAAAAGTAAGTACTAGTACTACACCGAACAGCGTCTTACTGTGCACCATGATTTAATGTGCTCCTTATAATGAACTGGGCATTAAACTTACCTGAAGTATGGTGGACAGCCAAGGGTCATTTGATTTTCCAGACACTGACAGATGCTTCTCACCTGTCCGTTTGAGAAGTGGATTTATGAGAGCTTGATGAGTTAAAATCACTGGGGGCAGTCAAGAAGCCAATGGAAACCAATGATTTCCAGCCACAAACCAGCTAGCAGTTCAATTTCCATCTCACAGCTTTGGTTTCCTATATTGCAACAGCGACCGCACTTCAAAAATATTTCATTGCTGCAAAGTGCTTTGAAACGTTCAGTGGTCATGACTGGCACTATATAAATGAAAGTCTTTAGCTTTTTTTCCATGGGCTGCAATCCCTGTGTCCACCTGTGTAACTACAAAAACATAACTTTCATTGAGATACCAGAAATCTCATTGTGACTTAGTGTAGCAATCTCCCTGACAACATTCGTGCATCCTTGGTAAATTGGATCCACACGGGAGGTTTATGGAATGACAATTAACTAATGACAGCAGTTAATTAAGATAATCGTGTCTTTGCCTGTGTTCATCACTGGCTCTTTAATAGCATTACGGTAATGGCACCTTTTGGATAAGATGTTAAATTGAAGCCTTGCCTATCCCCTCGGTTGGATTTCAAAGATCTCGTGGCATAATTTGAAGAGAAGTTAGGAGAGTTTTGGTCTTCTGGATAACATATATTTTCAACTATCATCATCAAAGCAGATTACCTACAGAGTTACCTTACTGCTGTTTACAAAGCCTTGTGTGGAAATAGGCTGATGCATTTTGCACATGTTAGTACAGTAATCACACTTTAAAAATGTACTTCATTTGGCTGTGAAACTCTAGACAAAGGGGTTTTGGCTAGGGTTTCACCCTAAGGGGAAAAGTGCCATATAAATGCAAAAACTATTTTTTTTCCTGACTTATCAAATCCACAGCCAACTAAGGAATAATGGGTCAACAAAAAAGAGCAACTGATAGTTTAATGTCACAGAGGGAAGGGGGATCTCCAAACATGTTGCTGCCCATCACATTCTGCACAATATGGCACCATTTGACAACGTTACTATTGATCCATTAATGTACAATAACAGGTCAATAGTGGATGTAAATGAGCAAGTTGAACAGTCACGTGTTGATGCTGGCAAAGGAATGAAATTCTGCAGAACCTGGTAAGGATGCTAGCCATAGGATTGTCTGTTGCAAATTCCCTTTGTGGTAACATAAAGACAGCAACTTTACGACAACAAAAGTGAACTGTGTAGGAACTGTGCCATGACAAGAGTAATGTCAGGCTCATTTCTATTTGTAATTAATGTACCTTTGTAGCACAAGAAACAAATATTTAATTCTACTAATCATACAAATAAAATTACCAATTCCATGACCTCCAAAAATATTGATGAATGAGTCATTTTGAAGTTTACTTGCCACTTATAGCCTTCCTATTTCATCATGATTCTAATAATAGAAACATAGAAGATAGGAGCAGGAGGAGGCCGTTTGGCCCTTCGAGCCTGCTCCGCCATTCATCACCATCATGGCTGATCATCCAACTCAAAAGCCTAATCCTGTTTTCTCATAATTTTTGATCCCATTCGCCCCAAGTCCTATATCTAGCCACCTCTTGAATACATTCAATGTTTTGGCATCAACTACTTCCTCTGGTAATGAATTCCACAGGCTCATCATTCTTTGGGTGAAGAAATGTCTCCTCATTTTCGTCCTAAATGGTCTACCCTGAATCCTCAGACTATGATCTTCTATGATGTGCTTTAAAAATCTCACTTCTAAACCCATAAAGGAAAAGTAGCCATGGCAATAATTTGTGTAAACTAAAAAGTACTATGGTCATTTTAAGCGTCTTCAGCTGTTGTGAAATGTGCCAGAAAATTGTGGCTTATCACTCCCATCAACTTCACCTTCTTCGCAATAATTATAAGTTAAATGAGTCAAAGCAGGTCAAGGATTGGGGAATTGAGGCAGAAGTTCAGCCATAATTGTATTGAATTGTGGAGCAGATTAGAGGCACCACATGGTCTACTCTTGCTCCTACATGTAACAGTAGCCAAAATGTGCTTTATATTACAATGCATTTGAACCCATTTTGTTTTGCCAGAATGAAAGCTGAGCAGAGATTTCCCACTCGTGTATTTTTCCTAAGGGGAACATTCAAACAGAAGCCTACTCCTGCTCCTAATTCGTACGTTCATATGAGAGGTGTAAGTGCTGAAGAATGGAACAGTTCCCATCCCACTCCCCCAGTGTCAGCACCAAGCACATCTATGCTAGGTTAGCTTGAGATTGAACCCTTTTCTACTTTAGCCCAACAATATTTCTCAGTTGCAAACTCAACAATTATGCCCTGCAACACGAGCCTGGCAACTTACCATTTCCATAGTCATCCTGTGGACTTGAAGTGGAAATGCCAGATCACTGTAAATTACGTACAGGTATGCACGATTTTCCGTCTGGAAAACCAAGGTCTGGACCGTTTCTGGATACTGAGCCTGCCTCCCCGGGGTGGGATGGAAGGTGGGGGAGTGAATAAGTCACTAAATCTGATATGCATGGAGGCCCCCTCTTAATTGTCATGGAGACAGGTTCACCATCTAATTAAGGACTGGTGGGAGTTGGAGATCCAATCAGGGGCCATGTAGCTTGAAAGAAGCAGTAGGCTGCAATAGAAGGTGATTCAACGTGGAGGTGCCCTCCCCAACATTTTCAAATCTATATTAAGAAATCACTTTTTCAGCCAGGCCAACACAGTGGTTGGGGGTGGTGGAGCAGTCCATGGTCGCTCCTAAACCAGGGTAGGCAGAAAGGGCCTGTGGGTCTGCCTGGAGCACTGGCCTCACATCCTGGCATCAGGAGGCCACCTCCAGATACCCACTGTAATGCTGCCAGCCGGAACCTGGAGAATGACTGGAAAACCCCAGCTGGCCCCCTTTAATGGGCCTAAAGTGGCTCTTAATGAGCTTGATGTGTGGGTGAGTAGCCCTGCAAAAATTACCTTGAGGCAGGATAGAACTGGGGGAACTGGCACGCCAGCCAATGGGGCTATTTTTGATCCTACCACCTCCAATTCTTACCCCAGCAGGACTGAAAATTCAGACCATGCTACAGGACCATACCCACCGGGAAATAAAGTTTAAAGTGTATTTATTAGTCACAAGTAAGGCTTACATTAACACTGCAATGAAGTTACTGTGAAATTCCCCTAGTCTCCCTAGGCGCCTGCTCGGGTCAATGCACCTAATCAGCATGTCTTTCAGACTGTGGGAGGACACCGGAGCACCGGAGGAAACTCAGGCAGACACGGGGAGAATGTGCAAACTCCACACTGACAGTGACCCAAGCCGGGAATCGAACCCGGATCCCTGGCGCTGTGAGGCAGCAGTGCTAACCATTGTGGCACTGTGTTGCCCCTGTGCCAAAATGATTGGGCCTTTCTAAACTCTTTACACGTAATGCCTTTATCACTACATTTTTCAGGACTAAATGTTAGACCATTACCCTGACTTAGATTAAAGGTCAATGCTTAAACCACTGCACCACAGCGAATCATTTATTTCAATATCTAAACTAGAGGGAGCCCTGAGGTACATAAGACTGGAGTGAAAGCAAAATGGTGATGAAATGGAATGCATACTTAAAAAGGGCCTGTACAAAAAGGTGATATATGAGAATTCATAAATCAAAGTTATGCCATCCAGTAAAAGAAAACTGTGTGCTTGAATTTGAACTTCAGAAAGCACTGCTAATAAATACAAAAGGGCAGTGCTGGTAGCCTTCTGTATTATAAGACAATGGTTGGCCCTGTGGTCAGCTCTGTATTAAGCATCACTTTGTGTGGCTTAGGAACTGCATTTGCTGCAAAGGAAGGCAGTAAACGGAGATGATGCATGATGCGCTGGGCAATGCTTTTTCTGGACTCTTATCTCAGCAAGCTGAGATATTTTGTTTCTGCTTGTCACCTCCAATGGCCTTCCACACAGTCAACTTCCAGAGGTTACAGTAATCGGTAACTGTCTGTCACTTGTCAGTGTCGATATCTGCCATCTTCATATCTTGCTTGTAGCAGAGGTATGGATGCCCTGGAGCTAATGACCCACTAACCATTCATTGTATTGAAGGTCTTTGGGTATATGGCTGTCATCCACCCAAAGAACATGACCAAGTCAGTACAGCAGTTGTTGGCTTAGTAGCGAGTGTATGCTGATAGAATTAGCATGCTCCAGGACCTCTGAATTGGTGACCTTGTCCTGCTAAGAGATACTGAAGATAGGTCTGAGACAGCAAAAGTGGAAACTGTTCAGCCTTTTCTGCTTTCAAGCATATGTTTTCCAGTTCTCACCACTATAAAGAAGAGTGTTGAGGATGCAGGCTTGGCAGATTCGCAATTAAGCCATAGAATCCCTACAGTGTAGAAGGAGGCCATTCAGCCCATCGCTGACCTTACCCCTTCAAGTTGTCATGGAAAGAGATCACATCGAGCAGCTTTGATAGGCAACCAATTTTTTTCCAGTACTTTAAATAGACCACCTCTGAAACATAGAAAATTGGAGCAGGAGGAGGCCATTTAACCCTTCGAGCCTGCTCCACCACTCACTATGATCATGGCTGATCATCCAACTCAAAAGTCTGATCTGGCTTCCCCCATATCCTTTGATCCCCTTTGCTGCAAGAGCTATATCTAACTGCTTCTTGAAAACAAGCAATGTTTTGGCCTCAACTGCTTTGTGTGGTAGTGAATTCCACAGGCTCACGACTCTCTAGGTGAAGCAATGTTTACCCTGTATCCTTAAACTCTGGTATTGGACACAATGATGGGCAATATCCTTCCTGCATCTACCTTGTCTTGTCCTGCTGGAATTTTATGGGTTTCTCTGAGTTCCCTCTCATGCTTCTGGACTCCAGTGAATATAATCCTAACCGACTCAATCTCTCCTCATACGTCAATCCTGCCATTCCAGGAATCAGTCTAGTAACCCTTCGCTGCATTCCGTCTATCGCAAGAACATCCTTCCTCAGATAAGAAGACCAAAACGCTGCACAATATTCCAGGTGTGGCCTCACCAAGGCCTTGTATAGTTGCTCACATGGTCAAATGCCTTGGTGAAATTGATGAAAGTAATATATAGTGGTCTCCTTTGTTCAAGTAATTTCTCAGCAAATGTTGGACTAAGAAGACCATGTCAATGTCAATCTTTCATTTCTGAAACCAAATGGAGATTTGGGATAGATGTGTTCAGACAGGATCTGCAGTCTGATAAGGGCAACATGGGAAAGACTTTCCCCATGATCCTCAGCAGGGCGCTGCGTCAATAGTTGTTGCAATCACTACAATTGCCCTTGTTCTTTCACAGGGTCACAATCTTTGCATCATGTGTACCCTGGGACTCTGCTCCCACCCTCCAGCAGAGACAGAGATGCTTATGCAGACATTGGAAACGTACTGGCCTCACAGGTGTCAGCACCTGGATCTTTGCCCATGGCAAGCTAGTCAATATCTTTGCTAAGCTCCTCCACTGTGGGTTTAATATCGAACACTGACATGACTGGTAGGCTTTCTACAGTGTCCAGAGCTTCCACAGTGACTGTGGTCTTCTGAGAATACAACTTAACCTAGCATTCCATCTCTCCAATTGTTTATTACAGTCAGTGATCACCTCCTCCACCTTTGTTTACAATGGGGCTGTTCTCTTTGCTGATGGGTGAGTTTCCTTTCTCATCCTTTCAAAATGCCCTTGACATTCTCTGTTTTGAAAGACATTTTGATATTCTAGTAAAACTCTCACCAGTAGTTACAAGTGTACCACCTGGTGGTTTGATGGTCTTTATTTTAAGCAGCTCTTGGTGCATTCATAGTCTTCTCACTCAATTCTCTCTCGCAATAAAGGAGAGCAGACAACATGGCTTCAATGACAAGTTCCATCACAATGATGTTAGCCTCGTACCAGTCAACGTTTTTCCGTTCTTGCTTCCCATATGTTGAGAGTGCTTTGTTGAGATGTTGTTTTGAAGTATGTTCCATTTCACTTCTGCATTCTTGTGTGGGAATGCTGGAAAGGACATATTCAATCGAATCGAGGAACTATTGGTTTTATCTGGCCCAGCAGTGTGACTGATGTTGATATGAGGATGGAATTTCTGCTTTGAATGAAAAATTTCAAGGGTTGCATTATCACCCTAGTGCACGCGAGGGGGTGATCTGTATCACAGTCAGTGCTGTGGTAGCTAGTGTTGTGTTAAGAATACTGTTCAGAGAGTCACATCGAATGATGATCAGGTCCAGCTGGTGCCAATGCCCTGATCTTGGAAGTCTCCAGGACATCTTGTGGTGTGGTTTGTTCTGAAGGAAGGTCTTCGTTACATAAAGCTTGGGATAGCAGCAAAGCTCAGATGGTCTCTGTCTGTTTTAATTTATCTTTCCCAGTCCATGATGTCTCAAGCTGGACAGCTATGCCACACTTGCATTGAAATTCCCTAGTAGATAAAGATGTTCTGCAATTTTGCAAACAGAAGTGTCAAGCTCCTTGCAGTATGGGTCTTTCACCTCTGTAGTAGAGCACAGCTTTGAAGCATAAGTACTTGTGAGGTTAATTGACCCTCGTTTGCAAGGCAAATGGAGAATGTGTTTGAGAGAATGAGAATTTGTAGGGAGTTCTAGTACAAGAGTAGTGTGATCCATAGAGCAAAGCCTTCATTCTGCTTATGTGTTTCATCTGAAGTCTTGCCTTGCCAGATGAACATGTAATGGTTTTCTTTCAATGATCCACTCTCAGCATCTTTGGTCTCTTATAGGGAAGATTAGTTGATGTCCAGCCTATCAACTTTCATATCAATCACAGCTATGTTGCACATGCTATTAACCAGCTCCAAGTCATCTGTCAATCCTGTGAACATGATCCTGCTGTTCCAGCTTGCTAATTGAAGAATAAATACACATTTCCATCAAGTGAAGCTCCACAACGTGGTCTTACAAAATGTTTAAAGTTTATTTTTATTAGTGTCACAAGTAGGTTTAATTAACACTGCAATGAAGTTACTGTGAAAATCCCCCCTAGTCACCACACTCCGGCGCCTGTTCGGGTACACTGAGGGAGAATTTAGCATGGCCAATGCACCAAACCAGTATGTCTTTTGGACTGTGGGAGGAAACCGGAGCACCCGGAGGAAACCCATATAGGCATGAGAAGAACATGCAGATTCTGCCCAGACAGTGACCCACGCTGGGAATTGAACCCGGATACCTGTGTGCTGTGAGGGAGCAGTGCTAGCCACTGTGCCATCATGCCGCCAAATGTAACCCATGAATGCACTGGCAGGATTATTGGATCATACCTTTTGAGTCAAAGGCCTTTCAATTGGATGGGCTCTGTTAGCTATTTGAGTGCATTCACAATGTACAGTATTTATCTAGATATTTTTTATTGCAGAATCATTAGCCAAGTTACATGAACACTAACAATAAGCAATTAGCAGAATATCTCACCTTATCTCTGGATGTTGGACAGCGAAGCAGTTAGACCAATGAATAAAATTCGGATATAACTCTTATAGACTTTTCAGTGTTAGGCATATTCAGGATCCCTCAATAGTTAGCAGTCAGTGCAGCATTGTTGGCTGCCTTTTATTCTCTATAGATTTTTGCCAAATTCATCTTGTTGCTGTGAGGTTTTTTTTCCCACATTTTTACAAGAGCCTGCAGTAGCTCCTTAATTCCAACAATTTTATCATCAACTCTTGGCAATGCTCACATTCCCATTAGCAAAACGTCTCCACGATAGCTTTAGTTGGTGACATCTTCATTAATTTTTTTCTAATTTAATCAATGCTTTGAACTGCATTTGCCCAAGAAACCCTTCACATTTGTCACCCTTGTCGGAGCCTGGTCCAAGAAAGCAGTGTGTGGCTAATGTATTTTCTATGTAAATTCCTTGCTGCCCAATTAAACTCCTGCTGTTGTAAAGTACTGGAGGAATCCCACTCAGCGCAGCTGGATTGCAGCACAAGATTTAATATGGCGCCACCCATGGGTCCATTTGGAAAAGACTCGATGGTTGTGACAGTCTGTTGCTGTTGTTGCACTCCTTATAATAATTTACTGATAATTTGACTCTGTGGGAGTCTGTGCAGCAAGTTTAAATGCCAGACCTGGTGCCTTAGTGATCAGCTCGTCATGCCGCCATGTTACCACAGGAGTGCTCTGCTGCAGGGTAACAGGCACATCAGGTTGCATGTAAAGCATGTGACCTTAGACTCCTCACATATGACCTATGCACTGTGAGCGACCATTCATCTGTGTCTCGTGCAGACAGGAATCAGGTAGCACAGTCCTCTGCTGTCTCTTACAATAAAGATCCAAAGCTGCTTGTTCATCAAACAGGAGGCCACAGAGGTACTATGGAAGCAAGTCAGGAAACATTTCTCATGCACTTTTTTTAAACCCCCTACAATCAGTCTTGCAGTAAGAAGTCTCACAACACCAGGTTAAAGTCCAACAGGTTTATTTGGAATCACGAGCTCCTTCATCAGTCGTGCAATGAAGCTCTGTCATATAATTAAACATTTCAAAAATAATGCTTAAATGCCAGTAAAAAAAAATTACAAAAATCTGTAAAGTAGAAATTTGATTTGCCATTTAAAACAAAATCTGCCATCCTATACAAGCATTTGTACAGTCGTTGTCCCATGTCATTGCAAAAACCAGAAATTCTAACTGGCATCTTTTTCTGTGGTGCGCAGAGAAGAAAAATTTCCCAACTTTTTAAAAGTTAAGATTCTGAAACCATCTGTTTCCCCAAGCAGAAGTATTCTGAATCGCAGAATTCTTTATTTTGCTTGCATATTGATAAATGGCTGAGCATACATCTCAGATTGAATACTGTTACAAAAACCCATGTTCTAGCCTTTACATGTCTACGACTGGGTTAATGCATTGGAAATATCTTATACCCATTGTTCTGTGCTTGTTTACCATCTTACACTACCAAGCCAAACTTGTTAGGCATCAACTGTGGCTCAATGGCAGCACTCGCACCTCTGGGTTCAAGTACCATTCCTGAGATTTGAGCACATAACCTGGCTGACGCTCCAGTGCAGGACTGAAAGAGCAACACTGTTGATGGTGGTGTCTTGCACATTAAACTGAGGATTCAATTGCCTCTCAGGTGAATGTAAATTGATACTATTCCAAAGAGAAAGGGATTCTCCCGCTTGCCCTAAACAATATTTATCCCTCAACCAACACAATTAACACAATTATTGCACTGCTAGCTGTGGGCAGTTGCTGTATGCAAATAAGATTTTTTTCCCCTACAAGAGTGGCTATGTTTCAAAAGTTCTTCAATGACTGTAAGCTCTGGGTCCATGAAATATGACTTATAAATGTAAACTCTTGCCTTATATAAGTGCATACATTCTCTAACATCGTTAACTTTGCTATTGCACTACTTTAAATTTTATTTTTATATTTTAATACAAGTTAAATAGAGATATTTAATATTTTAAATATTTATTTGCCTCACTACAGCCAAAAACTACTGTAGTTGTAAGATCAATTTGGTTTGACATGTTGCAGGAGTTAGTATTGCTAAACAAATTTTCATCTCAGCACTTTAACTAGTGTACACACACTGGAATTATGTACATATTAGAGAGGGAAGGAGTCAGAATGAGGAATCGGCCTCAGCTGGACCTAGCAGTGCTGCAAGCCTATTGTATGCTGGTGGCGCTGACAGCCAGCGTTGTCATGACAGTAATGATGGTCAATGTAATGTAGAACATCTTTCATGCCCTTTCTGATTATATCCACTTTTTTTTAAAGCAGATGCTTCTGGTGTTCGGAGGGAGTGACATTGTTCTGGTTTGATACAGGTCAGAAAATGGGTGATGCAAACTTGAGTAATTTCAGAGGAAAATCATTCTTGTGTTGTTATCCCTATGAAAATTGTTCACATCAGTTAAAAGGCCATTGTAGACTTTATTAGTAGGCAATAAGCACCATAGCAACAACCCCTGGGCATGTAAACACAAACTTCCCTTCTGTCAACTTCTTTGTCCAAGTATGAATCATCCAAGCTGTACCATTATGCTTTTTTTTTAAAATCAGTAGCGCTGTAACACTTTTCAAGAAACATTTTGAATGTTTGATGTACTAATGTTGGTTTTGGCCAAGGAAATCCACTAATGGGCACAAAACAATTATCTGTACTTAAGAGATCCTAACAGTTGGAAAAACATAGTGGCAGACACACCCAATGTATCAGTGCCAATCGTGAGGTGCTTTTTATCTCCTCAATCAACACTATGATAATGAAGAAGCATTTTCACATATATCATTCAAGCTACGAAAAATTACAACGTCTGCATCTCCCTGGTCTTGCCTTTATCTGCTTTCCCGTCATGCCATACATTTGAAAAAAATTGACATATAAGAGGTGATTTTCTGAGAACCTCAGCAGAAAACATGTCTAGATGTTTAAACAGGGTTATAGATCATCTTCTGCTGAAATTGAGAAGAATGAGGAGAGACAATACTGGAGGGACTAAATGGTACAATTTTAAAGTGGGTGCATAAACATGGGGATTTATATACACAAAACCTTTGAAGGCTAATAAGGCTGTTAAAAATACATGAGGGATCCTTGACTTTATAAGTAGAACAATACAGCTCAGAAACAAGGAAATTATGCTAAATCTTTATAAAAATCACTTACTGGACCTCAGCTGGAATACAGTGTCCAGTTCTGGACACCATAACCTTAGGAAGAATGTCGTGGGACTTGGAGAGGGTGGGGAGGAGATTTATCAGCATGGTACCAGGGATGATGGACTTCAGCAATGTGCAGAGACCGGAGAAGCTGATTTCCTGCACTTGCAGCAGAACAGGTTAAGAGGAGATTTATTAGAAGGTATTCAAATTGAGTAAAGTGAATAGGGATAAACATTTTATATTGGTAGAAGGGTTGCTAGCTAAAAGTCACAAATTTAAAGTAATAAATTAGGGCAGCACAGTGGCACATTGCTGCCTCACAGCGCCAGGGACCAGGGCTCGATTCCAGCTTCGGGTGACTGTTTGTGTGGAGTTTGCACATTCTCCCCGTGTCTGCATGGATTTCCTCCAGGTGATCTGGTTTCCTCCCACAAAGGTGTGCAGGTTAGCTTGATTGGCCATGTTAAATTAGTCTGTAGTGTCAGTGGGACTAGCAGGGTAAATACATGGGGTAACGGAGATAGGGTCTGGGTGGGCTTGTTGTCATTGCAGGCTCGAGGAGCTGAATGGCCTCTTTCTGCACTGTAGGGATTCTATGATAATTGGCAAAAAAAAGAGGAGAGATGCAACAAGTTGTCTTGATCTGGAATGTACGTCCTCAAAGGGAGCTTTCAAAGGGAAATTGCACAATCAGATAAATACTTGAAGTGAAAATATTTGTTGAGCTATGGGGATAGAAAAATGAAGTGCAACCACTTGGATGACTCTTTCAAAGAGGCATAAGCATGAGGGAGCAAATGACCTGTTCTGTGCCAAATAATTCTAAACTTGGAGAATAGCTATCAAGAATAAGTATATCTATAACATGTTAGAAACATAAATAGGCCACCAAAGTGGAATAAGTTTCATTTTTCCCTGCCCCAATATTGCCAATCAATGGGGAAGATGAGGATGCGTTAGACACACAATGGATACTGCATGCTCAGCTAAAACTGAAATTGAGAGATCATAACCTTTGTGGATTTAGCTGCTCTGATGTAACTTCATAATAGCTTTGCCTAGTGAATACCAGGTATTCAAAGATAGTTATTGCCCCTTTACTTCTGTCTGCAGTAACTGGTCAAAATTTGTTCCGACCCCATTTTCAGAAGGTGACTGAGGTTGTATTTGCCATTCTGACTGCCCAGTAAGGATTGGTGGCCCATACTTACCAGAACTTTTGTTTTGAACCCCAGTTGAAAGATGTAGTGGACTCCTTTTGATACCTGGGGTTGATGAACATTTTGAAATCCGAAGGAAACAGATGAATTCAGGTACAAAGCCACACCAGTTTTTAACTGGTTATCTTTCTGCAGCTTTTAGATTTGATTTATTATTGTCACATGTATTAATATACAGTGAAAAGTTTCTTGCATGCTATACAGACAAAGCATACTGTACATAGAGAAGAAAAGCAGAGTGTGTAGAATGTGGTATTACAGTCAGAGAACATAAGAACATAAGAAATAAGAGCAGGAGTAGGCCATCTAGCCCCTCGAGCCTGCCCCGCCATTCAATAAGATCATGGCTGATCTGAAGTGGATCAGTTCCACTTACCAGCCTGATCCCTATAACCCCTAATTCCCTTACCGATCAGGAATCCATCTATCCGTGATTTAAACATATTCAACAAGGTAGCCTCCACCACTTCAGTGGGCAGAGAATTCCAGAGAGTCACCACCCTCTGAGAGAAGTTACTCCTCAACTCTGTCCTAAACTGACCCCCCTTTATTTTGAGGCTGAGCCCTCTAGTTCTAGCTTCCTTTCTAAGTGGAAAGAATCTCTCCACCTCTACCCTATCCAGCCCCTTCATTATCTTATAGGTCTCTATAAGATCCCCCCTCAGCCTTCTAAATTCCAACGAGTACAAACCCAATCTGCTCAGTCTCTCCTCATAATCAACACCCCTCATCTCTGGTATCAACCTGGTGAACCTTCTCTGCACTCCCTCCAAGGCCAATATATCCTTCCGCAAATAAGGGGACCAATACTGCACAGTGATTTAAACATATTAAACATAGCTAGGGTGTAGAGTAAGATCAACTTAATGCAAGGTAGGTCCAGTCAAAGGTTTGATGGCAACAGAGAAGAAGCTGTTCTTGAGTCAGTTGCTACTTTTGTACCAACTGACTGGTCACATTAGCTGGCCACATTGACGAATTACATAAGTGTAGTTGAGGTGAATAATGCCAGAAAGACCTATGAGTTTATTTGGTTTGTGCTCACAGTTCCTTACAGCAAACTATGGAACAGATGCAGGAGATCCCTTGGAGCACTGTTCAGCTTTATTGTCAAGTGTTTTAATCCAGTCAAAAACTCCTTACGTTCTATCTTCTGTTTCCCAATATTTGGCTAATGGCTAGTGAACAAGAAAATGGAAAAAAAAGAAAGCAGACGAGTCACATTGATATCGATAATAAGGAGTGGACTTGCCTCAAAAGAATTACCTTGGCTGCTGCTCTTGGTTTAGTGAAATGGCACCCATAAGTGGAAACAACGAAAATGCATTGTCACAGAAAAATGTGATAAGTGAACTGTGTGACCCTGATTCAAGGGCTAAGTATCATTTGTAAGACTTCTGCCGAGAGTTTCCTTTGCTTTTTAAACTGCAAGAGTTTTTTCTCCTGAGAGAAGAGAAAGTTGCCAAGATTGTACTTAACACTTGAAAATGATAATAAACATAGCACATAATTTATATTCATATTTTAAGTTAACGGCGGAACACTCTAAGCCTTTTAATCATAATTGATATTGCTCTAAGTCTTCTAACTGTGCTGGGACAATATTTCCTAGAAGTTGGGGGAGGTGGAAAGAAAGAACTTTAAGGAAGCTGTTTAGGAAGATTACTTCAGGTTCTCTGACAAAATATAGGCTGGCACTGTGATAAATCGGGTGGAACTGACAATAATTCTGAGGCTCTTTCCTGCTCACTTCCACTCCTCCCCCCTGCCTGCCACCAAGTCCCCATTTTATTGTTTCACATTGACTGTACATTATCATGACATTCGCCCTGCACACAAACACTCACATCTACACAAAAAGTGCTCCCCTGTAGACCCTGAATATTTAAACCGGAGACACCAGCAGTCTGACCCAGCAGGAATGATAAGAAGGAGAAACCTGGGAAACTTGAGCTTAAATTAAAATGTCACTGCCACTCATTTCTTCAGCTGGGGGAACTGAATGATGAAGAGGTAGCCATAGTTACCACACCCTGTCTGCACTCTGGGCTTTGCATTGTGACCTTAGCACTTGAGTCTGTTCAAAACAAGGGGCAAAAAGTAAATCCCCTCTAATCCTTTGCATTGAAATCTTCAGCAGTCTGGTGAAATTTTATAAAGGTTTTGGATGGAAGTCTAGATTTAGACTCTGGTCCTCTACTTGTACAATCCACACATAAAGGAGACATCACTATTAGCCTTACACTTGTGAAACCTCTATCCTTACAGTTGTCTCTGCTGTCATCTGCTGATGTGCCACCTAATCTACAAGTGAGCATGACCCGACAACTCATGAATGACAAAGTCATGAGTGGGTTATTGTTAGTCACCAAAATGTATATATTAATATCACTTATCAAGAATGGCAATCTAATTATCTCAGAAAGTATACTTCAAATTCAAAAATTAATTGATATGGTTTGGTAGATCTATTAACTTCTGAAAATCAGCATCTTTATGTCGCTTTGATGTAACTGATTGTATTCTTTTTGCTCTCTCTCTCTATTTTAGGGAGTCCAAAAACTGTGGATTAAAAATATAATATAGTCACTAATACTGTAAATCCAATAAGGAGTTCAGGAGAAACTTATTTACCCAGAGAGTGGTGCGAACGTGCAACTTGCTGTCACAGGGAATTGTTGAACCAAATAAATGTAATGATAGAGGAAGCAAGATAAACACATGAGGGAGAAAGGGATAATACGATTATGTTGATAGGATTACATTAAGTAGAGTGAGAGGAGTATCATGTGGTGCATAAACACCGGCACAGGCCAGTTTGGCAGAATGACCTGTTTCGGGGCTGTAAATTCCATGGCTGGAACTTTCTAGCCATTCATGCCAAAAGTATCTTCTGGTCCTGCCGATGGTGCATCCCTGTCATGGGTTTCCCAGCGCGCAAGCCAATGGAAGGCTGCCTCTGCGTAACGTGTGGTGAGTTGTATGAAAATCCTACCCCAAGTTTCTATCCTCTTAAAGTTCCTTCTTTATAAGGCTTCTCTGATTTATCTACTTCTGAGATCAAAAGAACCCATCTTTATAAAGGCATTAAGCATCGACCCTCTCAGACTCCACCCACCAATTTTTAACTTAAGGCAGAAATCAGGGGTGCTGAGGCCTAAGTGAGAAGTATTTGCCTCTCCTGCAGCTCACTTAACCTTCCACACCCCCCCCCCCTCCCACCACCCATGCCCCCACCATTCCCCCCACCCAGTGGGTGAGGTCGAGGAGAAACCATTCTGTGTTATTATGTCAATCCTGGACCTCATTTGCATGTAGTCCCGCTCCAAGCTGTTGGCAACGCCAGTGGTACGGAGTCAACATTCACAGGGGAAGGGAGGGGGTGAGAATACAGGGACAGGGTGCCACTAGAGTGCCATGGAAACAATCCCAGTGAAGGTAAGTGAACAATTGGGGGAACGGTGAAGTTGGCAATCTGTATCTTTGAAGTGGGAAGAAATTTCGGCAACAGGAAGCCAGGGTTACCTCATGGAGAAAGAAAAGCAATTGTGAAGTTGAAACTGTTTCACTACAAGGCTTGGAGGTTAACTGTGCCCCAGACAATAGCTGTCTGAAGTGTTAATTCCAAAGAGCCATTATTTGTAATCATAAACATCTTTGCCATTGTCAAAGATTTCCTACATTCAATATTGATGAATAGCTGTTTCATCTAATGTATTTATGAAAGATACACAGTTATCTACAGCCTTTGTGTTGGGATGACTGCGGAGGTCATCCCATGCCATCCGGGCATAGATCAAAGAATAGACCCCAGCCTGATGTAGTGGTCTTGACTGACAGTTCTTTCTGAAACCTTTGAGGAGTGAACAGGGTCATTGATTGCAAAGAGTACATGTTGATTGACATCTCAGGGTCAGAGTTCTCATTTTACAGAATTATTTGGGGAGCCAGCTAACATCCAGGGATAGTTAGTGCATACATTTTGTAGCTGCAAAGCGTTGTATTTTTAAATTAATGCTGGGCCTAATCAGAAGTAGACTAGATTGGGTTGACCATAAGAAGACTGTTTAAAGTCTGTGTTTCCAGAGAAAGCAATGCTGTATTCATATCTTTATAGATTTGAGTAGAGAAATTTAATTTCATTGTATTATAATTTCTAATGTTGATTCATCTGTAAGTAAATTTGTATGTTATTCTGAAGCCTGCATACTCTAACCTCTGCAGTTTACTTTCAAAGACAGAAGAACCATACAAGCTGTGTTCGAGTATCTGGCATGCAGGACAATTATTCTCTTTTAGGATCTCACGATCACTTTACCCAGTATTAACCAGGAAAAGGTGATTTCCAGATTACAGGGTCCATAAAGTTTACTTACAGAAATGGCCAGCGAGACTAAACTTGCAAATATATCTAGTGCAAAAAGACAAAAAAGTGACACTGAACTGCAGAAAAAAATGGTTGGTACAGGCTACCAATGATAATGGACATTTTTGACAATTGTTGCCCAATGTAACAATGTCAATACAGGATACAGTATATCGTAAATGTTTCAATTTCTTAATCTGTTACTCTATGCTTTTTAACACAGTGAAATAAGCTACTGTATATACCTATGCCAGCTCTAAATTGGTTCCGATGTGGTTATTTAATAAACTAGTTTAATAGTTGAAGATATTATAGTGACTTTATTATCAAATGTAGTCTATAGTAGTTTCTCAGTCCCTTCAATATTAATGTAATTAGATGCCATTTTAATATATTTTGACCCACCTGTGAATAAAGGCTAGCCAATCACCATAAACTGCTTGGATTTTCTGATGGCATCGCTGATGTTGCATACTTAAGGCTTCTAAAGGAAGATAAAACTCAACAAATGGACATTTATCTAGGGGAACCTTAAACTGGCTTGATAATTTATGGATACCTTAGTGGTTATGTTATGGGGCTAGTGAAGTGGGGTAATTGAAATAATTCAACATTAAATATTAATAGCTTTGAAGATGTAATTATCATCATTAACAGTTTTAAAGGAGTAGTTATTAAAACCCTTTCTCAGCATGATGGTATGGGAAAGTAACAATCCCAAGTTAATGACCTTCACAGGATATGCAAGCAAAAGTGTGACAAGAAGCACAGACTTCAGCCTTAGGTCAGATAAAGGGGAGAGCTGCAGCTTGTATAATTCTGCTTATTAGGATTTTATCGTGTCCGAGTGATAAGCAAAAGTATAAATATGTTATGCAGCCTTTGTATCGGACAGACATCCTGTAGGAGTAGGTTGTGTCTCCCAAACATGTTTGTGAATGAAGTCTCTGTTACTGCAACTTACATATTTGAGAGGTTTCAATCTTTTACCACAACACTAGTTCCAGAAACCAAAAGAGAAAATGCTGGAAAATCTCAGCAGGTCTGGCAGCATCTGTAAGGAGAGAAAAGAGCTGACGTTTCAAGTCAAGATGACCCTTTGTCAAAGCCATTATTTGTAATCATAAACATCTTTGCTATTGTCAAAGATTTCCTACATTCAATATTGATGGATGGGTGTTTCATCTAATGTATTTATGAAAGATACACAGTTATCTACAGCCTTTGTGTTGGGATGACTGCAGAGGTCATCCCATGCCATCCGGGCATAGACCAAAGAATAGACCCCAGCCTGATGTAGTGGTCTTGATTGACAGTTCTTTCTGAAACCTTTGAGGAGGCCGCTTTGACAGAGTCATCTGGACTCGAAACATCAGCTCTTTTCCCTCCTCACAGATGCTGCCAGACCTGCTGAGATTTTCCAGCATTTTCTCTTTTAGTTTCAGATTCCAGCATCCACAATAATTTGCTTTTAACTAGTTCCAGAAACCTCTTTGAATGATCTGGGAGACATTAGTTCAAACCCCACTGGCAGCTGCAGAATTTAAATTCCAAGCAATTCAATAAATCTGAAATAAAAAAAACTGCTAGTATTACTGATCACAAATACAACTGGATTATGATAAAAAAAATACAGCTGGTTTTCTAATATTCTAGTGTAATAATCCTACCAAGGCCAGCTTTCCGACACTAATCTCCCATTTATTTACAGTGATATCTGAACAGTGATAAATTCAACAGCTACAGAGTGCATTGACTGCAGTCCCGAGTCCATTGACTGCAGCCTGAGTGGAACTAGCTGTTTTAACCACCCACCACCCCCCCTGCTCCCCCCCCCCCCACCCCCGCTGCTCCTAGCCTATTGGGTGAGCCTCCACTCGCCTAATAGAGAAGCTCATATTCGACAAGGTCCATGGGGAGATCTATTGATGATCTCCCATGGCCATCATAACATCCATCCCCACCTCAAGTCCATTTCTTACCCCGCCCACAAGCCATGGGGGGGTCTTTTCCACCGCTTAGCAACCGGCATGGGATCGGCTGGAGGCAGGACAGGATCAGGCAGCATGAAGCCGATGGGAGCCTTTGCTTCGAAGAGAACGTGAAGCCACTGACTCTGGCTCTTCTCAAGGTCTCAGTCCCTTCCACTTCCATACTGGAGTCCGTATCTTCATCACCCGGGTTGACTTCAATTTGTGGCTCGACGCTGGCAGTAGCCATCCCCAAGGCTGGTAATGTGATCTGTACTGGCACGGGCTCCCTACTCCAAACATGGTCCAGGTGCGTTGTGATTATCTTGCCCTGCACATGGACTTTATACAACATGGGCCCTGTTTCCTCTGTTGTGATCCCAGGGACCCAACTGAAGCCATACCTGAAATTCCTCTCGTGGACTGCGTCGCTGGTTTTGAATGTTCTGTTTGACTTTACAGAATTATGGTTCTTCTTCTGGGTGTCTTGTTGGGAGTCCACCCTTCCCGCCAGGATTTGGAAAAGAATCTTGTCCAAACCCTTCGTCCCATTAATAATTCCTGTCATTGTATGAGGGGTAGTTCTATAGTTGAATAGAAACCACGTCAGTTTGGTCTCTATGGACGCTGCAGGTTGCTTCTCCATATCGAGCTTAAAGATCTGCACCACTGATTCTGCCAGCCTATTTGATAATGGGTGATAGGGTGCTGTACTAAAGTGTTTGATTCCATTGGAAAGCATGAAAGTCTGAAACTCGATGCTACTGAAGGCAGTGCTATTGTCAGGACTTTCGGTATCCCGTGCATGCAGAAACTTCATAGTAGTTTTTCAATTATCGTATGGGAAGTGGTCTCCAAGCATTTGGAATGTACGTCAACTAATCAGGAACATGGAGCCCAAAAAATGCCCGGTGAAATCTACATGCACTCGCATCCAGGGCCTACCAGGCCACTCCTGTGGATGTAGGGAGACTGAGGAGGTTAGTTTTGTGATTCTATTGATGATTCCCTGTGGCCATCATAACACCTAGAAAAAAAGACTTGCAATTTATAGTGCCCTCTTGACCATCAGATGTCTCAAGTGCAAAACAACCAAGGAAATAATTTTGAAATGTTGTAATGTAGAAAGGCAGCAGCCAATTTGCACACAGCAAAGTCCCACAAACAACAATGACCAATCTGGGCTGGATTTTCATGAAGCCGGGCTGACTCCAGAAGCCTTTAAAAATGTTGGTAGGACCCAATTCCAGGATTCCCATCTGCCATTCCCCAACACTTGCAATTTTCACTGTTGCAGGATAAGGGTGCAGGTAGCGAGCCCAGATTCCCACATTATGCACTCTTGACCTGGCCGATTCCTTTGCAGGGGTAGACACCTCATACTCCCCTATGCAATTTGTGTGGATTAGAGGAGGCGTGAACAATAAATAGCGTGTCCCCTGATAACTGCCCCCTGTCCCTTCATATCTTGCACGCCCACAATCTCAGCCTTGCATAAACCAATCAGTTCTGGTCATCTGTTTTCTGTTGATATAGTTGCCAGATGGCCTCATTCTAAATGCCTAATTGAACTCCAAGACCATTAATGGATCTGCTCAGCAATGGTCTGTTTATACAAGCTGAAGTGGTGTGTGTTGGCTTTGATTGATTGACATCTTCGAGGTTATAATAATTTATTATTTTTGATTTCTTTCAATGTCTATATGTTTATTTAGACTATATTAAGAGATGTAAATGGGGTAAAGCTTCTGCTGTTGAAATTATGATTGCAGTTTCAATCTAACAGTGTTGTAAGATACTATGAGCCGATTATTTCAAAGCAGATTTCTGAATGGTTGTTTTTTTCACAAGCATTTCAAGACCTTTTTAATTAAATGGCTCATTGATTCTGTGCACACTGTGTGAATGGGCATGGAGGATGCAGGAGACACGGAATGGGCATCAGAGATGTGGGGGCATGGGAGATGTGAGGGGGCATGAAGGAGTGGGTGGGGATGAGTTCATTGCAGCTGATGGAATTCAAATTGAATAAATAAATTCTGGACTTGAAAGCTAGTCTCAGTAATGTTGACCATGGAACCGTCATCGATTGTCGTAAAAACCCATCTGGTTCACTAATGACCTTACCTGGTCTGGCGTACATGTGACTCCAGATCCATGGCAATGTGGTTGATACTTACCAGCCCTCTGAAATATGCAAGACAATTAGGGATTGGCAACAAATGCTGACTTTGTCAATAGCATCCACATCTCACATTTTAAAAAATGTTGACTCTTAACTAGCCTAGCAAGTCATTCAGCTGTCTTCAAAAAGCAACTAGTGATAGGTAAAAAGTGCCAACCAATCCAATAATGCCCACATCCTGTGAATGCATAAGAGAAAAGTCACAACTTACTCATTTAAAGGGAACCCTGGCATGGGACCATTTCAGATGTACCAGGATTCATTGTATACAGAGAGGAAGAAATTCCTGTTGGTGATTATAAAACTTTGGAGACGTTGTCAAAGGTTAGAGATTTTATTGACAGTTCTAACTACTGGGATGCTCTGGGGAGATTTTGGCAGCAAATAAATAGTTTTGGAATGCAGGTGAATCGTAATCCCAATGAATATGAGCTCTATATGGAGATGTGGAGCTGCTAATCTTTCTTCGGAGATGGCTGAGAGAAGGGAATATGGAGATGGGGAGGGAAAAAGATCAGCCCCAAAGTACAACAACTCTCTGCGAACCCTCCTCAAAGATGTAAATGACAGGCAGAAGGTCTTTATGCCTGCCACGGCAAGAGGAAACCTCCCAGCCTGACCAAAACTGCCTGGACTGAGGTGGCAGCAGAGGTCAGCAGCTTTGGGGTTATCCAAGGAACCTGGATTCAGTGTTGCAAACAGCTGAATGTCCTTCTAAGATGTGCAAGAGTGCATCACTATTATATTATATGCATACATGGAAGGTTTTCGAAAAGAGGCCGAATGGCCTCCTTCTGCACTGTAGGGTTTCTATGATTTCTATGATTTCTATGAAGATCCATTTGGGGATTGTCTTTTGTGCTCCCCAAAGGTGTGAGACGGCATGATTCACAAATACCACTCTACATTGCACTGAGGCCTTATAAAGGGGCTTGGGGGAATGGGAAAGATGGGCTGGAAGTGTAAAAGCCTCACAGGTTAGTGTGCACATGTCATGATGCAAATTGTGCAGCCTTTAGAGTTCTCATAGGCAATATCTGGGAAGGATTTATTGTACGGGATATTTTTTAAAAATCACTGAAATGTTACACTTTATTTGCAGAAGAGGGTGCACAATGCCAGGCCAAGCAGTAAGACAAAATTGTGAGAGGCATATACAGGGTGGATAGTCAGAGGCTTTTTCCAAGGGAGGAAATGTCAATTACAAGGGGGAACAGATTCAAGGTGAGATGGGGAAAGTTTAAGGGAGATGTGCAGGGGAGGTTTATCACACAGCGAGTGGTGGTGCCTGGAACACAATGCCAGAGGAGATGGTGGAAGCAGGCACATTAACAACATTTAAGAGGCATCCGGGTGGGTACATGAATAGGCAGGGAATAGAGGGATACGGACCGATTAAGGGCAGAAGGTTTTTTCTTTAGTTTAGATAGGACATCATGATTGGCACAGGCCGACAAAGTCTGGAGATGAGTCTCATAGGAATAATGGTGTTAAAGGCTGAGCTGCAGTCTGACATAGGTGTCTTTGTTATCTAGGTGTTCCAGGGTTGAGTGTAGGGCCAGGGAGACAGCATCTGCTGTGGCCTGTTGCGGTGATAGGCAAATTGTAGTGGATCCAGGCAGTCTGGGAGGCAGGAATTGATTTGTGCCATGACTAACCTTTCGAAGCACTTCATAATGATGGATGTCAGAACCACCGAACGATAGTCGTTAAGGTACACTGCCTGGATTTTCTTTGGTACCAGAATAGAAATGACAGCGTATATCGACCCTTGTCAGACCCCACTTGAAGTACTGTGCTAAGTTCTGGTCACCTCATTACAGGAAGGATGTGGAAAAGATTGAAAAGGTGCAGAGGCAATTTACAAGGATGTTGCCTGGATTGAGTGGCATGCCTTATGAGGATAGGCTGAGGGAGCTCGGTCTTTTCTCCTTGGAGAGACGTAGGATGAGAGGAGACCTAATAGAGGTATATAAGATGTTGAGAGGTATAGATCGGGTGGACTCTCAGAGGCTTTTTCCCAGGGTGGAAATGGCTGCTACGAGACGACACAGGTTTAAGGTGCTGGGGGGTAGGTACAGGGGAGATGTTAGGGGGAAGTTTTTCACACAGAGGGTGGTGAGCGAGTGGAATCGGCTGCCATCAGTGGTGGTGGAGGCAAACTCAATAGGGTCTTTTAAGAGACTCCTGGATGAGTACATGGGACTTAATAGGATGGAGGGTTATAGGTAGGCCAAAAAGGTAGGGATATGTTTGGCACAACTTGTGGGGCCGAAGGACCTGTTTTGTACTGTAGTTTTTCTATGTTTCTATGTTTCTATCAGATAAATACGTGGCTGAAGAGATGGTGTTGGGGGATGGTTTCAGATTCCTGGGGCATTGGGACCGGTCCTGGGGGAGTTGGAACCTGTACAAATTGGACGGGTTGTACCTGGGCAGGACTGGGACTGATGTCTTAGGGGGAGTGTGTGCGAGAGTGGTTGGAGAGGGTTTAAACGAATATGCCAGAGGGATGGGAACCTATGTAAGGAGTCAGAGAAGGAGGGGGCAAGGATAAAAACAAAAGGTAGAAAAGGGAATAAGAAAAGTAATAGGCATAGAAACCAAGGACAAAGTTCAAACAGGGCTATGGAGAATAATACTGGGAGCAAGGCAAACAATGTTAAAAACAAACAAGCTTAAAGGCTCTGTACCTTAATGCACGGAGCATTTGCAATAAAGTGGATGAACTACTCGAGCAGATAGATATAATATAATTGGAATTATGGCTGCAGGGTGACCAGGGGCAAGAATTGAATGTCCCAGGGTATTCAATACTTAGGAAGGACAGGCATAAAGGTGGTGGAGTGGCACTGCTGGTTAAAGAGGAAATTAATACAATAGTGAGAAAGGATATTAACTCTGACAACGTTGGGTCTGTATGGGTAGAGTTGAGAAATACCAAGGGGCAAAAAACATCAGTGGGTGTCACATATAGATGCCCAAACTGCAGTGGTGATGTTGGGAATGGCATTAAACATGAAATTAGAGATGCACGTGATAAGGGAATATCACGGGTGATTTTGGGTAATTTTAATTTGCACATAGATTGGGCAAATCAAGTTAGCCACAATGCCGTAAAGGAGGAATCCTTGGAGTGTATACGGGATGGTTTTCTTGACCAATATGTGGAGGAATCAACTGGAGAGCAGGCCATCTTTGACTGGGTACTGTGTAATGAGAAGGGAATCATTGTCAATCTAGCTGTATGAGAGCCTTTGGGGGCAAGCGACCATAACATGATAGAACTTTTTATCAAGATGAAGAGTGAAGTAGTTGATTTGGAGACTAGGGTGCTGAATCTTAATAAAGGAAACTATGAGGATATGAGGCGTGAGTTGGCCTTGATAGATTGGGAAGAGTTACTTAAAGGAATGACAGTGGATAGACAATGGCAAACATTCAAGGAACACATGGGGAGAACTGCAGCAACTGTTTATTCCTGTCTGGCACAAAAGCAAAATGGGTAAGAGGTTCAATCCATGGCTTACAAAGGACATTAGAGAGAGTATCCGATCTAAAGAAGAAGCATACAGATTGGCCAAGAAAAATAATAGGTCTGAGGATTGGGAGCAGTTTCGAATTCAGCAAAGAAGGACCAACGAATTGATTAAGAAGGGGAAAATACAGTATGAATGTAAGCTTGCAGGGAACATAAAGACTGACACTAAGAGATTCTTTAGATACGTGAAGAGAAAGAGGTTGGTGAAGACAAATGTAGGTCCCCTACAGACAGAAACAGTGGAATGTATAATAGGGGACAAAGAAATGGCCGAGCAACTGAATACACACTTTGGTTCTGTCTTCACAGAAGAGGACACAAATCAGACACAAATCAAGATTTAGTGAGAGAGAAGAACTGAGGGAGATCAATATTAATAAGGAAATGGTGTTAGGAAAGTTGATGGGATTGAAGGCGGATAAATCCCCAGGGCCTGATAATCTATATCCCAGAGCACTTAAAGAAGTGGCTCTAGAAATAGCAGATGCATTGGTGGTCATCTTCCAGGATTCTATAGACTCTCGAACTGTCCCTGCAGATTGAAGGTAGCGAATGTCACTCCAATATTGAAAAAGGGAGGTAGAGAGAAAACAAGGATTTATAGACCAGTAAGCTTAACATCGGTAGCGGGGGAAATTCTTGAATCCATTATCAAGGTCTTTATAGCAAAGCATTTAGAAAGCAGTGGCAAGATCAGACAGAGTCAGCATGGATTTATGAAGGGGAAATCACGCTTGACAAATCTTGGAATTCTTTGAAGATGTGACTAGTAGAGTTGACAAGGGGGAACCAGTAGCTGTGGTATATTTGGACTTTCAGAAAGCATTTGACAAAGTCCCGCACAAAAAATTATCGTGCAAGATTAAAGCGCATGGGATTGCAGGAAGTGTATTGAGATGATAGAAAACTGGTTGGCAGAGAGGAAACAAAAAGTAGGAATTAATGGGTGCTTTTCAAATTGACGGGCAGTAACTCATGGGGTGCCACAGGGATCAGTGCTGGGACCCCAGCTATTCACAATATATATGAATGATTTGGATGAGGGAACAAAATGTGGCATCTCAAAGTTTGCAGATGATACCAAGTTGGGTGGGAGGGTAAACTGTGACGAGTACAAAGAGATCCTTCAGAATGATCTGGACAGGTTGGGTGAGTGGGCTAATCAATGGCAGATGCAGTATAATTTGGATGAGTGTGAGGTTATTCACTTTGGAAGCAAAAACAAGAAGGCAGATTACTACCTGAATGGCTGTAAATTGGGAGAGGGGAATGTGCAGCAGGACCTGGGTGTCCTTGCGCACCAGTCACTGAAGGTAAGCATGCAGGTGCAGCAGGTGGTAAAGAAGGCAAATGGCATGTTGGCCTTCATTGCGAGAGGTTTTGAGTACAGGAGCAGGGATGTCTTGTTGTAACTCCCACCCAACTATACAGGGCCTTGGTGAGGCCACACCTAGAGTATTGTGTGCAGTTTTGGTCTCCTTTTCTGTGGAAGGATGTTCTTGCTCTCGAGGGAGTGCAGCGAAGGTTTACCAGGCTGATTCCGGGGTTGGCAGGACTGATGTATGAGGAGAGATTGACTAGGTTAGGATTGTTTTTGCTGGAGTTCAGACAAATGAGGGGGGCTCTCATAGAGACTTATAAAATTCTATAGACAGGATAAATGCAGGTAGGATGTTCCTGATGGTTGGGGAGTCCAGAACCGGGGTCACAGTCTGAGGATTCAGGGTAGACCATTTAGGATGGAGGTGAGGAGACATTTCTTCACCCAAAGAGTGGTGAGCCTGTGGAATTCATTACCACAGGAAGGAGTTGATGCCAAAACATTGAATGCATTCAAGAGGCAGCTGAATATAGCACTTGGGGCAAATGGGATCAAAGGTTATGGGGAAAAGGCAGGATTAGGCTATTGAGTTGGATGATCAGCCATGATCGTAATGAATGGCGGAGCAGGCTCAAATGGCCAAATGGCCTCCTCCTGCTCCCATCTTCTGTGTTTCTATAGGATGATGATCATCTTCTTGAAGCAGGTAGGAATCTCAGATTGTTGTAAAGAGAGGTTGAAGATGTCTGCGAATACCCCCGCCAGCTGGTCTATGCAGGACCTGAGTGCTCGTCCGGGTACTCCATCTGGACCAGTTGCTTTCCGTGGGTTGACTTTTGAGAAGACTACACTGACGTCGGCAATGGTGACCTCAGATACAAGTTCGGCCAAGCCAGTGATTTTACCTGCCTTCATTTTGCAGCCTGTTATGTCTTGCAGACCTTGATATAGTTGGCGGGAATCAGTGTGCCTAGCCTGGGATTCTAGCTTGGTCCAATACTGATTTTTGGCATCTTTGATGGATCTCCGTAGATCATATCTGGCTTTTTTGTACAGGTCAGGGTCGCCAGACTTGAATGCCTCATACTTGAACTTCAGCAAGCAGTGGATATCCCTGTTCATCCATAGTTTCCGGATGGGAAACACGCGGATTTGCTTCTTTGGCACACAGTCTTCTACACACTTACTAATGAAGTCAATTACTGTAGTGGCGTATTTGTTCAGGCTGGTCGCAGAGTTTTTAAATCATCACCAATCTACTGACTCTAAGAAGTCCCGTAGGAAATCATCCGATTCCTCAGACCAACATTGCACGACTTTCTTTGACAGATTCTCCCATTTCAGTTTTTGCTTGTAAGCCAAGAGCAGGAGCACAGCCTTGTTGTCTGATTTGCCAAAGTGTGGGCGAGCGATAGAGAGGCAGACATTTTTGATTTTTATGTAGCAATAGTTTAGGATATTTGGCCCTCTGGTGGAACAGATGTGTTGGTGATATCTTGGTAGAACGCACTGGAGCTTCATTCACTGTGTATGAGATTGCCTGGAGATGGATTTGAATGATGGTGCTAAAGCCAGGCATAGACTTACCACCAGCCTTTAGGGTGACACGGTGGCACAGCGGTTAGCACTGCTGCCACGCAGCACCAGGGACCTGGATTCGATTCCGGCTTGGGTGACTGTCTGTGTGGAGTCTGCACGTTCTCCCCATGTCTGCATGGCTTTCCTCCAGATGCCCCGATTTCCTCTCACAGTCCGAAAGACGTGCTGGTTTGGGGCATTGGCTGTGCTAAATCCTCCTTCAGTGTATCCGAACAGGCGCCGGAGTGTGGCGACTATGGGATTTTCATAGTAACTTCATTTCAGTGTTAATGTAAGCCTACTTGTGACACTAAAAAATATACTTTATATCCATCCTTTCCAATATCAGTGAAAATAAAACAAAGTGCCCACCAGGTGTGTTTTGTGTGCAGGTTTCAGGGGCCTATTATTGCAATCGATTGGACAGCAAAGAAGCTTAAATGGTCATTAATTCGAAAAATCAAAATGGCTGACTGCCCACCACTGTATTATTGCTGACTGGCATGATGATGTTGCTATCATGATCCAACATCGTTGTGCCAGATACTACGCTTCCACAGGACGACAAGAGTCCCATTTTCAGCGAATAAAATTCAGCCCTATGATTCTATGGTTCTGCTCTGGATTCATCACTCTTCACATAATTAAAACGTAACTTGGAGGACAGCACAACTTGTATAACACAAAGTATGCTGATTGGCTAAATTTTACAGAGCTTTTGGGTACTGGCTTTGCAGCAGGAGGGTTGGCAAAATGACATGAGAAGATAACGAAGCGGTACCTGACCCGCTCCCGCCGCCATGCCATTGTGCTCGTGGTGGGAAAGATGGCAGACATCCCGCCTGTCTTGAGCCCAACTGAGCAACTCAACCGGCCAATTAAGGGCCCCTTCCTACCATTTCTGGCATTTCACCAGTGGCAGGGGGCCTACACCATGCTGTGAGACGGACCGGTAAGAGCCTGGCGGCCTCCCGCAGGCATAGAACATAGAACATAGAAAGCCACAGCACAAACAGGCCCTTCGGCCCACAAGTTGCGCCGATCACATCCCCACCTCTAGGCCTATCTATAGCCCTCAATCCCATTAAATCCCATGTACTCATCCAGAAGTCTCTTAAAAGACCCCAACGAGTTTGCCTCCACCACCACCGACGTCAGCCGATTCCACTCACCCACCACCCTCTGAGTGAAAAACTTACCCCTGACATCTCCTCTGTACCTACCCCCCAGCACCTTAAACCTGTGTCCTCTCGTAGCAACCATTTCAGCCCTTGGAAATAGCCTCTGAGAGTCTACCCTATCCAGACCTCTCAACATCTTGTAAACCTCTATCAGGTCACCTCTCATCCTTCGTCTCTCCAGGGAGAAGAGACCAAGCTCCCTCAACCTATCCTCATAAGGCATGCCCCCCAATCCAGGCAACATCCTTGTAAATCTCCTCTGCACCCTTTCAATGGCTTCAACATCTTTCCTGTAATGAGGTGACCAGAACTGCGCGCAGTACTCCAAGTGGGGTCTAACCAGGGTCCTATAAAGCTGCAGCATTATCTCCCGACTCCTAAACTCAATCCCTCGATTAATGAAGGCCAGTACGCCGTACGCCTTCTTGACCGCATCCTCCACCTGCGAGGCCGATTTAAGAGTCCTATGGACCCGGACCCCAAGGTCCTTCTGATCCTCTACACTGCTAAGAATGGTACCCTTCATATTATACTGCTGCTTCATCCCATTGGATCTGCCAAAATGGATCACCACACACTTATCCGGGTTGAAGTCCATCTGCCACTTCTCCGCCCAGTCTTGCATTCTATCTATGTCTCGCTGCAACTTCTGACATCCCTCCAAACTATCCACAACACCACCTACCTTGGTGTCGTCAGCAAACTTACCAACCCATCCCTCCACTTCCTCATCCAGGTCATTTATGAAAATGACAAACAGCAAGGGTCCCAGAACAGATCCCTGGGGCACTCCACTGGTCACTGACCTCCATGCAGAGAAAGACCCCTCCACAGCCACTCTCTGCCTTCTGCAGGCAAGCCAGTTCTGGATCCACAAGGCAACAGCCCCTTGGATCCCATGCCCTCTCACTTTCTCAAGAAGTCTTGCATGGGGGACCTTATCGAACGCCTTGCTGAAGTCCATATAGACCACATCCACCGCTCTTCCTTCGTCAATGTGTTTGGTCACATTTTCAAAGAACTCAACCAGGCTCGTAAGGCACGACCTGCCCTTGACAAAGCCGTGCTGACTACTTTTGATCATACTAAACTTCTCTAGATGATCATAAATCCTGTCTCTCAGGATCCTCTCCATCAACTTACCAACCACTGAGGTTAGACTCACCGGTCGGTAATTTCCCGGGCTGTCCCTGTTCCCTTTCTTGAATATAGGGACCACATCTGAGTGGTTGGTTCATTTCTGGGCAGTCGTTGGCCCGTGAATATGCCCCTTGGCAGCAAAGGTCTTCCTCTGGCAGAGGTGTCATCTGCCCTCACTAACATCCCTTAATCCCTTACCCCATTGCTGGGGCCTCCCTGCCTGACTCTGGTGCCCCTAGACCCCATTTACCGGGTTATGAGCAGCGCATTGTTGCATTTACTTCCCCCTGTGCAGCCTCAGCAATAGCCAATGATCCCAATGGTACTGCTGAGGCCACTGTACTGCCAGCCCTCTGATTGGGCCAGTGGTGTCCTGACCAAAATATTTATCCCACAAAGGGTGGTTGTAGAGAGTTGTTTTTCAAACTGGAGGCTGTTACCAGCGGTGTGCCTCAGGGATCAGTGCTGGATCCACTGTTAATTGTCATTTTTATTAATGATTTGGATGAGAATATAGGAGGCATGGTTAGTAAGTTTGCAGATGACACTAAGATTGGTGGCATAGTGGACAGTGAAGAAAGTTATCTCCAATTGCAATGGGATCTTGATCAATTGGGCCAGTGGGCTGACGAATGGCAGATGGAGTTTAATTTAGATAAATGCGAGGTGATGCATTTTGGTAGATTAAACCAAGGCAGGACTTACTCAGTTAATGGTAGGGCATTGAGGAGAGTTACAGAACAAAGAGATCTAGGGGTACATGTTCATAGCTCCTTGAAAGTGGAGTCACAGGTGGACAGAGTGGTGAAGAAGGCATTCAGCATGCTTGGTTTCATTGGTCAGAACATTGAATACAGGAGTTTGGATGTCTTGTTGAAGTTGTACAAGACATTGGTAAGGCCACACTTGGAATACTGTGTACAATTCTGGTCACCCTATTATAGAAAGGATATTATTAAACTAGAAAGAGTGCAGAAAAGATTTACTAGGATGCTACCGGGACTTGATGGATTGACTTATAAGGAGAGGCTGGATAGACTGGGACTTTTTTCTCTGGGGCGTAGGAGGCTGAGGGGTGATCTTATAGAGGTCTATAAAATAATGAGGGGCACAGATCAGCTAGATAGTCAATATCTATTCCCAAAGGTAGGGGAGTCTAAAACTGGAGGGCATAGGTTTAAGGTGAGAAGGGAGAGATACAAAAGTGTCCAGAGGGGCAACTGTTTCACACAGAGGGTGGTGAGTGTCTGGAACAAGTTGCCAGAGGTAGTAGTAGAAGCGGGTACAATTTTGTCTTTTAAAAAGCATTTAAATAGTTACATGGGTGCGATGGGTATAGAGGGATATGGGCCAAATGCGGGCAATTGGGATTAGCTTAGGGGTTTAAAAAAAAGGGCCGCATGGACAAGTTGGGCCGAAGGGCCTGTTTCCATGCTGTAAACCTCTATGACTCTATGACATCACAAGGCAGCTTGTCTAGTCATTATGCTTTTTGTGGAAACTTGCTCTGCTAAAATTGTCTACATTTCTGACATTCCAACAGTGACTTCAGAAAGTACTTCCTTGGCTAATAAGTGCTTTGAGACATCCTTTGTAAACGGCACTGTATTAATGAAAGTCTCTTTTCATCCTTCACCTCCTAAACCATTCTCCCAAGTCACTCATCTCCTCACTCTCCAATGCCAGTCCACCATCTGAAAGGCACAAGTTAGAAATGTGATGGAATGCTCTCCAGTTGAATTGATGAGTGCAGCTCCAACAACACTCAAGAAGCTCGGCGCCATCCAGGAGAAAGCAGCCTGCTTGATTGGCAACCCATCCACCATCTTAAAGCATATAATCCCTTCAGCACTGGTGCACAGTGGCAGCAGTGTGTACCATCTACAAGATGCATTGCATCAATGCTCCGTCAAGAGCACCTTCCACTCCCATGACCTCTACCACCTAGAATAACAAGGGAAGCAGGTGCACAGATACAACACCATCTGCATGTTCCTCTCTGAGCCCCACACCATCCTGACATGAAAATATATTGGCCGTTCCTTCAATGTTGCTGGGTCTCCTTAATGGAGGAAGTGGTAGAAAAAAACAAATTACTGCAGATGCTGGAATCTGAAACCAAAAGAGAAAACGCTGGAAAATCTCAGCAGGTCTGGCAGCATCTGTAAGGAGAGAAAAGAGCTGATGTTTCGAGTCCAGATGACCCTTTGTCAAGGAAGTGGTAGCATTGGGGGCAGTTCAGAAGACGTTCACCAGATTGATTCTGGGGATGAAAAGGTTGATGTATGAAGAGAGATTAAATGGTTTGGACTTGCACTCACTGGAGTTCAGAAGAATGAGAGGGGATCAGATAAAATTCTGATGATAAAGCAAATGTGGACCAAATATTTCCTCTAATGGGGCAATTGTGAACAAGAGGTCACAGGTATAGGTTGAGAGATAGTAGATTTAAAACTAAGATGAAGAGGAACTACTTCTCGCAGAGGGTGGTAAATTTGTGGAACTCGCTGCCCCATCGCGCGGTGGAGTCTGAATCGTTGAATGGTTTCAAGAAGGAGATAGATATATTTCTAATAAAAAGAGGAATAAGGGGATCTGGGGAACAGGTGGGGAGGTGGATTTGAGACCCAGGAGAGATCAACCATGACCTGATTGAATGAGAGAGTAGACTCAAACGGCTGAATTTGCTTGGCACTGCTGCCTCACAACGCCATGGACCCAGGTTCGATTCCTGGCTTGGATGACTGTGCGGAGTCTGCACATTCTCTCCGTGTCTGCGTGGGTTTCCTCTGGGTTCTCCGGTTTCCTCCCACAGTCCGAAAGACGTGCTGGTTAGGTGTGTTGGTCATGCTAAATTCTCCCTCACTGTACCCGAACAGGCACCGGAGTGTGGCGACGAGGGAGATTTTCACAGTAACTTCATTGCAGTGTTAATATAAGCCTACTTGTGACACAAATAAATACACTTTTAATTCCTATGTTCCTTCCCTAATAGCACAGTGGGTGTAACTACACCTCAGGGAGTGCAGCAGATCCAGAAGATAGCTCACCCACCACCACCTTCTGAAGGGGCAATTAGGGATGGGTGATAAATGCTGTAAGAAGTTTAACAACACCAGGTTAAAGTCCAACAGGTTTATTTGGTAGCAAAAGCCACACAAGCCACACAAACTTTCGGAGCTGCAAGCCCCTTCTGGACAGATGCAGTGACATCCCAATGGTGGGCTAAGGGCTGGAGGTGGATGCTTCATTTTGCTGACCCTCCCTTGGCGACTCTCAATCAGGGGGAACCCTCCATCCAGTGACGTAATAGGACACGCCCCCTCTTCCACTCTTATTCATGGGGCCTGCTGATTGGCCCGCTCCACGTGCTGCCCGCCAATGGGAACGCGCCTTGCGGATAGGTTGGCGGAGCGGCGTGGTTCGCGGGAAAGTGCTTCATGATATAGAATTATAATATATAATATATAGATATAGGGTACAGCGGCGGCTTTGACCATGCAGCGAGTGCTCTGAAGGCGGCGGTGTCATCCCGGCGGCTGTCACTCTCTCTCTCTCTTCCCCCCCTCCCCCGCCCGGCGTGAGCCGGCCGCACTAACGGTTCTAACGGCCCCGCGTTCCAATCTGCCCTTTGAACCGGCCGCCCAGTCCCCGGATGAGCTCCTTCAACCTCCACCGCTTCCGTTATGAGAAGAAAGGCGCCGCGGGCGGCTCGTTGCTGCAGGGCAACCGGGAGCGGCCCGGCACCGGGTCCCGCACCCCCCCGCCACAGCCCGGCTTCCGGGAGGAAGAGGAAAGACCGGCAGGTGAGACAAACAGCCCGCGGGCCACACCGCCAAAGCCTCCATCACTGACCCTCCCACCGCATAGCCCCTTACCCAGGCTCCCCGCACCCCCGTATCCTCATCCACAATCAACCCCCTACTGTGTCCCCTGCATCCCCCAAATTCCTCCCTGTACCCCCCCCCTTGCATCCCCCCCCACACACCCCCCCCCTTGCATCCCCCCCCACACACCCCCCCCTTGCATCCCCCCCCACACACCCCCTTGCATCCCCCCCACACCCCCCCCTTGCATCCCCCCCCACACCCCCCCTTGCATCCCCCCCCCACACCCCCCCTTGCATCCCCCCCCCCACACCCCCCCTTGCATCCCCCCCACACCCCCCCTTGCATCTCCCCCCCCACACCCCCCCTTGCATCTCCCCCCCCCACACCCCCCTTGCATCCCCCCCCCCCCACACCCCCCCTTGCATCCCCCCCCCACACCCCCCCTTGCATCCCCCTCCCCACACCCCCCCTTGCATCCCCCTCCCCACACCCCCCCTTGCATCCCCCTCCCCACACCCCCCCTTGCATCCCCCTCCCCACACCCCCCCTTGCATCCCCCCCCACACCCCCCCTTGCATCCCCCCCCACACCCCCCCTTGCATCCCCCCCCACACCCCCCCTTGCATCCCCCCCCACACCCCCCCTTGCATCCCCCCCCACACCCCCCCTTGCATCCCCCCCCACACCCCCCCTTGCATCCCCCCCCACACCCCCCCTTGCATCCCCCCCCCACACCCCCCTTGCATCCCCCCCCACACCCCCCCTTGCATCCCCCCCCACACCCCCCCTTGCATCCCCCCCCACACCCCCCCTTGCATCCCCCCCCACACCCCCCCTTGCATCCCCCCCCCACACCCCCCCTTGCATCCCCCCCCACACCCCCCCTTGCATCCCCCCCCACACCCTCCTTGCATCCCCCCCACATCCCCCCTTGCATCCCCCCCCCCACACCCCCCCTTGCATCCCCCCCCCACACCCCCCCTTGCATCCCCCCCCCACACCCCCCCTTGCATCCCCCCCCACACCCCCCCTTGCATCCCCCCCACACCCCCCCTTGCATCCCCCCCCACACCCCCCCTTGCATCCCCCCCCACACCCCCCCTTGCATCCCCCCCCCACACCCCCCCTTGCATACCCCCCCTTGCATACCCCCCCTTGCATACCCCCCCTTGCATACCCCCCCTTGCATACCCCCCCTTGCATACCCCCCCTTGCATACCCCCCCCCCGCATCCCCCCCCCTTGCATCCCCCCCACACCCCCCCTTGCATCCCCACACCCCCCCTGCATTCGATTGATATTTAATATCATAGGTGTGTGCCTTTAATATCAAAGACCATCTCCACAATCTACAAGCTGCTAAAGAAGAAATACCTTTTATATAGCCCGAAGATTGTCGTCAAGGGTCCGTTATAAGTGTGAAATGACGTCCGTAAAAGTAGTGATGGCATCTCTTTGAAAAATTTGTAAAATTAAAGCATATGGGGTTGGGTGTAGTGTGTTGGGATGGATAGAAAACTAGTTGGCAGACATGAAACAAAGGGTAGGAATACCCAGATCTCTTTCCAAAAGGCAGGCAGTGATTTGCAGATGAAACAAAGCTGAGTGGGAGGGTGAGCAGTGAGGAGGATCCAGTGATGTGGGCAAATGAATGGCAGATGTAGTGTAATTTTGGATAAATGTGAAGTGGCCAAAACTGGAAGGCAAATTATCTAGCCATAAATTAGGAGAGGGGAATGTGCAACAAGACTTGGGTGTCCTTTTGTACATCAGTCACTGAAGGTAAGCATGCAGGTGTAGCAGGTTGTCAAATAAACAAATGGTCTGGTGGCCTTCGTAGCGAGATTATCCGAGTAATTGAGTAGGTGTGTCTTGATGTAATTATACAGGGCCTTGCTGAGGCCACACCTGGAATATTGTGTGCCGTTTTGGTCTATATTTATCTGAGGAAGGATGTTTTTGCACTAGGAGTGCAGAGAAGGTTTACCAGACTGATTCCTCAATGGCAGGCCTGACGTATGAGGAGAGATTGAGTCTATTGGGATCGTATTCGCTGGAATTCAGAAGAATGAGGGAGGCGAATCACACCTATACAATTCTGCCAGAGCTATACAGGGTTGCTGCAAGAAAGATGGTCCCGAAGATGGGGGTATTCAGAATTAGGGCTCACCATCTGAGGATATGGGATAGACCGTTTAGGGCTGCGATGAGGAGCAATTTCTTCACCTTGACAAATTCACTACCACTGAAAGAAAGTTGAGGCCAAAACATTTATGTTTTCAAGAAGTAGTGAAATATAGTGCTTGGGCTGAAGGGATCAAAGGATATTGGGAGAAGGCAGGATTAGGCTATTGAATTGGATAATCAGCCATGATCATAATGAATGGCGGAACAGGCTCGAAGGGCCGATGGCCGCCTCCTGTTTTCTATGTTTTTATTCTGAATATAATGTTCAAAGCAGATTTTTCTAGCTGAATGTAATTTGTTTCTGCACGAGTAAGCATTTGTGAAGCGAAGGCTATTTGTTGTTCTTCTCCTGAGGGCATTATGTGCAAGATAACTGTGCCTACCCCATGGGGTGATGCATCTCAAGCAAGTTGTAACTTCAGCTTGATATTAAAATGAACCAATAATGTGACTGCCTTAAGGCTTCCTTTACCTCTTAAGCTTTTCACATTCTTTTTAGTGCCATGTTTGCTTGACACATAGCACAGTCTTGCTAAATTGGGCACAATAGTTGATCAATCCTAGAAACTATCTGTTGTGTCACATTTTGAGGATGTGATGCTTCAAAAATTGCTGTCATCTTTTTCGTTTTTTTATGTGATCCAGGTAATTTATTGATATCTTGAAAAAGTCATACTTTTCCTTTATTTGGAAGTTATGCTTTTGCAGACATTTCAATGTCGCTTCCAAGTTCAAGTGCTCTTGTTCATTTGAACCTGTGATGAGAATATCATCTAGATCTATGGTTCCCAACCTTTTCAGTAACACAGCACATTTCAATGAGACAAACAATTCCATGGTGCACCCACCATTTTTCAGCTGAACCAATTGCTTGTAAACATCACATTTACTTTGCATTTTGCTCTGATCCATTGAATTGTATGCTGCAAAGTTGAGTAAATAGTAACTTGCAGGGTTAGTGGGGAAACCTGGGGCTGCTGGTGTGTTGAGAACCTTTTGATTTAGGGAAGAATTAATGAGAAGGCCACCCGCAAATCTTGCTCTGCTGATGAGTGCTCCCTCCTGTTGTCTTTTACGTAGTAAGAAGTTTAACAACACCAGGTTAGGGTCCAACAGGTTTGTTTGGTGGTGGGGGCCACACGGGCTTTCGGGGTTCCGGGCCCCTTCAGGTGGGTGGGAGTTCTGTTCACGGACGGGGCATGTGGAGACGCGGACTCGGGTCTTCTTGGGGGTCCTCTCCACTTGGAGCCGGCAGTTTGCGGTGTCGATGGTAGTCATGATGTGGATATGCCGGCGTTGGACTGGGGTAAACACAGTAAGAGGTTTAACAACACCAGGTTAAATCCAACAGGTTTATTTGGTAGCAAAAGCCACACAAGCTTTCAGAGCTCCAATCATGACTACCATCGACACCGCAAACTCCACATCATGACTACCATCGACGCCGCGGACTGCCGGCTCCGGGTGGAGAGGATCTCCAAGAAGATTTGAGTCTGTGTCTTTGTATGCTCTGTTTGTGAGCAGAGTTCCCGCTCGCCTGGGGGGGGGGCTTGGGGCTCCGAGGGCTTGTGTGGCTTTTGCTACCAGGTGGACCTGTTGGACTTTGACCTGGTGTTGTTAAACTTCTTACTGTGTTTACCCCAGTCCAACGCCGGCATCTCCACATCACGTCTTTTACGTATCCCCGTGTTGAAAATGCTAGCTTGCAGAGGGCACAGTCAACCTGGCTCTGTAAATTGCTCTGTTTAATGCAGTCACTAACCCAGAAGTGCCCAAAACAATTATAGTTGAATAGCATCATTAAACACTTTGGGAGATTTAAATAAATTTATCAAGACCATGTCAGTGCACCTTAGACATGGTTTGTAGCAAAGATTGGGCTCAGTGGTCCAAATAGCATTTTCTTCTTCCAGGTTATCTCTTACTCTTAAAGGAGATAATAACTCGTGCTATCAGTGGTACACACTAGTCACAAGACGTTTTTTCCCCCTGACATTCAGTTTCTAAAAAACGTGTTCTAAAATTATTCCAGTTTTGTGGGCTGTGAAACATAATTTTAGGGGATGGATGGGTGTAGCAAGATAATTTATTTTCTTTGAAAATGTGCTGCTTACAACACATATTGGTGCACATACTGAAATCCAACCTCATTCATGCGGTATTTATCCATTGTCAATTCATGGAGCTGTCACAATCCATTACGTGAGACAGTCATTCTATCCCATACAACTTTAAGGTCCATGGGATGAGAAGAGATATGTGTTCTCTGATGCCAGGACTCGTGACTCCCTCAAGAATGGCCCAGACACCAGTTGAGCACCCGCACAAGAGGCAATCAAACACCAGCAATATTATTGAACAGAGACAATATAACACTCAATGCGTGTGTGCGCGCACGCACTGAACAGCACCACTTTGACCTATCGGCGACTAAGCAGCTATGTATCTTAAAGAGACATGCTATTATAAGCATGGGAACGAACTGAAGAGTAGTTGTGCAGACTACTGCGGCCTGGAGCCCACAACCATGGCACACCATTTGAAAACGACCACAGGACCTGGCTGGTAACACCTGTCAGGAATATAGAAAATAGGAGGCCATTCGCCCTTTCGAGCCAGTTCTGCCATTCATTATAATCATGGCTGATGATTCAATTCAATAGCTTGATCCTCCTTCCACATCCTTTGATCCCCTTCACCTCAAGTGCTGTATCTAACTGCTTCTTGAAAACATTGTGTTTTGGTCTCAACTGCTTTCTGTGGTAGCGAATTCTATAGATTGACCACTCTCTTGGTGAAGAAATTTCTCCTCATCTCTGTCCTAAACGGTCTATCCTGTAACCTCAGACTGTGATCCCTTGTTCTGGGCACCCCCTCCATTGGGAACATTCTTCTTGCATCTACCCTGTCTTGTCCTGTTAGAATTTGATGGGTTTCTATGAAATCCTCCATTATTCTTCTGAACTCCATCAAATACAGTCCTAACCGACTCAATCTCTCCTTGTCCATCAATCCTGCCATCCTAAGAATCAGTCTGGGAGACCTTGTCTGCACTCCCTCTAGAGCACAAACATCCATCTGATGAGACCAAAACTGCGCACAATAATCCAAGAGTGACCTCACTAAGGCTCTGTATAATTGCATCAAGAAACTCATGCTCCTGTACTCTAATCCTCTTGCTATGAAGACCAACATAACATTTGTTTTTTACTGCCTGCTGCATCTTCATGCTTACCTTCAGTGATTGGTGTACGAGGACACCCAAGCCTTGTCCTCGCTTAATTTATGGCCATTCAGATAGTAATTTACCTTCCAGTTTTGGCAACTTCACATTTATCCAAATTGTACTAAATCTGCCATTCATTTGCCCACTCTTGCAGAGGGTATGAAATGAAACCAGCTAACCACAAAGGCGCAAGCCATCGAGTTGCTGAAGATGCCAAGCTGAATCTGGTGTGCCCTTCGGCATGCACCACCAAGGGTATTAGAATACTAGTGGTCTCTTGGCACAACACTTGGGCTAAGAGAAATGGAATTGCAGGAGGAGGAATGTGCAAACCACTCTGCATCCGAGGAGGAGGAACATGAGCCTGATCTGGTCATGATCCCTGCAACATTCACCTGAAATGCATCAATTGACGAGCACAAGTTGTTATGCCTGCACTCTGATTTAGGTGTGGAAACTTGCAAACGATGCTGTGGCAGAGTTAAATAATCCCACAACAAAACCCATTGATTCAATGAGTTCCCAACCCACTATTGCACCCTCTTGAGCTGCCCCTTTTACTTTGTCCTGATTTAATCTGAGTTTGTTTATTTGGTTTGACCTAAAAAGAGGGCAAGTGAGTCAGTTCAACTGAGATTTCAACTCTTGAAAAATAAGCGTGAGAACTCAGAGCTCTGGGAGATAGTAGCCCTGAAATTCAGAGCTCTCCTTTGATGGAAAATTGTTGGAAACAGATATGGGGCCCAAAATAGAACCGGGAGCAGGCATAGCTGCATGCGTTGATTCCGATGAAGGCGAGAGGAAAAATGGGTACGGCTTAGGAAAAAAAACAGGACAAATTGCTATCTAAATTTTGTAGTAATGTATAGTTTTGTGTCCTACTAAACTGAAATGTCATAACCTTTAGGTCATCCTATATTTATTTGCTTGGAGATAATATTGGATTCTTTATATAAGTTCCAAGTGTTTCAATCCTCATCAAATACATCCATTGCGCTACCTTTTCCAGCCAGTTTTGGTTATCGGCTCCCAGGTTTTATATTTTCTTCAGTTTTCTTTTCTTCTCTTGTGCAATGCAAGAATCCCTTGGCTAACAATGTCAGAGTTTCTATTTTCTTGGAGCTTTTCTTTCTTTCCGAGTAGTAAAGCGATCACAGTGCATACAGTAAGCGGATCTTACTCTGCTAATTATTTTACTTTAACAAATGCATGTTTATAAAAATACTATTTGCAAGACAAATTTACATCTAAAATCTCCCAACTATTGCTCTGACAATTAGAAGTTAGTAAATTTTGTTTACTCTTTGGGGTTGGGAGGAGGGTGCCAATTTTGGGGGGGGAGCAGGGAACTAAAATTGGGTTCCTCCCAACCCTAATTTGGGTTATATTTACATTCATAGGTGAGTGAAAGGAGAATCAATTGATTTGTTTTTTAAGTCTGATGCTGTAGAGCCTTTGCTTCTTTTTGTAAAGGATAAATAAATGTGTATAAACCTGATTCAGACAAATAGAGAAAAATAACAATTTTGCAGGCCACCAGCTAAAATAATTGTGGTTGGGATAATTTAACGCTGCATGCACCTCTTTTGGAAATTGGGGGATAATTTTCTCTTCCACACTGGAGAGAAATGGATTGATTAACATTTACTGGTGGCACTGTTAAGTTCTTCATTTTCATCGTTTTGCCAAACCAGAAGATTTTAACAAGTGATCAGAGGTGATTTATCTTTTTCAAAGTAGCTCTGATGCACAAAATGGAATAGAGCCAGAAGGCTGAGCAAACAAAGATAGCAAACCAATTCAAACTTTTAATACAAATAAAGTTCGACTGCTTCATTGAAATTTATTAAACTGTTAGCATTGGAGCAAAAATAGAGATAATGGGAATAAGGTGCTACAGTGAGCATGTGCATGTTTATAATTTTTAAATAGGCCACAGGTCAGTGCATACAATAATGGGCTTGGCAAAGGGCATACATGTTGCTCCTAAAATGGGTACGTTTGCCATTGTGTTTAGAGGTGGTTGCAATTTGAATAAATTTGGTTATAGCCATCTCCCTTAACGCTGAGAATAGTTAACCATGTAAACAAGTATCAATTTTTAAAACATATTTTGACATATAAAATTTTAGTGAAACAGTGCCTTGATTCATGTGATGATTCAATCTTCACGGTGACTTTCGTAACTATTTTTAAAAACATTGTTTTTAATTTCAATTTTTTAGTGACCATTGTACCAGAGACACCAGAAGGAAAGCAGTCGCACCTTTTATCATATTTTAGCAGAAAAGAAAAGGGAGTTCTTTTTCTCGACTCTGAATCTGAAAATGAAGAACCATGCAAGAACAATGTATCATGTCCAGCAGTGAATGGAAAGCCAAAGGGCCTTCAAAAACTGTAAGTATTTTGTACACAAACTCTAATCACTGATTTTCTCGTGTGCCATGTTTACCTCAAATTTATAGCAGTGGTTTATCCTTGATAATTTGTGGTAAAGATATTTCTCTTCCCAACTGTTCTGTCCTGAATAATTTGACCTCTTGCTGGAATATGTTTCACAAGTATTGATAGCTATCTGGTACTTGATATTTTCAACTAAAGTAAAGTTTATTTATTAGTCACAAATAAGGCTTACATTAACATTGCAATGAAGTTACTGTGAAATTCCTCTAGTCGCCACAGTCGAGCGCCTGTTCGGGTCAGTGCACCTTCATTATTCAAATGTGAGTCTTGACTGCCAGTATTTTCTCTAAGCTGTTGAGCAACCCAAAAGTCTCCACGTAAACTGTGTATTTAAAAAGAAATCGCCCCCATGCTCCATTTAAAAAAAAAAATAGAGGGACCATTGCTTGACTGTATGTTATCAAGCCCATGAAAAGGAGCGGATATCATTTCGGACTGATGTTTCCTGTTTTTGTCATATGCATTGTCACTAAATATCACAAAGGCGTTGGGAACCTTGGATGTTTTCTCTCCTTAGTCTAGCAAATGGGAATTGAACCTTAAACTTCCTGGTTTGTCTGGTTTATTTACTGTCTGGTAAGCTTATTGAGTTATCACAGAGTTGTTGGTACTGTGCCTTTTGATTAGCTTTTAGTTAGCTGGACTTTCCTCATCAAATTGAGGCTTTTCAAGCTACCTCCTTGGCTCATCCCCTCATTATTTGCTGCATGAAGCTTAATTAATTTTCTACATAGTGCTTTCTCTTTGTAAATATAAATGTTCCTCATTTTGGAAAGGCTTGCCTGCTCACTCATTCAATCCAAGGATATTATTAAGCTAGAAAGAGTGCAGAAAAAATTTAGTAGGATGCTACCGGGACTTGATGGATTGAGTTATAAGGAGAGGCTGAATAGACTGGGACTTTTTTCCCTGAAGTGTAGGAGGCTGAGGGGTGACCTTATAGAGGTCTATAAAATAATGAGGAGCATAGACTGGGTAGATAGTCAATATCTTTTCCCAAAGGTAGGATGGTCTAAAACTAGAGAGCATAGGTTTAAGGGGAGAGATACAAAAGTGTCCAGGGGGGAAATTTTTTCAGAGGGTGGTGAGTGTCTGGAACAAGCTACCAGAGGTGGTAGTAGAGGCGGGTACAATTTTATCTTTTAAAAAGCATTTAGATAGTTACATGGGTATGATGGGTATTGAGGGATATGGGCAAAATGCAGGCAATTGGGTTTAGCTTAGGGGTTTTTAAAAAAAAAAATAAGGGCGCCCTGGACAAGTTGGGCCGAAGGGCCTGTTTCCATGCTGTAAACCTCTGACTCTATGATTTCCAAAGAGTAAGAAAAAGTGAAATTTTAAAATGGAGAGTAAGTAGTGAGATAAAGGGAGAGCTGAAGGACCTACATGGGGGAGGGAGAGAGACAGAAGTCAATGAAACTTGGACTATATAAATATAGATTGTTGTTGTAAAGTCACAGTGCCCCATTGTCCATGCTGTGCCAACATCAGCTCATAAATCCAGTAACCTGCAGGGCAAGAAACGCTTGCCCTGTTCCAATGAAATATTTCTCCTACCTACCTGCAAAACATGATGGAAACATTCAGAAATCAGTATGATTAAACGGGGTCCCCACTCCTCTTGACATAGGAAAGAAAGAGACTTGGAATCATAAAATAATACATAAGGAGCCATGCCTATCTTCGAATGTGTCACTTCACTACTCTTTCCCCAAAGATCTGGAATTTCTTTCTCTCAATTTATCCAGTTCCCCTTTGAAAGTTACTATTGAATCTGCTTCCACTACCCTTGCAGACAATGCATTTCTGATCACAACTTCCTTACACCACTTTTTTATTTTGGAAGATGAGCATTTTCTTTCATGTTTAGTGTTTATTTCAATTTAGTATTTCTGCACTTTAAGCTGCATCCATATTTCAAATACCAGACGTCTTTGCACATTTTCAAGGACTCATTGGACAAGATATTTATTAGTGGGGACTAATGTAATTTTATCTGATCGCATGTTGCATGATTTATGCCATTTTAAACATAATATACTTGAGTATTGCTGAAAGATACACTTTGTTGAAGCTTTTCATCTTGCACTCATCAGGAAAAGCCACAAGAATACCAAACTAATAGAAAACAAATTTATCAGAAGAGTACTGATTAGTTGGGATGCAGGTTGGTAGAGGCGTTGCTATAGAGAATTCACCAGTTGATGGTGGCTGACAGTTAACTCATATTTCGAGGTACTTTGTCGAATGCCTTTTGGAAGTCCTAGTATAACACACCAACTGGTTACCCTCTATCTACTCTGGTTGGGACTTTCTCAAAAAACTTCAATAAATTAGTCAGACACTATTTTCCTTTCATGGACCCATGCTGACTCTGCTTGATTAGATTATGATTTTTCAAATAGAACATAGAACAGTATGGCACAGAACAGGCCCTTCGGCCCACGATGTTGTGCCAATGGTATGTTGTCCTCCTTTGCAAGAGGATGTGAGTACAGGAGCAAAGACGTCTTACTGCAGCTGTACAGGGCCTCAGTGAGACCACACCTGGAGTAGTGTGTGCAGTTTTGCTCTCCTTATCTGAGAAAGCATTGAAGAAAATTGCTCACTGTGAACAACCCTAAAAAAGCTGACTGATGTTTCATTCTAGATTCTCGGAGGGGGAGAGAGAGAGAAATTTAAGAGAAATCACAGACTGAATGAGTGAGAAAAAGGGAGTGACAGAGATCAAGAGGGGGACCGAGAGATCGTGAGTGAAAGAAATATATTAGTCAGAGCGCATAGGAAAAGGAGGGTTGGAATTTGTGAGCCTTGCTTTATGGAAAGCTTTAGTGTTTGGTCAGAATGTTAATACGGTGAAGTTTGGAGCCTCTGGGATGAAAGCTGTCTGAATGCAGATTCTATCTCATTGTAACGTTAATGTAATGTGCTGCTATTACGTCTTTAATTCCAGTGTTTTTCCAACAGTGCAAGTGAAGCTAATAGTTACCTGCTCTTTGCCTCTCTTCCTCTCCCATTTTGATTTGGGGTGTCACATTGGCAGTTTTCCAATCCTCTGGTACTTTTCCAGAAACCTGACTTGGAACTGTAGCACTGTTCTGTCACTGGGTCAAGAACCTGGATCTCCCTCACAACAGCATTGTGGTTGTACTTGCACCAAATGGACTGCAGCGGTTGAAGAATTCAGCTCACCACTGCCTTCTCGAGGGTAATTGGGCATGGGCAATGAATGTTGGCCCAGCCAGCGAAGCCCACATACCTTAGACCATAAGACATAAGAGCAGAATTAGGCCACTCAGCCCATCGAGTCTGCTCCGCCATTCAATCATGGCTGATATTTTTCTCATCCTCATTCTCCTGCCTATTCCCCATAACCCCTGATCCCCTTATTGATCAAGAACCTATCGATCTCTGCCTTAAAGGCACTCAATGACCTGGCCTCCACAGTCTTCTGTAGCAAAGAGCTCAACAGATTCACCACTCTCTGGCTGAAGAAATTCCTCCTCATCTCTGTTTTTAAAGGATCGTCCCTTTAGCTGAGGTTGTGTCCTATGGTTCTAGATTTTCCTTCTAGTGGAAGCATCCTCTCCACGCCCACTCTATCCAGGTCTTGCAGTATCCTGTAACTTTCAATAAGATCCCCCCTCGTCCTTCGAAACTCCAGTGAGCACAGACCCAGAGTCCTCAACCATTCCTCATACGACAAGCTTTTCATTCCAGGGATCAGTCTTGTGAACCTCCTTTGGACCCTTTCCAAGGCCAGCACATCCTTCCTTATATATGGGGCCCAAAACTGCTCACAATACTCCAAAGGGGGTCTGACCAGAGCCTTGTATAGCCTCCGAAGTACATCCCTGCTCTTGTATTCTAGCCCTCTCAACATGAATGCTAACATTGCATTTGCCAACTAACAACTGAACCTGCACGTTAACCTTAAGAGAATCTTGAACAATGATCCCAATTCCCTTTGTGTCTCTGATTTTCCCATTTAGAAAATAGTCTATGCCTCCATTCCTCCTTCCAAAGCACATAACCTCTCACTTTTCCATATTGTATTCCATCTGCCACTTCTTTGCCCACTCTCCTAACCTGTCCAAGTCCTTCTGTAGCCCCCCAGCTTCCTCAATACTACCTGTCCCACTACATATCTTTGTATTATCTGCAAACTTCAGTTCTTCCCTCCAAATCGTTAATGTATTTTGTGGAAAATTGTGGTCCCAGCACTTACCCGAGGCACACCACTAGTCACCGGCTGCCATCCTTAAAAAGACCCCTTTATCCCCACTCTCTGCCTGTCAGCCAATCCTCTATCCATGCCAGGATCTTACCATTGACACCATGGGCTCTTATTAACAGTCTCCTATGCGGCACCTTGTCAAAGGCCTTTGTGAAATCTAAATAAATCACATCCACTGGTTCTCCTTTAACTTCCTTGTTACCTCCTCAAAGAACTCTAACAGATTTGTCAGACATGACCTCCCTTGATGAAGCCGTGCTGACTCAGTCTTATTTTATCATGCATTTCCAAGTACTCTGCGATCTCATCTCTAATAATGGACACTCAAATCTTGACCAATGACTGAAGTCAGGCTAACCGGTCTATAATTTCCCTTCTGCTGCCTCCCTTCCTTATTAAATAGCGGTGTTACATTAGCTACTTTCCAGTCCTCTGGGATCCTCCCTGTCTCCAGTGATTGCTGAAAGATCACCACCAATGCCTCCCCAATTTCCTCAGCTATCTCTTTTAGAACCCTGGGGTGTATTCCATCTGGTCCAGGTGACTTATCCACCTTCAATTTCCCCAGAAGCTTCACCATAGTGATGGCCACAACACTCACCTGTGTCCCCTGATTCTCTTGGAGCTCTGGCATCCTATTGGTGTCTTCCACTGTGAAGACTGATGTAAAGTAACTATTCAGTTCCTCTGCCATTTCTCTGTTTCCTATTATTACTTCTCCAGCCTCATTTCCAGTGGTCCAATATCTATTTTTGCCTCTCTTACCTTTTATGCATTGAGAAAACTCTTCCCATCTTCCTTTATATTACTAGCTAGCTTACGCTCGTATTTCATTGAATGAATGGAAAAAAAAGTCCACTCACCTGATGAAGGAGCAGCGCTCCAAAAGCTCATGATTACAAATAAACCTGGTGGACTTTAACCTGGTGTTGTGAGACTTAGAATCATAGAAACCCTACAGTGCAGAAAGAGGCCATCTGACCCATCAAGTCTGCACCGACCACAATTCCACCCAGGCCCTACCCCCATATCCCTACATATTTACCCGCTGATCCTCTAACCTACGCATCTCAGGATACTAAGGAGCAATTTTAGCACGGCCAATCAACCTAGCTTGCATATCTTTGGAGTGTGGGAGGAAACCAGAACACCTGGAGGAAACCCACACAGACACGAGGAGAATGTGCAAACTCCCCACACACAGTAACCCAGGTCCCTGGAGCTGTGAAGCAGCAGTGCTAACCACTGTGCTACCGTGCGCCCCTTACTAATTACTGCTTACTGTCTACCCCAGTCCAACACTGGCATCTCCGCTCCATAAATTTTGATAACGAAGGAAATAAAGGAGAGTATTAAAATAAAAACAGCTGCGTACAGAGTGGCCAAAAATAGTGGAGAAACAAGTGATTGGGAAAAATTTAAGAAACAACAAAGAGAGACTAAGAAAGCGATAAAGAAAGGAAGGATAGACTATGAAGCTAGGCTAGCAATTAATATAAAAAATGATAGTAAAAGTTTTTATAAATATATAAAAAGGAATAGAGTGGCTAGAGTGAATGTTGGACCCTTGGAGGACGAGAGGGGGGAGTTAATAGTGGGAAATGAGGATATGGCTGAGTCTTTAAATAAGTTTTTTGGGTCGGTCTTCACGGTGGAGGACACAAATAGTTTGCCAAATATTAACGATAGAGGGTTGGCAGCAGGAGAAATACTTAATACAATTAATGTTACCAGAGAGGCAGTGCTGGGTAGACTAATGGGACTGAAGGTGGATAAGTCCCCGGGTCCGGATGGAATGCATCCCAGGGTATTGAAAGAAATGTCAGAGGTAATAGTGGATGCGTTAGTGATTATTTATCAAAACTCGTTGCATTCTGGGGTAGTGCCGGTTGATTGGAAAACGGCTAATGTTACGCCGCTGTTTAAAAAAGGAAGGAGACAAAAGGCGGGTAACTATAGGCCGGTCAGCTTAACGTCTGTAGTAGGGAAAATGCTGGAATCCATTATTAAAGAGGAGATAGCAGGGCATCTGGATAGAAATGGTTCGATCAATCAGACGCAGCATGGATTCATGAGGGGAAAGTCGTGCTTGACGAACATGTTGGATTTTTATGAAAATGGAGTATAACGTTGATGGAGGAGAACCGGTGGATGCGGTGTTTTTGGATTTCCAAAAGGCGTTTGATAAGGTGCCCCATAAAAGGCTACTGAAGAAGATTAGGGCACACGGAGCTGGGGGTAGTGTGTTAAAGTGGATTGGGGACTGGCTACCCGACAGGAAGCAAAGAGTCGGAATAAATGGGTGTTTTTCCGGTTGGAGGAAGGTAACTAGTGGCGTGCCGCAGGGATCGGTACTCGGGCCGCAACTATTTACCATTTGTATAGATGATCTGGAGGAGGGGACGGAGTGTAGGGTAACGAAGTTTGCAGACGACACAAAGATAAGTGGAAAAGTGAATCGTGTGGAGGACGGAGAAGATCTGCAGAGAGATTTGGACAGGCTGAGTGAGTGGGCGAGGATATGGCAAATGGAGTATAACGTTGATAAATGCGAGGTTATACACTTTGGAGGAAATAATAACAAATGGGATTACTATCTCAATGGAAACAAATTAAAACATGCTACCGTGCAAAGGGACCTGGGGGTCCTTGTGCATGAGACGCAAAAGCCCAGTCTGCAGGTACAACAGGTGATCAAGAAGGCAAATGGGATGTTGGCCTATATTGCGAGGGGGATAGAATATAAAAGCAGGGATGTCTTGATGCACCTGTACAGGGCATTGGTGAGGCCGCAGCTGGAATACTGTGTGCAGTATTGGTCCCCTTATATGAGGAAGGATATATTGGCATTGGAGGGAGTGCAGAGAAGGTTCACCAGGTTGATACCGGAGATGAGGGGTTTGGATTATGAGGAGAGGCTGAGGAGATTGGGTTTGTACTCGTTGGAGTTTAGAAGGATGAGGGGGGATCTTATGGAGACTTATAAGATAATGCGGGGGCTGGATAGGGTGGAGGCGGAGAGATTCTTTCCACTTAGTAAGGAAGTTAAAACTAGAGGACACAGCCTCAAAATAAAGGGGGGTCGGTTTAAGACAGAGTTGAGGAGGAACTTCTTCTCCCAGAGGGTGGTGAATCTCTGGAATTCTCTGCCCACTGAGGTGGTGGAGGCTACCTCGCTGAATATGTTTAAAGCGCGGATGGATGGATTCCTGATCGGTAAGGGAATTAAGGGTTATGGGGATCAGGTGGGTAAGTGGTACTGATCCACGTCAGATCAGCCATGATCTTATTGAATGGCGGGGCAGGCTCGAGGGGCTAGATGGCCTACTCCTGCTCCTATTTCTTATGTTCTTATGTTCTTATAAAACAGAGATAAGAGAATAGCCTCTTGAATTCACCTTTCTCATGGCAAACCATATGCACCACTCCAGCTTGTACGTTTTATAACTTTACAGCCATTAGTCTGAAATTACACTGCAACTTAAAATGACTTCTGTAGGGTTGACTTGCAATGTGACAGCAGAGGGGCCTTTTCTCACATTTCAAATATATTTTGTCAGTATAAGGTACTCAACCAAATTATTAGCTATGCTTTGTGGGATGATTGGTTGCTACAAATGAAGCACCCAGTTTGTCAGCCATGCGCAAAGCAACCTAGATTTTGAAGCATAAGCTGTTGGATTTGTTATGAGACAATGAGTCTTGTACTTTCAACCTTTGTTCCAAGTCAGTGCGAATTAAATCTCATTTTGATGCCAAAATGGGCACAAGGTAATATTTTTGCTTCCTATAACAAGGATTTCAGCTTGAAATTCTTTTATAATGGACAAAAGTTATTGCATCCAATCCACCTAAACACTTTATCAGAACAGAGGAAATTCTGATCAACTTGTGGAACTATCAAAGAAAAACTTCCTAATTTGGTGGCATAGGACAAATTAATTGGAACATCAGGAGAATGATCCATGATCAGGACAATCAGCTATGATTGAATGGCGGAGCAGGTCCGATGGGCTGACTGGCCTAATTCTGCTCCTATGTCTTATGGCCTTATGAGAATGTGTTCAGCACATTAAAATGTGCTGAGTGTTGGTGCTACGATGGAGCTGGGAACGTTGGAGTGAAACATCTGTATCCCATCACTTCCCTGGTAGTTGGCTCAACCTATGGCTGCGTGATGCACATAACTTGTTTTCTGAGTGCATTGTGATTTCTATGTGTATTTATCATTGCTTTTTCCCTGAATGATTTTTTCTACCTTTTAATTCCAGTTTTGAGACTGATTGTAACAATTTTAATACTGGATTTGGAGAATATCTAGTGATGTAATTAGTGAAGTTAGATATGGGCCCACACATTTGTAATCTCTCCTAAAAACTAGAGAGAGGACCCCCAAACCATAATATTCCATTAATTTTATCACAACATTTTTATTTTCACTGTCCTTTTGTGAGATTTGAAGTAACTGATGGATAACGGTGTTGTGGTTTTGTGTACAATCCACTTTTGTTGTATTCATTTATTTGCACAAGTCTTATCCAGCCTCATGTCTGTATACCATTTAACATCTTTCAGAAATGGTCCGATTGACTTTCCATCTGATGACGATGAACAGCTTTCCCCAAAAGCAAATGTGTCTTCCCCAGACTGCAGTAGCTCATCTCACTTTAATACTGACTTGGGGGACTCTACTGTCACCAAAGTACATAAACTGAAAGAAATATTTCCAAATAGAACAGATGCTGAACTAATGCAGGTAAGTAGAATGTGGTAAAAGGTTTGCTTTTGAATGACTTAAACTACTGGATGTGCTTATTATTGAATTATACTTTATAGAGGATGACTGTTTTTGATCCTTGGTTTGCACTGATCCCAGCCATGTTAATTTTGTAGGGACTTTGGCCTTCAATGTCTTGAACAAGAAAGGAAGGAAGAATAATTAATCAAGCATTCCTTCTTTTCTTTGTTATCCAATGGCCCTTTGTTTAGAAAATGCAATAAGGACGTGATCCAGCGTGCTGCCGATACCAGCTGTAGAGTGATCGTCCAGATGAACTTTGAGCGAACTACTGTTATGCATACATTACTAGTTCAGTGTGAGTTGTCATTTCAGAAAGGCAAAGAGGAAACTGAAGAACAAAAATAATTGAATGTTGTTTAATTTCAGAGACTAAATACCTGGGTGCCAATTTAATGACAGCATTCAACCCGGGCCAATTTTCAGGTTTCGGGGGTATAACATTGTGAAACCTGACTGGCACCATTTGAGTCAGGTGTGTTTCTCCCCAATATTCATCGGGTACAACCAAAGTGTCAGATTCTGCCTGAAAACTGGTGTGTTTCTCCCCAGAGATTTCCCATCCAAATCTTGCGGGGGGCCGTGTTTTGTGCCTTCATTATGCGGGGCAGGGCCTAAAGATGTCAGCAAGCCCGGCTCTGCAGAGATTCCAGGTGCTCCAAACTCAAAACCATGTTAAAGACCCTTGTCTCCCCCCAAATCGCCAGCATCAGGTCTTCGGGACAATGAGTCCCTGCTATGAGGTTGCCTATAGGCCCTGCTCCCTCTGGCCCCATCCCTTGGCAGTGCCAGGCCACTGCCCAGTCCCTGACCACCTGGGGACTATCTTGGCCTCTGAGCCCCTGACATGGCTAGTGAACAGAGACCAGACATGATGACCATGAACCTGATGATGTCACTGGCAGGGACAGGGAAGAATTCAAGCTGAGATCTCCCTGTTGCAAATCCTGTTATTTTTAAAGTTAGTTTATTAGTGTTACAACTAGGCTTACGTTAACACTGCAACAAAGTAACCGTGAAAATCCCGTAATTGCCACACTCTGGTGCCTGTTCGGGTACACTGAAGGAGAATTTAGCGTAGCCGATGCACCTAACCAGCACGTCTTTCAGACTGTGGGAGGAAACTGGAGCACCTGGAGGAAACTCACACTGACGCGGGGAGAACGTGCAAACTCCACACAGACAATGTTCTGTCTTGTTAAATTTCTCAAGAACCCTAACCCGAGGCCGGGAATCAAACCCAGGTCCCGGGCGCTGTGAGGCAGCCCTAATTTCCGGCCATAAGGGGATTTGCGCCTGCATCGAAAGGGGCTAGACAATTGCCCCCATTGTCTATCTGTCATTTTAGTGACTAGATTTTTTGCTTAAGAAATGAGGTAGGATTGAACTTTGTCTACAAAAGCTTACCAACTTTTGATCAATAGTTATTATGATGTGGAATAAAATTATTTGCAGAAACATTGGTAGCCAGTGTTTTTAATCTGCATCTGACAAATTTTAATTGAGGAAATAACAATTGATTTTGATAAGTATCAACCAAACTCTATTGAGCAGCTTTTAAAAGCCTATTTGTATTATTTATGTTGACTCATAGGCTTGGTTTGTTTAGGACTCCATTCTACTGCAGCACTGTGATTGAATATTAACTGCCCTCTTTGGCCCAGCAGTCAGCTGTTTGACACCAGCCATTCTAACTAGTCATGGTCAATAAATGCTAGTCTTTGGGAATAAAGTAATGTTAGAAAATTGGAGGTTGTCAGATTTTTGACAAGGGCATAGATATGAGTAACAGAAGGAATGGCTAGGTGCAGATACAGTTTATTGTGGAGAAGTGTGGAGCACTGCATTTTGGAAGCAAGAATAATTGCCAGAAATTAGTGTAATGAGAGTTATAAGGGGAATAAATTATTCATAATTATAGCCAGCATGACTGAAGTTAATATATCTCAATGCAAGTAAGGATTAGTTTGGCATGGGCATGGAAAGACAACCCCTTTTTTTTAATGTTCTATCTTGTTAAATTTCTCAAGAATCGCTGGATTTAAAAGAAATAGTTATAGAATGGGTAGCTGGTGACAAATATTTGTTTATATTTTAATGTTTGATTATTGTACTGGTTTTTTAAAAAACACACCAGCTGAGAGTAAATGATAAGTGTTCAGTGTTGTCAATAGAAGATACATGGGGTAAAGTAACACACTGGTGTTTTTCTTCTGTTAATTTGTATTTTTTCTATATTTTCTAGCCAACTGTCTCCTCTCTTCGCTTGCAAAGTCACTGACTCACTTTTAGCCATATAAATAGTGAAAGGGTAGTTTTTTAAAAAAAGGAATGGGGATGATTTGGGATCAAAAAAGGATGTGCACATTGGATGTAGGGGGCATGGCTATGGTATTAAATTAATGCTTTGCATCTGTCTTTACCAAGGAACAAGATGCTGCACAGGTCATAGAAAAGGAGGAATTAATTTAGACATTTGAAAGGTTTAAAATTGAAAGGAAGAGATATCGGATAGGCTGTCTGTACTTTTTGTGATCAGATCCACGACATGATGGGATGCATCCAAGGATACTAAGGAGTGGAAATTGTGGAGGCACTGGCCATAATTTTCTAGTCTTCCTTAGACTTGGGCGTGGTGCCAGTGAATTGCAGTTGTTAAAACCTTGATCAAATAAGTCCCAGCAACGACAGGCCAGTCAGTTAAACCTGGTGGTAGGAAGCTTCCAGAAACAACAATTTGGGTCAAAATTAATTGTCACTTGGACAAATGCAGGTTAATTAAAGAAAGTCAGCACAGATTTGTCATGGGCAAATTGTGCTTTTACTAGCTTGCTGGAAATTTTTGATGAGTGAGCGGAAGGTTGTTGAGGGTGTGCTATTGTAGTGATGTACATGTTGTTCCAGAAGGCATTTGATAAAGTGCCACACAACAAACATGGGCCTAGTTGTAGCTCAGAGTAAAACGGATAGTAGCAACATGGAAACGAAATTGGCTAAGTGGTAGGAAACGGAAGAAGTGGTTAATGGATATTTTTCAGACTGGAGGAAGGTTTATCATGGGGTTCCAGGGGTCGATGTTAGGACCCTTGCTCTTCCTGAACAATATTAATGACCTAGTCTTGGTGTAGAGGATGAAATTTGAAAGGTTTGCTGATTTGGAAACACTGCGAAGAGGATTGTGTAGAACTTTGAAAGGAAATAAGAGGTTGGTAGATGGCCAGGCAAATGGCAGATGGAATTTAATGCAGAGAAGTATGATGTGGTTTCGCTTTGGTAGGTAGAACACCGAGGGACAATTTAAAATAAATAGTCCAATTCTAAAACGGGTGCAGGAGCAGAGGGATCTGGGTGTTTTTTTTCGCAAAAATCATTGAAGTTGGCAGGCCAGTTTGGGAGCACAATTATAAAGCATACAACATCCCAGGCTTTATTAACAGGGGCATGGTGTCTCAAAGCAAGGAAGTTTTATGTTAAATTTATAGAACAGTGGTCTGAGTGTTGCTTCCAGTTCTGGGCAACACAATTTAGGAAAGATGTGAAGGCATCTGAGTGAGTGCCAAAAAGATTCACAACAGTGGTCCCAGGATTGAGCAACTTCAGCTATGTAGATAGGTTGGAGAAGTTGGGACTGCTTTACTTGGAGGAGAGAAGGTTGAAAGGAAATTTGATAGAGGTATTGAAAATCAAGAAGGGCCTGGACAGAGTAGGTAGGGAAAACTGTTCCCATTGGTGGAAGGGCTGAGAACAAGAAGACACAAATTTAAGGTAATTGGCCAAAGAAGCAATGACGTGAAGAAAATCTTTTTCACAGAACGAGTTGCTATGATCTGGAATGCACTGCCTGAGAATGGTAGAGGCACGTTCAATTGAGGCATTCGAGGGGGTTTTCATAAAAGGAAGAATGTGCCAGACTTTAGGAAGAAGGCCTGGGAGTCGTGCTCGATACGTTGTTCGTGGGGAGAACTGTGCAGGCACAATGGGCTGAATGGCCTGCTTCTGTGCTGTAACAATTTTTGGATTCTGGGTATGATTCCATAGGTCGCATTTAATATCGCAAATGATTACTATTCATGTGCGAGCATTTACAGCCAGCCTTAGCAGATTGTTTAACTGTGAAGAATACCACTACCAAATTCAATCCTACACTTGTCCAACATTTATTCATGCTCTTCCAGCAGGGATACTCTGGATCTGTAGCAGGAATCGGAGATGTTTTTGCTTTGCACCTTCTCAACAGAGATGTTCACACTCTGTACAGAACAGAAAAGAACATTAGACCTCAGCTAGTCCTTGAATAAACTCTCTGAAGCATTGGAATGTAGGGATTTCTGACTGATACGTTTGGTGTGACATTCCATACAGGATGGATTCACTAAGTTCTTTCTCTCTGCCACCTTTTCTCTCATTTTCCTTCTCGCCCACCTAGGTAATTGAATCAACAAGTACACTGGATGGAGCTGTAGCTTCGGGATTAATCCTGTTTGGAGAAGACGGTAAGGCCACTTCATTCTTGTGCCTTCCTTTAAATGGCATGTCTTAATACACGCAGCAATTATTTTCAAGTGCCTAACCTTCTAAGAATCATGAGAAATGATACTTTGCTAAAATTTATTCCATAAAACATGTCTTGGAAATATTTAGTCCTATTTAAGCTTACGACTGAAACATAATTCTGACTAGTTTCCATTTGGCGAAACCTACTTAGCATTTGCCACACTAATTTACTTTCCATAAAACACAGATATTTCCCTCAACTCTTGAGAGATTAGTAACTGACTAATTGTGAAAGTATGTCTTTGCATTCTACAATCCTACTAAAGATTGACTGACTTTACATACAGCCAAACAGATGTGCTGTTTGATGTGATCTGCCAGTCTTTGGGGTCTGGGCGACAACTATTCTTTGGTTCATTGCCAAGGGTAATGCCTTGATCGATTTAGAGTCTGCTTGGTTTGCATTAGAACAAAGCTTGGCAATTAACTGAGATAATAACAGAAAATGCTGGATAAGCTCAGCAGGTCTGGCAACTTCTGCAGAGAGAAAAGCAAAACCGAATTAGTGTTTAGAGTCTATTGGCAGTTAACTGTCACTCCATGGCAACATCTCTATCACAATTCACTGCCAGCCAATCGGTGCTCACTTCTCATGAAGTATAAATTATTGTTCCCTTTACATTTGGTATTCTTGCAAATTGTACTGATGAGTACACGATGAAAAGCTTTGACAACGTGCCTTTTTTTAAGTGATGCCAAACGACTATAAAGTATTGTGTGCGAATCAAATGCAGTTTGTAAAGGCTCGATTTGCAGATATCACAGCTGCAGAGGGCACACTCGCCTCCACATGCAGTCATAGTGTCCGTAACGTCACTGCCAGTGAGTGCACTCGCTGTAAGACTAGGACCATCTGTAATATTGAGCTGTTTATTTAAGCAAGTAAGCGCCAATAAAATGTTTTTTCACATCTATCCTTGATGTGCAGAGTCTTACATGATCTGTGATATCATTCAGACAGCTTAATATTATGGTTATGGGCTGCAGTTTTCACAGAATATTGATCCCCAAAAACACCAGTTTAAAAATCCTTGGATCATGACTGCAATTTGACCTAAGTGCTTCACTCAGCCCCATTGTCAACCCTTGGCCACCTTGCATGCTGCTTCACTGGCAGTTCCACATCTGACCGCTTACTACCTCCTGCTCACGATGTACAAGGCAGGGTAGGTATAGCAGAGGATCTGCACATGCGACAGCTGAGGATTGGGAGCAGGAAGTTGTGAGAGCAAGGCAGAAAAGGGTCAGGATTGGAGCAGGAAGTGGATGGCGGGCATTCAACAGAGGAACTGCAATGCACTAATGTATGGAGTAGGTGCTGACCTGTTGTAGTTTAGTATCAAGCAACAGTATTGTACAATATGTTTGTACAGTTGGCTTGTGAAATGCTAAACAATCTTTCCTGTGATGTAGCCACTTTTTGTTAATGATGCAAACGGGTAAACATAATGAACTATAGTGTCAAATACATAAATAGTCCCTTTATTTTAAATAAACAATGCTGGTACAGTAAGCAATTAAGTTGGTGAATGGTAAATTAGCAGTTGTTGGATTGGAGTACAAGAGTAAGGAAGTCTTAAATGTATAGAGCTCTAATTAGACAACATTTTGTGTAAAATTTTGATCATGCTTGCCTTAGAGGTGGTGCAGTGAATGATCATAGAACAGTTCCAGGGATGAGGAGAGATTCCGGTTCTGGCTTCTTACATATTCCTGGTTTTAATCGCTCAACAGTTGTCAAATATGCCTTCAGCAGGCAAGACCCTGAGTTTGAGAATTCCCTCCCTAAACCTTTCTTTGTTCCTTTTCAGGTGCTTCATAAAGCACCTTTGGTCACCAATTCTAATATCTTGTTATGTAGTTTGGTGTCAGATTTTGTCTTGATGGCACTCTGAAGCGGGGACGTTTTAGTATATTGAAGGTGCTGTAAAAGTAGCAGTATTGGCTTATGTTCTCTTTGAATTAAAAGAATAATAGGTGAACCCATTAAAACGCACGAGACTCTGCAAGAATCTGACAAGTTGTTTTCCCCTGCTGGAGATATTAGATCTAGATTAGGGGGTCACCAATTATGACTGAGACGAGATGTTTCTTCACAGAATGTTGTGAATCTCTGTCGGTCTATATGCAAGAGTACTGTGGTTGCTCAGTTGAGTATATTCAAGGCTGGGATTAATATGTATTTAGACACTAACGGGATCAAGGAACATGATAAGAACGGAGAATTGAGATAGGTGAGCCATGATCTTATTGAGTAGTGCAGCAGGCTCAAGGGGCTGCCTTCTATTTCTTAGGACAACGTTCACATGTGTGATGACCTTTAGAAGTATTTGTTTTCTGCTTATTTCCATACCCCTGCAAATCCAGTCCAGTTTCCAAGCTGGAAGAATGATGTTTAAATATTTCATGCCTTCATAGTTTACTGTCTCTTCAGATATTAAATATTTTGAAAGCTCCTTGTGTCATTGTGATCCATGTTGGTTGAGTAAAGAGCAATATATGGTTTTACACAAGTGCCTTTTTTCTGTTTTCTATTGCAGAGTACTTGTAAATATTTTCTTTAACAGGACAAAAAAATTGAACGACCTCCACAGAAATTTATCTTCAAAAATGTATTTACATATAAACAATAGCTAAAACTTCATCCTGATTATTCTTCTATATTCTGAATTGTTTGGGGCAGTTTAGGCAATTTGCCATCCTTTTAAGTTCAGAAGAAAAAATAGTTTCCCTATTTGTAATGTTCATTTGACATCATAATCCGCTGCGAGTGTGTTAAATTTCATCGTTCTAACTTGTCTATTGTACACTTGAGTATGTATGCCAGATGAGAGATTCACACCCAGCTACTGTACAAATTCAAATGTCTTTCTATAAAAGTCATTTAAGGAGTTTGGCTTGTGTAGAAATATATATGAGTTCATACTGTAGATGGAAGAGTAAACATCTTTACCAGGCACATTCATGGGCATAAAAGAGAGGTGTGCTATAAATGTGCATTTTTCTACTTTCATTTTTGTTGCATCTAATTGTTGACACTCGGGCAATGTAAACAAGATATGGGCTGGAATTTTACCGCCCTACCTGCCACGGGAATCGGAGTGGACAAGGGGCAGACAATGGAAAGTCCGTTGACCATGGCAGGATTTTATGGTATTGGGATGAGCGAAGCCATAAAATCCCGCTCATGGTGTGCACCACCACAATCAGAGAAATTGAGCTCATGTTCCAGCAACATAAACCAAAGAAAACTAGAAAGTTGGCCACCTTTTTGGTTAGCGAGAGTCTGAATTGCAATGGTAGAGTACCCTTTATCAGGAAACAAGGAAGGTCAACGTTCTTGGGGCAAGTAGGGATGTGCAGTAAATGTCAATCCTGCCCATATCCTGACACTTTTTTTCCACAGGATTTGCTACTTTAAAAAAACATTAATTTCAAAACTATTGTCCTTGTGCAGTTTTTTGTGGAACTGGGTACAAGAAAAGCTATTGTTTTATTAAAAAAGTTGGTTTGTACAGCCGAGTAACCTGCAACAAGCATTGCAGTATTGCTTCAGACGACAACATATTTGTATAACCACTTTAACATAAACACTGAAATTCTACTGCCCCACCCACCACTGAATTGGGGCAGACAACAGAAATGTCCGTTGACCTTGGATGGGAATTTCTAGTCTAACTCGAGTGAGGCCTTAAAACCGTGCCCAAAATATTCTGTCAGCAATACTGATGTAATTACAAATTGCAGAATCTGCACAAAAGTTTTTAAAATATCGATTTTCATCAAGTTTTACAGATAATAGTTTTACAGTTTATTTATTGATGTCAGAGGTAGGCTTGTGTTAACACTGCAATGAAGTTAGTGAAAACCCCTAGTCGCCACACTCCGTCTGTTCGGGTTGCACTGAGGGAGAATTTAACATGGCCAATGCACCCAACCAGCACGTCTTTCGGACTGTGGGAGGAAACCCACATAGACACTGGAAGAACGTGTGGTCTCCGCACAGACAGTGACCCAAGCCAGGAATCAAACACAGGCCCCTGATGCTGTGAGGCAGCAGTGCTAACCACTGTACCACCGTGCTGCCCATTAGTGCCCACTTGCAAGAGACTTCAGACTGAATTGTGCTCATTCTCATTACTTCATTGAGCTATAAAATTGTGTATTCTTCATAATGCGTATGTTTAATAATACATTGATAATTTAGAGATAAATTATCTAGCTGCCATTGGTGCATTTTCCTGGACTGCCATTTCTATCGGAGATGCCAGCGTTGGACTGGGGTGGGCACAGTAAGAAGTCTCTCAACACCAGGTTAAAGTCCAACAGGTTTATTTGGTGTCACGAGCTTTCGGAGCGCTGCTCCTTCATCAGGTGAATGATGAAGGAGCAGCATTCCGAAAGTTTGTGATGCCAAATAAACCTGTTGGACTTTAACCTGGTGTTGTGAGACTTCTTACTGATTTCTATAGGAATTTTGTGTTGCTGGCGTTTTCCGAGTATTGTTGTCCCAACCTTGTTTCTCTAAAGGGTGTTAAAGGAATGTTTGTGTAAAACTTCTATTTTGTGTGGATCTGATTCAAGCAGTGTGTTTTTTGCCAGAGGATGAACTGTATAAATCGCTGACGTGTTCAAAGCAGTTAGTTGTAAGTTAAAATCAAAATGCTGGAAACACTAAGGAGGTATGTGGGGAGAGGAACAGAGTTAACATTTCAGGTCAACTTCCTTTTCATTAGAACTGGGAGAAGTACAAATGTAATAGATTTTAAGCAACTGAAGGAATTTTTGGGGGAATTTGGGAAAAATAACAAGGGGAGGTTGGAGATAGGGTGTAAAACAAGAGAGATTAAATGACACAGTTGGTGGAATAGGGCTATAAAGAGTGGTAATTGGACAAGTAAGGCAACAAAAGATGTATCTAGAGGAATTGTGAATGGAAGAATGGTGAAAAGCTGCCATCCAAAGGTAAAAGGAGGAAAGTTAGTAAGACCCAAACTTGCAACAATAAAGGAAGTAAAATGGGGACAAAGGATACGGTCTGAAATTGTTGAACTTGGTGTTGAGTCCAAAAGGCTGTATAGTGTATATTAGAAAGATGAAGTGCATTCGTTGAATGATGCATCTTCTGTTCCTTGTGTGGCTTAATGCACACTAGAAACCCAATTAAGATTACCGAACTGGCTTCACTGTAACACTGAGTAGAGGAGTTTACTAGTAATGATGGGTTTCTCCCAAATCGACATCCAGGATTGAAAAATATGTCACTTGTTGATGCTAACATGCCGCTAACATCAGTTGAGTGGATGCCATTGAGTTTGATATTTGAAATGGCAGTGAGGAAAATAATTTAAGTTGGAATCATTAAAATTCTTTTTTGTTTTTAGTACTTTTCTAAAACTTGACCTTTTATTGTATCTTACTGCAAGCTAACCTTTTAGACCTATCCAAATAAAACTTTGTACTATAGCTACTTATTGCAATATCAAACAGCATGTGTAAATAGTGTATACCATGCATGGGTGAAGCATAATGTAATCATACTCTGTAATAAGAATCAATTTTCTGCATTGATGATAGAGGTGGAGAAGGTTTTGGGTTTTTGTTGATCGGTTGACTGCATCATTATTATTTGCGTATTGATCTATCATCAGATAATAAACAAGACTGTGCTGAAGAGGCAGAGTCTTTTATGTAGGATGTTCATTTTACAGACTACAAATCTGACTAAATATCCTCCTCCTGCTGACACTTTAATTTTAAAGCTTATACTTGTATTTTCAGCCACCGCTCGGAAAAGGAAGCTGGAAATGCCTCAAAACAGCAGCTCCGAAGAAAGTGATGAGCTCCCTGTTTCTTTCAAGAAGAAGAAACCTAATCGTGTAGGTTTTCAATTTGAACTATCTGAAGGCTTCTCCATAAGAAATCTTCACAATTGCGATGCACAGAACTTGCAGAATGCTTGGAGTACAGGCACATCCATTAAATATTTCTTAAAATGGTTAAACTTTTATCATGCAAAAATATTTGACAAGAATGATAGTGAAATTCCCATAGTGCGCATTCTCTCCTTTTGAATCAGTTGGCATAATGGAAATGAACAAAGGAGGCTTAACTAGGAGGTGGAGGTCTTTTATCTACAGTTTTCATTTTACGAACTAACAAATTTGATTAAATATCCTCCTGCTGGTACTAAGGTTTCAACTTCTCAAGTTTAGTAGATCGATGCCTTTGCGAAGTTAGGTTATTAGGTTAGGCATTGCAAGAGATAAATGTAAATTTCTGCAATGCGGTTCCAGCCACCTAGTTTTTCTGGGAATCCTGAGTTTATTCCAATGTGCTATCGTACTTAATGAACTTTGCCTAGTAAATTGACTGTATGGGCATTCTAAAAATGTAAATTTTTTAGCTCTGTATTCAAAAAAATTTTTTTTAGTTTACTTCGAATTCATTATAGAACCATTGGCGCTTCAGATGGTTTTAGAGATAACTATAAAAGGACGGTAAAATAACCAAGTAAAAATCTGACCAATTCACTTGTGTTGTGGAAGGAAAAGCAAGGCAGGAGTAATAGATGTGCTGCAAAATTGATGAGTTATGGAGTCAGGACACAGATCAATCATGATCTCATTGAATTGCGGAACAGGCTCAATGGACAAAATGGTCATCCCCTCTTCCTAAAAGGTTCACTTCTAATGGCTAAGTTCTTGCAAAGTTCATATTTTTTTAGGCTGCGTTAGCAGCAATGCTTTGAACAGGCAAACTACTTCTGATTATACTAGCTCTATTGACCAAAGTGGCAGGAATGTTAAAGTTCAGATCAGTTCAGAATTTTGAAATTCTGAAACCATCTCTAATTCTTAATTGCAATATTGACAAGTGCCCTCCATTTTAACAGTGCACTGTAGACATTTCTTTGGGATTGTTGATAGACTGTGGTTAGAATTACAAATACAATTTGATGTCAAATGTGTCTGTGCCTGAAGCATGACCCTGTTCCAGATAATGTTTCATGTTACAACAGATACAGGGTGCTTGCTCTATTGGATCTGAAAGATCTAAAGTCGCTGAATTATACTGCACAAATACATTGTAAAAACTGTCTTGAGAAATAAGCACATACATTAGCTATTTAACCAAAGAAAAAAATAGTTATTTAAATTATTATCCTAATTTTGAAAGACTTGAAGATGCTAGAGGCCCAAAATGCTTTTTCCCTTGCTCTGTTTTGTTTCGCTTTCACACATTAGCTGCTTAAAAATTACATTGGGGAAATTGAAATGTTGACCATGTAAAAATATACCTATTTTTGTAGTCACGTGATTTTAATCCTGTTCATTTCTAATGCTATTCTGCTGACATTTCTGATCTTTGTTCCAAGAGAAAAAGGGTTATTTTTTCTGTTTATACTGGTTGTGTATTCACATGCAGCTTAGAGCAGTTTTTACCATTTAAATTTGCTTGATAATTTCTATTGTAATATGTTCGACATCACATTATGCCTCTATAAAGGGACAGGCCCTTGCAATCTCCATGGCAACAGATGGCCTTTTTTCCTTCAATTTGAAAATTGCTATGAAGATTTTCAGATTCTTTCTAGCAGTGAAACCCTATTGAGCAACACTTCATAATGCCAAAGCCATTCCTGGTCCTGTGCAAGTGCTTTGTTGAGTAGCTCTAGTTTATTTAATTTCTTGCTCTGGAACTTAAGAAAAGATGGTGATTAACACACAAGTCCAAGTTTGGTGTGCGTGATATTTTTGAAGTTGAGGTATTGCATTGTTTGAAGTGAAGGTTTTGAAGTTGTAAGATTGTTTCTGCAGCTGTGATGACTTCTACTATCGAATTGCTGAAGTGGCTTTAACAAGTGAGCTTAGTAGATGAATTTGGTTTTACTGGGCCTTTGCAGCAACTATTCCAAGCTGACTGATGCAGTCCTGGACCTTGAAACACGCCAGTTTGGAACACTTGGTCATAGACAACTCTTTGCACTGATGTTTATGCTGTACCTGAGCCTCCCAATCTTTCCCGTTATCAGCATAACTAGCTAATTTTGCATGCTTTCCAGTGGCTTTATATTCTTTTTATAATTGTGAAAGACTTAAGCAGATATGATCTAACAAAGGTTTGATACAGGATTTGCATAACTTCTACACTATCAATTCTCACCTGTTAGAAATAAACTCTAATACTTGATTTTCTCTATTTAATGGCTTTGTTAACTGGGGTTGCTACTTTTTAGTGATTTGTACTCCGATCTAGTAGGGATTTCATTGTTTTTCCTACCATCAACGTTAAGCTGACAGGTCTTTGCTTATCTAGTTGTGTTCTATCTCCCTTTTTAAATGCAAGTATTACACTAGCTATCTGCTCTAGCAATGCACCTTTTTCTAACACTAAGTTTCTATATCATAGAATCCCTACAGTGCACAAGGAGGCCCATTGAGCCTGTACCGTCAACTATCCCATCCAAGCCCTATCCCCATAATCCCACGTATTTGCCCTGCTAATCCCCCAGACACACGGGCAATTTAGCACGGCCAATCAACCTACCCAGCACATCTTTGGCATGTGGGAGGAAACGGGCGCACCCAAAGGAAACCCACAAGCACTGGGAGAACGTGCAACCTCCACAGTCACCTGGCTGGAATTGAACATGGGTCCCTGAGGCTGTGAGGCAACAGTACTAACAACCACTGTGCCGTCCATTAGTGTCTCTGCTATCTGTTCCCTTTTTAAAATGTTGCGATGTAATCTGTCGAGACCGTATGTTTTATCCATGTTGAGCTTGATTTAGATTTTTTTATGATGTCAGCGAGTAGAAATAAACAGGTCATTCTCAGGTAGACGGGCTGTGACTGGTGGGATACCACAAAGTTCAGTACCTGGGGCTCCAGCTATTCATAATCTATATCGATGATTTGGTTATGGGGACCAAATGTAATATTTCCAAGTTTACTGATAACACAAAACTAAGTGAGAGTTGTGAGAATGATGATCAGAGGCTTCAAGGTAATTAGGCAGGCTTAGTTGGTGGACAAGAACATGCCAGAGGAATATAATCTGGAAAAATGTGAAGTTATCCACTTTGGAAGGAAAAGAGAAATGCAGAGCATTTCTTAAATAGTGAGAAATTCTGTGACAATGTGCGGGGTCTAGAACCAGGGAATACCGTCTCAAAATCAGAGGGAGACCATTTAGGACTGAGCTGAAAAGGAATTTTTTCACACACAAGGTAGTGAATGTTTGGATTTCTTTAGCCCAGAGGACTGGAGGCTTAGTCACTGATAACATTCAAGACAGAGATTAGTAGATATCAAGGGATGTTGGAAAAGTGCAGGAAAATGGCGTTACGATAGATCAGCCATGATTTGGTTTAATGGTGGAACAGACTCTAAGGGCAAGCTGGCCTTTTGCTCCTGTTTCCTACGTTCCTATATCTCTTTCTATTTTAAGTGCAGTAACATAATTTCTAATCTCATTTTCTGTTTTCATGTCCATCTGAACTTTCTTCCTAGTTTACTGTGTACAAAAACAAAGTAATATTTAAACCATTTTGTTATCACTTCCTATGAATTTATCCTCTCCATCTGTGATCCTGACTTTTTATTTGTGCATACAGAAGATCTTCTATTTAATTTGTTCTTTGATCATTTTATAGTTCCCCTTCTCTCCTAATCTTTCTATTCTCCTGTTCCATGCTCTTCCTTAATGTTCATGTACTTAGTCTGCTGCTTTCCTTGCCATTAGCTTTTCTTATTCGCCCATGATGTCTCATTGATATTCAGTTTGTTTTTGTTTTTATAAGTGGAATATATTTTTTCCTCATCTGTTGCACGCACTTTTAAATGTTTCTCACTGCTGTTCTACATAATTGTCAATATTGTGCATTTTATTTTCTCAAGTTCTGATCTCAGCCCCTCTAAGTCTTTCTCCAACCTGCTACTCTGCCCTTCACCATACTTGTGTAATTCTCAAATATTACCCTAAAGCATATTTGTATTATGCTCACTATTGTCCAGTTGTTCCCTCACTTTTATTTCATTATCTGCTCTGGTTCATTCACCATTACGGAGCTAGGAGTAAATTCTCCCTTGGGCTTCTTGCATACTGGGTCTGGAAGAAGTCCTATCCAAGTTGAAGGACTACACTCCCTTATCTCTTCAGGCTTTTTAATTTGCGAGTAATTGAATCAAATCTACCCCCCCCAATGATCTTATTTATGCGAAGAGATTGAAATAATACTTTGAAAAAAGTTTAAACATGTTTGTTACGTAACTAGAACATTTTCTGTTTTAAATTGTAAATAGTTTTAATTGTTTGTTGCAAGGTTTGAGATTTTGCTGCTCCATTGTGTGTTAATGCCAGTTTGAATGGACGAACAACTGAAACTTGTAAAGAGACAGGATATTGTGATTGCTTAATTGACTGAAAAGATTCACAGTTTCGTGTGTGTATATCTAAGCCTTAAAAGTCTTTATGTAGGAATAGACTTGTACTGTACTCAGTTTTCAGATGCTATCACACCATCTTTGATAGATTTGTTCAGTTTTGTTACTTATTTGCGATTGTGTATTTTATAATCTCTTGTCATCTTATTTAGCTTGAGTCGCAAGATTCAGTAGAAGATTTTGAGAAAAAAGAATCTATCCTGAGAAAACTTCACAAAAGGTTTTCAGATTTGGACAAAGAAGTAAGTTAGTTTTCTTAAGTCATTTGAGCATCCTTTTATTTAAAAGAGCATACTATTTTGAGATTGCAAACCAAGCAAATTATTTTGCAACCCTTTTTAAACCCTAGGCTGATGGGATGTATACTTAATGTTCCGTAGCTGTAAGTGACCTTTTGAAATGCTTTGTGCAGTTTAATGCCATTACAAAGTAGTCCTGCTAATAGGATGTATGTAGCATGTCTACTATGAATTTGTTTAGAAATGAAAAGTTCTGAAGTGTTCACTGACTAATCTATTGCATTGAATGCCAAGCCTGCAGATCATTTCAAAGAAATCTTGACAATGCAATGCGGCTCGAGCAGTTCCTGAAGTTCATACCTCCACTTGATTCTGTTCCATGCTGTGGTTTTTTTTTGTAGTAGCAATAGCTAGGGCATCAGTCAAGCGGAATAATAGCAACCTTTGTCAATGTTGTACAAAATCTGGGAAAACAACCTGAAAAAGGTTGGTCACAGCTTAATGTTTGCTAATCACAGAAAAACACATGAAGTTGCAAATTTAAATTTTGCACCAAATATGACACTGGCATATTCCATTTTTCTACCCCTTCAAAATATTTTCCTTTTTTAAGGAAATGCATGGATCAAATTATGTATGTATAAGAAGTGCATGTAGGTCAGAATGAGTGGTACCTACCAGTTTATAACACTGAAATCTCCAACTAACAGAAGATAAAATAGATTTTTCAGATGTATTGTATATGACAGATATTTCAATTCATGTTAGCTCTGCTTTGGTTTGAGTTTGAGACCCAAAATGACACTTCAGTGATGATGGGGATTTAAAAAATCTAATTTTATGCTGCAAAATGAAGAATTTTTATTCATGTATTTAGTACATGAGAGCGATTTCAATTTGTAATGTAGGATGATGTGTTTGCATGTCAGAAACTGAATTGAATGTTGCTTTTGGAGTAAATCATCAGTTAAATTACAGTGCCACTAAACACTAATGATATTGGAACCTAGGTGGACCATGTGCTCACTTGATAGCTTTTTCTTAGTGTTAGAAAATCTCTCTAGTCTTGCTTCAGCTGAGACTTGCAGGTTTTTAAAAAATACAGTGGTAGAATGAATGTGCTTTCAATTGTCACTCTAATTAGAGTGAAATCAGTTGATTTTAAACTGACAAGTAGGCTACCTTTTCTGTGAGATTGGTACAATTCCTATCTGTAAATTGAACTGCGAAGATCTTCCACTGCTTCTCACTAAGAAATACTAACTCTGTGATCATTTGCCTTACTTCATCTTTTGGAGCATTTCAAACTGAAGTCCGTTCCAGATATAAGTCACCTGCCTTAAAGGAGAATCTTAGATCCAAAAAGGAAGATCTTTACCTTCATTGAGAGATGCCATTTTGGGTTACAACCTCTGAAGTTCAGTTGATATAATCTACAAAATCTGTCAGGAAGCACTATATATGGTCATTGAAATTTTTCCATTTCCATCCTGTGTATAATTTGACTAGCATCTGCAGGTTAGTTGCATCATAGTTCATAATATGTATTCAAAACTGCTTTGGAATTGCTTCCCTTAATCCTCGCGAACTTGGATGTCTTTAATGTCTGATTCTCTGGAGAGAGAAAAAATATTTTTATATTTGAAGGGAATTCACTGAAATGTCAAATTGTGTATTTGGACTATGTATGACTAATTGCTTGCATGATGCATGTATTAAAACATTGGAATGGAAAGATCAAAATATACTAGTAGCTAATGTACTGTGTGGTCTGATGTGTAACAATCTAGTCATTTGTATTTCAAAGCAGTTTTATTAATTTTGAATGCCTGTGACTGTCATTGTTTTTACTTCTATTGAAGGAGTTTCTGTAGCATGTTAATACAAGGATTATTATACTGCGAGTATGACATCTTCCTTGTAAAACGTGGTGAGATATTGTACTCGGCTGTGGAGCATAATGAGTATCGTACTAGAATAAAAGTGGCTCATTTTGTTAAATATGTTCCTGTTCTGTTCTTTATTAGGAACTAAGGGCAGTCCTGGAAGAACATGACTGGTGCTATTGGGAGGCCTTGGAAGCCTTGCAGACATTTGCCAATCAAGGTAACAGTTACCTATGTGATTAGTCCTTTCGCAATATATCTTTTGATTAAAATAAAAGCTGGAAAAGCTTTTTTAATAAAGTGGTAAGGGAATTTTTTTTTGTTTAGCAACATTTTTAGAATCAAAACTTGGAAATTTTCTTTTTTTGCACACATCTTTTGAATGGAGATAATTTACTGCATTTGTCCCAATTTGGGGTTTATTTCCTCAAGGAAATGGATATAAAGAGATCTAGCATCACTCACATAACATTGCATCAACATTCAAGGTTATCGCTTGTGTATTTTTTAAAATGTTTTTTCGATTTTCATGAAAAATGTTTTTTAGGTTTACAGTGATGTGCATATTCGTGCTGCACCTTGTGAATTATAATGGGACATTTCATGGTTGGACATGTAGCTACCATGGTGAACAGTTGTGCTGGATAAATGTGGGTCGATACCACTCGGTCAGCTTACAGATCACTGCAGACTGATTTTTCAAGCATTTGATTTTGTTTTAGCATTTTCCTGACCTTTTGGGGAGCAGAAGTGGTAACTGGCCCACAAAATGCATCAGTAGGATTTTAGTAATGGAAATTAGGAGGTGTTAGCATTATGGGAGAAAGCCAGTAATTTCTACAATAATTGATGACTGCAATTCCTATAACTAAATTTCCCTAGTACAGTTATCTGCACCCTAGACTGTTGGACTGTGGCTGTATGACTTTTTTTAAGTCTGTAGTGGATCAAGTGCCAGGGAAGTTTTGAAATCTTTGGGACTTCTTCTAAGCCACCCATACTAAAGTCAAACATGTAAACCCCCTCCAGGAATCTATGTGGTAGTATAGAGTGCATGACCTGAGTGCTTTATAAACCTTTGGGATTAAATTGGCAGAGCCAGTATGTTGCTTACTCTTTCCTAACACTTAACTGCCAGTCAGTAAAATTCTGCACATGCATGCAAACATGTTACAAAGTACCCACAGTAACATTTCAATCTTGAGCTGTACTTTGCACTCCAGTTACCAATCTGAAACCAATTATGCAGTACAACTGTACCCTTAATGTTTCATAACTTTCCAGTATTTTTAAATTGTGCATTCAGCATCTTTCTGAAAATATAGTTGATATGCCCTTACATATATAATAAACACTGTTCCAGCTCTCCAGCAAAGTCAATGCTTTGAGCTTTAACCTGACTACAGTTTAGTGTTTGCCCATTTATAAAGCAAGAAGCATCTGTCAGAGTGTGGAAATAAGAATGCTTGTAATTAGAAACCACAATAAAGAGACACACATGAGAAATTACAGGTGCATAAAGCCAACTAGTTTATGTAGTCTGTCACACGCAGTTGCTTTTGCATCCTAACTCCTGGCAATAAACTTTTAAGTAATTTATATATTTTGGAATTAACATTACTAAATTGTCTTCAACAGTTCCTCAATTAAAATGTTATACTAAAGAGATTAAGGTAGATTAGCTGTGCTCTGCAAAAGACCCATGAGCAATGATTTTTTTTTTAATGATGGAAACTCCAGCTTGTCCAGATTTTGATTTAAACATGGGAATTTGTTAATTTTTCCTGCATTCCTATATATATTTAAAGGAAGTTGTGGGTTTGAGCTGTTCAGTATGATGCAATTTGCTGTTCCACTTTCTAAATTGAAAGTAAGACAACTTTTTTGAAAAATCTTACCATCAAGACATTCCTTTTTGGACTGCGCTTACATTGTTCAAAAAGATGTTTTAAGTCACCCTGAGTTTAAGGAGAAAAGCATTGAACAGTATAAAATCGCTGTTGTTAAAACCAATTTGTAGATGTGACCTTATTACATTAGATTTTAAATTATTCTCCTTACTTGAATAGTTCCAAACTGAAAACTACTTCTTTTATGTGTTTAGAAGACGAAATGCCTTGTCTACCAGAGCCTAAAAGCATAAATGGAAAAGATGCCAAGTCACATTTTAAAGTAAAGCTGAAAGAGATGCCTGCAGTGCAGTCGAAACAAACTGAAGCAACAAAGGATCAGAATGGTAAAAGGCAAAAAGATAGTAAAATTGTTCAAAAGGAAGGTAGCGATTCCGAAGATATGGAATCCATTCTTTCTGGTGGTGACAGCTCACTTGATGAGGACTACAGTAGTGCAGATGAAGAGGTAGAAGATGAATACAGGACTAAAATTGTCAGCTTCTTGCAGGATGCTACAGTGGATGAACTTACACTCATACCTCAGTGTTCTTTGCGAAAGGCTCAGAAGATTACAGAACTGCGGCCCTTTAACAATTGGGAGGCACTGGTGAGACTGCATTTTTTAAAATATAACCCCAAAAACATGACATGGCCAACATTTATTGCATATAAGGAGCCTTTCTTTAATGGGTTGCCTTACTGTGATTAGATTCAAACACTAGGCTTATTCTGAACAAATAGCATTTGGAATAAGGATCATATGACCTTACTTTGAATAATATATGGGATGATTTTACTTGAAAATCCAAGCTGATTGGCTGATAATTCTGTCACTCATTCTGGTGGCATAGAAACTTGATTTCTGTGACTGTGTTCTAGGCAAAAGAAGTGGTATTTGGGTATGAAGTGGTTGCCAGTCAGTTCTTTACTGTTTCAGAAGAAAACCATGGGACATGTATGATTGTTACTTGAAGTGTTTGAAGATGAACAGCTCCCTGGCAATAATGAATCTAGATGTAGTCAAGGATATTTTTTGCACCTCTCAGAATAAGGTTCTTAATTTATTGAAACTTTTTGTTTTAGTTTTTTGTGTTGATTAGCAAAGATGAGTTTTCTTGTAATTACAAAGTTGCAAAAATGTTTTCACTTGGTACGGTCAAATGCACAGAATACATCTTAAAAATGGTTTTAGAGCAAGCAACGTCTGAAATCTCCAGATCTTTCAGAAGACAACATATCAATGGTGAGTAGCCACTTTGTCATAAGAGCGATTGCTATAGCAGATTTGTGGATTGATCTGAGGATGTAAAAGGAAAATGTATAGTGCAGTTACAATGTAAAACTAAAGAACCTAGATCTTTGTGATGTCCTAATTCTTTGAGCTTTATAATTTAATGCAACTACACGGTCCTCTTGTTTATTTGTAAGAATATTAATTTATCTACCTGAAAGTTATTTCTTTGCTTAAAGGTTAAAAGAATAAATCAGTAGTTTGGAGTGTCTTGCAAAGATTTATTCTCTTTTTCTGTAGACTTTTCTACAGGAGTATTGTCTTAAGCTTGTTAAGTAGAAAACATCTGCTTTGTGTGCTCCTCCGATTCAAACTTGTTATTTCCTTCTGATGGTTCCAAGATTTTCCAATACCCAGAACTTAAGCCATTTGAAGGTTTAAGAATACTGCTTTATTTCAAGAATGTACTGTCAGCAGCCTCGCCCAGCGAGTAGGGTTGTTGCAGCATGCCTAATCTAACTTGACAGTATTATTGCTGAGGGCGATGGCAGCTGTTGGACACTTGATGTTTTCTTAAGATTTCTCTTCTGCGAATTCTTTTATGTTTATTTTGGCAAAAGTGATGTACAAACAATTTCCACATTTGTAATTTCATTTTTGGAATTGACAGCACATCATTTAAACACACAGGATTTTAGAAGGATAATATAAATGTGGTTGCAGTCTCTCCTGAAACACCTTTATTTGAAATAATAAAGGAACTAATCTTTATAAATCATTCTTTGCTCTGTTTTGACCCCTTTTAGCTATCTTGTTGCTCTGTTTCCTTGTAGAAATGTTTCTCAACACTTGCGAGAAACTAAGCTGAAGGCACACACAACTCAACGTTTGAACAGGAGATAACAACATTTAAAGAGTAGATCATCTAAATTTAGTAGATATGATTAGCTGATATCAGACTTGGGTTTTAGAAGACCCTGGATATTGCAGGTTTACCTATTTGTGTGCACTGTACTTATTTGAGCATTAATGCTTTACGTGTTTGTGTGTCAAATGTTTATCAAAACACAATCATTCGGTGATTGTTGTAAATTGCAATACAAAATCTTTCAGCGATAAGCAAAACTAATGAGAATTGGATGAATGTATGACCTACACAATTTGTCTTAAGTTTATTCCATTATTTTTATGCTGATGAATATTTTCAAAGCTTTAAAGCACATTCATTATCTTGGTAATTGAGCTCCTATTAAATGTACGAATATTTTTGCTTTGCTAGCTATTAAAACAAGAAACACATGCCATGCTCTACTTCATGTAAAAACACGAAATCAGTGAAGGGAGTGGCCTGGAACTAGAAAATTGTTTGGACAGGTATACAAGCATGGATCAATACCTAGCCAGACATTTTAAATATTTATCACATTAGACAGCTAACTGGCAATACTAAAAAGAAAAAGTGAGGAGCACTACACTGACAAATTGAGAAATTTCTTCCAGCATTTCTACAGAGTTGTGAAGGAGGTTAAACGTCACCGCAGATAATATATATTAACCTAATTTGCATCTGAGCTCATTCTTGTACAGGATTGTCTTTGGGATAATATTATTTGGGCGAGACAGGGCAAATTTTGTTCTGGACTTGGCAGTGTCGTTTCTGATCTGAAAGGGCTAAGTGCTAACAGTTGGCATGTTTTGGCTGAAATATTACCCTTATCTGATTTCGTTATCCACCACTTTACATGCATAATTAAGTAATGGAAGACACAGTTGCCAAAGGGAAGCCAGGTGGCTCCCTGTAAGAAAGTCCTGTTGGTACACCTCGAAAGATGTGTAAGAAGCATATTTTAAACACTTAGATTTATTTTAAAAAGTTATAGGAAATGTGATGTTTTGAGTTTCATGACCAATCATGACATGGGTCACTTCCACAGAGGCAGTTTCTCAAACCATATACCTATCCATTTACAATGTTTTTTTTTAACCTATCTCCCCCACCCTGCTATTCACAATGGTACTCTTTCCTTTGCTTTTCCATTTTCTGTCTTGTCTTCATTCCCTCAGTTATCATGGCGCTGGTGTTATTAGTGGTCATGATGTGGAGATGCTGGCGTTGGACTGGGGTGAACACAGTAAGAGTTTTAACAACAACAGGTTAAAGTCCAACAGGTTTATTTGGTAGCAAATACCATTAGCTTTCGGAGCGCTGCTCCTTTTGTCAGATGGAGTGGAAATGTGCTCTCAAACAGGGCACAGAGACACAAAATCAAGTTACAGAATACTGATTAGAATGCGAATCCCTACAGACAACCAGATCTTAAACATACAGACAATGTGGGTGGAGGGAGCATTAAGCACAGGTTAAAGAGATGTGTATTGTCTCCAGACAGGATAGCCTGCAAGTCCAGGAGGCAAGCTGTGGGGGTTACTGATAATGTGACATAAATCTAACATCCCGGTTTAGGCCGTCCTCATGTGTGCGGAACTTGGCTATCAGTTTCTGCTCAGCGACTCTGCGCTGTCGTGTGTCGTGAAGGCCATCTTGGAGAACGCTTACCTGAAGATCCAGTGACCACGACACCACACAACCCTGCCACAGCAACCTCTGCAAGACGTGCTGGATCATCTCGCGTGAGAACACCATCCACCAGGTACACGGTACCTACTCTTGCAACTCTGCCAACGTTGTCCACCTGATACGCTGCAGGAAAGGATGTCCCGAGGCATGGTACATTGGGGAAACCATGCAGATGCTACGACAACGGATGAATGAACACCGCTTGACAATCACCAGGCAAGACTGTTCTCTTCCTGTGGGGGAGCACTTCAGCAGTCATGGGCATTCAGCCTCTGATCTTCAGGTAAGCGTTCTCCAAGGCGGCCTTCATGACACACGACAGCGCAGAGTCGCTGAGCAGAAACTGATAGCCAAGTTCTGCACACATGAGGACGGCCTAAACCGGGATGTTGGATTTATGTCACATTATCAGTAACCCCCACAGCTTGCCTCCTGGACTTGCGGGCTATCCTGTCTGGAGACAATACACATCTCTTTAACCTGTGCTTAATGCTCCCTCCACCCACATTGCCTGTATCTTTAAGATCTGGTTTTCTGTAGGGATTCGCATTCTAATCAGTATTCTGTTATTAGTGGTACCAGGTGTTGAGTTTTGCAGATTGTGATGCTTTTCAGTAGCTTCAAACAGGTAATTAAATTCTGCCCTCAGGGTTTGCACTGCCCTTGTAGGACAGTATAGTATATTGATATAACATCGATTTTTTGTTTTTGCCATCTGTGGATTTAATCCTACATTTTGCGCAAACTTATTTCTCCTGTATTATGTTACCCCTTATTGAATTTTCAGTTGATTTGAGTTTACTGCCGCCCTTAATCTCTTCGGAAGATTGTCATTGTAAATTGTCAGTGTAAATTTCTGTAAAGCACATTGGGAGGTGGTTACACTTGTGTTCTGTCCACTTGAACTGTGAGCAATACAATTGCCAGTTTGATGTTTGCAAACTGTGGTTTTATTTGTAGTAAGCATTCTGATCTAGGTAAGTAAGGTGAAATATTGGTGCTTACACAACTGGTGGTCATGGCAACATTTGAAGCGATGAATTAACAGTAACACAATCTTTGTGTGTTAGGGAAGAATGGTTTCTTCTGTAGCGTACTAATTTTCAACTTGGTGAGGACATCGAACAACTTTGCACACTGCGTGCATCGCTCTGGAGTGGCCATCTCGAGTCTCCCACCCTGTTTCCATCCAGCTGTAACATATCTGTCTACACCAGAAGCAAGGTCCTTTGCTTTTTTTGGGTAATCCCAGCCACTGGGTCCTAAAGCCGGCCCATGCTGGTCAGCTCCAGTGATGAGGATGAAGAGATAATTAGACTACTTTTATTGCTACACGCTTGCGAGCAGAATTATTTATTTTACGTTTGTGTTCTTTCTTTCGTTCAGTTTTAGTTTTAAACAACATATATCAATTAGGTTCTCCCATTGGCCAAATTTTAACATTGGATGATGCACAAGGCACCCTTGTTTTGTGGGAAAGGCTAGATGGTCTAGTAATTAATATCCACCATTGTTTGCTTGTAATTTTACTTGGATTCAGCACTTCCCTTTTTACAACCCATTTAATTGAATAACTGGTAGGATCACAATTCAGTTCACTTAGAATAAATAAATTCTGCTGAGAAGCTTAGTTGTATGGTTGTACTCGTATCCAAGTAACAAACAAAGACACCCAGCATCAGTCTTACTAGGAATGGGAAAACTGATCAGGATCAGCTTTAAATTTACTTCTCCCTATCTCTGATTCATGTCTGGTCTGAGGAGGCTCAGTACCAGAAGCCATGTAAAAATAGAACCTTGTATATTCACTTTTAGGAATTATTGAGTTTTTTCCATGCATAAGAAATGGTATAATTACAAGCAATTGATCAAAAACAGTTTGATTTAAAAAAAAAAGAGAGAAACTTGACGCTGAACGAGCTATGATATTGTAAATCAGCTGCAGACTGCTCAAGTCGTTCTTGCAGTCTGAAGTTTTGGTTCCAATCTGAGAAGTGTGCATTGGTGGTGTACACATTGAGAACTGAGGTTTTGGCTTTTGGATGGAAATAAGACTAAGCTGCCTTAAAGGGCTTTAACTGGTCTGTAAATCAGTATTGGGAGCTTAAACAATATGAAGTGATGTTGACAGTATATTAAATTTGTAATATCTTCCATTGCTTCTCTTTGAATAAATCCAATCAACTCTAATGAAATTAATTTTAACATTTTAAGTGCGAACAAAGTCAGATCTAATTTTTTGGGGATTCACTCTGCTCACTAAATTATAAGTTGTGTCTGTGCTTTTGAGAAGCAGGGTAATTCGGAACTAGTTCCTTTAATGATGTTGAAGACCTTATTACAGGAGTGGATTTAACCATCGTCCCTTTATGTTCAAAGACATGACCATCACAGAAGCCCCTCCATTAACATCTGGTGGGGGCACTGTTGACCAGAAACATAACTTGATCAGCAAACAAATACATTAGCTACAAGGGCTGGTCTGAGGATGGAATCTCTGTGGCAAGTTACTCATCCCCAAAGCCTTTCCACTGTCTTCAGGTACAGGTTAGGAATGTGATGTAATATTCTCCACTCAACACTCAAGAAGCTTGACATCAATGCCACCTATTTCATCAGCAACCCATCCATCACCATAATGACCCTCTCTGCCACCAGTGCACAGTGAAAGTAGAGTTTGCCATCTACAAGCTACACTGCAGTAACATGCCAAGAAAGTTCCTTCATCAGCACCTTCCAAACCAATGACCTCTACAATCTTGAAGGACAGGGGCAGCAGACGTATGGGGACATGATTGCTTACAAGTTGTGCACCAACTTGCCTTGGAATATAGTGCTGCTCTATCATTGTCACTTAGTCAAATTCTGGAACTCCAAGCCCCACCTCCCCCGGCCCAAATATAGAAACACAGAAACTAGAAGCAAGAGTAGGCTTATATTAACACTAGTAATTAAGTTACTGTGCAAGTACAGGTTCTCAGCATGGGAAAACCGCCAAGTGGAAAACTTTTTTTTTCAAATTGTTGTTTGTCAGGGTGGGTTTAAAGCTGTAGTTCGGTCACTGTATAACCTCAGCAGGAGAGACTGAAAGATTTGTGATGAGTGGTTTTCGGAATTTGCCGAACCACTGGATACTATCAGGGTTTCCAACATGCACTTCCCTGCAAACCTGTGTGGTTTGTGTTTTATCTGCACTGCAGCATTTGTGCTCTGAGCAATTTGGGGACAGTGTGAGAGGCATCCTCCAGACAAGAGGAGGAGAATGGGAAGGAGGGAAGGTTAAATGGTCAGAGGCAGGAGGCACAAGAAATGCATGAGTATTCCATCTGCAGAGCAGCAAAGGCAGTTGAGAGCAGGATGCAGCAGCTACAGAGTGGGAGGAGGCCCTATCCACTCACACCGACTGGATAACCTATCGACATGACTGCCACATAGTGCCATTGGAGACTCCAGCTTTTGAGAGCTTCTGTGACTTCTTGACTTCTCTCTCAGATGCTGTCCAAGGAGATTTCATCCATCCGCATGGGGTGGAAGTATGTACATCTAAACCCAGTTGCACTGAAATCGCTTTGGCTCCAAACTTTCGTTTCCCATTTCCTCATTTCAGGCTGTGTGTGGGGACCTCAGTGGCACAATGCAGCAACAGCAAGTCTCCCCAGGTGTGATGTTTAGACAAGCAGGGCAATGCATCGTATCAATGAGCACAAGAATGAGGAACTGGACGAACCCGATACTTTGCGACCATGTCTGGCAGCAACTCTGACATTGTGAGGTGTTAATATTGCCATTTCACAGTTCCAAAAATTCATTCGGTCATTCATCTCTGCTGGAAGAGTGCGCGCCCAAGCAGATGCATCAATAACCCTCTATTAGCATGCACCATCCCCTATGCTCTCAGGTGCATACAGTACTACTTGCAATCTCACCACCCTGGGCTTTCTCCTATTTTGTCTCCCCCAATTGGACCAGCTCGACTCATTGCGTGCTAGCTTCAATTGGCATAAGGATTACCTATCTGGCACAATGCCTCTGTCGTCAATCTTTAATTGCTGTTGTGTACCCTCTTCTGCAAAAAATAAAGTGGCACATTTTGGTGTATTTACCAAAACATTGCAATCATTGTTCTGACCTGCTGAGGACTGCCAAATTGACAGTGAAGATTTCACAATTCTTTACTCCCAAAGAAATCCTTGTGTTTTAGAGCACCCATGTTGAGCCATCCCACATTTCTCCATCAGGTTCCAGTTTGTTCCTGAATTTGTCTCCACTTGCATTCCTATTAAAAATGTGGTTACTTATTAGCAGCTGCTCTTGTACAAACATGTACCTTTCTATTACTGAAGTTGAAATCACGGAGGGGATCTTTTTAAATATTGCTAAAGCTCGGGAAGAACCTCTTCCTATGAAATGGACGTTCGTTCAGCCAAAGAGTAGACTAATCATAGAGCTTGTCAGAACGAAGCTCGAGTTTGTGAAAAGCACTCCGTAAATTGGCTTTACCAGGATTGTGAAAGGCAGTGTCCCCATTGTCGCATCATTTGTGTACTGCAGCAGCTCTTACTGGCATGAACAGTTCTCCCCTACCCACAGATACGTTCACTATCTTTTCTGTTGCCCAATAGGCCAGTGGTTCCAACCTTTAATATGACCTGGCACACCTCTATACTATTTTCTCGGTCTTTTTTCCTTACTGGGAACTTCATTTTTAACATCTCCCTGTCCTCTTGCCTATTTTTTTAACCTCTCCCCATCTCTCTCTCGCTTCTCCCAGGGTTTTTGATTTGATTTATTATTGTCACGTGTATTAGTATACAATGAAAAGTATTGTTTCTTGTGTGCAATACAGACAAAGCATACTGTACATAGAGAAGGAAACAAGAGAATGCAGAACGTAGTGTTACAGTCATAGCTAGAGTGTAGAGAAAGATCAACTTAATATATGTTAGGCTCATTTAAAAATCTGATGGCAGCAGGGAAGAAGCTGTTCTTGAGTTGGTTGGTACGTGACCTCAGACTTTGTATCTTTTTCCTGATGGAAGAAGGTGGAAGAGAGTGTCCTGGGTGCATGGGGCCCTTGAATATGCTGGCTGCTTTTCCGAGGCAGTGGGAAGTGTAGACAGAGTCAATGAATGGGAGGCTGGTTTGTGTGATGGATTGGGCTACATTCATGACCTTTGAGTTCTCACTTGTGTAGGCGCATGGGACCTTTGTTCTCAGCTCCAAGTCCCAATGGTCACATGCATGGGCCTGACCAATATAAAATCTAAACTGCGCATGATCCCAGTTGGTGCATGCATGGGCAGCCCAAGATTCATTGGCTCCTGGAGATGCCATCCACATGAAGCTTTGTTTAAGTTAAATACATGAATTTTGAATCTTTTTTTCACAGCACACTTGGAGTCTTCATGACACACCATTGTACCGTGACACACTGGTTGTGAACTGCTGCACTGTGCAATTCCTCCCCAACACCACCTTCAGTAGAAACCTACACAATGCACACCATTGCCAGCACTTGTTTTGGCAAGATAGAAACACAAAAGAAGGATAATTTGCCATTAATGTCAACTACTCATTCCCTCTAGAATAAGGCAGTGTTTATTGCTTATCCAAATTGCCCTTGAGATGATAGTGATGAGCCACCTCCTTGAACAACTGCAGTACGTGTGGTGTGGTGCACTCAGTGTGCTGTTAGGGAGGAAGTTACAGATTTTTGAGCCAGAGAACGGAAAGGTCTAGAATAGAATAGTGTTAGCGGGAAGAGGTCAGGGATTTGAACCATGCTGCGAAGAAGCCTTGGCAGTTTGCTGCAGTATGCTACAGCACTACCACTGAGCTGATTTGAGGTGACCAACTTTTGGGGAATAAATAAACGGACATCTTTGGCTAGTGGGGGCTGCTGGAGAGCCTATGAGAGCAGGGCGCCTGGAGGAGAGCACTGGCAAGTACTTGAGACAGGGAGAAAGGTCCCACGGCTGCTCACACTGATGCTGCTTGATCACAACCTGAGCCTCTGGTCACCTGCAGAACACCCAAAACTCAAACCACATACATTCCAGGCCCAAAGCATTGGAAGAAACAAAACCTCCAGCAAAAGAAGAAATCGGGATGAGAAGAAAATGCATCCCACAAACACCTGATCTGTGATGTGGGACAAAGTGTCAAATTATAAGAGGGTTGGAGCTGATGGTGAAAAGATCGAATGCTTAAGGTGGTCAATAAATTGCGTTTGAGAAGGCTGCGTTGCCCGGAATGGTGTTTAGCTTCTTCAATGTTGGCAAATGGAGAGTGCTCCATCACACTCGTAACTAGTGCTTTTATAGATGGTGGACAGGCTTTGGGGAGTCACTATCTCAACTTCTGGCCACATTATTTATATGGCTAGTCCAGTAACGTTTCTGGTCAGTGTATAAGTCTGTTGAATAAGAATGTTGATAGTGAAGGATTTTGCAATAATAATGCCAAGGAAAGATGTTGAATTCTCTCATTGGAGATGGTCATTACCAATCACTTGTGTGGCACAGATCTTATTTGCCACTTATTAGCCCAAGTCTGGATGTTGTCCGGGTGTTGTTGTTTGCAAGCAAAGGGAGAGAATGCCTATGGAAGGAGATCCTGCAAAGATGCATCCTCTCCATTTTTGTGAAGGCCTTCGAAATATTAGAGGGAAGAGGGTCCCATTCCCAAGCTTGTACAATATAAGTCTCTGAAATAGGACTTGAACTTGCAACCTTCTAATTCAGAATCAGCATATGTTACCACAGAACCACAGTTGACATAGAATGCATTTATCCACTCATACTGGATTTAGAATGTGTTTTGCTTACATTGAGGACTAAGGCATACTATTAATGAGTACAAAGATTGCATTCGTTCTCTCCATCCAAGTGAATAATGCTTGTACTTGTGACATTAGCGGAATATAGAAAACTGTCTCTTTAATTTTTAAGAGTATTTTTAAGTACTCTACTGTGGAATTAATTGCAGTATTTTTTCTTTCAGTTTAAAAAGTTTAATCGACCAAATGGTTTGTCTGAAGATTTGATATGGAACTGCAAAATGGTAATCAAGGAACGGGAAGTGGTACTTAAGCTTATGAACAGATGTGCAGAAATCTCCCAAAGATTAGAGACGCAAGTAACAAAAATAACAGAAGATGGTGGAAGTCACAGAACCATTGAACAGCCAGCCATTCTGAGTAAAAGGTTGGGTTTTTCCACTCAATACTTGCAGGCGTTAGTAAAAGCAATATTTTAATACAAAGTACAACCTTTTTAAAAAAACGGAATACATCACATAACCTGTGGAACGAAGATTTAAGAATTAAGTACATTTTGTTTAAGTTGTAAAATGGTGAATCAATATCTATTTGTTAGAAATAACCTTTTGATACATTTCACCTTGTACCGTATTTTTCTTTTTAATGGGGTCACAAGTTTTGGGCTGTGCATTTGTTCAGTTGGCAGAAGTACATGTGGGCATCAGTAAAGCAGTAGCGATCTAAAACAGCTCAAGTAATTTAAATATCAGCAGGTACTTGGAGTATTTGAGATGCACTCTATATACAAACTTATGAGATGATGTAAGGCCAGGTTTCACAAATGTTTCCAACTATGGCACCCTTTTGACCTCCTAAGAGTACTGACGGAACGCCTGAAAAACATTCTTGTATTGATAAGTTAAGCCACAAAAAATTGATTGTTTTTGTACAATAGGTACAAGTAAATGGAAACAAATTTATAAAAGTATTTTGTATTTTTATACATTTATAATTAAAAAGTTCTTTTCAGCAAAGTAGTTAAGTCTCACTCCCTATTTAAAATGACAAAAATAAGGCTGCTGCTTTGCTCACTCAATATTAGGAGAGCTGGATTCTCATATCAGATGCACACTCTGGCATTCCCACCTCTCTCTTACAAACTCTCTCACTCATCTCTTTCTCACAAGCACACGCTACTCTATTTCATAAGCACTCTCCTCTCTCTCACAAACACATACACATTCACCCCTTTCACTCACTCACATACACATACTTGCCCCTCTTTCACATGAGCGCACATTCTCACCCCCCTCCCCCATTCCATGGCTACTTCCTTGCTCGCTCCCAGGCCACCTCCTCACTTGCTCCATGGCTGCTTTCCCTCCCACCTCATTGCCTGCTGCCACCCTTATTCCATTACAACTTTCCCTCCAGCTCAAGGATTAATGCCTATCTCACACTGCCATCCACTTGCCTTCATTTTTCTGTCTGCTTCGCTATTTGCTCACCTTTGCTCCACTGTTTGCTCTTGGCCTTGCCTGGGGTTTTGAATGCCCAATTTGTTGCATGGGCAGTACGGTGGTTAGCACTGCTGCCTCACAACACCAGGGACCTGGGTTTGATTCCCGGCTTGGGTCATTGTCTGTGTGGAGTCTGCACGTTGTCTGCGTGGGTTTCCTCCGGGTGCTCTGGTTTCCTCCCACAGTCAAAAAAAAATGTGCTGGTTAGGTGGATTTGGCTATGCTAAATTCTTTCCTCTGTGTACCCGAACAAGCGCTGGAATATGATGACTGGGGGATTTTCACAGTAACTTAATTGCAATGTTGATGTAAGTCTACTTGTGACTAATGATAAATAAACTTTATTTCCAGTTTGTCCAATCGGAGGCCAGCTTCTCAGTGCCTTGGCTGTTGATATGCTGACTCGTGCGCCTATCAGTAGCTACCACAGGGTGAAAATTGCCTCAAATTGGACAAGCAGGAAAGAGAACACTTTTCAAACTTGCATCCTACCATGGCACCCCTGGGTCTCCTACAGAACCCAGTTTGGGAAGCCCTGGTGTAAGGTACTGATATTTATCCCAATAGTGAAGAGATAATCATAAAACCAGGAAATTATTGAAACTATACTGGGAGTTGATTTGTTATTGTCACATGTATTGGTATAAGTGAAAAGTATCATTTCTTGTATGTTGTACAGAGAAAGCATACAATTCGTAGAGTATATAGGGGAGAGGGAAAGGAGAGGGTGCACAATGTAGTGTTATAGTCATACCTCAGGTGTAGAGAAAGACCAAGTTAATATAAGATAGGTCTGTTCAAAAGTCTGATGGCAGTGGGGAAGAAGCTGTTCTTGAGTCGGTCAGTACGTGATGTCAGACTTTTGTATCTTTTTCTTTCCAAAAAAAGGTGGAAGAGAGTATGTCCAGGATACATGGGAGTCCTTGATTATGCTGGATGCTTTCCCGAGGTAGTGGGAAGTGTAGACCGAGTCAATGGATGGGAGGCTGGTTTGCGTGATGAACTGGGCTACGCTCACAACTCTTTGTAGTTTCTTGTGGTCTTGGTCAGAGCAGGAGCCATACCAAGCTGTGATACATCTGGAAAGGATGCTTTCTATGGCCCATCTGTACAAATTGGTGAGAGTCGGACATGCCAAATTTCCTTGGCTCCTGGGAAAGTAGAGGCATTGGTGGGCTTCCTTAACTATAGTGTTGGTGTGGAGGGACTAGGACAGGTTGGTGATCTGGATCCCTAGAAACTTGAAGCTATTGATCATTTCTACTTCATCCCCATTGATGTAGGCAGGGGCATGTCCTTGACTACGCTTCCTGAAGTCAGTGACTATCTTCATTTTACTGACATTGAGGGAGAGATTATTGTCATCGCATCAGTTCACCAGATCTCTTTGTTGTATTCTGTCCCATCATTGTTCGAGATCTGACCCGCTACGGTGGTGTCAGCGTCAAACTTGAAAATCCGAGTTGGAGCAGAATTTAGCCACATTGTTGTGTGTGTATAAGGCGTGTAGTAAATGGCTGAGGACAGCATTGCGGAGCACTGGTGTTGAGGATAATCATGGCGATGTCATTGCCCACCCAGACTTTTGCTGATTACGGTCTGTTGAGCCAAGCCCTAATTTACGGAGTTTGGAGATGAGTTTTGTAGGAATAATGGGGTTGAAGACTGAGCTGTAGTCAATAAATAAGGAAACTAATCTTGATTAGGTTGTGGAGGATATTACCTTTTTAAACTATTTATGTAAAGTTTACAGACGGCATAATTGACCAAATTTTTGAGAAAGGCGGTCGTGATAAAATGTTTGGCATTAATGATTTTGTGCTATCGATTGATTAAAAAATTTCTAGTACTCAAAGGGTATTTGGTAAACTTCAAATTCTGAGCTTTAACGAAGCTACATATGAAATTAACAGTAAATGAGTGTGCCAGTCCAAAAGTAGATGGTCATGAATGGAAAAAACATTGAAGACGGTGAATAGTGCAGTTTTGCAGGGCTTGTTTTGGTTTACTTAGGTGTGTACAAGGCAGTACACAAGGATATTATAGCCTATTTGATAGGCAATATAAATGACAAAAATAGGCATCCAGATTTAATTTAAGCATGTGTCTTAAATGTGTCTTAAAGAATGGCAAATGAAGTGTGATTTAAGCAAAAGCATACTCTACATTGGAAATCCGAAATAGAACGGAGAATGCTGGAAATACTCAGTAGATCAGGCAGTATCTGAGATTATTGACCTGAAATGTTAACTTTCGTCAGAACTGGAAAATCTTAGAAATGGAACTGGGTTCAAGCAAGGATTGATGAGAGTAAGTAATTTAAGTTGATTAGTGTCACAAGTCGGCTTACATGAGGTCACTGTGAAAATCCCCTAGTCGCCACACTCTGGCGCCTATTCGGGTATACTAAGGGAATATTAGCATGGCCAATGCACCTAAACAGCACGTCTTTGGACTGTAGAAGGAAACCGGAGCACCCAGAGGGAGAACATGCAGACTCCGCACAGATAGTGACCCAACCCGGTCGCTGGTGCTTTGAGACAGCAGTGCTAACCACTGTGCCACCATGCCGTAATGTGGTTGATGTGATGCACATGAGACTCAAAGGTGTTAGATAAATTACCATGTAACTTAACAGGTTTGTCTGCAAAGTTCTAGCCCATGAAATAATAGTGACAGCGGCAACATGGTTGTGAATTTATGTCACAAAACCTGAACTGATGTGCAAAGCCTCCAGCTGGTAGAATGGGCCAATACATAGCAGAGAAGTTTAGCAGGTCGGTCTGGTGAACTTGATGAAACACTTGGTTGGGCCTCAACTGGCATATTGTGCCCAACTCTGTGGACCATACTTTAGGAATTATGTGAAGGCAATGAAAAGGTTGCAGCAAAGATTTATGGGAATAGTTCTGAGAGTGAGACACTTCAATTATGAGAACAGATTGGTGACAGTGGGTCCGTTCTCCTTGGAGAAAAGCAGATTAAGAGGAGATTTGATTGAGATATTCAAAATCACAAGGAACCTGGATAGATTTAATTGGAAGAAACTGTTGACAGAATGATCGTGAACAAGAGAACAAATGGCAGAAGAGCCAGAGGCAGCTTGAGGGGAAAAAATTTTTACGAAGCAAATGGTTTAAGATCTGGAATGCACTGCTTAATTGAGTGGAGTAAGAAGTCTTGCAACACCAGGTTACAGTCCAACAGGTTTATTTGGCAGCACGAGCTTTCGGAGTGCTGCTCCTTCATCGGGTGAGTGCTCAGCGCTCCAAAAGCTCGTGCTGCCAAATAAACTTGTTGGACTTTAACCTGGTGTTGTGAGACTTCTTACTGTGCCCACCCCAGTCCAACGGCCACATCTCCACATAATTGAGTGGAGGCAGTTTAAATCTTGGCGTTCAAAAAGAATTTGGAGAACTTTCTGAAATGAAAGGAAAAAGGTGGAGAAGTGATATCAGCACTGGCATGGCATGCTGAATGCTGCCCTCCTCTGCTCTACCACCACACACACACACACACACACACACACACACACACACACACACACACACACACACCCCCCCCCCGTGTCTGCGTGGGTTTCCTCCGAGTGCTCCAGTTTCCTCCCACAGTCCAAAGATGGGTAGGTTGATTGGCCATATTAAATTGATACTAGTGTCAGGGGGATTAGCAGGGTAAATATGTGGGTTATACAGGTATAGGGCCTGGGTGGGATTGTGGCCACTGCAGACTCAATGAGCCGAATGGCGGCCTCCTGCACTGTAGGGATTCTATGGAGTATTGTCACCCCTACCTTGCCTTCTCATGATCCATCTCTAACTCTTCCCTTTGGCTTCTCTCTCTTTCTGGGAATTGACTGTTAATCAGTATCTATTATAAATGTCCTGACTTCCACAGTTACCTTGATTACATTTCTCCCACCCCATTCCCCCTAAGGACTCTCTTCCATTACCCCAGTTTTTCTATCTATTGTCACACGTTCTGATTATGCCACCCTCCATACTGGCACTTTATTTGAATTAATTAAGAAAAAAAAAGTGAGCTTTGCTGGGAGAGCCAACATTTATTACCCATCCCTAATTACCCTTGTGAAGGTGAGTCAAACCCTGTGATGGAATTGTGCCTACGGTGCTGTTAGGAAGGAAGTTCCAGGATTTTGAATCCGCTTTATTGAAGGAACAGGAATATATTTCTAAGTCAGGATGATATGTGACTTGGAGGGGAAATTTGAGATAAATCCTATCCAAGTTCTTTGTGGTAGGAAAGAGTAAGGTTTATAATTAGTTTGAAATGTGTTCCCTTGGTATTTTATTTTAGATTTCTGTTATTCGAGCTAAAACTAAATTTAATTTTCAAAGTTTTTTTTTATGGCATTCCAAACACTTCATAACCGAATACTTTTGAACTTTAGGCATTTTTTTAACGTAGGAAGTGCAGCAGCAAATTTGCACACAACTAGAGCCCATAAACTGCATTGGGATTAATCTTTTACTGGTGGATAAATGTTAACCAGGACACCAGGTAAATTCCCTTGTTGTTTGAATTATGTTGAGTAGGAACTTTTTTGTTCATTTTCAGTGGTCTTGGCTGAAAAACGGCATTTTCAACAGTGCAGAGCTTCCTCAATACTGCACTGATAGGTTATCCTTGAATATGTGCTGGAGTCTTCAGAGCGGATCCTGAATCCACAACTCGAGTGTTGCTGCTGACCCAGCAGACTCTCTCTGATATTTGCGAAGTGATCTTTTAATGCCTTGCTGAGCCTCTGATTTATTGTCTAGGATATAGCTGCCATGGTGATTCCTCACCTACCACACATCTAATAAAGTTTAGACTATGAATTCACAAACTTACCATTAACTTAATTCCTGCAATTTTTCCCCATCTCCCCATATGTTAGTGATGCATTAAGCAAGGTTTCTAATGGCCTATACGTACAGTGCAATTTCTCAGCCTGATGAACACCACGTTTATCCTTTTGAACACACAGTAAGTCAATAAATAATATTGGTGGACTCTTGTGTTCTTGACCGCCCACAATCAAAGTAAAAATGTCAACTTACACCTTTTAAGATGAAACTGAATATGTACATGAAAGAATAGAAGGATATACTGAGAGGAGATTTGTGTAGAACATAAACATGAGCATAGACCAATTAGGCAAAGTGATCTGTTTTACTGCTATAAGTTTGATTTAGTTTATAAAAGAATTTATGCAGCGAACTCCCCTGTTGTGTTCTGTTAAGCTATAATCCAAGAGCACCCTCTGCTGGTTGCACGTTTGCTGAGATGATATGATATTATTTTGAATTCGCCTCAAATATAGATTGTTAAACATAATGTGGGTTTTCTGACATTCTTGCAAGTCCTCTACCTCATTGTCTTTCAACATGAAGTCCCATTGGTAACAGCATTCATGGACATGGCATCCATTTGCACGTGTTTGCTGATGGATCCCAGAGTAGATGAAGTGGAACCAATAGATGTTGTGTATTATAAATTCCAAAAGGCATTTGATAATGTGCCCATAAGTTTGCGACACAGGATAAGAGCTCATGGTATTGGGGTTGATATATTAGCATGAGTAGAAAATTGGCTAACGGGGAAACAAGAGTTGGATAAACAGGTCATTTTCAACTGGGTAACCTTTTACTGGGGAGGCGAGGGTGGGGCAGGGCTCCACCATTCATGATCTGTATTAATGACTTGGATGAAGGAACAATACTGTATTGCAACTGAATTTGCTGTCAGTACATAGGTAGGAAAGCAAGTTATGTGTGTTAAGAACATAGCTAATAACTGCTAGGGTATTCCAAATCCCAGAAGGGAAACCTGGAACACCTGCTCTCAACTTTATTTTGCAATTTGATATAATGTGAAGACCAGTCAGGAATGTCTCAGATTTTCTTTTGATAATTTAACCAAACAAATGAAGTCCAGAGATGTGCGGGTCAGGTGGATGGGCCATGCTAAATTAGTGTCAGGGGGATTAGGAGGGTAAGTATGTGGGGGCACGTGGATCGGGCCTGGGTGGGATTGTTGTTGGTGCAGGCTCGATGGGCCAAATGGCCTCCTTCTGCACTGTAGGGATTCTATGCAACAACAAAACGTGCAAAAGAAGATCAACTAAAAATACACTTGACTCCATTATTCACTGTACACAGTACCTTTTTAAATTTACCCAGTTCCAAACCACTCTGTTTTCCTAACATTAACCTCCCCAAACAACATCCCATTGGTTTTTAAAACTTAAGCAAAATCCAGCAATAATTACCACACCAGACGCCCGTATCTTTTGGGGGTGCTTTCAACTTTGGATAGAGGCAACTGGCTTCTCAAAGAGGCTTTCTTCAGGCACAGTCTCTTGGGAGTTGACGCAGCTACCTGCTATGGGCTGCAGTCTCAAAACCGCTCCCTTGCATAGGGATATGCTGTTCTTCTTTTGATTTCCCCTTATTCCCCTTTCCAGAAATTGCCTTGCATGAGTTTATTTTTTAGAATGCAAGTGTGAAATTCACCCCCAGCTTTTCTTTTGAACTTTCACCATCTTTATTTTAACTTTTGACACTCTGGGCAGCATTTTACGGCCTTGCTCGGGCAAGACTGGAAATTCCCACCCGAGGTCAATGGAGATTTCCGTTGTCGGGTGCTCGCCTGCGCCGATTCCGTGGCATGCAAGGTTGTAGAGTTCCGGCCTCTATCTTCTGTTGTCTTGAGTAAATTTTTGTTCAATGTTACTAGGCTAATGATCATTCCAAAACTGTAGTTCCTCCAATCTAGCCAACCTGTTTTTGCTGATAAAATTTCCATTTTAAAATAGCTTGTTTTTCTTTAAACATGAAACCACTAGAAAACATTCCCATTTATTGGATTTCTTGTTTGTCATTTTATCACTATTTCTAAATCTGAGGGCAACACAAAAGGGCAAGCAAAGAGATATAGATAGGTTCAGTGAGTGGATAAAAATTTGAAAGTTGGAGAAAATGTGAGGTTATCTACTTTGACGAGAAGAATGGCAAAGCAAAATATTATTTAAATAGAGACTGCAGGAATGTGGTACAAAGGTCTAGGGTGACTTGTACATTAATCACAAGATTAACATGCAGGCGGAGTAAGTAATTAGGAAGGAAAATGAAATGGTCTCCTATGTTGCAAAGGGGATGGAGTATAATAAAAGTGGGGCGGTCATGCTGCAGATGTGAGATATTGGTGAAATTGTAGATTGGGCCTATACTCGAGTTTAGAAGAATGATGGGTGATTTTATTGAAAGCTTAAGATTCTGAGGTAGCTTGACAGGATTGATGTTGAAAGGATGTTTCTTCTCGTGGCGAATGTGTAAATGGAGGCTTAGTTTCAAAATAAGGGGTCTCCCATTTTAGACTGAGATGAAGAGGAGAAATTTATTTTCTCAGGAGTTGTCTATGGAATGTTCTCCCACAGAGAGCCAGGGAGGCTGGGTCATTGAATATATTCAAGACTTAATTAGACAAGAGGTTTTGATCTACAAGAGAGTTGAGGGTTATGCGGCAGGCAGGGAAGTGGAGTTGAGGCCACAATAAGATCAGTTATGATATTGAATGGCAAAGCAAGTTTGATGGGCTGAATGGCCTACTCTTTTTTTTCTTGTGATCTTATGGAAACCAACTCCAACTCTGCAATCTGGTTGCTTCTCTGGCTTTTGATCTTGAATGAGCTGTAATTTCCTTCAGCTAAACACTGAACATTATCTTTGGCCCCTGCCAGAATCTCAGTACACTAGCCACTCACTCTATCCTGCTCCCTTTTTCTTTAGGATTGAATTGTATCTGTAATAAAATATGATGTTTACATGTGCTAATATATTCAATACAATAACATCTGCCATTTTCATGGTGAGTCGGAGGTATAGTTTTCTAACGATATGAGTGACAGCAGAAGTACTACAGAAAGTCAGCCAGATAGTGCTTGGAGAAGGTGTATGCAAGATGCAGGAGTTTTTTTTCTAAGTACGTGTGTCTTATCTGCCTTTTGCTATGTTCTGTTCTGCAGTTTGGAGCTTAAACCATATCAACTAGTGGGATTAAATTGGTTGGTCTTGCTGAATAAACATCGAGTGAATGGCATATTAGCAGATGAAATGGTAAATAAAAAAAATCTTTGCACTACTGTTAATCCTAGTTGATGATGCATCCTCTGACATATTATCTAATAACTCAGCAGTTCTTTGGATCTTTTCTTCCCCTGTCCAATTTCTATACGTGTTAACCTGGAAGATTCTGAGTGCCGCCCCTACTGTGAATTCAGCAGAATAATAAGAGGGGCACTGGAGATGCTTCCTTTATTTTTGTTACTCAAATCATAATCTGTCATTCAATGGCACTCTGATCAGTCAAAACTCAAATAATTCCCATTTTAATAATCTCCAAAAGATAAAATGGGATAAGTAACTGGATTCAAATTTGAGCATATGGATGGGAATTGAACTGCCAAATTTGCATTCTGCTCAGAACTTACAAAAAGAAATCTTGCCCCTCCTTGACTTCCTTACAAAGCATTTTATAGCTGAAAATTACAAAAAGAATATTGTTCTCAAAGGTTTACAGCTTATCCTTTTCCCTCCATTTATTACTATGCTGTTTGAAATGCAAGTCAGTATTGTTTTCAGAATGTTAGTAATAGCTTCACTGAGGATGTTTTCCCCATGGTCTGTATTTTAATGCTTTGCATACAAAGTAGTATAAGAAGCCAATTTTTTAATGAGGGAGCGGTTTCTTCCTGTTTCAATAATTGTCTTATTTGTACGCAGGGCTTGGGAAAAACTGTACAAGCTATATCGTTCCTTGCCTATCTTTACCAGGAAGGAGACAACGGACCACATCTCATCATTGTACCTGCCTCAACCCTAGGTAACATCAAAACTCAAGATACCCAATTAATTGGGAATCTGCCAAAAAAGATAGTAATTAATTGTTTTGCTAGTCAGTTTTTTTCCCACCCTGATTTGTCTTTCAAGTTATTGAGACTTGGCAATTTTCCTTAGCAAGTCAAAATATTTTTTTAAATTTCATACATGATTATTTCATAAAACCTAGAGTAAAAATGCCTGATTTATTCATAGTTTAAATAAACACATTCATTCACTGAACGTTTTTAATTTAACTTTTCTTCAGACAACTGGATCCGAGAACTTAAGCAATGGTGCCCTGATCTCAAAGTCCTTCTGTATTATGGTAAGTTTGTGTGCCATAAAAACCTTAATGAAGAGTAAACTGTTTTCACAGAATTGGGCTGCAAAGCTTTTGTTTGTATATATTTTGGTTGCAATCTCTTGAGTTAATTGAAACAAATAAAGTACCATAAATCTGGTACCATTGTCTCATCTTCCAATTCTATAGTTTCAAGTTTCCTATTTTAATTTTTAAACCAAGTACAGTAAAACTTTTTTTTCCCCATATAGGCGCTTGAATAGCTACACCATTTCCTGGCGTGTCTTACTATACAATAAGTAAAAAGCAACATTTCGTGCAGCACATTTAAATCAGTTAAAATTAGTGTGGTTTGAAGGAAACTGTTGAAATTTGCTAACAAACCAAGCATTTTTTAAATTCATTCAAGGATGTGGGCTTTGCTGGCTAGGCTAGCATTCATTACCCATCCCCAATTGTCCTCAAGAACGTGGTGGTGAGCTGCCTTCTGGAACTGTTGCAGTCCACGTGGTGCAGGTATACCCACAGGGCTCTTAGCAAGGGAGTTCCAGGATTTTGATTCAGTGACAGTGAAGGAACGGCGTTATATTTTCAAGTCAGGATGGTGAGTGGCTTGAAGGGGAACCTCCAGGTGGTGGTATTCCCATGAATCTGCTGCCCTTCTAGACGGTAATCATAGAATCCCTACAGTACAGAAAGAGGCCATTCGGCCCATCGAGTCTGCACCGACCACAATCCCACCCAGGCCCTACCCCCATATCCCTACATATTTACCCACTAATCTCTCTAACCTACACATCTAAGGGCAATTTTTAGCATGGCCAATCAACCTAACCCACACATCTTTGGACTGTGGGAGGAAACCGGAGCACCTGGAGGAAACTCACGCAGACAGGAGGAGACTGGGCAAACTCCACACAGACAGTGACCCAAGCTGGGAATCGAACCCAGGTCCCTGGAGCTGTGAAGCAGCAGTGCTAACCACTGTGCTACCGTGCCGCCATCATTGTGGGTTTGGAAGGTGCTGTCTAAGGAACTTTGGTGTGTTGTTGCAGTGCATCTTGTAGATGGCACACACTGCTGCCACTATTGGTGATGGAGGGAGTGAATGTCTGGAAGGGATAGCAATCAAGCAGGCTGCTTTGTTGTACTCTATCACACTCCTCACTCATGCTTTGTTTGTGTACAAGCTTTGGGGAGTCTGAAGTGGGTTTCTCCCCACAGCATTCCGAGCCACTAACCTGCTCTTGTAGCTACAGTATTCAATGGATAAACCAAATCAGTTTCTGGTTGATGCTAACCCACAGGATGTTGATAGTGGGGATTCAGCAATTGTAATGCCATTGAATGTCATGGAGTGATAGTTAAATTCTCTTTAGTTGGAGATAGCCATTGCCTGGCACTTGTGTGGTATGAGTGTCACTTGTCAGCCCAGGCCTCGGTATTGTCCAGTATTGCATCAAATAAAAGAGCACAACAGAACTTTGCAAGGAAGAGAGGGTGCTATGACCAATTTTACAGGACTTAAAATTAACCCAAAAATGCAAAATCTTCCAGTATTTTGTATGTAATTAAGTAACCCATCATTTGTCAAGGGAGAGGGACAATGGTCTACTTTCAAACCAGTTATGTACCTTGACAAAATAAACACTTGAAGATGAGGGGCATAAAAAGTACATCTTTCTCTTGAGACTGTGTATTGTTGCAATTAATGCCTATGTCTCATTAGCTTAGAGGCAAACTTGTGGTTTTAAGTAAGAAGCTCTCTTTTTTGTACATTGAACTTGATTTTACTAAAGTCAGGCGTCTAATGGCATACTCATCGGTTAGAATTGCTCATATTCAGAAAACATTTTTTTAAAACAAATTCCCATAAAGTTTTTGGAATAGCAAGCTGATAGCAACACAGCCAAGACAACTGGAACCTTAATGAGGACCAGCGATGTGTCTCCGTGTGATTTAAGTATTAAATACAGCAAGGATTGAGAAAGCAAATGTGTTCAATTCCGAGATTGGGTAAACTGGGGTTGTTCTCCTTGGAAAGACGGAGAATGAGGGGAGATCTAATAGAGGTGTACAAGATTATGACGGGTATAGATAGGGTGAACAGTGGGAAGCTTTTTCCCAGGTCGGAGGTGACGATCACGAGGGGTCACGGGCTCAAGGTGAGAGGGGCGAAGTATAACTCAGATATCAGAGGGACGTTTTTTACACAGAGGGTGGTGGGGGCCTGGAATGCGCTGCCAAGTAGGGTGGTGGAGGCAGGCACGCTGACACTGTTTAAGACTTCCTGGATAGTCACATGAGCAGCCTGGGAATGGAGGGATACAAACGATTGGTCTAGTTGGACCAAGGAGCGGCACAGGCTTGGAGGGCCGAAGGGCCTGTTTCCTGTGCTGTACTGTTCTTTGTTCTTTGGGTACAGAAATCGGGGAAAGAAATAACTGAGAGCAAAGACACTAGAAGGTAAAGGAAAATAATTTGATCATTTGAAATTCAAAAAAATGCATAACTTGAAGGAATGAGGGCTCTGGGCAAGAAGTTAATTGGCAGTCTTTATCACATTGTTAAAATGGTACTTGCACTGTAGTTGTACTTTTGCACAATTCAGTGTCCAATTAATGCATAAATACAGTAACGATGAGATGCCGTTTTCACAAGGGTGCAATTTAACAGCAACTTGTAATGATTTTGCAATTCGGGGAATATTTCTTTCCTCACAAGTTGCTGACCAGTTTGTACACTAACAACTGAGTATGTCATGCAGCCGCCGTTACCATTATCAACAAAACCTGACCACCATATTTCAACAATATTTAAAATGTTATATTATAAAACTAGTATTTTCTAATTTCAATACCCGTCACTGCCCAATTTATGTTGCAGCTTTGAAACATTTGTGATTAGCCAATTATTTAAATTTCTATTCTACTTGACTGCTACGATTAACACTTGTGTTGTGGTCTTTTGCTCCAGTGCATGTGGTAAAATAACAGATACATAATCATTATTGCCCTCTGTTCAGCCAGAATGCTTAAGTTCTGGCATCTGAATTTTAACACTGTTAATTAAGGGTCTGACCCACTACCTGCCACTGTATTCATTGAAAATGGCGTTTTCCCTTGTATAGAAATTCCTCTTTTATTCATTCATTCGTCACAAGACCAACGTTTGTTGCCCATCTGTAATTACCTTGAATTTAATGGCTTGCTAGGCCATTTCAGTGAGGGAGGGGGTTAAATATCAACTGCATTGTTTGGGTCTGTAGACCAGATTGGATAAGGATGACTTTTCTGAAGGAGATAGGTCTTTATGACATTTCCTAGTTGCTTGGAAATCTTCTCCCACACAATGCCTTCACCAAGGATCCACATCCAGGATTTCAATCTCCTTTCATTTATACATGGTGGCACAATGGTTAACACTGCTGCCTCTCAGTTCCAGGGACCCGGGTTCAATTCCCAGCTTGGGTCACTGTCTGTGTGGAGTCTGCACACTCTCCCCATGTCTGCATGGGTTTCCTCCGGGTGCTGTGGTTTCCTCCCACAGTCTGAAAGACGTGCTGGTTAGGTGCATTGGCCATGCTAAATTCTCCCTCAGTGGACCCGAACAGGCTCTGGAGTGTGGCGACTAGGGGATTTTCACGGTAACTTCATTACAGTGTTAATGTAAGACAACTTGTGACTAATAAATAAACTTACTTTTTCCTCTTCCCTGGATTGCTGCAGGTATTCAAACTTCCACACAATCTCTCAGGTACCCAGCAATGCCAACAGAACAACACTGTTTCAAGGTGTTACCAACTTTAGGATTATTTCAAATGTCGGTGGCTTACTAGTCGACCTCACCAGATCTGCACCTTGCAGCTTTGCCTTTAACTTGGAGCCTATCTCTACCCCTTTAACTTCAGTGAACTGTACCTTGTTTAGATTCTGGCTATTTGTCCCTTTGACTTCAGTCTTCCTGGGACTGTTATTTAGCTTCTGGGACTTGCTTTCTGCCCCTTACTTTATTGTCCTAGCTGTACCAGCAGTGCCTATGAAAAACTTCTTGCTTCTGAAGGACTTGGTTCCAGACTGAACTCAAAATGTTTCTGTTCAGTGTGAACCTCGGGTTGCTCAGCAACAACTCGGTTTTTCTTGCCCCTGAAATTGCTTCTACATAATTCCTTAATTACAATGCAGGCAAAGTTTAAACTGGAAGAAGAACCTCGAAATGCAGGAACCTTTGGTTAACATGAAACTAACTGAAATTTTAACCCTTTTTTAGTACAGAAACACAAATTAAGCTTAAATTTATCTTTTGTTTCTAAAACCCTCCATACAAATATAAATTGTTTAACCAGCTCTATTTCTTAACAATATTCCCTACTGTATGCCAGCAAGTTTTGCCTTTCTATTCAACAAGACTGGTTTTATAATAAACAAGTTTGTTGTTTATTGAAAGAAGCCTGGTTAAAGTTTCATTTATTCCGCTAACAGTAGCGAAGGTAAGTTATTGGCCTTGAGTGAATCAGACTGTTGCAGCCTGTGAGTACTGGGCCCATATCACCTATGCATTGCCTCCCACCACAGTTGTAACATAGATTGGGGGCACTTGCAGGTTATGAAACGTGGAGCATATTCCTGTACCTTTGTGCTGGGTGCACCTGGAGTGTGACATAATGTCTGGAACAGTGATGGGAGGAGTTGTTCAACAAGTTACCTGTAGATACAGTTGATTTACTTATGGGAAATGATTAGCCAGAGTGAAGGCAGTAGCTTCCCTAATAATTGTGGAAAGCCAAAGTGAGATTAAAGGAACGGAACAAGCACAGGAAAGGGTTAAAAAAAATTCCCTTAGAGCAATAGTTAAACAGAAGTCCACTATCGGAAGTCAAAATGATACCACACAGATTGGTTAACTGAAACTTTAAGATCCAGATAATTCAGCAGGGGTGCAATAAATCCTCCCTAATTGAGGTTTAGCAAGCTGATCCATACTTCAGTAAGCTAGCATGATCAGCCCATACTGAAGCTGAGAAAGTTCCAGCATATTATTGCATCAAGAATGGATTCTAATGAGGAAGTGGAGGTGTCTCAGATCTGCAGATGCAAAGTGGACATATGTTTATCAGGTAGTGGTAGTACCCAAATATCGTGAAGAGATATTACGGATAGCATGTGAAATTTCTATGACAGGACATGTAGGGATACAGCAAACTCGGATGGATAAACGGGCAGTTTTACTGGCCAGGTCTTCAAAAGGATGTGGTGCAGTTTTGTAAATGTGCCAGATGATGGGAAAACCACAGCATACAATCAAACCTTAATTCCCATACCAACTTTTGAGGAAAGATTTTGTAGGGCGTTAGTAGACTGTGTAGAACCATTACCAAAACGAAAGTACGCCAGAATATCTTTACTGTTATTGATAAGAGAACTCTATTTCCAGAGTCATCACTTTAAGGATGGTTACAGTTGAAGTAGTGGTAGAGAAATTAACCTAGTTTATTACTCCCTTTCAATTACTGATGGAGATCCAGTTGGGCCAAGGTTCCTTTTTTTATTTCTAAAATTATTCAAAAAATAATGAGTAATTTGGGTATAAAACAGTCAGTCCACAGTCATGGGAATTTAGAAATGTCATCAAACTCTGAAAGCAATGATTCAAGCATATTGTCATGAATGTCCCCATGATTGGGACAAAAGGACAGGACTTTTAATTTGCTACTTAATATTCACTGAATTAATCTGCTGTTTTAGCACTTTTGAATTAATTAATGAACATGAGGTAAGAGATGCTCTGAAATTAATCAAAGCAAAGTTTTTAGGAGAGAGGGGCAAATCCTATGTGTTAGATTGTGACAGGAATTCCCCGACCTCATCCAAAGCTGGGATTATCTGATCCCGCTGCTGTGAATGGAGATTTGGCTGAGCGTCAAATTCTCCATTCTTGCTGACATGGGTAGCAGGGCATTCGAGACCGGAGAATTCTGCCCTATGTGTCTGTGTTCCTGGAATGTCTCACTGGAACCTGCAAAGTGGCTGGAACTTTGAGTGTCTCGAAAGTGTACTTAATGTACTTTCATATTCTGCTGTAAACAAACATTATCTTTCTATTTGACCAGTCTGGTTTTATAATTTTGTAGTTACCGAAAGAAGTGGTTAAAGTCCCTTTTATTCTGGGGATTGGTAGCAAAAGGTAAATGATTGGCCAGTTTGAGTAAAATCAAGCTTTTAAACTAATGTTGCGATCTCTAGGGTAGTACGGCTAGATCAACTACACGCTCCTCTCATCCTGGATGTAACTAGTTTCAAATTAATTTACATGAATAACTGGTAGGCTTTGGAAGGAAGATGAACAAATAAATATAAACTTTCATCTTAAACAAATACTAGAAATCAGACATTCGTTTTAATATGACGTTTTGCAGCATGATTAATAACTAAATGACAGGAATAAACTTCAGTTCATTTGGCTTATATATTTGGAACAGTATCAGCAGGTTTACTCTTAATAAATACATACATCCAAAAATAAAATGTTTTTAATAGATACATACACAACATTAATCCCCTGTCTTAATATAGCTGTTTGGTTTTACCAGCGTAGGCACAAATTACTTAATTTTGTTACTAACAATGAATTTGATGTTTTTGGTGTTTAGGATCTTTAGAAGACCGGAAGGTCCTTCGATCTGATATTCTTCACAAGTTTGTGGACTTCACTGTAATAGTAACAACGTAAGTTATTGATACACAACTGTTACACAAGTTTTGGGTTGTTAAATAATGGAGAAAACCTATGATGGATGTGTATATGGGCATTGAATTTTGTTGAATTAAAATATTTTATAAACGAGCATAGAAATGCAAAATGAAGACTACCTCTGTTAAGAGATGAAACCAAGTGCACAGTGTTGAGCTTCTTTCTGCTATGTTTGTCCAATGCCACAAGAGGGAGTATAAAGTGTCTGTGACTGGCATTGCTAAAGATTGTGAGTTGGTGCTCCCTCTAGTAGTGAGTGAAAGGACTTGCAACAGTTAGATATTGAGCATTCAGTGTGGATTTTATCTAATAGCACTGATCCGAGTTTTGACTTAATTTCTATGTATTGGTTGGTTCTCAGCCATCTCAAATACAGTACCTTGTCCAACAGCAGAGAATCTATTTAGTTGTCATGTTTATGTGAAGTTCTTTAATCCCCATTGTGTTCATCGTCTAATAATCATTGGCAATATATGGATAAGAAAAAAGGAAACACACACAAAATTAAACACATTTATAAAGCTGTTTTTTCTGTTAAAGTTATTATTGAATATTTTGTCATTTTGCTGATTTGCAATAATTTTTTTTGTTGCTTCAATTAACAGGTATAGCTGCTCAATAAGTAACGCTGACGACCGTAGTCTCTTTCGACGTTTGAAACTCCACTATGCTGTTTTTGACGAAGGGCACATGCTGAAAAATATGAGTTCCATTCGTTATCAGCATCTCATGATGCTTAATGTAAGCTTTAAAGTATATGAAGCACCACTCCACAATTAGCTGTTCAGTTTATTAATCCAGTATGGCTCATTGCTCAAATAAAACAGAAAATGCTGGAAGGAAGGAGTTAATGCTTTGAGTCTGTATGATTCATGTTTCTCTCTCCACAGATCCTTGCAGACCTGCTGAGGTTTTTCCAGCATTTTCTATTGTTTCAGATTTTGAGCATCTGTGGTATTTTTCTGTTATTATAGCTCATTGCTTGATACTGTATACTTTCCTTTATGGGGCGGCACAGTGGGTAGCTCTGCTGCCTCACAACGCCAGGGACCCGGGTTCAATTCCCGGCTTGGGTCACTGTTTGTGCAGAGTCTGCACGTTCTCCTCATGTCTGTGTGGGTTTCCTCCGGGTGCTCCAGTTTCCTCCCACAGTCCAAAGATGTGCGGGTTAGGTGGATTGGCCATGATAAATTGCCCCTTAGTGTCAGGGGGACTAGCTAGGGTAAATGCATGGGGTTATGGGGATAGGGCCTGGGTGTGATTGTGATCGGTGCAGACTTGATGGCCTCCTTCTGCACTGTAGGACTCTGATTCTATTAGACCTATAACATTGTGATAGTCTCAAATACTTACTGCCTTAGAATAATTCTGCTCCTTGTAATTTTCTTTGTGTGTTGATGTACTTTCGAGCGAGCTGAATAAAATATATTTTAGGTGTGAGTAATCTGTATGAGTTTGAAACTCTGATCAGATTGTGTTTTCAATTACTAGGCTGAACATCGCTTGCTGTTGACTGGGACTCCACTGCAGAATAATCTTCTAGAATTGATGTCGCTGTTGAATTTTGTCATGCCCAACATGTTCAGTAGTAGTACCAGTGAGATTCGCAGGATGTTTTCCTCAAAAACTGTAAGTATTAGACCAGCCATAGAGTAATTCTATAGCTAGATGTATATTGAGAAGGATTCATGTTTTTTTTAAAAAGGCATTTGTGGTACTAGAGCACCGATCCAATGATAACCAATCCAGAACTTGTATTTGCCTCAGTTTTTACTGTACTCGGGCAACCTGTTTTATTTTTAGTAACAAAGCAAAACAAAAAAAAAAATGCATCATGTGGCATTTAAGTTTCTACTTCACTGCCAGTGGGTTCTCCAACTCCAGTGAAAAATCCTTAAAGCAAACGAGGCAAATCTATTATCAAAAACAGAAATTGGTTGGAAAACTCAACAGCTCTGTTGAGGGGCATAGATAGGATGAACACACACAATCTTTTTCTAAGGTAAAGGAATTGAAAACTAGAGGGCATAGGTTTAAGGGGAGAGGGGAAAGATTTAAAAGGGACCAGAGGAGCAACTGCTTCACGCAGAGGGTGGTGTTTGTATGGAATGAGCTGCCAGAGAAAATGGTTGAGGTGGGTACAATAGCAGCATGTAAAAAGCATTTGGCTTAGTACAAGGATGGGAAAGGATTAGAGAGATATGGGCCAAACACAGGCAATTGGGACTAGCTGGGAGGGCACAATGGGCGGGTTGGGCCGAAGGGCCAGTGTCCGTGTTGTACTGCTCTATGACTCTGGCAAAATATGTAGAAAGAGAACGTTAACATATTAAGCTCAATAAGAAAATTTTCGGACTGGAAACCGGTTACCAGCGGAGTGCCACAGGGATCAGTGCTTGGTCCTCTGCTATTTGTAATTTTTATAAATGACTTGGAGGAGGGGGCTGAAGGGTGGATCAGTAAATTTGCTGATGACACCAAGATTGGTAGAGTAGTGGATGAGGTGGAGGGCTGTTGTAGGCTGCAAAGAGATATAGATAGGATGCAGAGCTGGGCTGAAAAATGGCAAATGGAGTTTAACCCTGACAAATGCGAGGTGATTCATTTTGGTAGGACAAATTTAAATGTGGATTACAGGGTCAAAGGTAGGGTTCTGAAGAATGTGGAGGAACAGAGAGATCTTGGGGTTCATATCCATAGATCTCTGAAGGTTGCCACTCAAGTGGATAGAGCCGTGAAGAAGGCCTATAGTGTGTTGGCGTTCATTAACAGGGGGTTTGAGTTTAAGAGCCGTGGGGTTATGCTGCAACTGTACAGGACCTTGGTGAGACCACATTTGGAATATTGTGTGCAGTTCTGGTCACCTCACTACAAGAAGGATGTGGAGACACTGGAAAGAGTGCAAAGGAGATTTACCAGGATGCTGCCTGGTTTGGAGAGTAGGTCTTATGAGGAAAGGTTGAGGGAACTTGGGCTTTTCTCTTTGGAGCGGAGGAGGTTGAGAGGAGACTTGATAGAGGTTTATAAGATGATGAGGGGGATAGATAGAGTGAACGTTCAAAGACTATTTCCTTGGGTGAATGGAGCGGTAACTAGGGGGCATAACTATAGGGTTCATGGTGGGAGATATAGGAAGGATGTCCAAGGTAGGTTTTTTACTCAGAGTGGTTGGGGTGTGGAATGGACTGCCTGCAGGGATAGTGGAGTCAGAAACTTTAGGAACATTTAAGAAGCTATTGGATAGGCACATGGAGTACTTCGGGATGATAGGGAGGAAATAGCTTGATCTGGGTTTCAGACAAAGCTCGGCACAACATCATGGGCCGAAGGGCCTGTTCTGTGCTGTACTGTTCTATGTTCTAAGACTCTTCAAAACATGAGAGAAGAGGTTGAATAAGGAGGGGAGAGGCAAGTGAAGCAGAATAGAAGACCAGCAATAGGTTGAAGGACAGAAGAGATTAAATGACAAAGATGTCGTGGAATACAAGTCAAAAGAAATTGGTAATGATGGTATTAAAGACTTAAAGCTTTGACCTAAAATAGGTGTTAATAACTGAATAAAGGGCAACACTGCCTGAAAGCGAAGCAGCAGACTGTGTTTGGTAGCAGAAAAGGTGTCAGTTGTCTGAAAACAAAACCGGAAAATCTGTTGTTGCTACAGGCGAATTGTGTGCAATCAAAGGGTGTGAATTTAGCAATTATTGCTCAGACATCAATATAAAAACAAGTGGGCATTTTTCTGTCAGGAATGGATAAGAATCTATTCTTTCTCAACAGATGAGTTTCCCATTGCAGGTCTGTAAAGTGACTCTTTACCAGCATTTTGGTGAAGGCAATTTTGCCAGGTAAAGAAGGTCACACCAAGAGATGTGCAAGCCTTTTGTGTAGGCAGTTGTTTTGAAGCGAACCTGAGTGCAGCAGATGTTATCCTGTAATATGTTTGGGGTGTTTCTGCAGTCCCAAACCTGAAGTTTGTATTGCCAAACTACACAGAATGGTTGCTTGTGTTCTATTGCTATATCCTTGAATGTGGTATTATGAATGTAGTGCCCAGAAAAGATGCTTACAAAAGATTTTGTTTTTCTCTCATAACCTTGTTTTTCTTTGTCACTAAAGCTTATTTTAGAAAAAGTACAATCTCCCTGAATGTTTTAAGTGTTTATGGGTTGAATTGTTGTACAAGCACCAGAAATCTTAGATTCCCCCCCCCCCCCCCCCCCCGCCTCTATTTTTCTATATCAAATAATGTGATTTAAAGTAAATACCTCTGGACTTCAACTAGGCCAACTTAGAAACCCCATATGGCATTACCACTTCCTACTAACAGAAACTCTGGAGTGAGATTGCCAATTTAGTGTTAGTTTGTGCAGCCTTGTACCAAGCATCAGTGTCCATTAGGAACCATCAACACTCATTTTGTGTAGGATTGTTGCTGCTAAAAAAAAATGTAATCTATTGAGAGCTGTGTTCTGCACTAACCAGTGTATCTGGTGGATGGTTTCAGAGGTGAATGCTGAAAATGTGATTGCTTTTATTCACAGGCTCTGGGAGTGTAGTCAGCTGTTACTCATGTACTTGTATTTTCTCCAAAATAACTGTGTTCCTATTTTTTCAGTTGATTCAAGTGCAAAGGTACTTCTGGCACAACTACTGTTCGATTGTTTTGATTTATTCCATACTACAGTTTACTGAATGTCGTCTTGTTTCTTTGTAGAAAATCTTGGAGCAGCAAAGCACTTTTGAGAAAGGGAGGATTGCTCATGCCAAAAAGATCATGAAGCCATTTATCTTGAGGAGGGTAAAGAGTGAGGTAATGCATTTCTACCTGCGATCTGATGTGTTAACAGCTTTATTTTCTGACATTCAAAGTGTTGTCTGAATGATGTTTCTGTTACATTGTGCAACATGCCAAGTCTGTACACTTGGCATGTTGCACAATGCTGTCAGCACATAGTGTACATGTGATTGTAGGTCACCACCTATTGTGCAGGCTTCTTCAGTAGAGTTGTTCTGCAAGAGACTGTTTTGAACATGTATACGCTACAAAAATAACTAAAATTAAATACTGAAAATTCTGGAAGACTACCTATATTTTCATGACCACTGGACGTCCCAAAGTGCTTTCCAGCCATTGAAATAATTTTGGAGTATGGTCGTTTTTATAATGGAGGAAACGTGGCTATTAATTTGCATGCAGCAAACTCACCCAAACAACCATGTGATAATGACCAGCCAAGTTGCACACACCAAGCTCCCACAAGACAATGACTTAAATAGCTTTAGGGATGGTGGTTGAGGGATAAATACTGGCCAGGACGCCATGGAGAATTTCTCCTGTTCTTCAGAATAATTCCTTAGGATTTCTTACATACACAAGAACTGATCAATGGGAACATCTCCAAATAGCTGCATCTCCAACAGTGCAGCACTCCCTCAGTACTCCATTGGAGAGCCAGCTTTGAATTTTGTGCTCAAGCCCTGGAACTGAACTTGATATTCTTGAACATGGTCCAGGATCGAGGAGCTGGATCTAGCTCTGATTAAAGGCCTTCAAACTGAAGCATTAACTCAATTTCTGTCTCCACAGATGGTGCCTGACCTGCTGAGTATTTTCAGCATTTTCTGTTTTTGAGATTTTTAGTATCTGCGGTATTTTGCTTTTATAATAAACAATGCTGAGTCTAATTTTGGACCTTTTAAAGTCACAAACGTGTTATCAGAATACAATTGGCCAAGTTGCCAATGCATTGAGAAAATTATTCAAAATTTTCTCAATTTACCTTTTATTATTTGAATAAAAATGTCATTGTTGATATTACCTGCCGTTCACCTATTTGATAGCGTACACTATAATGTAAAGTGTTGATTCTGCTGGAAGAAATTGGTTCACGTAGCTGAATATTTTTACCCCTTGTGCTGATGTTCTTATGCACCAGTAAGCAATTCCCCCCAAAAAATAAATGAGATGAGCAAATTATTTTAGGTGTGTATTTTTAAAAACCTTTTCAGCTTAATGGATGTCATAGGGCCTTTTCTGTTTGGGTTTTTCTTTTTATTTTAACTTCGTGCTGGCTCCTCAGGGGAGGCAGTTGCTTCTCAGGTTGCTTCCTTAGATAGACGAAAAACTTTATCTCCCACATGCCTATTTTTCAACATAAATCTATGCAACAAGTGTTGGCACAGGCTTCTTGAGTTGTTCTCATCTGATGTCCGTTCTTCCAATCTTACCAACGTGGGTCTCTGATTGAAGACTAAGAGACAGAATCTAGCAAATAAATTTCTTCCTCCCCATCCAACCAGAGTTATTTGTAGGACACACACTGCAGACTGCTCCAAGCTATGAGTACCTTATAAACGTGAACCTTTAAATAGAATACAGGTAACTACTGTTTGCGGTGGGAATGCATCAGCTATGGCCCTTTAGCAAATTGCATTTAGTTATTGATAATACAATGTTGGGAGTTTTCTTCGGAGGCTAAGTATCGAGCTTAACTTTAGCTAATACAAAGACTAGCGACTACAGTATCCTGGTGAAAGATGTTTCTTTATTGACCAACATATGCTGGGAGAGAAGGATTGGGCGATCCAACACTTCTCTGAAGTTTCATCACATCGGCAGCATAATTATACAATTTCCATAAGTCATTTTACATGCCAACTGGCTCATGCCCAGTCGGAAATGAAGCAGTCATCGTTAATACAGGTCAATCATTATTAGTAAATGTCATATACCTCAGCCAATTACAGTTATCCTCTGTAGGGACAGCATGGGAACAGTGGTTACCAGTGATTTCTGACTGCCTTGCTCATGGCCACCTGTTAGGATTCCAGACCATCTTATCTGGTTGAAGGCTTTGTCTATTCATTAAGCTGTCTGAGTTTGCTGGCTTTGTCCGTGGCTTATGAATTTTCTATTCACAAGGACTGTCTAAAGTCCATGCCGATAAGAGCTATGCTTCTGAGTGTGTTGTTTTAAAGAATGTGGTTCACTTTACTGGACTATTTTCCCATGATGCCTTAGAACTCTGTACCATTAGCCAAGCTGTATGTCCTTTCAATAACACACTTTTCAGAAATACATGTTTAAATTCTCGAACTGTGGTTACATGTGTTTCTATGCAGACAGTACTTCTTTAAAATACATGTAAAAGGCAGTCTGACTTTTATCCTAAATTATTCCACTCTACTTTAATAGTCTTTTTAGTTTTTTATCCTAGGGTATTTTGAAACTATCTAACACACAATCCATTGTTGCTAGAAGTACCTCTCAAGCTACTAGTATTTAATAAATCATTGATCCTTGGTGCCCAAACTTCTGATCCTTGAGGCATTCATTCCACTTGCACTTGGCTTTTAGTCACTCTTGTCCTGTTGGAATTGTGTATTCTAGATGTTTTGAAAGTCATGTTTTAAGTACTGTTGCCTCACTGGTAGATCAATCCGAAGACTAAACTGAAGATTGATTGATATCAACAACTTGTGAAGTATGCAAATCAGTGAGAACTTTAATTTGAATATTAAGATGGCCTCTGGTGCTAAAGGTCTGCAGCCTGCAAAACAAAACTGTACTCTAGCCATTTTGACCATCTGAAACAGACTACTTCATTTTAGCAAAGGTTTTTGTGTTTTCCCAGCAAAAATAAGTATAAATGCTGTTGGAGTAAAATCAAAATTAAAGGACGCAAAATGGTTACCTGGCACAAAATGGCCTCTGGGAAAAGACATTAAGATGTGCTGACTTGGGCACAGACATTGCACAGCAAGTTAAAACCTGTTAGTGTTTAAATTACTGCAGGAAACAGATCGGACCTGGAGGCACCTTAGCTTCAGATAAAAGCAGGACCCAAAACAAAGTTTTGATAACGAGATCAGTCATTGATGGGGGACATAAATGTATCTACTCTATGTACAACGATGCGTTAACTGCCAATGTCCTTGTCTATTATTTGTATAACTGTGCTAATGGCTAATGTCCGTACTTGTCTATTATTTGAAAAGTCTAAAGATGCTCAACTGCCATTGTAAAGTTGAGAAGGTGACTGTGCGCACTGCGAAGAGCCCAGCGCTTCTCCCAAAGCTTTGTCTGATAAAACTGTGTTGAATCTTTAAGTCTGACTCAGAGTGGTGATTTTCCCACAACAAATGCAATTAGTGTAAGTTCCAAACGTGGAAAGAACAGATTTCAAAAATGCTTTAGATTTTATTTGTATGTTTCAATGGACTGTAAATCAATTGATTGCGTTGGAAAATGGCCACTGTCAGCTCTTGTGTTCCTATTGCTGTTTCTGGTTTTGAAAGTTGCTTCATTATTTAAGTGTACTAAATCTGTTTTTTAGGTCTTGCAACAACTGCCACCCAAACAAGATCGCACAGAAATATGTTCAATGTCTGATAAACAAGAACAGGCGTATTCTGCCCTCTACAAGAAGTTGAAAAAATCTATCAACAGTAATGGTACATTCTATACCTGGTATATTCTATACAAGTCTTGTCTCCTGGATGTTCGTCTTTAAGTGTGTCATTTTAGTTATGTTTTTCATTCTGTCATGTAGTAGCTTTTAAAAACTGCACTACTTCCCAATTAGACCAAAAGGATGATATGAGTTCATTCCTAATGAAGAAAAAATTATTTTAAAATCTGCTGAGCTTTGTTTGCTCATCACGACCTATTGTGTTATGTATAAATATCAAGAGCATGAGTGGTGGTCCCAGGACTTTTTATATTTAAAGGTTAAATACTATTTTGGATGACATTTTGTGGTAGCTTGCACCCATATTCCATTCCCATGAAACTAGTACACTGTGCCTTAGTACTGATCTGATGAAAATAGAATGAGTGAAGTACCTTCAAAAACATGGATGATTTTAAGGGACATCACAAAGCATCAAGAATTTGAAAGAGCAACATACCCACATATCTAATATAGCCAGAAACGGTGGAGGTAGCTTGTATTTATACATTGTACTTAACTAAAGCCCATATAATTTTAAATAAAAACGGTGAGAAGCTGCTTGAAGAAAACAGTGAATGCAACTTGTTTGCGGAATACTAACCTGGACAATAAAGGAGCAATTCTGCCATTTGACTTAAAGTATTTTCTTTATTTCCCTTGTGTCATCTTGTACTGCAACCTGAACCCCTGCACAGAACCCCTTTTCACATTTTTACTCGCGGGGCAACTTCCAAAGTGGAGTTGTTTGGCAATGAAGCTCAGCAGAGCATGTCTGCCTTATGCACGCTTCTCCATAATGCACCAATTTGGTCGTTGAATCTTTCAGTTATGTTTGGAGAACGCATGAAATTAGATCCAAATGTAGGGAGGGTGGTTCTTTTATTCTTGCAACTGACTTTATTTTCATTTAATATATTTTACGAATTCTACTCATTTGCCCGCCTTCTAATTTGACTTCTGTATTTTTTTCTCAGAAAAGAATGAATTATGTAATGTGATGATGCAGCTTCGAAAGATGGCAAACCACCCACTGCTCCATAGGCAGTATTACACTGCAGAAAAACTCAGAAAAATGGCCAAGCTGATGAAAAAGGTACGGTTTAAAATTTATTTATTCGTGTCACAAATAGGCTTACATTGCAATGTTAATGAAGTTACTGTGAAAATCCCCGAGTCGCCACACTCCGGTGCCTGTTCGGGTACACGGAGGAAGAAATTAGCATGGCCAATGCACCTAACCAGCGCATCTTTCGGACCGTGGGAGGAACCGGAGCACCGGGAGGAAACCCATGGAGACACGGGGAGAATGTGCAAACTCCACAGACAGTGACCCAAGCCAGGAATCGAACTCGGGTCCCTGGCGTGGTGAAGCAACAGTGTTAACCACTGTGCCACCGTGCTGATGGAAGTCAAGGATGCTGCAATTTCACAGCATTCTTGATTGCTTCCAGGACTAAAAATAAAATCGTGACTACCTACTTGCAGCAAAGTGGAGATGATGATCTTGAATTATAATCCCAGATAATTATACTAGACAGGTCAGAACCAAGGTGAATCCTGGCTTAATAGACCTTAATTTTGTTTCTTGGAAACTGAAGGTCAGTTACTGAACACATCTGCCAGCAGACTTTTAACACAAAATGTTCATTACAGGAGAAAAATGAACCATATTTCGCTGCACAGAAAGATTGAAAAGATTTCAATTCAAGCACCAGAAAATGATTCAGACTAGCACTACTCCTTTTATCCAAGCAGTACCATTGCACAAAAACACAATGAAAATCTTCCACTATCTCAACACCGCAGCTTCTTGCTTGGGCTGCCATGGTTATGAGCTGTTTTTTTTCCGTTGGATTTCACTCAATGTTTTATTTCTGTTTGTTTCACTCCTTTAGACACCCAAAAAACATAATCTAAGTTCCCTATTACTTTAACTTCAGAGCAAACACATGAGTTCCTTATACTCAGTTCGTCAGCAGTCTTGCAGAATTTCTGAGTAGTGAGCTTACAATTTCTGCCTTCACGCTCTGGTAGACATGCACTGACTGAATTGCTCTTCTACCCTTCCCTGTATCTGGACCCCTGTTGTTTGGCAACAGTGCAGTTTTCTTTTCCCCTAAAATTACTGAACTAACTACTTTAACCTATCTTTTCGCTTCAAGGATTGTAAAACCTTGTTTAAAAGTACACGTATAAAAACAGGGCCTCCAGATATTCCAGTACGCAGCTCACAAAAAAAACTCTTAAACTCGAACCATGTTTTTCCTCTATTAACGCATGCACGCGCACACACAAATTAAACATAACAGAATTAAGTTTTTGCACGAAATAGTTGATTTTTTTATAGCATTTTACATCTATAGATTAGCAATGTACATGTGACTTTAAATATTGCCAAAATTAAAAAGCTATTCCTTTTATCAAATTTTAGAAGGGAGATAAAAGCCCAGCTGCCTTCCTAAACCAATTGAGCTAGGCAGTACTTTGTGTGTGAAGTCTACGATGTAAAGATCCAGCAAGCTGAGTAACTTGTCCATTCACATTTTGCTGCTACTTCGTACCCGTCTCTAGGAGCCCACTCACAGAGATGCCAATCCTGATCTCATCTTTGAAGACATGGAGGCGATGACCGATTTTGAATTGCACCATCTGTGTCAAGAATACAGTAGCATAAGAAGCTTTCAGTTAGAAATGGAATTGCTCCTGGATTCAGGGAAGTTCCAAATTCTGGAGAATATACTTGCAGAGCTGAAGGAGGAGGTAATTTTTCAAACAATTATGATGGCACTTCGCCATTTTACATCATGGAGCTAAATGTGAAATAGCTTACGAATATTTGCTCTTGATGTGATTATTGCATAAACTGAATGGAGCATGCATACAGCAAATATTTTTGCACAGCCTGTTAACATGTGATGTTCAAGATTCCTGAGGAATGCACTAGGCTTGAAGATGCAGTTTAGGATCTCTGTTTTGCCCCTTCCCTTAAATGAGTATCTTAACTGGAACAAGTTAATGGTCTCCCCAGAATTTTTATGATGGGTATACAGGGGCAGAAAAGGCACTCCACACAATAGTAAACACAGCAAGTAGTCTCAAAACACCAGGTTAAAATCCAACAGGTTTATTTGGTAGCATGAGCTTTCGGAGCACTGTCCCTTCATCAGGTGGGCACTCGGAAAGCTCGTGCTACCTGGTGTTGTGAGACTACTTTGCCTACCCCAGTCCAACGCCAGCAACTCCGCATCATCACAATAGTAAAGGTACAGTTCTTGTATCTGAAAATTGCAGCCTCAATTGAAACTTGTATTAGGACTGCTTAACGATGCAGGAAAATATTTCTGGTCTCTACTTATGTTCAGATTTTGTTAGTTCATTACATGATTAGTTACATTCATTTATTTTATTTCGCCAAGAATATCTATCTGAACATTAAAAAAAACACAACTTGTTTTCCCTTGTTGTACATTGGAACCTTTGGAACAAGGTTAACCCTGTAGTAACGACAGAATTTCAAACTCCTCGCGATGGCAAAAGGAATGCAAATAGTTGTGTAGCAGAGAATATTGGATGTAAAACAGCCATTAAAATTGTTACTTCTGCACTAAAGGATTATTGAATTGAATTTGGATCTGGTGTCTTGTGTGTGCCACACAGAGGCATTATGTTATACAACTACAAAGCAATCTCTTAAAACTGAGTGAGACACTTACTGACCTGGATTCTGAAATTTGCAAGTCATGTATTTAATTTTAATTTAATTGCAAGTACCCAAACCAACCGATACTCGAGCACTTAAGGGGGAAGACCATATTAGTCAGTATATTTCACAAAGTGTGCTTCAGACCTCAAATTAACTAAACACCATAGGATACTTGCTACAGAACAAAACCAATGCCAGAGTATACACATCTCATTTCAACCACACTTTTATCTACATTTGTGAAGTCCAGTTGCAACAATTTTAAGATGGATTATTTTTAAGTATGCTGGCAACTGACATGCTTGAATCCAACTTCATGATGTCAACATCAAATGAATAGGGTTCCAGCTTCTGCTTTGCATCAACTGGTCTAATTTGTTATTGTTAACAGGGTTCCAGAGTTGTCCTCTTTAGCCAGTTTACTATGATGTTGGACATTCTAGAAGTATTCTTAAGACACCATAAGCACAGATATCTTCGATTGGATGGCAAAACTCCAATTTCTGACAGGTAGAGTATATGCATATTTCAAATTTCTGTACTGCGTGTATAAACATGTAATGAACATTTTATCATCTCAGCTTCTCTTCCCCCATAAATCAGCAAGAAATTCTAATGCGCATTAATTGTCACAGTTGCAATCGTAAATTACTATCACTCAGGGATGGATACATTCTGTTTGACTTTTAAGAAAGTAAAGAAATTTTTTAAATATTGTAAATTCAAGTTTAAAAATATAATCTAATAGTATATTTGTATTTCTGTAGTTCACATTTTTCCTGATTAGCTTATCCTCAGAAGCCTCCGATTAGATGCATCATGATGGGAAGTAATTTAAGCAGGTTCCATATGGGTTTTATGCTTTGTCACAATAAAGTCTACAGTTATTGCACTCATTTCATTTCAACAAAATGGAATCTTGTGATTAAATGGTACTGAAGAAACTCTTTCTCTCCCCCCCCCCCCCCCCCCCCCCCCCCCCCCCCGCCGCCGCCGCCGCCAACCACGGGTGTCATAGTGGGCAGGGGACAGACCATGCAAAGATCTGTTGACCTTGGGTGGGATTTTCCAAGCTTCAGCTAGTTAAAATTCCTACAGTTTAGGCTTCTTTGTTGGAGTAAATGTTTACACACCCACGCCACATTTTTAAAAAATTGCTTTAAAAGAAGCATGGTTCAAGGCATAGAAAGATTTCTTTTCGCAATAATGGATTATTTACATTTCAGAAATATGATCATCAACCTCCAGTAAGTAACTAGAGAAAGATTCAAGGTTTTGCCTCAGAATTCCTTAGAAATTATTCCAAGTGAATCTTGTTCAAGAGGGCATTTTTTGACACACCAGCTTTCAAATTAGAGGCTCCAGTTACCACCTATAAAATTCTAAACAAGCTTTTGATTTATTAGTCAGTGTTCTTATTTTACATGACTTGCATGGTTAGTTCATGAACACTTGATGTCTTTTTTTTCTCTTTTCTACTTTGCGCCTGAAGATTTTTCATGTGCTCCACCTGGTCAAACCTAGACCTTTTCCCTGTCTCTGGAAGCAATGTTTTGGTAGTGGGGGCAGATGCTTTTGCCCAAGTGCTCTAAACTTTTAAAGGCATGGATTTCTTTGAGGCGTTTCAAGTTGAGATAATATAGGAAAGATCTGTTGGATAGTTCAAGAAACCTAAACCTGAAAGCAGATGTTTTGACATTTTGTGGGGTTTTTTTGTGAATTTGTATTCAAAATATGTTTCTATGTTGTCACTAGGTTTTTATTTTCAACATTTTAAATGCTTGAATTTGCAGGCTTCCATTTGAGAGTATGTTAAGAGCATTTAAATTCAGTCGGGAAAGGATCAATTTTTATTAAGAGTTTGCATTTTTAGTTGTAAACAATTTACATGTAACTCTTTAACTGACTTTCTTTTTCAGAATCCACTTGATAGATCAGTTTAATACAGATATGGATATTTTTGTTTTCCTGTTATCAACCAAAGCCGGAGGACTGGGTATAAACCTCACCTCAGCCAACATTGTCATCCTTCATGATATTGACTGCAATCCCTATAATGATAAACAAGCAGAAGATCGATGTCACAGAGTAGGACAGAAAAAGTAAGATGAAAAATTAAGGTTTGCAATTCCTCTTGCCAGAGGTGCTTGTTTCAAGGCAGCTTAAGAGTACAATATTTTGGCTTTCCAGTTCATTGTTAGGGTGGTGGTTTATTCCTGTATTTCTCCAGTTGTTGGGTGGGTGGAATATCTGACATACTGAGCTATTTTCTCCAAGAGAGGGGAATCTGAGCTAGTGAACCTATACTGCTCTCGCATGCTTCCTGAGATTTGGCTTGAGAAGGCGGCTCACCACCACCTTCTGTCGAGCACTTGGAGATGAGCAATAAATGCTGGCCTAGCCAGCGACGCCCACATCCTGTGAACAAATAAATTAGAAAAAACAAGATGCTTGCTCAATTGGCAGACTTTCCAACAGCTGCTTTTATCCTGCATTTGATCTGCGCACTTACTAAAGCCCATCTGCCGTGGAAGCTTCTTGATTTGGTGTCAAATAACGTAATGTAAATGGTTTTAATTTTGCAATATAAAAATCTGAACTCTTGTAAAACATTATGGGATTAAGTGATTGGTTACTATGCCAGACAGTAGTGTTGAGGTTGGCAACACAAGTCAGCCTTAGTTTTGCCAAATTGCCCCTGATTTTTAGAGCCAAGTTTCTGACCTAGCTTGCTCAAGATTTAAAGAAGTTGTTAGTACTGTTCTTAGAATGTTTTCACTGGGACCTGTTCCAGGGATTCTTTTGCATGGCACAACAAGTTTTGTTTGTACAAACAGGAATTACGGGCAGTGTTCTTCAGCATGGATTGCAACTAAATTCACCATTCCCCCAAATTGTCACATTCCTTCAAGTATACTCGCTATATTTTTCCTTTTATGGCAGCTGATTAGCGTAATCCATCGCCAAAGGTAGTAACTCAGTTTGCTGCTTGTTTTGTGGTAGTTTTGGCTTTGTTGGAAGCTAGTTCAGAAGTCATGGGTTACTGCATTGTTTCATTTTTTAAAACTTTGTGTAAATGAATTCCAAACTTTACCTTGCTTAGCAATTAGAACATTTAAATTCTGTAGGGGAAGGACCAATAAACTTGATGTCAGTTCTAAAAGAAACACACTGGTTGCATAACAATATTTTCACTAAGTTTGCTTTTATTTGTCATTAATAGATTACATGTGTAAATGAAAAGCATGTTAAACAGCCAGGATAACTGATATATCAACTGCTAACAAGATGAGTAACTGCTGAGAATGCCTTTGCAAAAATTGAACTGCGTTCTAATAAGGCTTCCAACACCTTTCTAGCACAAAAATGATATAAAATATATAGTAATTAGCATTTAAGCAAATTATGAGCTAAACTGAATAAACTCAAATCGTTCCATGATTTTTAAGTCCTCAGCACCATAAGGGACATGTCTGAATATATGCCCCAGATCAGTTAAATACCATTGCTTCCCTCAGAATTACAATGGCTGGATGAAAAGAATAGAATCTTTAGACAACCGTATAGATGTTTGAATATTTCTATCCAACCATTGTGCATTATGAACCATCTTAATAGCTCCAGCATTGGAGCAGCGAAGCATCCTATTTTTTTTCAGCTTGGTATTTTAGATGCTGATCAACATTGTACATCACCGAAAACTGGCTTGCAATTCTAAATCCATTTTCCTAAACCTTTGTTCTCATCACAGATTTGTGTAACTCAAAATCTAGAGTTTCAGGATGGTGCACCTTAACACAAACTTGAGAATACTTTGATTTGCTTTATTTTATTCATTCATGGGTATGTGGATGTCATTGGCTAGACCAGCATTTATTGCCCATCCCTATTTGCCCTCGAGAAGGTGGTGGTGAGCTGCCACCTTGAACCACTGCAGGCCATGTGTTGTAGGTAAATCCACAGTGTTGCCCAGTGACAGTGAAGGAAGGGCAATACAGTTCCAAGTCAGAATAGTGTATGGCTTGGTGGGGATCAGGCAGGTGGTGGTGTACCCATGCATCTCCTGCCCTTCTAGGTCATGGGTTCAGAAGGTGCTGTTAAAGGAGTCTTGGCATATTCCTGCAGTGCATCTTGTAGATGGTTCACACTGCTGCCATTCTGCACCAATAGTAGAGGAAGTTGATATTTAAGGTGGTAGATGGGCTGCTTATCAAGTGGGCTGCGCTGTTCTCGATGGTATCGAGCTTCTTGAATGTTGTTGGAGCTGCACTTATCCAGGCAAATGGGGAGTATTCCATCACACTCCACACTTGTTCCTTGTACCTGGTGGCAGGCTTTGGGGTTTTAGGGGTGAGTTACTCCATGCGGAATTCCCAGTCTAAGATCTGCTCTTGAAGTCACAGTATTTATATGGCTGATCCTGTTCAGTTTCAGGTCAATGCCAGGATGTAGCTAGTGGGGGATTCTATGATCATTATGCCATTGAATGTCGGAGAGATGGTTAGATTCTCTCTCGTTTGAAGAAGGAAGTTTTGAAGAGATTCATGATCCAGTATTACCCATATCTGAAATTGGTTAAAAAACGATTTTCACCACAAAGCTGTTACTGCAACACAAATCAGGTAGCTGATGCAACTAGACTCATTGAGTCTAAGTTCTGACTCCACTTGTGTGCAACATTGGTTATGCATGGTACCAAGGCACATCTGTGATTGCAAAGTGGCATCTTGTAATGTCAGCTGTTAATATTCTGACACTGCCACAGCCTAATATAATCCAAATTAAAGAATCCAACTTCTTGAATCATATGTAAAGATCAAACCTTACTGCAGCCTTGAATCCTCGTCCGTTTATAGAACATAGAACAGTACAGTACAGCACAGAACAGGCCCTTCGGCCCACGATGTTGTGCCGAGCTTTGTCTGAAACCCAGATCAAGCTATTTCCTCCCTATCATCCCAAAGTACTCCATGTGCCTATCCAATAGCTTCTTAAATGTTCCTAAAGTTTCTGACTCCACTATCCCTGCAGGCAGTCCATTCCACACCCCAACCACTCTGAGTAAAAAACCTACCTCGGACATCCTTCCTATATCTCCCACCATGAACCCTATAGTTATGCCCCCTAGTTACCGCTCCATTCACCTGAGGAAATAGTCTTATGTTGTGTATTCCCAAAGCACCTTCCCAACAGTTAGTGTGGGTTTATTCTCTGACCTCTCCTGCAGCTGGGATTTTCCAGTCTCTCTGCAGTGGATGACAATGAGTGCCAAATTCTCCAGTCTAGTTGGTGTGACACTGGTGAATTCCAGCCATAATTTATTGTTGTGGACTGCTTTATCACTACAGATTTGCATGGATAACTACCTGTTTTCAAAATTTCTTGTATGGTACAGCATTTGATTTCAGAATTTAAAATGGGGGTTTCCAGCCATTTGTTTGTGTGGAAAAATAATTACAATGTTTTAAAAAGATAGAAATTCTAAGAGGAAGAAAATATCGCAAACCAAATTAATGAGGTAGGTATTCAAAATATTTCAAGATTTCCAAATTTTGGGTCAGAACTGTTTAATATCTGCAGTTGGGCCTAGGTGTTTTATCCACTGTGCCAGATCTGTTTTGTGCAGGAGGGTTTAAGCGGAAAGAATGAAATCTTCCATTAGATGTAGCAGAGAGGCACACAGGTTTGTTACTCGAATAACAAAGGATAATTTTTTATTGGAGCAAAATAAGTAAAGTTACCACAAGTAACTATTGAAGCATAAATTATCACATTATTTAGAAGATAAATTGAGTCAGTATTTGAAAAGGAAGAATATGAAAAGATACAAAACTCAATTATATTCTTAAAATTTTTTGTTTGCAGGATAGTGCATGTTATAAAACTGATCAGCAAAGGGACAATTGAAGAGTCCATGCTTAAAATTGGTGAACATAAACTGAAACTGGAACAGGACATGATTTCAACGGAAACAGGTGAGTTATGCAGCTGACTATCCAATATCATGTTTTCCTTTCTCCTCGGTACAAATTGTACCCCAGTTTCTGTTGGTTTGCCACATAGCAGTTGTGTAGCCACCTTCATTTTCCAATACTGCTAAGTGTGTCTTTCCACATACTTGCTACACACAGCTTTTTATTCAAATTTCTTTTTTCATTTGGGGCTCGTATCTGCCACGGAAATGTATGTTCTCCTGGAAGAGTCCTTGAAAAAACATTGAGAGAAGGCATGGCTTTTGTGCCAGGGATGTGGACAAGATTGGAAGCCATTTCCCAGCGGTTAAAGAATAATGTGCTAATCACACGATACCACTCTTTCTATTCTTTATTCCACTGCCTCTCAAAAATTATTTTCTTACCCTGTGACATTCCCATTGCTGCTGTTGCAGTTAATTCTGATACCAAGATGTACGAGGCAAGTTTTTTTTTTTTACTCAGAGGGTGGTGGGTGCCTGGAACTCGCTGCCGGGGGGAGGTAGTGGAAGCTGAAAGGATGGAGACTTTTAAAGGGTGTCTTGACAAACACATGAATAGGATGGGAATGGAAGGATATGGTTCCCAGAAGGGTAGGAGGTTTTCGTTCAGTCGGCAGCATGGTCGGTGCAGGCTTGGAGGCCAAAAGGGCCTGTTCCTGTGATGTAATTTTCTTTGTTCATTGTAAGCTGGCATTTCCAGGATTTTACAATACTTTTATCTAAAACTGCTGTAGATGTTGGCAAGTTTTAATGTGAATTTCTTTGTTTTTAAGGAGGCGAGGGAAACATTCCACTTAATATAGCAACACTGTTGAAGACTTCATTAGGGTTGTAACAATCGCCTGCCCTTTCCTACACCCGCCCCCCCCCCCCCCCCCCCCCCGGTAAGCATTGTCAGGATAAATGAACTGAATTCTGTGTGGAACGCAACTCCGAAAAGGAACCTCTGATATTGTAATTGGAAGCAGTGAAACAGTCAATTAACAAGAGACTCTAATCTTTTTTTTGTTGTATGTGATGTATCAGACCTGTTTTTAATGAGAAAATGGGAGCTGGGACCATTTTTGCGTGAGAATGCTGTTCCAGAATCTGACCATTTCCAAACACACACCAAAAACAAATTTTGACGTGTTAATATAGTATTGCTGTAGTTTCATATTTAGACCACAAGTAGGCCTTACTGAAGCAGTCTGAATGGTAATGGTGTTCTCTGGTGGTAAAACATTGGAATTACAGTATTACAGTTCAATGTTTTCTCACTTCCTTTTCCAGATACCTGTGACTTTACAGTAATTTTCTCAGACCAGACACTTTGTTTGTTCTGATATATTGAATTATATTTGGCCTATGTTTCTCAACGAATTGTCCCTGATGAGGAATACAGTGCTTACTGAAACTCTAAACCTGCTAAGAAAATGTTCTAAACCTACCAGCTGCAAATTCCACTAACAAATTCATCAGGAATGAAGAGAAGTGTCTCAATTTGTGGTCATTTTAATACTTCTGTGGATTTCTTATCTCCAGAGATGGTAAAACTTGCGTGTTGGCCCAATAATTGGAAACTTATTTTGGTTCAGTTCTGTGTTGCTTTGTGTATTCATAGTGAAGCCATATTTGCTTTGTTTACCTGACCTGTTGTACTGTTACTAACTGAAAAGGAGAAATTAAGTGCAAATAAAGATTCTTCAGTTTTGAAATATAGATTCTAGTGCTGAAGTATTCTCTTGAATCTGCTTCCACCACGCACTCACTGCATACAAAATCGTTTCTCTTGTGTCACCATTAATTCTTTTTGCCTTTCACCTTAACTTTTATGTATTGTTATTTTGAACATCTCTATTAAATCTCCTCTCAACCTTCCCTTCAAGGATAGCAAACCCCAGTTTCTCCAATTTATCTAGATATTTAAACTCACTCATCCCTTGGAACCATTTTCATCTTTTTTTGCACCTTCACACCCTTGGGTGTAGTGCCCATAATTTGACACACTACTCTAGTTGAGACCCAACTAGTGTTTTTGAAAGTTCATCATAAATTATTGCTTTAGTACTCTCGGCCTCTATAAAGCCCAGGATTCCATTTGCCATTTTTAACCACTTTTGCAACCTACCCTGACATCTTCAATGATTTGTGCACATTATACCCCCAGATCTCTCTGCTCCTGCACACACTTTAGAATTCTATCCTTTAGTTCATATTGCCTCTTGTCATTCTCCTAACAAATTGTCATTTTACACTTCTGCGCATTAAACTTCATCTACCTTCTGTCTACTCATTCCAACAACCTGCCCATATCCTCTCAAAGTCTATCACCATCTTCCTCACAATTCACAATGCTTGCAAGCTTTGTCATCAACATTTTAAAACTGTGCCCTATATTCCCAAGTTTGTCATTGTGTGGTACTTTACCAAGCCACTTTTGGGAGTCTGTGTAGATCACAGCCTCGGCAACCCTTTCTGTTACCTTATCATTCATGACTTTCCATTAACAAATCCATGCTGGTTTTCCTTAATTAGTCTACACTTGTCCAACTGACAATTCTGTCCTCCCACCCCTGAGATTAAACTGAATAACCTCTTTATCCTTGCAATCTTTTTTGAACCAAAAGTGTAATTTCTCCAGTCCTCTGACACTACCCCTTGTGTCAAAGATGAATTGGAAGATTATGGCCAGTATCTGTGCAATTTTCACACTTATTTCACTCAACATCCTCAATTATATCTCCTCCGGTGCAGATGATGTAATATTAAATATCATGAACGTTACTGATATTTTTATTTATTATTGTCACAAGTAGGCTTACATTAACACTGCAATGAAGTTGCTGTGAAAATCCTGTAGTTGCCACATTCCGGCGCCTGTTCGGGTACACTGAGGGGGAATTTATCATGGCCAATGCACCTAACCAGGACTGTGGGAGGAAACTGGAGCACCCAGAGGAAGTCCACGCAGACACGGGGAGAACGTGCAGACTCCGCACAGACGGTGACCCAAGCCGGGAATCGAACCCGGGTCCCTGGCGCTGAGAGGATGGGGTGTACATTTAAATTTTTTTCTCTCTCATTGCACCAATGATCTAATTTCAGTAACATAAGTTATTATACACTAAATGTCAAGGCAATAAATTTCAGTAAAGTAATTAATGAAACTTCCATTAAAATGTGCCAATTAGCAGAGTTCATCAATAAAGCCTTTCTAATTTTCCCTTCCATTTAAGTAGAACTTGAGAGAGACAGACTAGGCCCCAGAGTCACCAGGAAAGGTGTGGGGACTAGCTCTTAGTTGAGGAATTGAGTTTAACGCACACTGACCTTGTATTTGCTTCTGGTGGTCATTATTCCATGCTGGCCTTGGCAGAAATCATACAAAAGCAGGTGCAGGAAGCGACCTGCCTTTCAGCCTGTGTTGTCCGCCTCTCCCAACCTGCTTTGTGGATGGCTTTTTTGGGAAGGGAGGACAAGGAAGGCCTAGTTTGTGTTTCCGACTCCGACCATGTCTCTGGATTCTCACACTCAAAATCAGCCATTCTCTCTCGTACACAGACTCTCAGTCACGTGCACAGACTCGTTTGTTCGCGCGCGCACACACACTCCCCAAAACATTTGGACACTGCTCCAGGAGGAATTAATCAGGAAGTGGCAGCCAGGCCCCCTCACTTGGTGGACCTAGCCGACCTCCAGCTGCTCCCAGGCCTATACTCATCATCCAATAAGAAAACTGATTGTCTCCCGAATTTGCTGCTGACAGGCCCATTAATGAGCAAAAGTTTTAAGAGGCATCTGGACAAATAGATGAATAGGATGGGAATAGAGGGATATGGTCCCCGGAAGGGGAGGGGGTTTTAGTTCAGACACGCAGCATGGTCGGTGCAGGCTTGGAGGGCCGAAGGACCTGTTCCTGTGCTGTAAATTTCTTTGTTCTTAAAGGCAGCGGAAGAATCGGTCTCAGAGCACAAGCAGATGCTTGCAGACTTTTCATTCATGTTGCTCATAATTTGAAGAGTGATCATTGGCTTCTGGGGGTACGTTGTAACCTCCAGGCCTGGGGGATTGGGGGGAGGGGTGGAATTGGTAGTTAGACAAGCCTGCTCTAAATTTTCTATATTCAGCATGGTTTTCACTTGTATTGTAAACCTGACATCCATCATCAGCACCCCTTCCCCTCGTCTGTCTAGGCCCCTCGGTAACTGTTTACAGACCTTGTCGCCGTTATCGGCACGGTAGCACAGTGGTTAGCACTGCTGCTTCACAGTTCCAGGGTCCCGGGTTCGATTCCCGGCTCGGGTCACTGTCTGTGTGGAGTTTGCACATTCTCCTCGTGTCTGCGTGGGTTTCCTCCGGGTGCTCCGGTTTCCTCCCACAGTCCAAAGATGTGCGGGTTAGGTTGATTGGCCAGGTTAAAAATTGCCCCTTAGAGTCCTGGGATGCGTAGGTTAGAGGGATTAGCGGGTAAAATATGTGGGGTGGGATTGTGGTCGGTGCAGACTCGATGGGCCGAATGGCCTCCTTCTGCACTGTAGGGTTTCTATGATTTCTATTTCTATGATCTACCCTCCATTTTTATGACTTTCTGCACATTCTGATGTGCTGTCTGTACTCGACTCTTCAATTGGATGCAACGAAAATGTCCTCTTCCCTGATGACATTTCAATTCCGTGAAATTTCCTTCCTGATGACAGGTGGGCAGACAAATGCAATGATGCAAAAATCCAGTTGGAGAAATGGTCGGATAAGAGCAGTTGTATGTTATCCTGCCACGTCGGGTCTGGAAGATCCTGGTCTAAGTTTGGAATTGTGGTCAGTTCTGAAGTAATGGGACTCATCGCTGAATTCTAACAAAGCTGCCCAGTAGTAGAGGCGGGTACAATTTTGTCTTTTAAAAAGCATTTAGACAGTTACATGGGTAAGATGGGTGTAGAGGGATTTGGGCCAAACACGGGCAATTGGGACTAGCTTAGGGGTTTAAAAAAAAAAGCAGCATGGACAAGTTGGGCCGAAGGGCCTGTTTCCATACTGTAAACCTCTATGACTATAAGGGGATGTCCAGGTATCCAATAGCCATAATATCAGCAAATGGGTAAATTATATTGCATTGTGAGCACACGGGAGAATTGGAAATTTAAATCACTGAATCCCTTCACCTTTAATTTTAATTTTTCAGATAATGAAATAGGCAACTATTGGATTTAGGAAATACATCGACACTTTAAAAAGAGGAATGTTTTGGTCACAATGGAGAAATGTTAGCGTTGCTGGGGAGAAAAAAAAAGATGCTGTCAAAGCTTTTTTACATGCACTCATCAGGACGGACACGAGGATACCGGACACCAAAGGGAACAACAATTCAGACTGCATGGGTGAAGAGTGCTTATGAGTTGGCAAGTGTACACTTGTTAAGGTGTTGCCATGGAGAATGCACCAGGGAACTGTTATCCCCCAAGCTTTTGCTTACATTCAAAAAGCCATTTCAGCTCTGGTGGAGGCATTTCCATGGGGAACAGTTGTGCCCCATGCTTTTGTTTAACTAAAAAAGGTGCGATGTCTGAACGTATTCTTCCTATGCAGAGAGCAGGGCTCTGCGTACAAATCTATATATGTATATGTATATATGTGTGTAAATGGGCCACATTTCAAGATCAACTGATAATTTTAAATTGGTTGTTAGTGTAATTCAGAGCGCATTCAGGCTTGTTCAGTGTGTGCTGTCCAATTGCCGCAATAGCTCAATCAATCTCCGTCAATTCGTCCATATACATTAGAAGTTGTTGGCTAGTCACAGATATGGCTGCAGTGACAATGTTTGAGTAGAAAATGCTTTGACGCACTCGATACAAGTAAATATTCTTCGTGTGTGAATATGTCTCCTGCCATTCAATAAAGCACGAGATCAAATCAACACACACACACATTGCTTTTCATTACAATATTCTATTAGCAAATGCACAAAAAAATTCTAAATGCGTATTACAAATACTCTCCTTATTCACTAGTCAAATACAGTTAGCTTAGCCACATTTGGATTCCCAATTAGCCATAATGAATAATGAATTGGACGCTGGGTATTGTATTGGGCACTGGTTGAATCTATGCTGAAGCAAAGGGTGTGAGGTATGAAGAAAGAATAGTGTGTAATATCTACAGCCTGGACAGGTGGTTAAGAGGTAAGCTCACAAGTGTGTAAAGGTAGGTTTAGGTGAAGTAGCTGAAGCAAACAGTGGTATCTTTTAAAGTGATGATTAAGGTGGCTGTTGGATAGGGAATAGATTGCTCTCACTCTACCAATATTCATGCTTCCAATTCTCCAAATTTGGATACTTGTACATTCACATCTGTAGCACTCGATCTTGACTCCAAATTTTGGTGGCGTTGACCCTTATATTTTTCCTGATCTACAGTTTTTAATATCCCTCATTCATTCTAGAACATATCAGATTTTCCCCTCTTTCTTCTTTGATAATGTATTATTCTGATTAATTTCACCTAATCTTTCTACTTCTATTCCTAGGGCTTTCCTAATCCTGTTCTCCTTTACACTAAAACCTAGACCTTTATTAATCCACACCCATCGTGTTAGCTTAAGCGCTCTTTCCCATCCTCTCCCCCAAATAAACGTCAACTGCCCTACAAGAACACTAGTGTTGGTTCAGACAAAGGCTTTTGTTTCATTATAACTTTCAAGGAACTTCAGAATGCCCACTAATGACCCAATAATGTGAACCTTTCATTCACCGGCCACCTGACCTCAATCTTTCTAAGCATATCCAGCAAAAGAACAGGCCAAAGATTATCACCCTTCGACTCTTTTTATCAATGTTGTAATTCCTTAAACTCATAGAGTCATAGAATCCCTACAGTGCAAAAGGGGGCCATTCGACCAGTTGAGTCCGCATTGACTCTCTGATGGAACATCTTACCCAGGTGCAAACCCCATCCTACTGCCGTAACACATTTACTCTACTAATTTCCCCAACCTATGCATCTTGGGATACTAAGAGGCAACTTATCATGGTCAAACCACCTAACCTGTCAGAAGACTAAGGAAATTTGGCATGTCAGCTACGACTCTCAAAAACCTTTACAGATGCACCATAGAAAACATTCTTTCTGGTTGTATCACAGCTTGGTATGGCTCCTGCTCTGCCCAAGACCTCAAGGAACTACAAAAGGTTGTGAATGTAGCTCAATCCATCTCACAAACCAGTCTCCCATCCATTGACTCTGTCTACACTTCCCGCTTCCTTGGCAAAGCAACCAGCATAATTAAGGACCCCACGCACCCTGGGCATTCTCTCTTCCACCTTCTTCCTTCTGGAAAAAGATACAAAAGTCTGAGGTCACATACCAACCGACAAGAACAGTTTCTTCCCTACTCCTGTCAGTTTTTTGAATGGACCTACCTTGCATTAAGTTGGTCCTTCTCTACACCCTAACTATGACTGTAACACTACATTCTGCACTCTCTCATTTCCTTCTCTATGGACAGTATGTTTTGTCTGTATAGCGCACAAAAAACAATACTTTTCACTATGTTAATACATGTGACAATAATAAATCAAATAAATCAAAAATCAAATCGATTCAAGAGAAAGCAAGTCTGGTCTATATGTCCTCCTCGGATACATTAAGGGTGAATGGTTCACAAATGCAAAACTTCAAAGTTAAATATTTTAAATCCATTATTACAGAACCAAGACTGTTATTAGAAAGTACAGTTTAAAGAATTATACTGTCGTTTAGAAAATACAATTCCATTTTATGAACTGTAGCAAGTGCTTTTAAGCGAAGGTCAATGCTATAACTTTACAGTGGCGTCTTCGGTCTCTGTTCTATCCAGGCTGCGATTTTAGGGAGAGCTTCCACGCGTTCTTTCAAAGCTAACAATTTGGGATAGTTGTGCAAGATGTCCACATTTAGGTTGGTGAGGGTGATGGAACAGACGGCCCAATGAAAATCAGCCCAAGTAACCTAAAAACAAAAACACATTATTTTTAAAATGGCCACATTGCAGTAATAGAGTTTACTATAAGTAATCGGTTTTATTTATTCATTCATGGGACATGGGTGTTGCTGGCTGGGCCAGCATTTATTCCCCTTCCCTAGTCACCCTTAGAGGGCAGTTGAGAGTCAACCATATTGCTGTGGATCTGGAGTCACATGTAAGCCAGACCAGATAAGGACGGCAGATTTCTTTCCCTAAAAGACATGATGTGGAGATGCCAGCGTTGGACTGGGGTGGGCACAGCAAGAAGTCTCTCAACACCAGGTTAAAGTCCAACAGGTTTATTTGGAATCACGAGTTTTCGGAGCGCTGCTCCTTCCTCCGGTGAGTGGGGTGAAGCAGAGCGGACTCCACTCACTTGATGAAGGAGCAGCGCTCCAAAAGCTCCTGATTCCAAATAAACCTGTTGGACTTTAACCTGGTGTTGTGAGACTTCTTACTGTCCCTAAAGAACATTAGTGAAACAGATGGGTTTTTCCGATAATTGACAATGGTTTCATGGTCATAAGTAGATTCTTAATTCCAGTTAAATAAAAGCAAATTACTGCGGATGCTGGAATCTGAAAGCAAAAGAGAAAACGCTGGAAAATCTCAGCAGGTCTGGCAGCATCTGTAAGGAGAGAAAAGAGCTGACGTTTCGAGTCCAGATGACCCTTTGTCAAAGCTGGTTCAGAGAAAGGTCCAGACAAAGGGTCATCTGGACTCGAAAAGTCAGCTCTTTTCTCTCCTTACAGATGCTGCCAGACCTGTTGAGATTTTCCAGCATTTTCTCTTTTGGGTTCTTAATTCCAGTTATTTCTTTTAGCACAATAGTCACTTTCTTGCTAGATGTGCCCGAGGAATAGAGGCAGAAGGCTTAGCTGAAATGAATCCAGCTGTGCATAGTTTATTCTTTAGGCACCCTATTTTAAAGATTTTGTTCCCTCTCTTATGGATCAATGTTTCCTCTCCCATCTTCCACAGGGATTGACTTCTCTCCAGTCACTGATGTGGTCATTCATAGAGAAACATAAATTGCTGGATGAATTAAGAACAGGTTTTCCCTCTCTGATCCTGGCAGTTGCTTATTATGGGGCTGATGAGTGATCATAACAATCAATCTCTATCGATTAATCAGACAGACAGGAGGCAACAGAATTCCCAGTGATGGAGAAGTTTGGGGAGCTACAGCTCCATCAAACATGCGATACATCACATGGTGCCTCAACTTACTCATGTACTCTATGGCGGCACAGTGGTCCAGTGGTTAGCACTGCTGCCTCACAGCACCAGGGACCCGGGTTCGATTCCCAGCTTGGGTCACTGTCTGTTTGGAGTTTGCACATTTTCCCCGTGTCTGCGTGGGTTTCCTCCGGGCGCTCCGGTTTCCTCCCACAGTCTAATGATATGCAGGTTAGGTGGATTAGCCATGCTAAATGTGTGAGGTTGCGAGGACAGGGTGGGTAAGAGATTGCATGTAGAGTGGCAGTGGGCCTCACACCCCCCGACAGGCCCCACCCTGTGGCACTGCCCCCACAGGGCCCCACCCCATGACATTGCCCAGTGGGCATTGCCCAGGTACCAGGGTGGCACTGCCAGTCTGGCACTGTCCAAGGGCAGAAGTGCTTTGCACTTGGCCTCCCCGAGGGGTCTCAATGGCCTCCGGTTCCACCAGCGAGGCCAACACAACTGTTCCCCGTTCATGGGAAGCAGGTGTTTTCCTCGCCGGGGAGAACCTCTCTCGGCGAGGCCATGAAGGCAAGCGAGCCCAGACAATTGAGCGCCGGGCTAGCTAAACACATGCAAAACGCGATTTTAATAAATTTAAATAAATTAATCAACCTCTTGCCCATTTCCGGCGAGAGGCTCACCATGCCGGAATTCTGGGTGTCGTAAAATCGCTCCGGTCGCGAAAACCGGCGCCTATCGCGCTGGTCGCTTTATGCCCAATTTTATGATATTTTCCTGCCACATAATAGACATAAAACAGCTGTAAAATTTTGCCCAAGGAGTCAAATGGCCTCCTTCTGCACTGTAGGGATTCTATGTATCCCAGAATAAGATGCGTGAATCTAGATAATTGAATATTTGTAGATTATTAAGTGGCATTGGGACATCATAGCAACACTCACTGTGGGCAAGCTTCCCAGCCAAGAGTGGCCATTCAGTCCCTCTTGTTATTCATAGAATCCCTACAGTGCAGAAGGAGGCCATTTGGCCCATCGAGCCAGCACCGACGATAATCCCACCCAGGCCTTATCCCCGTAACCACACATGTTTACCCTGCCAATCATCCTTATAGTTTATTCATTAGCATCACAATCACATTAACACTGCAATGAAGTTACTGTGAAAATCCCCCCGTTGCCACACTCCGGCGCCTGTTCGGGTACACTGAGGGAGAATTTAGCATGGCTAATGCACCTAACCAGCACGTCTTTCGGACTGTGGGAGGAAACTGGAGCACCTGAAGGAAACCCACACAGAGAGGGGAAGAACGTGCTGACTCCACACAGACATTGTCTACTGTGAATCTCCTGCATGTGAATTTTAAACTTCAATAAATGATACTCACTGAATCACCAACAAACCACATTCGATCTTCCAGGAGCTTACTTAAACCATCTAGCAGTAAGGGGATATTATTGGCGAAGACATCTTCTGTAATCTTTTGCTGAGAAAGGAGAAAGCCATTAGCTCTTGCACATAAACCAGTTCACTGAGTCTGTAAAGGTTTGCAGTAGCAACAGTTTAATACAAGCACTGCTTCCACCACCAATTAATGTTGGTGCTCTTCACAATGGGGACCATTTGGGGATCAGAGGTTTAGCTCAGGGTCAAATAGGATGGTAAAGGTTACAAACATTCTGCTTGCATAAATATGAACAAATTAGGAGCAGGAGTAGGCTATTCAGTCCTTCGAACTTGCCCTGCTATTCAATGAGAATTGTGGCCTCAACTCCACATTGTGACCTCCCCTTATAACCTTTGACTCTCTTGTTAGTCAAGAATCTATCTACCTCTCGCTTAAAAATAGACATGGGGCGGTACGGTGGCACAGTAGTTAGCACTGCTGCTTCACAGCGCCAGAGACCCAGGTTCAATTCCAGCCTCAAGTTACTGATGGTGTGGAGTTTGCATGTTCTCCCCGTGACTGCGTGGGTTTCCTCCATGTGCTCCGGTTTCCTCCCACAGTCCAAAGATGTGTGGGTTAAAGGTTTTTTAAAGTTTATTTATTAGTGTCACAAGTCGGCTTACATTAACACTACAATGAAGTTATTGTGAAAATCCTCTAGTCACCACACTGTTCGGGTACACTGAGGGAGAATTTAGCATGACCGAATGCACCTAACCAGCATGTCTTCGGACTGTGAGAGGAAACCGGAGCACCCGGAGGAAACCCACACAGACACGGGGAGAACGTGCAGACTCCGCACAGACAGTGACCCAAGCCGGGAATCGAATCCGTATCCCTGGCGCTGTGAAGCAGCAGTGCTAACCACCGTGCCACCCCAATATTATATGAACTTATATGAACATTAATGAACTTGTCCCCTGTTTATCTCGGGATCATACAACAGTGAGGAGTCCAAGCGCTCTGAAAGATATTCCAAACAGCACCACGATCAGCGAAGAAGTTGGAGGTTCGAACACTTCAATATCCAGAATCTCTGAACAAACTATTCTGAAATAACTCTGATCAAACAGAATTTCTTCTCATTTTTTTTCTCCCCTCACCCACTCCTCCATATCAAATTCTGCCTGGGACACTATTTTGGAAGTAAGATTGTAAGCGCTGAAGCGAAATGATTAGAAAAATATGTTATTGCCACACTTTCCAAGCTGCCTATGTTTTAAGACATTGCTGTGGAATTTGCTGCCGACTACTAAAAGATTATCACTGCAGATAAAAAAAACATGGACTCGTCACTTTCAAGTAGGGGAAGATCAAAGCCTAATATTTGTTTGGTGTGAGCAGGGTTTCACATCCTCAGGATAATCCAAAGTACTGTACAGCCAATGAAATACTTTTTGAAGTGTAGTCACTGTTGTAATGTAGGAAATGTGGCAGCCAATTTGTGCACAGAAAGATCCCACAAACAGTCATATGAAAGTGATCAACTAAGATATTTTTAGGTATTCGTCATAGAATACCTCTAGTGCATAAGGAGGCCATTTGGCCCATCGAGTTTGCACCAACTCTCTGACAGAGCATCCCACCCAGGTGCTATCCTCATAACCCCACACATTTACTATGATTAATCCATCTAATCTACACATCTTGGGACACTAAAAGACAGCTTAGCATGGCCAATCCACCTAAACTGTACATCTTCAATTCCAGCGAGGGTGACTGTGTGGAGTCTGCACATTCTCCCCGTGTCTGCATGGGTTTCTTCCGGGCGCTCCGGTTTCCTCCCACAGTCCAAAGATGTGCAGGTTATGTTGATTGTCCATGTTAAATTGCCCCCTTAGTGTCAAGGGGATTAGCAGGGTAAATACATGGGGCTACGGGGATAGGGCTTGGGTGGGATTGTCGTTGGCGCAGGCTCAATGGGCTGAATGGCCTCCTTCTGCACTGTAGGGATTCTATGATTCCCTACAGAGCAGTGGAGGCTGGGTCATTCAATATATCCAAGGCTGAGTTAGTCAGATTTTTGGTTGACAAGGAAGTTAAAGTTACGGGGGGCAGGCAGGAAAGTGGAGTTAAGGCTGCAATCAGATCAGCCGTAATCTCTTTGAATGGCAGAGTAAGTTCGAGGGTCCGAATGGCTTACTCTTGCTCCTATTTATTTTGTTCTTAAGCAACACTCCCTCCCTCGGTACTACACTGATAATGCTCAAGTCTCTGGGTTGAGGTTTGACCATCCATTTAGAGGAAGGAGTGTTATCCACTGAGCTACATTTGGTGCCATAAAAGCAAATCTTATCTCGAACCACAAGCACTTCTCCATCTTATAATATTTGAAATTCAATCGTACTTTCACAGCCAGGTCTTTCTCGGTCCAGGGGAACATATTCATGAAGTCATTTATGGTGTCTACAACAGCATCCACTTGAGCTTGTTCCAGGTTGCTTTTTCCCGCTATGCCTAAAAAAGAATTTTTAAAAAATGGATGGAAAATATGTATAATTGTCAGACTGGAAAACAAGATCATACTCAACTCCCATTATGATTATATTGGCACAGAAATGTAATGAAATGAAGCTTTTTGGCTAATGTTACCTGTTTCTTTAGCCAAGTATCTTGCAATAGCTGCGCTCTGGTTGAGGACAGTATCATCCACCTTCAGGACTGGAATTTGTTTAAAAAGCAGAGCTGGAATGAGAACCGCAGAGTCCACATTAGTGAGAGCGTTAAGTCCAATCCCACCATGAGTTCAATTCCCGGCTTGGGGCACTATTTGTGTGGAGTTTGCACGTTCTTCTTCCCACGTCTGTGTGGGTTTCCTCCGGGTGCTCCAGATTCCCCCCACAGTCTGAAAGACGTGCTGGTTAGGTGGATTGGCCATGCTAAATTCTCCCTCAATGTACCCAAACAGGCGCCGGAGTGTGGCAATAGGGGATTTTCACAGTAACTTCACTGCAGTGTTAATGTAAACCTACTTGTGACACTAATAAATAAACTTTTAAACACTAGTGCCTTGTACAAGTGCAGCAACACAAATGGTGCAAATAAGGCATATCAAGTGATTTAGACATAGTCTCATCTGCCTCTGTGATTTATATCACTCAAGATAAATCAAAGGGGGTTTTTTAATGCAATTTATATTCCCACGTGTAAAGTGATCAGTTATGAAGTACTACTAATAAGTCCAAAAGGGAAACACAGGTGATCAAGGCGAATAGCTTAGGTGCTTTCAAAAGGCGAGTGGACAAATACATGAGAGAAAAGGAGGGGGTAGAAAGATGTTCTGCAAGGCTGAGATCAGGCAGATGGAATGAGGGAAACCTCTTATTTCTGTTCTGTATATTCTATGTCACTCTATGGAAAAAAAGATGACTCGGCCACAAGGACACTCAGCGAGCCAATCCTTCAGCCCTCCCTAGTTCTCAGAACCTTCACCACAGCCCTGAAATCACCAATGAATCAACATCCTCCTTTCAAATCACACACTGCAACTTGATCATACAATATGGGCAGGACGAAAGGACCTCACTCGGGCGAGACTCGTAAAATCCTGCCCAAGGCCAACAGAGAATTTTGTTCTGCAAGCCTCGCCTGCCCTGATTCCGGGGAGGACAAGGCGGTAAAATCCCGGCCTATGTCTTGCATTCATAAAGCGCCCTTAACGTAATAAAATATCTTAAGGTTCTGCAATGGCACGTTCTCAAACAAAATCTGGCATCCGAGCCACAATAAGGAGATATTAGGACAGGATAAGCAATTAGGACAGAACGTCTTAGGCGGAGCTTGGTTCGAGAGATTTGTTTCAAGGAGGGTTTTTGATTTGATTTTTGATTTGATTTATTGTTGTCACATGTATTAGCATACAGTGAAAAGTATTATTTCTTGCGCACGATACAGACAAAACATACCGTTCAGAGGGTGAGATTTTATGGCCTCGCTCGTCCCGAAACCATAAGATCCCTCCCCCGGTCAATGGACCTCCCCATGGTCCGACCTCGCCCGCTCTGATTCCCGTGGCAGGCAGGACGGTAAAATTCCAGCCATAGAGTACATCGGGGAGAAGGAAAGGAGAGGGTGCAGAATATGGCAACAGTTTAAGAGAGTTGGAGTTAAGTTTTAAAAGCATAGAACAAGAGTAAAAGATAGAATAAGAGGGTATGCGGGGGACAGCTCACAAGAAGGTGGGAAATTAGAGAGAAACAGAGAGATTTAGAAAAGGAATTTTGGAACTCATGGCAGCATTATCCTGGGTCTCTGGATTGCTAGTCGAGAGACAATTTTAAAAAAAGGGCGGCATGGACAAGTTGGGCCAAAGGGCCTGTTTCTATGCTGTAAACCTTAATGATTCCATGACTCTATGACAATACCACCATCCCACCACCTCCCCAGCCTATGGGGTTAAACCTCAGCCAGAGTACTGTGTACATGTCTGGCACATCACATTTTAGGAAGTACTTAAATGCATTGGAGAGAGTGCAGAAGAGGTTTATAAAAATGGGCCCATGGATGACAAACGTCTTTAATGAGGATAGATTGGAGAGCTTGGGGCTGTTCACCTTGAAGATAAGCAGGCTAAGAGGAGATTTGATAGAGATGTTCAAAATCATGAGGGGGATGGACAGAGTAGATAAGAAGAAGCTGTCCCTGCTCGTAAAAGGATTGAGAACGGGAGGGCACAAATTTAAAATGTTTGGCAAAAAAAAGCAAATGTGATGATTAGAAGAGTGAGGGGTGACCTTATTCAAACATGTAAGACCCTGAGGAGGCTTGACAGTGTCGATGATCAGATGTTTTCACTGGTGGGGGAGTCTCGAACAAGGGGACATCGCTACAAGATAAAGGGCTGGTCATTTAAAACTGAGGTGCGTGGAAATTTCTTCTCGCAGAGGGTGGTGAATCTCTGAAATTCCCTGATGCAAAGGGTAGTGGAGGCTGAATCATTAGAAGTATTTAAAGTGGAGGTAGATAAATATCTAATAGATCGAGGAATAGAGGATTGTGGGGAAATGGCAGAAAAAAGGAACTGAGGCCGGCATAGATTGGCTATGATTGTATTGAATGGCGGGGAAGACTTGATGGGACTGGTGGCCTCCTCCTCCTCCTTCTAATTCTTCTGTGATATGAGAAAAAAACTTTTTTCACCCAGCAAGTCATAGAAATCATAGAAACCCTACAGTGCAGAAGGAGGCCATTCGGCCCATCGTGTCTGCACCGACCACAATCCCACCCAGGCCCTACGCCCATATCCCTACATATTTACCCGCTAATCCCTCTAACCTACACATCTCAGGACATGAAGCGGCAATTTTAGCATGGCCAATCAACCTAACCCGCACATCTTTGGACTGTGGGAGGAAACCGGAGCACCCGGAGGAAACCCATGCAGACACGAGGAGAATGTGCAAACTCCACACAGACAGTGACCCAAGCTGGGAATCGAACCCAGGTCCCTGGAGCTGTGAAGCAGCAGTGCTAACCACTGTGCTACCGTGCCGCCCAAGTGGTTGGGGTCTGGAATGCACTGCCTGGAAGTGTGGTGGAGGCAAGTTCAATTGAGGCATTCAAGATTACATTAGATGGCTATCTGAATAGAAACCATGTGCAGGGGTATGGGGAAAAGGCAGGGGAATGGCACACGGTCATTTGGAGAGCTGGTGCAGACACGAAGGACTGAATAACCTCCTTCTGCACCGTTACAATTCTCTGCTCCTCTTATCAGGTTCGTATTGAGTATTGGGGATAGTACCTTTTGTGAAGAAAATTCTTACGTCTTGTTGAAACCCACAGGCAGCCCAGCATCACAGCAGATCTAACAGCCTGTGAGGGAAGTTGTTTATTTTGGGATGTTAAAGCTTACCGGCATTAACCTCACTTCCATTCTCCAACCAGCAGAGAGATTGAAATTATTCAGTCCTCTGGCCCTGCCAAATTCTCAAGACAAAAAACTTTTTCAACTCATTTCTTTTCTGACACCAAGTGACCCCAACCAGGGCGAGGCAGGACTGCACAGCGGAACCCAAATTCCTCTTTCATTCATGGGATGAAGCAAGATAAAATTGTAAAAGTAGACAAAAGAGGATTAACCATTCCAATTGCCATTTGCAATCTGCGCCACTTACATTGTTTTATACTGGGCCAATTTGCCATTTCAACTGTGTTCTCTTCATACTTTATCCCACTGTATGCAAAAATATAACGAGCAGTTTCAGCTCTCCCTCTTATTTTAAAGTAAGTCAGCTTGTAGTTTGACATGTTGCAACCTGTCAGGAATCAAGCACATCATTCAAAAATAAACTCAAGTACAGCTCAGATTTATCTAGCAACTACTCTTAGTTCTTTGGCAAGAACACTGGAGGAACAGAATGAGGCACATTTTCCAAATCCTACATGGGCTTAGCCAAATTTATGTCAAGACTTTGGTTACTATTGGGCGGCACGGTAGCACAGTGGTTAGCACTGCTGCTTCACAGCTCCAGGGTCCCGGGTTCGATTCCCGGCTCGGGTCACTGTCTGTGTGGAGTTTGCACATTCTCCTCGTGTCTGCGTGGGTTTCCTCCTGGGTGCTCCGGTTTCCTCCCACAGTCCAAAGATGTGCGGGTTAGGTTGATTGGCCAGGTTCAAAATTGCCCCTTAGAGTCCTGAGATGCGTAGGTTAGAGGGATTAGCGGGTAAATATGTGGGGGTAGGGCCTGGGTGGGATTGTGGTCGGTGCAGACTCGATGGGCCGAATGGCCTCCTTCCGCACTGTAGGGTTTCTATGATTCTATTGGAAGCAGTAACAAACATGAAAGGTTTCTTGTACGAAGAATTGCTGGATTTACATTGAATGTGGACTAAAGAATGAATCCCCATTCCGCCATGACCTTTCCCTATCTCAGTAACCCCCCCTCCTTGGAGTAGCACAGTGGTTAGCACTGCTGCCTCACAGCACCAGGAACCCAAGTTCAATTCCAGCCTCGGGTCACTGTCTGTGTGGAGTTTGCACATTCTCCCCGTGTCTGTGTGGGTTTCCTCCGGGTGCTCTGGTTTCCTCCCACGCTCCAAAGATGTGCGGGTTAGGTTGGTTGGCCATCACAAATTGTCCATTAGTATCAGGGGATTGGCAGGATAAATGTGTGGGGTTATGGGAATAGGGTCTTGGTGGGATTGTGGTCGGTGCAGACTCGGTGGGCCAAATGGCCTCCTTCTGAACTGTAGGGATTATATGATTCTATGAAGCCCACAACCTCCCGAATACTGACCTCTCGATCTTCCTGAATCTCGCCTCTTCACTGTTCATGCCTTAGTTGGCCTAAGCTCTGCGCTTACCTCCCTAAGTTACTCTGCTTCCCTTTCTCTCTCCTCCTTTTGGATCCTTCTTAAAACTTACGTATTGACCAAGGTTTTGGTCACCTATCCTGATATTTCCTTGTGTGACCTGGTGTCAAATTTCTGACCGATATTCACTCCTGTGAACCTCTTGGAACCTCTTTGGGGCTATATAAATTCAATTTGCCGTTGATCAATTGTGTTTGAGAATACGATGGTGCAGGCAGTAGCCAGAATCTATCTCGTGAAGCAAATTGGTAAATAATATCAATTCGATAACAGCCATTGTGCCTTTTCTGAGCCCGCATCTTCTAACACTACGTACTCTGGGTCGATGGAATTTAGAAGAATGGGGGGGTGCGGGGGGGGGGGGGGGGGGCGGATCTCGTTGAAGCGTATAGAATAATGAAAGGCCTGGAAAGAATGGACGCGGGGAAGATGTTTCCATTAGTCGGAGAGACTAGGATCCGAGGGCACAGTCTCAGAGTAAAGGGACCACCCTTCAGAAGCGAGATGAGGAGGAATTTCTTCAGCCAGAGGGTGGTGAATCTGTGGAATTCATTGCCACAGAAGGCTGTGGAGGCCGGGCCATTGAGTGCATACAAGACAGAGAGAGATAGGTTCTTGATTGGTAAAAGGATCAAAGGTTACGGGGAAAAGGTGGGAAAATTGGATTGAGAAACTTATCAGCCATGATTGAATGGTGGAGCAGACTTGATGGGCCAAATGGCCTAATTCTGCTCCTATATTTTATGGTCTTATGGTCTTACACGCAGAAGAAATGTACAATTTCAGTGTTCCCTCTAATCCTTATCATCTGAGAATTTGCTCAAAAGCATTTTGGGCTTTTTTTTGATACATTGGAATTATATGAGGTTAATATTGCCTGAACAAAATTATTGGTGATGATATTCATAACTTTTATTACAGCAGGGGCTAAAATGTTGCATTTGTATTCCATTGAATTGTATAGGGTATATAGGGTACAAAATTAATTCACCCTGAGCTTTGGACAAGGGGGCCTGGATTTGTTACATGTCTATGCTTATTTGGCTAGAAGTGGATAAGACACGGGGCCCAATTTTACCATTGCGTTGCGCCCGTTTTTGGGCACGAAAACATGGTAAAGTCGGGCGTCAGGTGAGTAGCATGATCCGCGCCCGCCTCCGCACCGGTTCCCCCTTTACCAAGGCCCGGAAATGGTCGCGATCGGGACTGCACCCGAAATGGGTGCGACGGCCATTTAAATGCATTTGCATTCATTTAAATTGACTTAATGGGCTGCACGCCCAACCTTACCGGCACTTCCCCCTTTACCACCGCGTTCGCCCATCCAGAATCGGCGCAAAACAGACATGCTCCACAAATGTCCGATTCGGGCGCTCCAGATAGTGAGGGGGTAGGTGCCGAGCGTCCAAAGGCTCTCTGCTTGAGATCAGTGAGGGAGAAGGGGGTCCGCTGCCACTCTGCCTGAGATCAGTGAGGGAGAAGGGGGTCCGCTGCCACTCTGCCTGAGATCAGTGAGAAGGAAGGGAGGGTCCACTGCCACTCTGTCTGAGATCAGTGAGAAGGAAGGGAGGGTCCGCTGCCACTCTGTCTGAGATCAGTGAGAAGGAAGGGAGGGTCCGCTGCCACTCTGTCTGAGATCAGTGAGGGGGTGGGGGGGTCCGCTGCCACTCTGCCTGAGATCAGTGAGGAGGAAGGGAGGGTCCGCTGCCACTCTGCCTGTGATCAGTGAGGGGGAAGAGGGGTCCGCTGCCACTCTGCCTGAGATCAGTGAGGGGGAAGGGGGGTCCGCTGCCACTCTGCCTGAGATCAGTGAGGGGGGAGGGGCCCGCAATCAGTCTGGGTGGCAGAGGGGGTGAGGGGATAAAGGGGTCAGTAATGTTGCGGAGGTGGGGCAATGTCTGTGGGGGCCAGCAGGAGGCATTATCCGACCTGGGAGCAATGTGGCAGGGGAGCCACATTCTATCATTTTTTTCTGCACATGCGCAGTTGGAGGGTCCGATCGGAGTTGCAGGATTTTGGGCGCGTTAAGCCCTGCCCACAGGCTTCTACAGTGCGATTCGGAATCGCTGATATTTTTTCAGGCAGAGTGCGTATGGGGGCGCCTGAGAACGGGTCTAAAAGTCGGATCTGAAACACTCCCAGTTTCAAGGCCACCCAACACTTAGAATCAAAATGGTAAAATAGGGCCCATAATGGCTGAAAGTTTCTGGCCATTCACGCCGGCGGGATTCTCCGGTCCCGCTGCAGTGAACAGGGATTTTGCTGAGCGCCAAATTCTCCGTCCTCTCTGGCAGCAGCGGTGGATGTGAACAGCTGGAAAATTCTTGCCATCATCTTTTTCTACCCTTTTCATCTGAATGATTTTGGTGCAACTTTCCGCACTTCCAGTGCTGGTTTCAGCAAGCCCTTCACACAGCACATGGTACTGACAGCCTGTTGTTGTTAAGGCCGGCTAACTATTAATGTAAAGGTGGAAAAGTTGCTGCAGTAGAAATTCCTGCAAACTGAATATCAGGACACACAGAGGGATCTAGACTGACAGCAGCAGAGCTGGAGGCATTAGTGGTGCAAGAGGGAAGAGGAAAGAGGCTATGATCCTGTGAAGTGCCAGGAGACCCTCAAAGATCACACTCCGAAGTAGTGGGAGCAGGCGATCAGGAAGATGCACTCCAAGAGTCTGGATCCAAGGACTTGGCAGCAGTGTCTAAAGGAGTTATCAGCATAGAATCCTTACAATGCAGAAGGAGACCATTCTGCCCAACAAGTCTGTACCGACTCTCTGACAGAGTATCTTATCCAGGCCCTCTCCTCCACCCTATCCCCATAACCCCGTGCATTTACCATCGCTAATCCACCTAATTTACACATCTCGGGACACTAAGGGAAAATCTTAACCATGGCCAATTCGCCTAACCTACAGGTCCTTGGACTGTGGGAGGAAACTGGAGCATCCGGAGGAAACCCAAGGAGACACGAGGAGAATGTGCAAACTCCACGAAGAGAGTCACCCAAGGCTGGAATTGAACCCGGGTCCCTGGAGCTGTGAGGCAGCAATGCTAACCACTGTGCCACCATGCCGCTCTTTCAATTACCTTATGTTAAAACAGTGATCAACATGTTCACAAGGTATCTTCGACCGACCACTCCCTAACTCTAAGGACATACACCTAAAATCCAGGTACCCTACACCAATTCACACATCTACTAATGCTGTCAGCCTCAAACCCACCCCTCATTGTCTCTGCTATTCGGCAATGACGGGAACATCGGCTGAACACAGTGTGACAAAATCACTGGCCTGCCAGACAGAATCCAAACACTGCCAAGGAGCTTGGAGCAGTCCAGGTCCAAAGCAACAGAGGGCACGGTGAATGAGGAGGTGATGGCCTAGTGGTATTATCAATAGACTATTAATCCGGAAACTCAACTAACGTTCTGGGGATCTGGGATCAAATCCTGCCATGGCAGATGGTGGAATTTGGAATTCAATGAAAAAATATCTGGAATTAAGAATCTACTGATGACCTTGAAGCCATTGTCGATTGTTGGAAAAACCCATCTAGTTCGCTAATGTCCTTTAGGGAAGGAAATCTGCCATCCTTACCTGGTCTGGCCTACATGTGACTCCAGAACCACAGCAATGTGGTTGACTCTCAACTGCATTCCAAGGGCAACAAGAGATGGGCAATAAATGCTGTAAGAAGTCTCACAACACCAGGTTAAAGTCCAACAGGTTTATTTGGACTTTAACCTGGTGTTGTGAGACTTCTTACTGTATTTACCCCCAGTCCAAAGCCAGTATCTCCACATCAATAAATGCTGGCCAGCCAGTGACGCCCATGTCCCATGAATGAATTAAAAAAAGATCCTGCCCTCTAAATGGACCCTGCTCCATCTCTCTGTCACCCAGTGCCGCTGTCACAGCTGCCCCCCCTGCCTGTTGCAGCCTTTGTGTGGGTAGGTCACCCACTCCTCTGTCATCCCGGTGAGGGCGTGGCAACGCTCCATGGCCAATGCACCTCCAAAAACACTTTGGACCCTCTCCGACATTGCCCAATAGGCAAAGGCTTGATAAATTTTACTTAGCTGATATTAAACTGCCTGCAACTTTAAATATTGAGTTAGTCTGACTGTTTCACACTTCTTTGTTCAAGAGTGGACAACGGGCATTGGGCTGGGTCTGTGTTGTCTATATTTCAAATCCAGGCATCATATCAGCCAGTTTGGTTTTGTGACATCAGGATAGTATCAGTTCAATGTTTTTTGGGTACACACAGGGAATATAAATGAAGACAAACAAAAGTTGTGCAAATAGCAACCCAGGGTGCCCAGGAGACATTTTAGATTTTCTCATTTGTTAGCCTTTCATCTCAATGTATTGTGAGGACAGGTCGCATAGCCCAGCCTTGTATTACATTGAGTATAGAAGGTTAAGGAGTAATCCAACTGAGGTGTTTAAGTTGAGGGGTCGATAGGGTAGACAGAACGACTTACTCTGGTCAGAGTGTCCAGAATGAAGTTTAAAGTTTTAAAGCTTATTTATTGGTGTCACAAGTAGGCTTACATTAACACTGCAATGAAGTTACTGTGAAAATCCCCTGAGAGGGCAGCTGAATGGTCTCCTCCTGTTTCTAGGTTGCGAGTGTCAACCTTTGGTTCAGTGTGACAGCCAATTAAACAAAGCAACTAGCCCAGAGAGAAGTTTCCCTGTGCCCTGTCAGTCACGGGGTTAATGAGAGACTTGCAATTCAGGTCACAGAGTTTGAACACAGAGAAATTGGCAAGTAAAAACTCAAAAGGCAGCTGATCCTGCGAACAATGGACTTTTCAACTTGGGGATTCTGTGTTTGCCCATTTACAGTGAAGAGGGGAGAAAAAAAACCACCAACTATTCTGTCACCATTTAAACCAAAGATCTGAGCTGGCCAGGAATGAAACTTTGAACTCAATTTGTCCTGGGTGAATGTACTTCAACAGGGACTGAATTTCCCATTCACAACACCATGTAATGATTCTTGAATCCCATACTTACAGTATGTAAAAGTATTGAAAACACCCCTACCTTCCCTTCTCTTGGATTTTAACCTGGATGAAGTGGTGCCCTCAGTAAGATCGGAGGAGTTTCTGCACTGTAGGTTCAGCTGGTGCTGCAACAGGAGGCGGGGTTGAGGTACTGTTCAGACAGCGGCTTTCACAGAGAACACAAACTCGGTAAGATTAGCCGGTATTCTCTGCTGGTCTTTAAGTGCTTTGCTCACAAGTCAGTCAACGTATTTATTCCTGAGGTGAGGGGCGGGGTGGAGGGGAGGAGCATGGAGTGACGATTAACTCCATCACATCTCAGCAGAACAAGACAAACAAGTTATCTTATGGTGTTGGGGAACGGCGTGCTACATTCCCAGTTCACTTCATGGGGGATCGCTCCCCAGCAGCTGGCCCTCACAGCATGGTACCATTGGCCACATTGTAACACTGAAAGACCCCAGTAGGTGGACTATTCTGAAATTCATTAGATTCTCAAATCCGCAACTTAGAATGAAATTGCCTGGGCTGAAGGAAGCAGTTGTCATAGAATCCTGACAGTGTAGAAGGAGGCCATTCGGCCCATCGAGCCTGCACCGACCACAATCCCATCTAAACTCTATCCCCATAATCCCACGTATTTAGCCTGATAATGCCCTGCACTATTGGGCCATCGACCATTTAAATGCCGCCATTTCAAGTCAAAGCGCTATGTGTGTGGGGAAGTCTGTCATATCCAGACTTTTAGAGTTACGGGGATAGAGCCTGGGTGGGATTGTTGTTGCTGCTGGCTCAATGGGCTGAATGCTCTCCTCCTGTCCTGTAGGCATTCTATGATAAATGCGGAAACAGCAGAGTCAAGCTAATGGAAATGGAATTGGAAGAAAGTTGATGCGCGTAATCACACACGAGACTTGATGCTCAGGGAATAAAGGCTTTTATTTGCTGTAACAAGGCAGCTACTAATTATATACACGATCCCAGACTGAGGGGTCCCAGACAGAGCAGAGACCTTTATACCTCTCCCAGGAGGCGGAGCCCGACTGGGATGTACCACAATACTATAATACAAAGGTGTAACAACCCAACCTTAACCCCAACAGCAACAAGTAGAACAACCCATCCCTAACCCCAACAGCAACATATATACATACTTGTAGTACTGGCCAGACCCTGGCTCAGTACTATCTAGTGGGAACCAACGATGGTTCACCACAAAAGTATAGAAAGAGAAAGAAGCCAGCTAGGTTATTTGAACAAAGAACAATACAGCACAGGAACAGGCCCTTCGGCCCTCCAAGCCCGTGCCGCTCCCTGGTCCAAACTAGACCATTCTTTTGTATCCCTCCATTCCCACTCCGTTCATATGGCTATCTAGATAAGTCTTAAACGTTCCCAGTGTGTCCGCCTCCACCACCTTGCCTGGCAGCGCATTCCAGGCCCCCACCACCCTCTGTGTAAAATATGTCCTTCTGATATCTGTGTTAAACCTCCCCCCCTTCACCTTGAACCTATGAACCCTCGTGAACGTCACCACCGACCTGGGGAAAAGCTTCCCACCGTTCACCCTATCTATGCCTTTCATAATTTTATACACTTCTATTAAGTCTCCCCTCATCCTCCATCTATCCAGGGAGAACAACCCCAGTTTACCCAATCTCTCCTCATAACTAAGCCCCTCCATACCAGGCAACATCCTGGTAAACCTCCTCTGTACTCTCTCTAAAGCCTCCACATCCTTCTGGTAGTGTGGCGACCAGAACTGGACGCAGTACTCCAAATGCGGCCGAACCAACGTTCTATACATCTGCAACATCAGACCCCAACTTTTATACTCTATGCCCCGTTTGCCCCGTATTTGAAAGTATGTAGGAAGGAAGAATAAATAAGTTGTTCTTTTCATTGCTTCTTGTTAAACGATAGTATTTTTGTTAAATACAAACTTCCATTAAGGAAAAGGTTTTTCTAAACATGCTAATTACTCCAGCAATATTGCTATTATATGTGTTTTAACAGCGATTACAGTAATAACAAGTTTATTTATGAGTGTCACAAGTAGGCTTACATTAACACCGCAAAGAAATTACTGTGAAAATCCCCTAGCCGCCACACTCCAGCCGTTGGGGTACACTGAGGGAAAATTTAGCATGGCCAATGCACCTGACCAGCACGTCTTTCAGACTGTGGGAGGAAACCGGAGCGCCCGGAGGAAACCCACGCAGACATGGGGAGAACGTGCAGACTCTGCACAGACAGTGGCCCAAGCTGGGAATTGAACCCAGGTCCCTGGCGCTGTGAGACAGCAGTGCTAACCACTGTGTCACCGTGTCGCCCGATGTGCTGTTGCATATCAGGTATTGCTGATATCGTCTTAGTTGTTTTGCATTCTGGCAAATTGTGTGCAAGTACCGTTTTACATTTTGATTTATAAATTACTTTTAAAAGGGGTGGGGGGGAGGCATAAGTAAAAGTTTATTCAATAATGCCTGCCTGCAGTTGAGCATACTCTAATCCTCTGCCAGTGCAGTGAGCAGACATCATCCTTGCCTTACCTGCCAACACATTTCAAGTTCAGTTTGGGCTAATGCTGAGAATATTAACAAACCTGCCTTTACTTGAGGGAGGTGACGTATTCTACTTCAGAATTCAGAGAATAATCCTGCTATCGTTGACATGTTGTCAAAGTTTTGAGTTGAATGAATTAGGAAAAATCAACAAACATGTATTAACAACAGAAGTACTTCTTGAGCAAGTGCAAAGTTTGTGAAATCTAACTATTATGCATGCAATATTGGTAGCACAGTAATGCTTCATTGCAATCTCTAACACAACAATTCCAGGATAGGCAGGGGTTTTACATCATTAATTTCCCACTGCAATGGAAATTCACACCAGACATTAACATAAGAACATAAGAACTAGGAGCGGAAGTAGGTCATCTGGCCCCTCGAGCCTGCTTCACCATTCAGTAAGATCATGGCTGATCTGTTCGTGGACTCAGCTCCGCTTACCATAACCCTTAATTCCTTTACTGTTCAAAAAATTATCTATCCTTGCCTTAAAAACATTCAACAAGGTAGCCTCAAATGCTTCACTGGGCAGGGAATTCCACAGATTCACAACACTTTGTGTGAAGAAGTTCCTCCTCAACCCAGTCCTATATCTGCTCCCCCTTATTTTGAGGCCATGCCCCTAGTTCTAGTTTCACCCACCAGTGGAAACAACTTCCCTGCTTCTATCTTATCTATTCCCTTCATAATCTTACATGTTTCTGTAAGATCTCCCTTCATTCTTCTGAATTCCAATGAGTATAGCCCCAGTCTACTCAATCTCTCCTCATAAGCCAACCCTCTCAACTCCGGAATCAACCAAGTAAATCTCCTCTGCATCCCCTCCAGTGCCAGTATATCCTTTCTCAAGTGAGGAGACCAAAACTGTACACAGTACTCCAGGTGTGGACTCACCAGCACCTTATACAGCTTATGAAGCCTTGTATTGCCCACTGACGAGGAAGTGACTGTATGAGATCGAAGCCTCCGGAACTCTAGTTATTTTAATATTTTGCCAGCAATTATAATGTGAAAGCAGTGAGAGGGCGCTGGGGAGATTTAAGAGAATGGTACCAGTTATGCAGAGAGATTGGATGTAGAATGTGTATTTATGTATATTGTGCCATTGACCTCTCGCCCGTATGGCCGTCGGCATGGCGTGTTGGAGCTACTGAAGATCTTGTAGTGAACCATTTAAGTTGTAGTCCTTGGTCATCATTCCTACACAACCCAGCAACTTTACATGGTGTCAGGAGATGGCACAAGGACTTTGGCACATTGACCCATTTGTCGTCGATGATAGCATGCTCAACATTTGGAAAAAGTTGGAAAAGGGATGGCAAGCATACGGCCATGTCAGTCTCTCTGATAAATTGAGGTGGAAGTGATGGCCTAGTGGTATTATCACTAGACTATTAATCCAGAAACTCAGCTACTGTTCTGGGGACCCAGGTTCGAATCCCACCATGGTAGATGGTGGAATTTTTAAAAATTCTGGAATTAAGAATCTACTGACGACCATTGTCAATTATCAGAAAAGTCCATTTGGTTCACTAAGTCCTTTAGGGAAGGAAATCTGCTATCCTTATCTGGTCTGGCCTATATGTGACTCCCGAGCCACAGCAATGAGGTTGACTCTCAACTGCCCTCGGGCAACATAGGCAATAAATGTTAGAATGTAACCAGTGACAATTTTGATTGGATATAATGTGACCAACGTGTAAGGGCCAGCTGACCCAGTAAAACATGGAACCAATTACAGAATGATATAATAGTCAGCTGACCAGCTGAATCACTATAAATAAGGAACTGTGGAGAGCTTGGAGTGGCCCAAGGCGAGGCCCCAAGTTTGGCGTAATGATGTTTCTTTATTAAACCCTTTCTTTGATTTATAAGTTGGAGTAAGTTTTGTTGTATTTTCATTAGCTGCATTTTGAAGACTTCCTTCTGAAGAAACATTGGTAGCAGAGGGATCCCATCGCAATTTGGCGTTTGGTTTTGAAGAAGTGCACAACCATGGCAGAAAGTAGAAGTAAGCCGGTGGGATTGGATTGTCCTCCTGTCTTTACAGATGCTGAACCATATCGGCAATGGAAGGCAGAAGTGGAAATGTGGACCCTTGTCACCACAATACCGAAAAAAAAGCAAGGTATGGCATTAGCTTTGTCGCTTCCAATTAGCAGCAAGATAAGAAGAAAAGTATTTTTCGATTGGACAGCAGATACCCTGAATAAAAAAGAAAGGCTACAGCTCCTGCTACAATACTTAGATAAGTTTTACCAAAAAGATGAGTTCTTGGAGAATTATGAAGAATGGGTGATGTTTGACAGGATTAGGAGACAAGACACTCAGTCCATGGAAGAGTATATCATGGATTTTGATAGGGGCCGTAACAGGCTAATGAAATTTAATTTGGAGATTCCAGATGCAGTATTGACCTTTAAGTTGTTGGACTGTGCATGTCTGTCGCACATGGATACTCTTTTAGTAATGACTGGAATACAATTAAGGGGAACAGAGCCCTTCTTTGATCAAATGGCAGCATCATTAAAACAGTTTTTTGGGAAATAATCCTTCCCCGCCACCTTGTTCAATACAGAATGGAATGCCATAGCGCCTAGAACGGAGGAGTCAATGGTCACTCAACCGCGTGCCAGACCAAATGGTACACGAAGGCCTTTAAACAGAGACAGTTACATTAATAACAGACCTAGTGTCGAAAATGGTTATAACTGATTTGAAAATGGGGAAAAAAGAAGCACATGGGATACTTAAATCAAAGGAATGCGAGAGGGATTGTGAGTCGCTGTTTCCAATGCGATTTCCCCATACCACTACATTGTAAACTGTCCGAAAAGAAGAAATCGTGTCTTTGAAACCACATGTGACACAGAACATGTGGAAACCAACAGTGACGAGGGTAAGGACCAGGAAGGCATTGTGGCAGAAAAGTTGAGTCCCATAATGAGCGTCCTGATGATAGACTCTTTCAACTGTGCTGTTTTAGATAGTGGATGTACTTCCACCGTCTGCGGCCAAGATTGGCTAGATTGCCATTTAGGGTCTCTTGATCATAAAGACCGAAAGAAAGTGAAAAAACATGATAGTTCCACCTGCTTTAGATTTGGAGATGACAACACTCTAACATCCTTCAAAAGGGTGATACTTCCCTGTAAGATTGCGGGCATCAGTTTATTTATAAATACAGATGTAGTTTCCAGTGATATACCTTTGTTGTTAAGCAGGTCTGCGATGAAGAAAGCTCAGATGACCATCGATTTGAAACAGGATAAAGCTGTGGTATTTGGGAAAACTGTGGACCTACGTTTTACAAGATCTGGCCATTATTGTCTTCCTTTAAGTGAACCGAAATTATCAGACCAAAGGATTCATGAGGCATTAGTGTCACTAATAGATAACAGCATGAAGGACAAAAAGAAGATTATTCTGAAACTCCATAAGCAGTTTGGTCATCCAGTAGCAAGAGACAGAGAGCACTGTTGCGGTATGCAGGTGTTCTGGACAAAGGATATAATTTCATAGAACAAATATCAGCCCTGTGTGAAATTTGCATAAAATATAAAAGGATACGCCTGCTTCCAGTCGTGAGTCTACCACTAGCATGTGATTTCAATGATGTAGTGGCGATGGATCTAAAGATATGGGACAAAGACAAAGGTGTTTATCTATTGCACTTTGTGGACATGGCCACCCGGTTTAGCATATCCACGGTGATTTACAGCAAAGGTAAAAAGACTATTATAGATAAAATTATGGCCCATAGGATTGGGGGCACCGTCTAAATTTTTGACGGACAATGAGGGTGAATTCGCAAATGATGAGTTTCAAGATATGTGCGAAAATTTAAATATTGTAATAATGGACACTGCAGCAGAGAGCCCATTCAGCAATAGCCTTTGTGAAAGGAATCACGTGATTATAGGTGACATGTTACATAAAACTTTGGCGGATCAACCGGGCTGTAAATTGTAGGTTGCATTAGCATGGGCAGTGCACGCGAAAAATTCATTACAAATGGTGGGGGGGGGGGGCTATAGTCCATACCAGTTGGTTTACGGGAGGAATCCAAAGTTGCCGTCAAATTAACAGATGCTCCCCCGGCGCGAGAAGGGACAAGCATTAGCTCCATGTTTTCTGCACACTTAAACGCCATGCATGCAGGGAGAAAGGCCTTCATTAAGGCTGAGGTTTCAGAACGGATAAGAAAGGCCCTAAGGCATCGCATATGATCATCAGGAGTATATTTTGAGAAAGGGGATAGGTTCTGCTATAAAAGAGAAGGAAAAAAAGTGGAAAGGGCCCGAGAAAGTGATGGGAACAGACGGCAAGGAATTATAGTATAACACGGTAACCAGACAGTGCGAGCCCATTCTTCGAGAGTAGTGGGACTTGGGTATGAATTTGGAGCATGTGAGCAAGATTAGAAGTGCAGGAGGCACCTTCTACCATGCGCATACCCTGAGTTATTATGGGAGCAGTCAACATTAGATGAGAGGGAATCTGATGATCAACAAAGTACCAGTGAAGCAGGGGATGAAGCTGCTACTTCAAAGGTTCAGCTAGGCACAGTGGTATCATACATAGCCGAAGGGTCAAGAGAGTGGAGGGAGGCTACCATAATCGGGAAAGCAGGAAAGGCCTCAGGAAAGTACAAACACTGGCTCAACATCCAAGAGCGAGGGCAAGAAGCCAAAGCTATAGATTGGGAAAATGGGATGGACAGATGGAAACAAAAAAAGCGAGACTTAAGTCCTGAGGATGAGACAGTGAGCATTCGCGAACCCAGGAAAAAGTCACGAATCTGTGACCAAAGGTGTGTCTACAGAGAGCAGCGGTCTGAGAGTAGCAGCCCTGACAGAAACAGACACGGCTGTAGAGGCTGGAGCTTAACCAGGAAGGCTGGGAATCAAACCAATGACAAGAAGAAGAGTAGAAGCCCCCATGATATGGAAGTATTGAAAGCGGCAAACAAAATGGAGCTCGCGGAAGTAAGAGAGGCCAAGTAAGAGGGAGCTGAACAGTTGGAAGGAGTTTAGGGTGTACACCAAGGCACCAGATGAAGGGCAGCCTGCTTTGTCCCATAGGTGGGTTTGCACAGAGAAAGTTTTGCAAGATGGAACATATAACGCTAAAGCCAGATTAGTAGCCTGTGGGTATGAGGAACATTTGGATGGGAGAGACATTAGGGCTGACCCACCCACAGCAGGGAAAGTGACGATGAAAATTTTTGTTGCTGTTCCAGCATCTCATAATTGGATGTGTAAATCAACTGATATCAAAGCAGCAGGGCCAAACATTTCAAAGAAAAGTTTTTTTGAGGCCACTCAAAGAAGCAGATAATACACAGGGACATTTGTGGAAATTAAATAAATATGTACATGGGTTAAGTGATGCATCAAGGGTTTGGTATTTCTCTGTACAATCTGTGTTACTGAAGAATGGCTGTGTCCAGTTAAAAGCAGATCCAGCAATGTTTTACTGGAAGGCTAAAGGAAAATTAGCTGGAATTTTTATAATGCATGTGGATGATTTCCTCTGGGGTGGCTCAGAAGAATTTGAATACAGGATAATTGAGAAGCTGAAAACAGAATTTAAAGTAGGGAGTCAAACAGCTGGTGCTTTTCGATATCTTGGTCTTGATATCCGACAAAGTACCTCTGGTGTAATGATGAGTTTACCCCACTCCAACGCCAGCATCTCCACATCGTAACGATGAGTCAACAGGGATATCTGAACAGTATTGATTCCATTCCCATCACCAGAGAAAGGTCAATGGAAAAAGGGGAACGGGCCAATGAAAAAGAAACAGAATTGTTGAGGAGTATGATAGGACAGCTAAATTGGCTATGCACACAGACAAGAGCTATAATGTCCTAGAGCTCAGTAATATGTTGAAGCATGCCACAGACAGAGATCTTGCAAGCTAATAAAACATTTAAAAAGTTAAAATGAGAGGAGCATATAATTAAATTCCCAGCAATAGGAGAACCGGAAGATATGAAATTGGTTGTGTTTAGTGATGGTTCACATGCCAATCTACCAGATGGACATTCGAGCGGTGCTGGATTCATAATATTCCTGGTAGGTAAAGAAGGACAATGTTGTCCCTTGGCCTGGAAAGCAAAGAAAATAAGAAGGGTAGTCAAAAGCAGATTGGCGCTGAAACCCTAGCGTTAGTGGAGGCGTTGGATATGGGGATATATTTGTCTGACACATTAACAGAGTTATTTTTTATGGGCACATCGGGTAAGAAAGTACCAATTGAGTGTTATATGGACAATGTTCACTCAACAAAAAGTGTAGCGGAAAAAAAGATTAAGAATTGATTTGGCCAGCATTAAGCAAATGCTGGAAAACAAAGAGGTTTCCAAACTTAACTGGGTCGGTGGTAATCCACAGGTTTTTTACAACTGTTCCAACTGTTTTACAAAAAGGGGTGCAGGTACTGGAAAGTTATTAAGAATACTGGAGGATGGTTGTCTTAAATTATTTTGAAAAACAATTTTTAAAAAAACAAAGGGAATTTGTTAGAATGTAGCCGGTGACAACTTTGATTGGATGTAATGTGACCAATGGGAATAAGATGTAAGGGTCAGCTGACCCAGTAAAACATGGAACCAATTACAGAGTGATGTAATAGTCAGCTGACCAGCTGATTCACTTTTAATGAGGAACTACGTAGAATTGTGGAGAGCTTGGAATGGCCCAGGGCGAGGCCCCAAGTTTGGAGTAATGATGTTTCTTTATTAAACCCTTTCTTTGATTTATAACTTGGAGTAAGTTTTGTTGTATTTTCATTCGCTGCATTTTGAAGAGTCGCCAGCCAGCGATGCCCATGTCTCACGAATAAATAAAAACAAACATGCACAAGTTTTAAACACCCGAAACCTGATGAATCGATACAATCATCTGCCTCAACATTGAAAATCCTGTAAAAATGCACATCTTGGATACTCTCACTGATAAACTCATAAGAGACCGTATGCTGTGTGGAATACACAGCGATGCCGCATGTAAGCAGTTGGTCCATGAAACAAACCTCGTGTTAGAATCCGCCTTTAGTATCTGCACGCTAAATGAAGAGTCAAAGAGGAGCAGGAAGGAATGAAGGAGAGAAAAGGAAGTTTCCTCAGTACAGAACGTACCCTGCCCAAACTGCAGTGGCCAGCACTCACAAAGGTGAAGAGTGTGCTTTGTACTTACTAAGCATTGCAATACCTATGGCAAATGGAATCACTTTGCCAAGTGTTGCAGGTCTAAGCCACAGCAATTGCCACTACAGTTGTTTCTCAAGATTCCAAGACTGCGCCTGACAAATGTGAGAATCCATTAACACTCAGAGAGTGTGGAGGATGGTCTGTGAATTGGATGGAAGATTTTTTAATTTGAAGATTTGAATTTGGGGAACCCAGATTTCCCACCAGGTCTTACTGACCATGGTTTTGATATTTGGAAAGTGAGGGGACTCATTAGGTTGGATGATATGTTTAGTGGTGTCTCCTTGTTATCCTTTTTCAGATATTTACAACTCAGAAACTTTATTCATGAGATATCTCAGCATCTTTAATGCTAGTGTCTCCTTGGTGGAAAATAAATCCTGATATCTACGGAACCAAAGCAATTAATCAGGAGATTTTATGACACATTATGTTTTAGATCCTTGAATAGATTGGAAATTCTGTGATCTTGGGAGAAAGATCTCGCAATGAATATTGATGAGGAGACCTGGGCTAGTATCTGGTTAGCTCAGTTGGTTGGATGGCTGGTTTTAAAGTTTATTCATTAGTGTCACAAGTAGGCTTACATTAACACTGCAATAAAGTTACTGTGAAAATCCCCTAGTCACCACACTCCGGTGCCTGTTCAAGAGGGAGGGAGGGAGGGAGAATTTAGCATAGCCAATGCAGTTGACCAGCACATCTTTCGGACCGTGGAAGGAAACCAGAGCACCGGGAGGAAACCCACGCAGACACGGGGAGAACATGCAGACTCCGCACAGACAGTGACCCAAGCCAGGAATTGAACCCTGGCGCTGTGAGGACAGTAAGAAGTCTCACAACACCAGGTTAAAGTCCAACAGGTTTATTTGGTAGCAAATACCATTAGCTTTCGGAGCACTGCCCCTTCGTCAGATGGAGTGGAAATGTGCTCTCAAACAGGGCACAGACACAAAATCAAGTTACAGAATACTAATTAGAATGCGAATCCCTACAGCCAGCCAGGTCTTAAAGGTACCTATTTGGACTTTAACCTGGTGTTGTGAGACTTCTTACTGTGTTCACCCCAGTCCAACGCCGGCATCTCCACATCATGGCTGTGAGGAAGCAGTGCTAACCACTGTGCCGCCGTGCCGCCCCATTTGTGATGCAGAGCGATGCCAACAGCATGGGTTCATGTCCCGTATCGGCTGAGGTTATTCCTGAAGGCCGCGCCTTCTTAACCTTGCCCTTCGCCTGAGGTGCGGTGATCCTCCGGTTAAATCAGCACCAGTCATCTCTCCCCCTCAACGGGGAGAGCAGCTGATGGTCAGCTGGGACTAGGGGGACTTTACCTAGTCTGAGTAATCTGCCAAGGGTCTGCCCTCGTCAGCACAGAGAATGTTCTCCAGACGCACCTGAACCAAGATCCCTGTTGCCAGCCAAAGTGGAAACGAACAGGAGGGAAGCTCTCATGAAATGGCGACAGTAACTTCATTGAAGTGTTAATGTAAGCCTACTTGTAACACTAATAAATAAACTTAAACTTTAAAACTTTGGCTGGGGATCCAGTCCCACAACCAGCCAAAATACCAGCACAATTGCAAATGAGCAACTAAACTAATTCCCCCATTAACTGTCCACCTCCAGACAGCAAAGAGCCAACCCAGTTTTCAGCCTGCCCCTGAGAAAGACGCCAGTGGTAAGAATGCATTGGGGCCCATCCCTATGTGTTTCCTTCCCTATTTTCACAGCCCTCCACCTCCAACCCTGTTTCCATGGGCCCATAGGGAACAAAGGAAGGCCTTTTGGCCCATCATGAATCTGCTAGCTCTTTAAAAGAGCTGTCGAATTTGCTAGATCCATATCCAAAATGCATAGCAGTTGTCCTGAAAATGGAGTTTTTAGGAATATTGTTGAACTGCAAGAAAACAAATAGAATTAGCGCTAAGAGTGGTGGGTTTGTCCATGTGGCACTCTGAGGAAAAAGGCTTAAACACAGCTCAGTACACTCAGGTTATCAAAGATAAATAAAGATACCGGCCCGAATTTTCCAGCAATTTGTGACCCGCCACCACTGCAAGTGAGAACAGAAATGGGCGGCACGGTGACACAGTGGCATAATGGTTAGTACAGCAGAGGCCATTCAGTCCATCAAGTCTGCACCAACTTTCTGACAGAGTATCTTACCTAGGCCCTGTCCCCCGCCCTATCTCTGTAACCCCACACATTTCCCATGGCTAATCCATCTAACTTACACATCTTTGGACACTAAGGGAAAAGTTAGCATAGCCAATCCATCTAACCGTGTGGACGGCATGGTGGCACAGTGGTTAGCACTGCTACCTCACAGTGCCAGTGACCCAGGTTCGATTCCTGGCTTGGGTCACTGTCTGCGGGGAGTCTGCACGTTCACCCCATGTCTGTGTGGGTTTCCTCTGAATGCTCCGGTTTCCTCCCACAGTCCGAAAAACATGCTGGTTAGATGTGTTGACCATGCTAAATTCTCCCTCAGTGTACCCAAACAGGTGCTAGAGTGTGGTGACTAGGGGATTTTCACAGTAACTTCGTTGCAGTGTTAATGTAAGTAGACTTGTAATACTAATAAATAAACTTTAAAGGAGAATTTGGTGCTCAGCCAAATCTCCATTCATTGCAGCGGTATCGGATAATCCCGCTGGCTTAAACAGCTGGAGAATTCCTGCTATAATGATTTGGCGATTAATCATTAATTCTGGGAATGGCCAGAAATTGTGTAAAAACTTCCTCAACATTGGTTAGTAACAGAGAAAAAGAAACGTCATATTACAACCACAACTAGGAGAGCAACTTTTTAATGAGGTAATTGAAATGTTTATTGTGAACATTGGATCTATCCTTGCCAAAGACATTGTCATCAAGTAAGGAAATATTTGGCCTGGGGTGTGTTGTTCATGACTGATCAGTATTTGAATAGCTGGGAAATAACAACCTTTACCTTCCAAAGAATAATTGCTGGTACTTTAGAGAGAGTGCAGAATGTTCTTTATAAGATGAAAACTTGCAGTTACATGGATAGATTGGAGAGACTGGAGTAGTTCTCCCCAGGAAAGGGAAGGATGAGAGAAGATTTGACAGTGGAATTCAAAATCATGAGGGATCTGAACAGAGTTGGTAGGGAGAAATTGTTTTCGTTAGTGAAAGGATCAAGTTTTTAAGTTTATTCATTAGTGTCACAAGGAGGCTTACATTAACACTGCAATGAAGTTACTATGAAAATCCCTTAGTCGCCACACTCTGGCGCCTGTTCGGGTACACTGAGGGAGAATTTAGCATGGCCAACGCACCTAACCAGCACATCTTTTGGACTGTGGGAGGAAACTGGAGCATTCAGAGGAAACCCACGCAGACACGGGGAGAACGTGCAGACTCCGCACAGACAGTGACCCAAGCCAGGAATTGAACCCGGGTCCCTGGCGCTCTGAAGCAGCAGCAGTGCTAACCACTGGGCCACCATGCCACCCATAAGGACCAGAGGGTACAGATTTCAGGTGATGGGCAAAAAAAAGGCCAGAGTTAGCATGAGGAAAATCTTTTGTACACCACGAGCAAATGTACTGCCTGAGTATGTAATGGAAGCAGATTGAGGGGTATGGGCCAGACGCGGGCAATTGGGATTAGCTTAGGAGTTAAAAAAAGGGTGGCATGGGCAAGTTGGGCCGAAGGGCCTATTTCCATGCTGTAAACCTCTATAACTCAATGGCTCTATGAATTATGGCCTTCAGAAGGGAATTGGATAATTATCTGAATAGAATATATTTCAGGACTGCAGGGAAGGGATGGGAGAACCTGTTTTTTTCAGACAGTGGGCACAGACACTCCAAATGGCCTCTTTCTGTGCTGTAACTGTTCTATGACACGATGTCAGATGACAATGTATATTGATTATTTTATGTGACCCATTAACAAAACAAGGATAATGCAAATTATTTCAGCTTTCAGTCTTCCCGCCAACAAAATAAATATCCGTTCAAACTACTCTTCCATGAATATAGTGTCTCTTTATGCATTAACCTCCATTTTTACATTCAGGCACTTTATGCATCACATTTTGGAAACAAACAATGAGGTTGTTTCTGTTATGCAAATTAGTCAAAGGCTCCAATATTCTTACGGTTTACATCCAGGTGACGTGTCTAGAAACTTTGTTGAGGTAAGTGTCAATGCCACTTACATTTGTTAACGATTAATCTGTGAATATACTTATTTACAGACTGCAAATTTTTCTGGGGTGTTATCTCCGTGTGGTCAAAGCATATTCAAAGAGAGATTCAAATGAGTTGAGGGAGAAATATATTTGATGTGGGATGATGCTCCCTCTAAGATCCAGATTTCTCCAGGATCAGATATTTGGTAAAAAGCAGCTGGCTTCCAATAACAGGAATGAGATAGAGAATCTGGTGAACTGGTGCAGCAACAATAATCTCTCCCACAGTGTCAACAAAACGAAGGAGATTGTCATCGACTTCAGGAAGCGTAAAGGACAACATGCCCCTGTCTACATCAATGGGAACGAAGTAGAAAGGGTCAAGAGCTTCAAGTTTTAAGGTGTCCAGATCACCAACAACCTGTCCTGGTCCCCCCATGCCGACACTATAGTTAAGAAAGCCCCACCAACGCCTCTACTTTCTCAGAAGACTAAGGAAATTTGGCATGTCAGCTACGACTCTCACCAACGTTTACAGGTGCTCCATAGAAAGCATTCTTTCTGGTTGTAACCTGTACGAAAAGGGAGGGGGGTGTTTGAGTTTGAAACGCAATCAGAACTATGGCCAGAATTCTCCAGCCGTTAATGCCGGCGGGATTCTCCGGTCCCGCCAACAGTGCACCCCCACCCGTGGGTTCCCGCCGGCGCAGGGTGACGCCAATGGGAATTCCCATTGACAGTGGTGGTACCAGAGAATTCTGCCGCTAGCAAACAATGCGCCACTCCCGTCGGTGGGAAACATACGGCTGGGAGGCTGGAGAATCTCGCCCTACATGTCCTATCGGGCTTGCCATAGTCAGGTGACGGGAGCTATGAGGCAATCTCTGTAAGGTGCCATCTCAGAATCGATTCAATATAAACCTCTCACTGAGAAGACACTGATGAGCTTCTGCCATTTTTAATATGAAACACAAGTGACAGTGGATCGACAATTCTGCTTTACAGTTATTTAGATAGCCACATGAACAGAGTGGGAATGGAGGGATACAAAAGAATGGTCTAGTTTGGACCAGGGAGCGGCGCAGGCTTGGAGGGCCGAAGGGCCTGTTCCTGTGCTGTATTGTTCTTTGTTCTTTGTTCATTTCTCCCTATTTTCAATCATTTCAACTTCAACAACGTTTTGCAATTATATATACCTTTCATCTCAGAAAACATCCCAAGGCGCTTCACAGGTGCATTATAAATTAAGATTTGACTTAGGACCAGATGAAAAGACGTTAGGGAAATTGGCCCAAAGCTTGGTGAAAGAGGTAGGTTTTAAACAGAGTCTTAAAGAAGGGAGGCAGAGTGTTGGACAGGTTTAGGGAGGGAGCTACATGCTTCAAGGCAGCTGAAGGCATGGAGCGATTAAAATAGGGGATATTTGATCTTGATGTGATTTTTGATTTGATTTATTATTATATTCATTGTCGAATCATAGAAATCTATGTTCCCAGTTCACCAGATTCTCTATCCCATTCCTGTACTCTGTCTCATCATTGTTTGAGATCCGACCCACTACGGTGGTGTCATCAGCAAATTTGAAAATCGAGTTGGAGAGGAATTTGGACACACAGTCATAGGTGTATAAGCTGTATAATGGGCTGAAGCCACAGCCTTGTGGGGCACCAGTGTTGATCATAATCATGGGGATTGTGTCGCCTATCCTCACTGATTGCAGTTTGTGGGTTAGGAAGTCTATGATCCAGTCACAGAGGAAGGAGCTGAGCCCTAGGATATGGAGATTGGAGATGAGTTTTGTCAGAATAATGGTGTTGAAGGCTGAGCTGTAGTCAATAAATAGGAGTCTAACATAAGTGTCTGTTATCCTGGTGTTTCAGGGCTGAGTGTAGGGCCAGGGAGATGGTGTCTGCTGTAGACCTGTTGTGGTGATAGGTGAACTGTAGTGGATCCAGGCAATCTGTGGGGCTGGAATTGATTCGTGCCATGAGTAACCTTTCAAAGCACTTTCTAATGATGGATGCCAGAGCCACCGGGTGATAGTCATTAAGGCACACTGCCTGGCTTTTCTTTGGTACTGGGATGAATGGTCTTCTTGAAGCAGATAAGGACCTGAAGCTGGTGTAAAGAAAGCTTAAAGATGTCTGCGAATAACCCCGCCAGCTGGTCCACGCAGGATCTAAGTGCTTCTCTGGATACCCCATCCTGGGCAGTTGCTTTCCGTAGGTTGACCTTCGAGAAGGCTGATGTTCATGAGACCAGAATGAGATGTAAAATGGGCGACTGATTCAGTGTTGCTCATTTGACACAGTTGTGCAAATTAAAATAACCCCTTGCTGGTTAGGGTGATCATGTGGGGGAAGAGGAAGCTGATAAGCAGAAATTCTGCTATCAGATTGAAAATCAGACAGCACTGTGCAACAATGAGTCATTTATCCTCTTTGTAGTGTCTGCTGAGTGGGACCTGTGTGGTAACAACTGTTGCATTAATTGCATTGTGCAGTTCAGTTCATTATTCTGATCCTAGAATTCTCTCATTCAATTGAAACTGTTTAGATTATGGGGCACGATCTTACTGACCGTTCATGCCCCACCGCTTCTGCAAATGAGGACAGAGAATTTGGCACTCAGCCAAATCTCTGTTCACTGCAGCAGGACCGGAAAATCTCGCAGGCGTGTATGGCCAAAAAGGTCTGCCCATAATGTTCAATGCCAATTTAGCTGACAAGGGGGAGGGGGGGGGTGGGGGAAGAGAGGAGAAGAGGAGGGGAGGCGAGGGGGGTAGAGAGAAGGGGGGGTGGTGGGATGACAGCTTCAGGATGAGGCCAGTTGCCAAATGTGTCGTAGGCAGCTGCAAGGTCGAGGAACACAGCACCTGTCTTGAAGTTTTTCTGAAAGCTGTTTTCGATGTAGGTGGTGAGGATCAGTTCCTGTTCCCCTGTGCTGTGGTGCTTGTGGAAACCAGCTTGGTTGTCGCTAAGGTCTTCTGCTACGATTGGGGATGTGCGTTGAAGCTTGAGACGTTCAAAGAATTTTGTATGGGACCGACGGGAGAGAGATTGAATGGTAGTTAGCTGCAAGCATGGGATCTTTTCTGGGTTTTGGTATGGCGATGAATTTTGCTGTCCACTATTTGTTTGGGATGGTGATGGAACTTCTGACCATTGTGTAAAACCGGATCAGCCAGGTATCTCATCAATTCTGGCATGATGGAATAGGTGTGACAGGTATAAACCAAAAACAAAACACCTCAATATGGACAACCACACACATTAAAAAGAAAAGTGAGACACTGGCCAATAGGTAAATTTCCCCATCATGTTAGTGAGGTGTTCAGACATGTACCCAAGACTTAATGGATAGTTCAATATGTTCTTTTGCAAATGAGCTGCTTGTTGTGACATTAACGTGAAGGAATTCCTGACATCTTCTGGAAGTGAGTTGCTCAATCTGAACAGGACGGATGGTAGCAGCTACTAGCAGTATGATACCCACTGCCCTGTCGGCAGGAGAACAGCGGGAGATGGATGATAATGACTTTGACTGGAATGGGTTAGACAACGGGGTGTACACGCGTGTTAATGGATACCGGAGCATCTATATCGATTACTGATATGGATTTGCCCCGACCTTTGAAATCACAATGATTGAAGGAGTTGTTGGAGGAGTCAGGACAGCAGTTCTCAGTGAACCGACACTAATAGAAATTGAAGATATCGAATTACTGATCCCAATGTGGGTTTGCTGAAGGGACCTTTCTCGGCATTGACCTCCTAGAACAGATGGGAGCTATTATAGATGCAGAAAGACAGCTGATTCAAAGGAGAGGGTCAGGTAGGATTAATAAGTTAGGGAAGCCAAGCACTCAAGGTATATCACATTTGGCCTCCATAAAGGTAGTCTGGGGAAAGCAGGGAGTTTGGAGTGTCACAGCACAAGCAGACACCTCAGTATGGGCAAAGTGGGAATGCAGATTGTTGCGGATGAATCCCATCAAGATAGAGGGGCATCTCACCCTCCATATAAACAGTACCCCATCAAGCTAGAAGCCCAAGGAGATGTTATAGGGATGGTAAGGGACTTGGAAGAGCAAGGAACAGTGAGACCCGCCGTATCTCACACTAATTCACCCATCTGGCCAGTCAGGAAGCCGGACAGATCATATAGACTCACCGTAGATTACACAGCCCTGGACGGATGAGCAGTTAGAGAATACCCAATAGTGGCGAACTCCGCCACGATATTTAATAACCTGAGATCCGAACAAGACATATTCACAGTATTGGATGTAGCAAATGGGCTTTGGCCCATCCCAGAGAAGCAGAATAAATTGACATTTACAGTCAAAGGAAGACAGTATACACAGACACACCTTGCACAGAAATTCCATAATAGTCCAGCTATATTCCCATGGGTGTATGGCAGCTTTGTATTCATTCGTGGGGTGTGGGCATCGCTGACTTTTATTGCCCATCCCTGAAGGCATTTTGCTGTGGCTCTGGAGTCACATGTAGGCCAGACCAGGTAAGGACGGTAGATTTCCTTCCCTAAAGGCCATTAGTGAACTAGATGGGCTTTTACAACAATCGACAATAGTTTCATGGTCATCATTAGACTTTTAATTCCAGATTTTTATTGAATTCAAATTTCACCATCTGCCACGGTGGGATTTGAATCCAGTTACCCAGGGCACTAACTTGGATGTCTGAATTGCTTCTCCGGTGACAATACCACTACGCCACTGCCTCCCCTCAATGTATCGTTAATGGCATAGATCTAACTAGACTGGAGAATGCATTATGACAGTATGGAGATCCTAATAGCATCAGTAGGAGAGAAGGAATGTGTAAGAACAGTAAATAAGTAAATAACAGTAAATAAAGTAATCAAATTTAACAAACAGAGCTCAAAATTAATCCCTGCAAAGCACAGCTAGGAAAGTCAAACATCACCTACCTGCGAGATATGATTAAAAAGAGAGAGAAGAAACTGCCTGCGGAGCGGAAGACCGTAATATTAGAGATGTCACGCCCCTACACAGTCAGTGAGAGGGGTGCAGTGAGCCAAACCTTAGGGTTACCAAAAGAGAAAATGCTGGAAAATCTCAGCAAGTCTGGCAGCATCTGTAAGGAGAGAAAAGAGCTTTTTTTTCCCTTACAGAGCTCCTTACAGATGCTGCCAGACCCGCTGAGATTTGCCAGCATTTTCTCTTTTGATTTCAGATTTCAGCAGCTGCAGTCATTTGCTTTTAGACCTTTGGGTTATTTAACCACTGCAAGAATTTTGTAGAAAACTGCTCGGAACTGGTAGAGCCCTTACAGACACTGGTGAGGGCAGGCAAACAGTCAAGGGAAAAGGTGGATTGGGGGAGAGGACGCAGAGCCGGCTTTTGATAAGTGTAAACAGGCCCTTGCCTCAGCCCCAGCCTTGGGACTTCCTGACATAGTGAAGCCCTTTTACACATTCTGAGGCAGTGAAAACAGGCACTACACTGCTGTGGTATACCAGACACACGGAGATAGGCACTTTACTAAGAGAGGGTCGGTAGAGGTTGGTTTCCACAGGTGCGCACAGGCACTGGATTGTGCCATTTGGGCAATGCAAGTGTCAGAACCTATCACGCTGATGGGATAGTCCATATCCAAATTCGTCCAGTAGAATTACCAGAAGTGGGGAAGTTGAGATCAGTATCAGCTATATGATTAAGAGCCAACTGGGAATTTTATTTTTTACCTGCGGACAAATATGTACAAATTGTCAAAGACAATTTAGTGAACCCGGCAGGATTGATGATAAAGGAAGGGGATGAACATGAGTGATTAAGAGAAGTTGAAGAAGGCGAGGACGGCAGGATTGCCGAGGAATCTTTAGAAGGAAACAGAGTGATCGAGTTGTTTGTGGTTGGCTCTAGGAAATATTATGAAGGGACGCCACACACCATGTGGGTGGTAGTGAACATGGAAGGAAATTTGAAAGCTGGGGAGCAGATCCCAGGAAGATATTCAGTCCAGGTAGCAGAATTAAAAGCCTTAACTGAAGCATTAAAGCAAGCCAGAAATAATAGAGTTAATATTTACAATGGCAGCAGGTACGTCTTTGGGGTGGTTCGTGACTATGTTCTAGCAGAGGCACGCAGGGGATACGCCACCTTGGTTGGAAGGCACATGCAGCACAAGGAGCAGATCAGGGACTTATTGGAGGCATCCAAGTTACAGCAGTAATAAAATTAAAACCCATAAAATGATACAGACCCCACACCCCCCAACAACAGGGCAATAATTACACAGACAAAGCAGCTGAAAAGCTGACTGAAAGGAAGTAGATGTCTGAAGAAGCATCAATAGCCATAGGGAAGATGAAAGGTGACAATTTGAAAGCATCATAAGAAACAGTACACCAAGAGGAGGTGCCAGAATGGGAAAAAGGGGAAGCAGGAAAAGAAAAGGACAGAGTATGGAGAATGCAGAACCGAATTGTTAACCCCCCACTGCATGCAACAAACCCTATTTTGTTTTTATTCATTCGCGGGAGTGAGCCAGCATGTATTGCCCATCCCTAGTTGCCCTTGAACTGAGTGGCTTGCTAAGTCATTTCAGAGGGCAACTGAGAGGGCAATTGCTGTGGCTCTGTAGGCCAGACCAATTAAGGATGGCAGATTTCCTTCCCTAAAGGGTGTTAGTGAACCAGATGGGTTTTTCCAACAATCGACAATGGTTTCATGGTCATCAGTAGATTCTTAATTCCAGATAATTATTATTGAATTCAAATTTCAACATTTGCTGTGGCAGGATTCGGACCCAAGTCCCCAGAACATTGGCTGAGTTTCTGGATTAATAGTTTAGCAATACCATTAGTCCATCGTAGAATCACACAGCGCAGAAGAGGCCCTTCAGCCCATCATCTGCACTGACACATTAAGTCCGCACCGACATATTCGCCTACCCTAATGAAAACATACCAGGGATTAACACATATCGGGAGAGATAAAATGCATTACCAAATGACCAGATATTCTTGGTCACCAGGAATGGGAAGGGACATTGCGTAATTCTGTCAGAGATGTATGACATGTGCACAATGTGAGCCAGGAAAGGCTGCTAGAATCAAGCTTGGCTACCAGCCCTGACTCCAGGAACCATGGGGAATATATCCAAATGGACCACACCCACAACCCAAAGGGAAGAAATATTGTTTAGTTTTCATAGACAGATTTGCGAGATAGTAGAAACATTCCCATGCAGGGATTGCTCAACAGAAACTGTGGCGTGAATATTAGTGGAAGAAATCATACCATTGCAACTTGACTCAGACCAAGGAACTCACTTTATGGGTAACATAATAAAACATACATGCGGCCTGCTAGGGATTAAACAGAAGTTCCACTTACTATACCACCCCCAGAGTTCAGGAATGGTAGAGCAAATGAATAGGAGGCTTAAGAATAGTTTGACTAAAGCACTAATGGAGACAAAGCAAAGGTGGGCAAGAGTATTGCCTGCAATTCTCATGAAGTTTTGCTCCACCCCAGCGGGAGGAATCAGACTTTGAACTAATGATGGTGGGCCACGCAGCTACCAGAGGACATGATTATTGGAGGACCAGAAATTTGTAACACCAAAGCCACAGTCACCCTATTTGTGCGAGAATTGGCCAATCACCCGCATGGATTGAAGGGGGAAGTGATGGACAGGCAGAGAATCAGGGATTGGGAAAAAGAACAAAAGGGATGTTGAGGCAGATAAGCCAAATCCAGGAGGTCAGGACATGGTTAAGGTTCTGCCAGCACGGGCTGGACTGCAGCCCCAGGGGACGGGCCATGTGAGGGAATTATAACAGGTGATACATGTGCCCTGGTGGATGTTAAGTGGACTCTGAGATGGGAGCTTTGGTCATAGTTGGAAATCTATAGGGCTTGGGCATGATCACTAATACTCTCGGCAACCCATGCCGGACTCTTTTAATCCCACAGGTTCATGGCCATCATCTTCACCAACCCTGGAGAAGGATAGTGGTGCGAGAGAACAGCCATCCCAAATAATGAAGACCCTGGTTGCATGTATATAGAAACATAGAATCCCTACAGTGCAGAAGGAGAACATTCAGCCCATCGAGTCTGCACCGACCACAATTCCACCGACGCCCTTTCCCCGTAACCCCATCACTCACTCTAACATATGCACCTCGGGACACTAAGGAGCAATTTAGCACGACCAATCAACCAACCTGCACATCTTTGGAGTATAGTTTTGTTACGACAATTTATGAATGTAAACATAGGTCTAGACGGTCAATTGGGTGGGGGGTCTGTAAACCCATATTGCTCAGGTGTGGACATGACGTGAGTAAGGGCAATTGCATGTCCCTGAGAATGTGGGGATACAACTCTCCTGTGCGAGCGGTCTTAAGATGTCATGGAGTAAAAGTTGTGTTGAAGCCTCAGGGAGTGAAATGTTGATGCCAATATCACCACAGGTAACAGCGAGTTCTAAAGAAAATCCAGCAGAGGTCTTGGTCTGGTGGGATAGCAATAATGTACATTTTAGAAAAAAGGGTTGTAGCCGCAATGGGAACCCGTGAATCTCGATAACCCTCAAATGACGGTCAAATGCATACAAGACTGTACCTACATCGAGCACGAATGAATGAGGAGAAGTATTAGATGGTCATGCAAAGGACCAGTTATTATTAGAAAGAGTAATATTTGATTTGATTTATTATTGTCACATGTATTAACATACAGTGAAAAGTATTGTTTCTTGCGCGCTATATATACAAAACATACCGTTCATAAAGATGGAAAGGAGAGAGCGCAGAATGTAGTGTTACAGTCATAGGTAGGGTGTAGAGAAAGATCAACTTAATGCAAGGTAATATCCCCTTCACCAATTATAACAGCAACTACTCCAGAACCCAAATGTAGTGAAATGCAGCACAGGACAGAGGGGGCAGGATTAGTATGAGAAGAAAAGGGGAATCTGTTACTTCAGTACGAGGATAGAAACGTGTGCAAGTATCATAGAATCCCAACAGTGCAGAAGGAGGCCATTCGGTCCAATCGATTCTGCACTGACCACAATCCCACCTAGGCCCTTTTCCCGTAACCCCACATATTTACCCTGGTATTCCCCAGACACAAGCATCAATTTATCATGGCCAATCAACCTAACACACACATCTTTGGAGTGTGGGAGGAAACCGGAGCACCCGGAGGAAATCCACGCAGACACGAGGAGAATGTGCAAACTCCACACAGATGGTCACCCGAGGCTGGAATTGAGCCCGGGTCCCTGGCGCTGTGAGGCTGCAGTGCTAACCACTTTGCTACTGTGGCGCCCTGGTTTTTAACCTATCAGAGATACAAATGTCTGAGTGGTGCTCACCCATCACTAAACAGGTATATACCCACCTCCTCCAAAGACAGTTGAATAGGGATGAATTTAAGCCAGCTAAAGGAAGGATGAGATCTGTTAGAGCTGGCAGGTGTATGATATGCTACTGGAGTCGCAACAATTAATACCCTCGTCATTGGCGGACTGAACTTACAGATACAGGGCGGGATTTTCCAGCTGCGCTCACCCCAAAACCGGAAAATCCCACCCGAGGTCAACAGACCTGCGCATGGTCCGCCCTCCGCCCGATACGATTCCCGTGGCAGGAGGGACGGGAAAATTCCCCCCAGAGCCTCTACAGCAGAAAATGCAAACAATTATCAGCGGAAGTTACCAAGACCGAGTGAAAACTAATCAGTTAGGACAGGAATCCTCCCACATGACCCGAGAGACCAATGAGTTATTAAAACCTTCCCAGCACACAACCAATCTGATTATTGATTGCGAAGCCAACATCTCCAAGGAGGGACACAAAGCGAAAGATGTACCAGGTATACTAGTTGGTTATTAGGCATGATCAGTGCTAACTAATTGCCACTAGACATACATCGAGTGCCTGATTGGGTCCCAGACAAACAGTTGAGAAAGTGGGCAGGCGAAAGGGTGCCCTTCTGCCACTTCAGGAATTTAACACCAGTCAACAGGGTATTAGGCACCTGTAAGGATGATAAAAGAAACATTACATAAGAGCAGTTTTCCACCTTCCCCGACATGGTGATGAAAATGTCTATCCTCTGAGGAAGGTCCACAATGTGGGCAAATATCACAAGGGTACATGGATATCGCTGAGTAATCCACCAACATATGCAATCACTGTCAACGGTACCAAGAGAGGAATTGATTTGTCTCGCTGCCACCAAGGGGGAAATCATTGGGCGTGTCCAGAAGAAACCAATAGACAAGGGTTGACAAACTGCGGTTTTGTCACATATGAGAATTGTTCATTGTCTATTCTGCCTGCGCATAATCACTCTCTTATTCAATATGTTCTTATTGGACAAACATATTATATAGCAACTGTGGCCAGAGAATATAGTAAGAGGAAGAAACAATGCTCTTACCTCCTGGACAGACACAATTTAGCCATCAGCAATGCCGATAATGCCGATAAGGCATTGCAAGAGCCAAGATTTTGGACTAAACTATGGGACTGGGGTCTTAATATTCAAATTCACCCATGGATCCAGGCTATAGAATCATGGAATCCTACAATGCAGAAAGAGGCCATTCAGCCCATCGAGTCTGCACCGATCACAATCCCACCCAGGCCCCTATCCACATAACCCCATGCATTTACCCTAGCTAGTCCCCTACACTAAGAGGTAATTTACTATGGCCAATCCACCTAACCCGCACATCTTTGGACTGTGGAAGGAAACCGGAAGACCCGGGGAAAACCCACGCATTCACAGGGGAGAACGTGCAAACTTCACGCAGACAGTGATCCAAGCCGGGAATCGAACCCGGGTCCCTGGCACTGTGAGGCAGAAGTGCTAAACATTGTGCCGCCCCGCTCTTCTATTGGTGATCTTGTTACTTGTTGTATTGATTTTACAATTTACACTTGCCTGTGTAACTAGAAGGCAGTTTAGGAGATGGAAGGATAGGAGAGAGAGATTAACGGAACACACGGTGTGGCTCCCGCCAAGAAGCAAAGATGAGGCACCTTAGTTCGTCTTGGCTTCCTTGGACTGGCCAAGGGCTATCGGGGGGATTGAAGATATGTAAGAGAGTGCAAAAGGAAAAAAGCAGAACACTGTGTCTCATGGGACAGTACAAAATGGACGAGAGAGATAGGAGAAGAATACAGCTTAGCTAATTAACAGCATGATCTGTATACTTTCAAACAACCAAACTGCATTGTGACCTACATATTTGTGAAAGCACAGAATAAATAGGCGCCAGATGCAGGCCTTGTTATTGCAAAAACAGAACTAATGATAAAACCACAGATAATCATAGAGATTAGAGATCTGCAACCCGAGTTTATCCTCGATTCCAATACGAAGAAGTTACATTTGATAAACATGGTTTACTTTGAAGTAGTGTGCGAGTTTCAATTCTCAAATGTATAAGTAAAGTTCTTTGAGCTGTAAATGACAAGAGTGTCACAGAGCTTGGTGTGGAGAGACTTTCCCACACACACGTGGTAAAAGCTTGAATAAATTCACCTTGTTACACTTCACTCAGGTCTGAAGGCTTTGTTAATGATATTATTTTTGTTAATGATATTATTTTTGTTAATGATATTATTTTTGTTAATGATATTATTAAACTAGAAAGAGTGCAGAAGAGATTTACTAGGATGCTACCGGGACTTGATGGTCTGAGTTATAAGGAGAGGCTGGATAGAACGGGACTTTTTTCTCTGGAGCGTAGGAGGCTTGGGGGTGATCTTATAGAGGTCTATAAAATAATAAGGGGCACAAATCAGCTGGATAGTCAACATCTTTTCCTAAAGGTAGGGGAGTCTAAAACTAGAGGGCATAGGTTTAAGGAGAGAGGGGAGAGATACAAAAGGGTCCAGAGGGGCAATTTTTTCACACAGAGGGTGATGAGTGTCTGGAATGAGCTGCCAGAGGTAGTAGTAGAGGCGGGTACAATTTTGTCTTTTAAAAAGCATTTAGACAGTTACATGGGTAAGGTGGGTACAGAGGGATATGGGCCAAATGCGGGCAATTAGGACAAGCTTCGTGGTAAAAACTGGGTGGCATGGACAAGTTGGGCCTAAGGGCCTGCTTCCATGCTATAAACCTCTATGACCTCTGGTGACGTTATCCAGGTACGGGAAGGTAGCCCGCAGTCCGTTATGGTCCACCATTCGGTCCATAGCACGCTGGAAGACCGAGACCCCATTCGTGACACCAAAAGGAACCCTTAGAAAATGGTACAAGCGACCATCCGCCTCAAAATCCGTGTATTGTCGGTCCTCTGGGCGAATGGGGAGCTGGTGGTAAGCAGACTTTAGGTCGATGGTGGAGAACACCCGGTACTGCGCAATCTGGTTGACCATGTCAGATATGCGCGGGAGGGGATACGCATCCAGCTGCGTGTATCTGTTAATGGTCTGACTATAGTCTATGACCATCCGGGGTTTGTTCCCACTCTTGACCACCACGACCTGCGCTCTCCAAGGACTAGCGCTAGGTTGTATGATCCCTTCCTTGAGGAGCCGCTGAACCTCAGATCGAATGAAGATCCGATCCTCAGCGCTGTAACGCCTGCTCTTAGTCGCGATGGGCTTGCAGCCTGGCACGAGATTCTGGAATAAAGAGGGTGTGGTAATCTTAAGCGTCGAGAGGCTACAGGTGGAGCGCGTTGGGCAATTTAGAGGCTGCGAGTCTCCCACTGAAAGTGGAGGGAGTGGCCCACCATACTGTAGGGTTACACTCTTCAAGTGCCCATGAAATTTAGTCCTAGGAGTATTGGCGCGCAAAGGTGCGGTAACCGTGCCCTGCACCTCAGATTTACCACGCAACTCCCTAGCACGGTGACAGACCGGGACCTTGACGCCATCGAAATTGTCTGCTTGACAGGCTGAATCCGGAGGCCACACCGCTTCACGGCGTCTGGGTGAATGAAGCTCTCCGTGCTCCCGCTGTCAAACAGACAATAAATCGTGCGTTTGTTTACCTGTATGTCCATCATGGACTTGTCGAGTCTGTGAGGCTTTGCCTGGTCCAGGATGATCGACGCCACTGTTGGTTCGTGGGCGCCACTGCAGGCAGCTGAGATGGATGATGACGACCCCTGCTGGTCATTCGCGGTCGGTGCCGACCAAAATGGCTGCCCCCATAGGTCGCACGTGGGCGATGGCGCCAAAACCAGCGGCCCCTGGTAGTCGCGCATCTCATGCGACTCCGTCGTCTGGAATGGCGACGTCCTGGCCTCGCACGTGGAAGAAGCTCTTGACGATGCCGACGACGAGGAAACCGGCTCCGGGGAGTCACACGCCGCACTGCTGTTCCTGGATGGAAGTTTGGATCGGCATACCTTTGAATAATGCCCCTTCTTGCCGCAGGCGGAGCACAACACCGCTTTAGCGGGACATCGCTGCCGAGGGTGCTTCACTCCCCCACAGAAGTAACACCGCGGGCCGCCTGGAGCTGCTGCCGTCGTCAGGCCCGAGGGTGGGAACGCAATCACGCAGTTTTTCGGTCCCGCTGAATGAAGTGGGGTCTGTGACTGCCCCTGCCACACTGTCTCCACGTGGTCGTCGGGGTACATCGCCAGACTTTTGGAGGCCGTTTCTAGCGCATCCGCTAGCTCTATGGACTTAGTGAGATCGAGATTACCTTGCTCCAACAGCCGAAGGCGGATGTAAGACGAGCCGATTCCCGCCACAAACGCATCTCGAGCGAGGTTGTTCATGTTCTGGTCTGCCGACACTGCTTTGCAGTTACAGCCCCTGGCTAGCTGTAGGAGCTCGCACGCGTACTGTTCCGTCGTTTCGCCGGGCTGCCGCCGTCGCGTGGCTAAGAGATATCGAGCATGCATCTCGTTCGGCGGTTTAATGTAGCGCTTCTTAAGAAGCTCGAGGGCCCCTTTGTAGTCGGTGGCCCCACGGATCGCTAAATATACAGCGTCGCTTACCCTCGCGTGGAGGACCCAGAGTCTGTCGGCGTCGGTGGTGACTGCTGCGGAGGCTTCGAGGTAATCCTGAAAGCATTTCAACCAGTGGTCGAAGGTGTTCGAGGCGCCCGCCGCACGTGGGTCCAACGTAAGCCGTTCGGGTTTAAGCATTTGCTCCATGTTCTCTGTGTCATTTCTTTTTAATGAAGAGAGTTCAATTGTAGTCAATAAAATTGATGCGCGATATAACTCACGAGGCTAGAGGTACTCAGGGAAATAAAGGCTTTTATTGACTACAACAATAGAGCTACCATATATAATACACGATCCCAGACTAAAGGGTCCCAGACAGAGCAGTGACCTTTATACCTCTCCCAGGAGGCGGAGCCCGACTGGGATGTACCATAAGAACTATATTACAGGTAGAACAGCCCAACCCTAACCCCAACAGTAACATGTAGAACAGCCCAACCCTAACCCCAACAGTAACATATATACAGACTCATAGTACTGGCCAGACCCTGGCTCAGCACTACCTGGTGGGAACCAACAATGGTTCACCACAACCTCTCTGACGTAAGTATCAAGCTTGAAACCAGGGGGTGTAGGAGTCCAGAGTATTTGACTTTTGGGTAAGTCTGAAAATAATAGGCACTGTGAATTCTACAAATGGTTTTGTCTTGGTATGTATGAAACATTCTATCCATTGTCATTCAATAAGGAACTTTCCAAGACTTGAAATAGTTTTGAGTCTCGGTGGAAATTACAAAAGTCACTTGACACTCAGTTGACATTTTAGCAGCTTTTTAATGTCTATTTTTAAAAGAAAAGGCAGTTTCAGAAGATTATATATGCTGAGTACACTTCATATTTAAAGCTAACAATATGACATGCATTTACTGTGCATGATGTAGGTTTCTATAGCATGTTCTATATGATGACATGCTGGCATTAGTCAATTTTAAATCTGTAACATTGGATTACAGGGCGGCACGGTGGCACAGTGGTTAGCACAGCTGCCTCACAGCGCCAGGGACCCGTGTTCGAATCCCGGCTTGGATCACTGTCTGTGTGGAGTTCGCACATTCTCCCTGTGTCTGTGTGGGTTTCCTCCGGGTGCTCCCGTTTCCTCCCACGGTCCAAAGATGTGCGGGTTAGGTGGATTGGCCATGCTAAATTGCCCCTTAGTGTCAGGGGGACTAGCTAGGATAAATGCATGGCATTATGGGGATAGGGCCTGCGTGGGATTTTTGTTGGTGCCGACTCGATGGGCTGAATGACCTTCTTCTGCACTGTCGGGATTCTATGATTCAATGACTTGTTGCATGTACAGTGGCAGGAAAATAATCACATTTCTAAAGCATCTCGTTTTACCTAAGGACATCCAAAAGTACTTTGCAGCAGATTAGGTACTTTTGAAGTGTCGTTGCTGTTGTAATGTAAGGCATGTGGCAGGCAAATTGTACACAAGATCCCACAAACTGCAATGTGATAATGACCAGGTAACGTTTCCAGTAATCATTTCCAACGATATTTCACAAGAAAGCTTTCTAACTAAAGACAGCACACAATTATTATTTCCTAAAAAGGCCTCACCCAAATGAGTCAGCGAAATGAATGTCTGATGATGAATGAGAAATGAGAATTCTCCCGAACATCCTTGGGCGACAACTGTGGGGATTTTGAGAGACAAGGAAGGGCCTTTAGCGTGATTTGATGTTCTTGGAAGTGAGCCCGAACTAAGTGTTTTGAAACAAGGTGAATCTGCATGGGTTGAAAAGGCCGCAGGCTTTTCTGAGGGGTTGGGGTGCAAAGGTCAGAGGCTGAGCTGCTAAGGAAAAACCAGCCATTAACCATTGTGTCACCCCCCCTGCCTCCAACCCCTACCCCCATCTTGCATGACCCAATAAACATTCCTACAAACATACAAATGTATGACTCAGGAGCAGGGGTAGGCCCCTCGAGCCTGCTCTGTCATTCAATAAGACCATGGCTGAGCTGATTGCTGGCAAATTAATTACATTTTATTTCCAGCTCAACTGGTCCAGACCTCTTGCTCCAAACCAGCCTTCTCCCACCCCTCATCGTCTCACAGAATCCCCACAGTACAGAAGGAGGCCTTTCAGCCCATCGGGTTTACACCGACAACAATCCCACCCAAGCCCTATCCCCGTAAACCCTTGTATTTACCCTGCTAATCCTCCTGACACTAAGGATCAATTTAGCATGGCCAATCCACCTAACCGGCACATCTTTGGACTGTGGGAGGAAACCAGAGCACCTGGAGGAAACCCATGCAGACACGGGGAGAACATGCAAACTCCACACAGACAGTGACCCAAGGCCAGAATCGAACCCGGGTCCCTGGCGCTGTGAGGCAACAGTGCTAACCATTGTGCCACCATGCCACTCATCATCTAACCCCATCAATATAACCTTGTTATATTGTCCTCAGGTGCATATCAGCTTCCCCTTAAATGCATCTTTGATATTCACCCCAACTACTTCTCATGATGGACAGTTCCCTCATTCCCTCTCAGCAGTGGGAAAGCAGGGAAATAAGAATATTGGTCCAGACTGTTTTTCCCTTTGGGTTGAGGTTTCTCTTGTATTCCCAATTGAATGTATAAATGACTATTTTAATATGGTCTCTAGTTCAAGTCTTTTCTATAAGGGGATCAAACCCTTTCATAATCATAGAATCATAGAATACCTACAGTGCAGAAAGAGGCCATTCGACCCATCGAGCCTGCACTGACAACAATCCCACCCAGGCCCTATCCCCGTAACTCCATATATTTACCCTGCTAGTCCCCCTGACACTAAGGAGCAATTTAGCATGGCCAATCCACCTAACCTGCACATCTGTGGAGTGTGGGAGGAAACCGGAGCACCCGGAGGAAACCCACGCAGACATGGGGAGAACGTGCAGACTCCACACAGATTGTCAACCAAGCTGGGAATCGAACCTGGGTCCCTGGTGCTGTGAGGCAGCAGTGCTAACCACTGTGCCGCCAAATTTGAAAGACCTCTATTATATCAGTCTTCCGTTTTCCAGAGAAAGGAACAACTATTATTGGAGATCTCTCCTTCCGTAAATATTTTCATGAAACAACAAGTAGGATCAAACGTTGCCAACTGATCTCAATTTCTCATTGGCCACAATATTTAATTGTTCCGCTGCAGTGTTTATTTTTCTTTCTGGGAACACAACGATTTTCATATCGAATTACAAGATTTAATCTGCCATTAAACAAAGGCTTCTAAGAGTCTGATTTACATGGACATCTATTTTGTCTTTAATGATCCACCTTTGAACAGGAAGGAAATAGAGAATCTGGTGAACTGGTGCGGCAACAATAATCTCTCCCTCAATGTCAACAAAATGAAGGAGATTGTCATCGACTTCAGGAAGCGTAAAGGAGAACATGCCCCTGTCTACATCAATGGGGCCAAAGTAGAAAGGGTTGAGAGCTTCAAGTTTTTAGGTGTCCAGATCACCAAAAACATGTCCTGGTCTCCCCATGCCGACACTATAGTTAAGAAAGCCCACCAACGCCTCCACTTTCTCAGAAGACTAAAGAAATTTTGCATGTCAGCTACGACTCTCACCAGCTTTTACAGATGCACCATAGAAAGCATTCTTTCTGGTTGTATCACAGCTTGGTCTGGGCTCCTGCTCTGACCAAGACCGCAAAGAACTACAAAAGGTCGTGAATGTAGCCCACTCCATCACACAAACCAGCCTCCCATCCATTGACTCTGTCTGCACTCCCCATTGCCTCGGCAAAGCAGCCAGCATAATTAAGGACCTGCCGCACCCCAGACATTCTCTCTTCCACCTTCTTCCTTCGGGAAAAAGATACAAAAGTCTGAGGTCACGTACCAACCGACTCAAGAACAGCTTCTTCCCTGTTGCTGCTGTCAGACTTTTGAATGGACCTACCTTGCATTAAGCTGATCCTTCTCTATACCCTAGCTATGACTGTAACACTACATTCTGCACTCTCTCCTTTCCTTCTCTATGAACGGTATGCTTTGTCTGTATAGCGCACAAGAAACATGTGAATATGTTAATACATGTGACAATAATAAATCAAATCAAAAACTGCAAAATCTAAGTAGGATGGAAAGGAAGCAATGTTACACAGGATCAAAAACAATTGCTGGGATAGAAAGTGACTTTGCATTTCAAATCTAAACGCAGAACCTGCCTGGGCAAGAAAATGCTTGGCATGCCTTCTCATATGGCTCAGATATTAGCTGAACATGTGCCCTGCATTTCGGTAAACACAAGTGCTGAAACCCAGCCTTCTAGAATCTGACAGCACGCCCAGAGGATATTCAACCATCGGCCACAAAGGCGGCTTTCTCCGCCTTACTGTTCAGCTGATAGACGGAAAGACAGTGAAGCGGTGGGTCCCACCAGCAACCTAAGTTTTAAAAGATCGTGGTGACCCAATACATATAAAATTAAAAATAGAACCTCCCCCAAACAATGTCCCCTCCACAGGAGATCCTCATGCCCCAACACCCCTGCCCCAAAACAGTACCCCCCACAAGACACTCCCCCACAGTACAATCCACATCACACAACACCCTCCCCACACAACAAACCGTCCCCATGCAACACCCTTCCATGGAATAATCCCCAAGCCCCAGCATTGCCTCCTGCATTGCCTCCGGCATTGCCCCCGGCACTGCCCAGGTTGGGCAAAACCCTCTGATCAATGCACCAGCCTGAACTCCTCTGTTCGGTTCTGCTTGCCAGGTGCATGTCATAATTCATGTCATCGTGCCTTCATGCCAACATGAATGGAGTATGTCACTGCATTAGTATTATTAAGTGTGGAGACCTGATAGCAAGACATAACTCTATTGCAATTGGCTTCCCGACATTGAATGTCGAGATTCCCGGTACATCATTGGCAGGGGTGGGGACATCGCAACAGGAAGTCTCGCCGGCGTAAATTGCGTTTTGGACCTCTTGCGGGATTTTCCACTCACGCCACTGACCGTGTCCGCTGATTTCTATTTGTTTCCTATTCGCTCTTTAATAATAGAAAATAGCCATTTTTTGTGAGCTCTGTACAAGTGTCCATGCATGTGCAATGCTGAACGAGTGATCTAATAGTCCCATTATTCAGCCAGGAATTCAGAACCAGTTGCTTACCGAGAGAGTAATGAGATTGTGGAACTGAAGAAAACAAAAGGGCAGAATTTTCCAGTACGCCAGTGGGCAGGAGGGGGAAATTCGCAGAGTTCCCAAAAGGCGGATTTCCGCTGGTGGAAAAACAAGTCCGAATTTTCCCCTCTGCAGTTCTTTCTGGTTGTGTCATGGCTTGGTATGGCTCCTGCTCTACCCAAGACCGCAAGAAACTGCAAAGGGTCATGAACGAAGCCCAGTCCATCACTCAAACCAGCCTCCCATCCATTGACTCTGTCTACACTTCCCGCTGCATCGGCAAAGCAGCCGGCATAATTAAGGACCCCACGCACCCCGGACATTCTCTCTTCCACCTTCTTCTGTCAGGAAAAAGATACAAATGTCTGAGATCACGTACTAACTAATTCTAGAACAGCTTCTTCCCTGCTGCCTTCAGACCTTTGAATGGACCTACCTCATATTAAGTTGATCTTTCTCTGCACCCAGTGCTACTGTGCCGCCCAGTCATGGGACTGAGGGAAAGCGTCAGGATGAGAGAGTAAAGGCAGCCCTGAGGCTCTGTGGGCCATGCTACAGGATTATGTGCAGCATACACTCTGTGGTCCCAGAGAGGGACACGGCCTCTGTGAGCAATAGGGATCAGGCACAGCTTGGTGTGAAGGACATGATTGTTGTCTTACCATTCGTGGTGATGAAGTTGTCTGGCTCAGTGCTGGACTTGCAGATGGGATGGTCATTGTTCAGGAGAGGCATCTACAGCCTGTAAATGGGGAAATCGTAATGGAGGGGCGGAATGGGGATACTGCAAACTCTCCTGGAGGGAGGGGGGGTCATCTATATGTCACCATGCACACAGCCTCAAGATGAGGAGGGATGAGGCCCCTATGGGGCATGGGGACATCCAGAGTGATGGGTTCGGGGGGAGGGCAGGAACGTACACAACAATCACGATGGGTTCCGGGGTTACAGGGGGAGGCTGTGGAATTCCTGGGGGGGTGGGGGAGGTCTACCTGAACATCCTGGGGTTCCAGGAGGGATGTGTGACAGGGGAGGCTCAAAGCTGGTCTTGAAGCAGAAGACTTATCATAGAATCCCTGCAGTGCAGAGGGAGGCCATTCAGCCCATCGAGTCTGCACTGACCACAATCCCACCCAGGCCCTATCCCCGTAATCTCACGCATTTACCCTGTTAGTCCCCCTAACACAAAGGGTCAATTTAGCATGGCCAATCCACCTAACCTGCACATCTTTGGACCGTGGGAGGAAACCTGAGCACCCGGAGGAAACCCACACAGACACGAGGAGAATGTGCAAACTCCACACGGACACTGATCCAAGCTGGGAATCGAACCCAGGTCCCTGGTGCTGTGAGACAGCAGTGTTAACCACTGTGCCACCGTGCCGCCCATAAAATGTTCTGCAAAAAAGAAAATCATTACGTTTATATAGCGCCTTTTGTAACCAACAGGCCTCCCACGTGTTTCGCAGCCATTCAAGTGCTTCTGAAGTGTAATCACTGTTGTGATGCAGGGAGGGTCGTGGCCAATTAGCATGCAGCAAATTCACACAAACAGCAATGTGATAACGATCAGATGATTTGCTTTTATGATGTTGATTGAAGGATAAGTATTGGTCGGTGTGGTAAACCACTGTTAGCTTATTGCCTGTGTGTGTGTCTTGCCTGGACATGCCCCTGCCGGCCCGGCCTGGGACTCCTCCCCCCCCTGGTCCAGGTATAAAGGCGACTGCTCCCCACCCCCCTGCCTCAGTCTGGACCAATTCATCGGCATGGGTGTGCTCCAAGTCTTTTGCTAATAAAAGCCTATTTGTTCTTGCATACAAAGTAGTCTTTGCTTGATTGATGGTGCATCTGTCAGGACACCAGGGAAAACTCCCCTGATTTCCTGTCAAATAATGCCAAGGGATCCTATACATCCTCTGGCAATACCGTGCTCCCTCAGTCATGCTCCACAGTGTCAGCCTAGTTTTTCAGTGCTCAAGTCTTGGAGTTGGGTTTGAACCCACAGAGAGAAAACAGTCAGCAACTGTGATGTCAGTGGACCCTTGAAGAAATGGTGTTTTATTTTAAAACATGCTCTCTGTCGCTCACAGCTTTAGCTTGTGGAGCCGTTTTGTCTCAAAGAGTCCCTTTATTGCTCTTTAAGTGGCTTAGATGGAAGTTAAAAGCAAAATACTGCGGATGCTGGAATCTGAAACCAAAAGAGAAAATGCTGGAAAATCTCAGCAGGTCTGGCAGCATCTGTAAGGAGAGAAAAGAGCTGACGTTTCGAGTCCAGGTGACCCTTTGTCAAAGCTGGAAGTTGTTTGTTTGTTTCTACTTTGAGGTCGTTTATGACTCTGTATTGTTAAGAGATGTGTTTTAATTCAAGCTCACAGCCTTAGGTAATGTCACTGTTGGGGGAAGAGAGAAAAAAAACTGTGGACAGGTAAGGTGACAAGGATTTCAGTTTTTCAGTTCTGAAGCTACAGTTTAATTTTTAAAAGTGACAGCCAGCTGAAAAGAAGTGTTTTCTCTCTCCCTGTTCATTTTGGAAATTCTGCTGGTTGTCTGAAAGCAAGGTCTTGCCTTCCTGCAGTAAAGATTCTGCAGTTGGTGGCTTGGCCAGAGAGTCTTCCCTTGGGGTTCTGAGAAGCTGTTTTGACTTCAAACTGTTCTGAGTGAATCCAGAGGACTGCAGACTTCAACCAAAGGACTCAATTTCCAGTATCACGTGAGCATTAGTCTTTGCTGTATTGAACCTGCTGAAAGGGTTTGGTCATAGAGGTTTAAGGCATGGAAGCAGGCCCTTCAGCCCAACTTGTCCATAGTGCTGTTTTTCTTTAAACCCCTAAGCTAGTCCCATTTGCCCATGTTTGACCCATATCTCTCTATACCCATCTTACCCATGTAACTGTCTAAACACTTTTTAAAAGACAAAATTATACTCGCCTCTACTACTACCTCTGGCAGCTAGTTCCAGACACTCACCACCCTCTGTGTGAAAAAATTGCCCCTCTGGACACTTTTGTACCTCTCCCTTCTCACCTTAAACCTATGCTCTCTAGTTTTAGATTCCCCTACCTTTTGGGAAAAGATATTGATTATCTAGATGATCTATGCCCCTCATTATTTTATAGACCTCTATAAGATCACCCCTCAGCCTCCTACACTCCAGAGAAAAAAGTCCCAGTCCATCCAGCCTCTCCTTATAACTCAAACCATCAAGTCCCGGTAGCATCCTAGTAAATCTTTTCTGCACTCTTTCTAGTTTAATAATATCCTTTCTATAATAGGGCGACCAGAATAGGGTACACAGTATTCCAAGTGTGGCCTTACCAATGTCTTGTACAACTTCAACAAGACGTCCCAACTCCTGTATTCAATGTTCTGACCGATGAAACCAAGCATGCTGAATGCCTTCTTCACCACTCTGTCCACCTGTGACTCCACTTTCAAGGAGCTGTGAACACATACCCCTAGATCTCTTTGTTCTGTAACTATCCCCAATGCCCTACCATCAACTGAGTAAGTCCTGCCCTGGTTCAATCTACCAAAATGCATCACCTCGCATTTATCTAAATTAAACTCCATCTGCCATTCGTCAGCCCACTGGCCCAGTTGATCAGGATCCCATTGCAATCCGAAATAACCTTCTTCACTGTCCACTATGCCACCAATCTTGGTGTCATCTGCAAACTTACGAACCATGCCACCTATATTCTCATCCAAATCATTAATATAAATGACAAATAACAGTGGACCCAGCGCTAATCCCTGAGGCACACCACTGATCACAGGTCTCCAGTTTGAAAAACAACTCTCTACAACCACCCTCTAGCTTCTGTCATCAAGCCAATTTTGCATCCGTTTAGCTACATCACCCTGGATCCCGTGAGATTTAACCTTATGCAACAACCTACCATGTGGTACCTTGTCAAAGGCCTTGCTAAAGTCCATGTAGACAACATCAACTGCACTGCCCTCATCTACCTTCTTGGTTACCCCTTCAAAAAACTCAATCAAAGTTGTGAGACATGATTTTCCACTCAGAAAGCCATGCTGACTGTCCCTAATCAGTTCTTGTGTCTTTAAATGCCTGTAAATCCTGTCTCTCAAAATACCTTCCAACAACTTATCCACCACAGATGTGAGGCTCACCGGCCTGTAGTTCCCAGGCTTTTCCCTGCAGCCCTTTTTAAACAAAGGCACAACATTTGCTACCCTCCAATCTTCAGGCACCTCACCTGTGACTAATGATGATTCAAGTCGATGGAAGGTTTTAGTTATGATTGGAACACATTAGATATATTTGTTAAGGGTTATACATTATAGTGGTTGTTTTGGTCTCTTGTTTGTAATTGATAAAAGTTATCGCTAATTTTCTTACTATACATGTTAACTATATTTTTAAATAAACTTTGTTTGACAAAAGCTCCCCAGTGGGTCATTTGAATCATACCTGAAGTGAAACATCTCAACTCATCAGGTGATCAAGAAGGCAAATGGGATGTTGGCCTATATTGCGAGGGGGATAGAATATAAAAGCAGGGATGTCTTGATGCACCTGTACAGGGCATTGGTGAGGCCGCAGCTGGAATACTGTGTGCAGTATTGGTCCCCTTATATGAGGAAGGATATATTGGCATTGGAGGGAGTGCAGAGAAGGTTCACCAGGTTGATACCGGAGATGAGGGGTTTGGATTATGAGGAGAGGCTGAGGAGATTGGGTTTGTACTCGTTGGAGTTTAGAAGGATGAGGGGGGATCTTATGGAGACTTATAAGATAATGCGGGGGCTGGATAGGGTGGAGGCGGAGAGATTCTTTCCACTTAGTAAGGAAGTTAAAACTAGAGGACACCGCCTCAAAATAAAGGGGGGTCGGTTTAAGACAGAGTTGAGGAGGAACTTCTTCTCCCAGAGGGTGGTGAATCTCTGGAATTCTCTGCCCACTGAGGTGGTGGAGGCTACCTCGCTGAATATGTTTAAAGCGCGGATGGATGGATTCCTGATCGGTAAGGGAATTAAGGGTTATGGGGATCAGGCGGGTAAGTGGTACTGATCCACGTCAGATCAGCCATGATCTTATTGAATGGCGGGGCAGGCTCGAGGGGCTAGATGGCCTACTCCTGCTACTATTTCTTATGTTCTTATTTTTATCCTAGCCAAATTCAAGACGCAAAACCTATGATCCAGGTGGGCTTCATAAAATACTTTGAAGTTTCTGACCTGAACCATAACACAATGGAGATACATTTGACACATGAGGAAAATCATGGAAATGGAAAAATAAGGGCACTTTGTGGTGTATTTCAATCTTTATTAGCATTTGAAGTTTATTTACGATCCGATGTACCTTCTGTTTAACTTCCCTCAGTTTCAGCCAGAGGAAACTAGACCCAAAGACATGTAACTGAGTTATGAGCACTGATTAATCTCCGAATGAATGATTGAAATCATGCAGAATTATTGGACCATAATGTCTGGGTTCCCCAGTGTCCCATTTGGAGGGTACCCCAAAAATGCACTGGAATCCCTCTAGAAAGCTCCCACTTAAGGGTTTACCTGGCAATTGTCCAGAAGTTCTAATTTCCTCTGGATAATTGAGCTGGGATGAGAACCATCCGACAAAATGATTTACAACATTAACTTTGGATGGTTCTGGCAGTTCTACCATGATAGTTACTCTGGATGAGTTAGAAGGAAACAAAAATTACTTCTTACTCCACGATAACTACCTAAACACCTAGACCCAGCCTCACAGGAGACCCTCACCTTCAATCTGGGCTCCTCACCGACTCCAAACTTCCTCTGGCCCTGAACCCTTCATTCTGGTCTGGGACACAAACCCCTCCTCCTCTCAGGGACACCCCATGCCTCCTTTCCACTCCAAGACACCCCCTGCTCCCCCTTTTCCAATCCAGGAACCCCCTCCCCCATCTCTTCTTTCAGGTCCAGGACACCCCACCTCTATTCCTCCCCAGTCCCAGGAATCCCTTTTCCCCTCCTCTCCTGTCTGGGACACTCCCACCCTCCCTCTCCGGGACGGCCCCCTCTCCTCCTTGGTCTGGGACACCCCACTCCTCTCCAGTCTGTTCCCCCCCCCCCACAACCACCCCCCCCCCCCCCCCCCACCTCCCACCCCCCACCCACCCTCTCCTGGTAAACTACTTACTGTTGAATCTGACCTGCCCCCTTGTCCCTTCAGACATCCACTTTACGGCAGCTTCTGCTGTAACAAGGGGGAGTGACTTTGCTCTCTGCGCCCCAGTTACTCTGATGCTGCCGGGAGTGCACTGCACTGCACTGCTCTGGTCTCACTCACCCTGAGTTTGGAAGGTTATGCAAGACAGGAGCTGTGCAATTTCAAAGAGGGTAAGTCTGTCGAGAATGGCAATCCGACCAGAGGTTGCCACTCTGCGGAATTCTCCTTGATAGTCGTTTTGCAACTATTGCAGTGGTTAGCACTGCTGCCTCACAGCGCCAGGGCTTGGGTCACTGTCTGTGTGGAGTTTGCACATTCTCCACAGCTCCACGCCCGCTCACCATAACCCTTAATTCCTTTCCTGTTCAAAAATGTATCTATCCTTGCCTTAAAAACAATCAACAAGGTAGCCTCAACTGCTTCACTGGGCAGGGAATTCCACAGATTTACAACCCTTTGAAGAAGTTCCTCCTCAACTCAGTCCTAAATCTGCTCCCCCCTTATTCTGAGGCCATGCCCCCTAGTTCTAGTTTCACCCGCCAGTGGAAACAACCACCCTGCTTCTACCATATCTATTCCCTTAATTTGATCAAGAATTGACCACCCCTAAATAGTATCCTATATTTGGTGAAACGGCCACCTATTATAACGAGGGTGTCCAGGAAATGTAATTTTGAATTTGTTCCTGATAATTGGACTTTACACAGCAGCCAAATTGCTCAACGTTGCTTAAGTTACAGAGCAGGATTTTCCACCCACGCTCGCCCCAAGATTGGAAAATCCCACTCGAGGCCAACGGATCTTTGCAGGATCCGTGTCCCGCCTGCTACGATTCCCCTGGCATGCTAGATGGGGTAAGAAGTTTAACAACACCAGGTTAAAGTCCAACAGGTTTATTTGGTAGCAAAAGCCACATCGGTGTGGCTTTTGCTACCAAATAAACCTGTTGGACTTTAACCTGGTGTTGTTAAACTTCTTACTGTGTTTACCCCAGTTCAACGCCGGCATCTCCACATCATGCGAGATGGGAACATTCTGCCCACAATGTCCAATAAGATAACAAGATTTGAGACCATCTTATTACAGTCTTAAGCCAGTTTCCACTCCTGTGAAAATACGTTCTACTGTAATTTTACCCAGCATGGTGGCACAGTGGTTAGCACTTCTGCCTCACAGCGCCAGGGACCCGGGCTCGATTCCCGGCTTGGGTCACTGTCTGTGCGGAGTTTGCACGTTCTCCCCGTGTCTGCGTGGGTTTCCTCCGGGTGCTCCGGCTTCCTCCCACACTCCAAAGATGTGCAGGTTAGGTTGATTGGCCACGATAAAATTGACCCTTGTGTCAGAGAGATTAGCAGGATAAATGTGTGGGGGGTACGGGAATAGGGCCTGGGTGGAACTGTGGTTGGTGCAGGCTCGTTGAGCTGAATGGCCTCCTTCTGTACAGTGGGGATTCTATGATTCTACGATACCCAAATCAACCAAATATTCCTCCATTAATTCCATATTGTTTGATTCCTGTTCACTTCACAAGTTTCTGTAACTGATTCTGAAAAGCTTGTTTCACACATGGGTGAATAGTTGACAATTTTATCGAGATCCCAACTACCCTCTCTATTTTGATGGGGAATTAGGGAGTTGGCCCCTGGGGTTCTGACCAATGATTATCCCTTAACCAACTTCACTGAAATATGGATTGCATCATTACTTTTATTGCTGTTTGCGAGATCTTGCTCTGCGCAAATTGGCTGCCTTGTCCTTTCTTTTGTACAATACAGCAGTGAGAACATTTCAAAAATGTTATTATGGGTTGTGACGCGCCTGGGGACATCCTGAGGCCCTGAAAGGGATCAGATGAATGAGAGTTCTTTCTTGTTACTCAAACACCTTTTATTGGCCCATCAATCAGCAGGAAGACCTCAAGGGTAACAGCATTGACAAGAACGGGAGCAAGAGGCGGCACGGTAGCACAGTCGCTAGCACTGCTGCTTCACAGCTCCAGGGACCTGGGTTCGAATCCCGGCTCAGGTCACTGTCTGTGTGGAGTTTGCACATTCTCCTCGTGTCTGCGTGGGTATCCTCCGGGTGCTCCGGTTTCCTCCCACAGTCCAAAGATGTGCGGGCTAAGTTGATTGGCCATTCTAAATTGCCCCTTAGTGTCCCGGGATGCATAGGTTAGTGGGTAAATATGTACGGATATGGGGATAGGGCCTGGGTGGGATTGTGGTTGGTGCAGGCTCGAAGGGCCGAATGGCCTCTTTCTGCACTGTAGGGATTCTATGATTCTTCTATGAAGAGGCCCAGAAAAGGTCACCCAGAAACACAGGGCTCTTGTGTGAGGGAACAAAAAAGTCCCTGTACCCGATGGGCTGCTGTACAACTCTGATCGGTGGAGCCTGAAGCCCTTTAATTAGCATTCTGAGCAGCGAGACAGGCATTCCCCATCCAGCTGTGGGCCGACACTCACTATGTCCACACGGGAAAGAATGTGGAGAGGCTCAAACTGTCAACCTGGCAAACACATCCATTCCAGAGAAGCAACACTTCTATTTGTAATGCAGACGTCATCCACATGAAAGACGGGGACACAAGCTGTCAATATTCCAAGAGCAAGAGGGTGCCTGAAAGGTGCCTGCCTGCCCGCGGGATGTATTGATCGATTTTTATTTTCTCCACAGTTTGGAGCGAATGTTGGTCCCTTGTACAATGACGCTCGTGTTCAATCGAAGACAGACTGTGGAATTTTACATGAAACAGCTGCCAATTTTGCCTGGCCCGGGCACTCTGTTCAAAATGAACAGTGATCACTTTCCAAATAGGTGGCTTACTGTAGGAGGAAGACACTGGCTAAAGCACAGAAAGAAATATCGCACAATAAACATTTTTTTATGATATGAATACCGCACCAACAATCAGTGTCCAGCCTGCAGCCCTGGCTCAGGTCCGGGAACACGGCACAGGCAAGGTTCAGGTTGGGAACTCGCTGGCTCATCATTTCTCTTCACACCTTTATTGAGCTTCCCCGACCTTACAACAGTGACTCCATCTCAAATAGTACTTCAATTGGGCTGTAACACGCATTGGGGTGACCAGAGGTTGTGAAGGGCGCTATAGAAACGCAAGTTCTTTATTTTAAGCCTTTGGTTGGCCTGGCAACCAACTTTGATGTGAATAAGTGCAGATCTATATCAAGGAGCGGCGATGGTAAGAGCGGTATTATTGCTAGACTATTCATCCAGAAACTCAGGTAATGTCCTGGGGACCCCGGTTCGAATTCTGCAATGGCAGATGGAGGTTTTTTTTCTCTGAATGAATAGTTTGAAGAAAGTGTGAAAAGAAAAACATAATTCAGAGTTTAGTTTTGTATCCTCCACCTCCCATTCCAACAACCCTTGGGGAGATCAGCTCATAAAGAAAGAAAGACTCTTTTATATTCGTGCTGTGGTAGGCTTGCACCATCAGTTCCCACCTCTGCCACCGGGCATTGCTGGGCGATGAGCCTGGGAGACACGGAGGCGATAGCCTAGTGGTGTTATCGTTAGACTATTAATCTAGAGACTCGGCTAATGTTCTGAGGACCTGCGTTCGATGGTGAAATTTGAATTCAATAAAAAGTATCTGGAATTAAGAATCAACTGATGACATGAAACCATTGTCAATTGTTGGAAAAACCCATCTGGTGTTTCTTCAGAAGGAACTCTTCAAAATGCAGCAGATGAAACAACAACAAAACTTACTCCAATTTATAAATCAAAGAAAGGGTTTAATAAAAACATCATTACTCCAAACTTGGGGCCTCGCCCTGGGCCACTCCAAGCTTCCCACAATTCTACGTAGTTCCTTATTTATAGTGAATCAGTTGGTCAGCTGACTATTACATCACTCTGTGATTGGTTCCATGTTTTACTGGGTCAGTTGACCCTTACATCTTGTTCTCATTGGTCACATTACATCCAACACAAATTTGTCACTGGTTACATTCTAACATCCGGTTCACTGATGTCCCTTAGGGAAGGAAATCTGCCATCTTCACCTGGTCTGGCCTACATGTGACTCCAGAGCCATAGCAATGTGGTTGACTCTCAACTGCCCTCCAAGGGCAACTACGGATGGGCAATAAATGCTGGCCCAGCCAACAACACCCATGTCCCATGAATGAACACAAAAAAAGAAAGAAAGGAGGGTGTTTTTGTAGGACCGTTTTGGATAGTTTGGCAAAAGGGTAAAAAGTAAAATCATTATTCGAAGTGCATTTTACACCCTCCACCCAGGGGTGGATTTACAATGAAACACACTGTGCCGTGGCAGGGGGGGGTTCTCAAATGACAGGGGCCCTCCCAAATGAATGAGTTTCCATCCTCAGTGATTGAATTCCACGTGACGATACTGAACAAATTTTTGCTTTGAATGTCATAGAAACAATAACTTGTATTGTAAAGGTAGGGAAACACTATCAGTAAGGCAATTCAACCAGGTTCAAAACATGAAACACTTCCAAAGTATTCAGTGGAATCATTGCTTTGAAGATCATCCGGACACCTTATTTTTAAGAGGTGCGGATTAGGTGGATTGGCCATGCTAAATTGACCCTTAGTGTCAGGGGGATTATCGAGGTAAATACGTAGGTTGTCAGGGTAAACACATGGGGTTATGGGGATAGGGTCTGGGTGGGAATTGTTGGTGCAGGGTTTAACTTTACTGATGATCAAGAGTAGACTGATTGGGCGGCAATTGGCTGGGTTGGATTTGTCCTGCTTTTGTTTACAGGACATACCTGGGCAATTTTCCACATTGTTGGATAGATGCCAGTGTTGTAACTGTACTGGAAGAGCTTGGCAAGGGGAGCGGCAAGTTCTGGAGTACACGTCTTCAGCACCATTGCCGGGATGTTATCAGGGCCCATTGCCTTTGCAGTATCCAGTGCCTCCAACCTTTTCTTGATATCACGTGGAGTGAATCGAATTGGCTGGAGACTGGCATCTGAGATGCTGGGGACCACTGGAGGAGGCCGAGATGGATCATCCACCTGGTACTTCTGGCTGAAGATTGCTGCAAATGCTTCAGCCTTATCTTTTGCGCTGATGTGCTGGGCTCCTCCATCATTGAGGATGGAGATATTTGTGGAGCCTTCTCCTCCAGTGCGTTGTTTAATTGTCCACCACCATTCACGACTGGATCTGGCAGGATTGCAGAGCTTAGATCTGATCCGTTGGTTGTGGGATCACTTAGCTCTGTCTATCATTTGCTATTTATGCCGTTTGGCATGCAAGTAGTCCTGTTTGGTAGTTTCACCAGATTGACACCTCATTTTTAGGTATGCCTGGTGCTGCTCCTGGTATGCCCTCCTGCACTCCCCATTGAACCAGGATTGAACCAGGGTTGAACCCCTGGCTTGATGGTAATTGTTGAGTGGGGGATATGCCGGGCCATGAGGTTGCAGATTGTGCTGGGATACAGTTCCACTGCTGTTGATGGCCTCATGGATGCCCAGTCTTGAGTTGCTAGATCTGTTCGAAGTCTGTCCCATTTAGCACGGTGATGGTGCCACACAACACAATGGAAGTTATTCTCAATGTGACATCCCCCATCCAGAGTACGTTTTTGCACCCTTGCCACCCTCAGTGCTTCCTCCAAGTGTTGTTCAACATGGACGAGTTCTGATTCATCAGCCAGAGGAGGACAGTACGTGGTAATCAGTAAGAGGTTTCCTTGCCCATGTTTAACTTGAAGCCATGAAACTTCATGGGGTCCAGAGTCAATGTTAAGGTCTCTGAGGGCAACTCCCTCCCAACTTATACCACTGTGCCGCCACTTCTACTGGGTCTGTCCTGCCGGTGGGACAGGACATATCCAGGGATGGTAATGGTGGTGTCTGGGGTGTTATCTGTAAGGTATGATTCTGTAAGAATGACTATGTCAGACTGTTGCTTGGCTAGTCTGAGAGACAGCTCTCCCAATTTTGACCAGAAGTTATTAAGGAGGACTTTGCAGGGTCAACAGGGCTGTTTGTTTTGCCATTGTCTTTTCCAGTGCCTAGGTCGATGCCAGGTGGTCCATCCGATTTCATTCCTTTGTTGAGTCTATTCATATATCTATCCAGATGCCTCTTGAACATTGGTATCGAATCTGCTTCCACCATCACCTCCGGCAGCGCGTTCCAGGCATTCACCACTCTCTGTGTGAAAAACCTACCCCTTACATCTCTTTTAAACTTTGCCCTCTCACTTTCAACCTATGCCCCCGAGTAATTGACCCTTCGACCCTGGGAAAAAGACTCTGACTATCTATTCTATCCAAGCCTGCCATAATCTTGCAAACCTCTATCAGGCGCCCCCCCCCCCTCCCCGCAACCCCCCCCCCCCGCACCCCCCCCCCCACCCCCCCCCCCCCCCCCCCCCCACCCCCTTCATCCTCTGATGTTCCAATGAAAACAATCCAAGTTTGTTCAACTTTTCTTCAAAGTCCGTATCCTCCAAACCAGGCAACATCCTGGACCCTTCTGCACCCTTTCCAATGCATCAACATCCTTCCTGCAGTGTGGCAACCAGAATTGTACACAATACTCCAAATGCAGCCTAACCAAAGTCTTATGCAGCTGCAACATGATTTTCCAATTCCTATACTCAACGCCTAGACCGATGAAGGCCAGCATGCCATACGCCTTCTTGACCACCTTGTCCACCTGAGTTGCCACCTTCAGGGAACTGTGGATCTGCACACCTAGATCCCTCTGTATGCTAATATTTCTAAGGACTCTACCATTTAGTGCATTAGTTTGGTTCTGAACTGTAATCGTCAGTTTACTGAGTGATTTTAATTAGCACAATGAAAATAATTGAAAGAACCGCAAAGAATTATCTCGTTGTCATCTTCAGATTTTTGTTGCTGTTTACAGTTTTTGGAGGACTTTAAAGAATCCAGGTAACCCTTCAGCAAAATGAACGTAACCTTTCAATGTAACTTCCAATTTGGGATATCAGGAGGGATTTGTATCCCATGTTTTCAGTGCAGTAAAATTATCATTTTGATATCATAGTTCTGCTCGAGTTGCATTTATTGTCAAACGGGTTTACACCAAGGGAGCAATTTTACCATTTTGATTCTAAGTGTTGGATTTGATGTGATTCAGATCCGACTTGGAAACCCTGTTCTCAGACACCCCCATACGCACTCAATCTGAAAACAAAGTCGTGAATCCGAATCGTCTGTGGGCGGGGCTTATCACATCCGAAACGCTGCTGCTCCGATTGGAGCCTTCAACTGCGCATGTGCAGTAAAAGAAAATTGAAAAACGCTCCCTTGTCACATTGCTCCCGGGCCGCATAAAGCGGATGAAGCAGCCCGGGAGCGATGGCCCCCACAGACATTGCCCCACCCCCACAAAATAACTGTCCCCCTTACCCACCCCCCCCCCCCGCTATGCAGACCGATCACGACCCCCTACCCCTTCTCCCCACCGATCACCCGCGGAGTGGCAGCGGACCCCCCGCCCCTGCCCCCCCCTTCCCCCCTCCACCAGAGATCCATCTGGCCTCCCTCCTCTTCCTCCCTCCACCAGAGAATGATCTGACCTGCCTCCTCCTCCCCCCCCCCTCCCCACCAGAGAACGATCTGACCCGCCTCCTCCTCCCCCCCCACCAGAGAGTGATCTGGCCTCCCACCCAGTCTCCCACCCCCCTCCACCCACCACCAATCTGAGTCAGAGAGCTGTTGGAAGCTCTGAACTTACCTCTTCAGAAGCTGGAGCGCCCGAAACAGACCTTTACTGAGCATGTCTGTTTCGTGCCGAATCTGGATGGGCGAACATGGCGGTAAAGGGGGAAATGCTGATAAGGTTGGGCTTCCAGCTCATTAAGTCAATTTAAATACGTGCATAGAACATAGAACATAGAACATAGAACAGTACAGCACAGAACAGGCCCTTCGGCCTACGATGTTGTGCCGAGCTTTATCTGAAACCAAGATCAAGCTATCCCACTCCCTATCATCCTGGTGTGCTCCATGTGCCTATCCAATAACCGCTTAAATGTTCCTAAAGTGTCTGACTCCACTATCACTGCAGGCAGTCCATTCCACACCCCAACCACTCTCTGCGTAAAGAACCTACCTCTGATATCCTTCCTATATCTCCCACCACGAACCCTATAGTTATGCCCCCTTGTAATAGCTCCATCCACCCGAGGAAATAGTCTTTGAACGTTCACTCTATCTATCCCCTTCATCATTTTATAAACCTCTATTAAGTCTCCCCTCAGCCTCCTCCGCTCCAGAGAGAGCAGCCCTAGCTCCCTCAACCTTTCCTCATAAGACCTACCCGCCAAACCAGGCAGCATCCTGGTAAATCTCCTCTGCACTCTTTCCAGCGCTTCCACATCCTTCTTATAGTGAGGTGACCAGAACTGCACACAATATTCCAAATGTGGTCTCACCAAATGCAAATGCATTTAAATTGACATCGTGCCCATTTTGGGTGCGGTCCCAATCGCGTCTATTTTCGGGCCTTGGTAAAGGGGGAATCGGCGCGGAGGCGGGCGCAGATCGCGCTAATCACTTCACGCCCAACTTTACCAAGTTTTCACGCCCAAAAATAGGCGCAATGCAATGGTAAAATCAGGCCCCAAGGTTCCAATTTCAGCTGCTGTCACAGAGCCCAGATTATTGTTATCATGCCGCCGGTTATGTTTTTTCATGACAGGGTAATCTGATCATTTATTCTGGACAAGCATTGTTTCAGCTCGTGATACCAGCAGTAATGGGCACCAATCGAATGGCAACCATTCAGCCTAATATTCTTTTCAATGAATCGAGGAAGTGAGGGGATGCCCTATAGGGCTTCCTGATTTGGTAATAGTGCATTTTGCAATGTAGATCCAGGTACATTCCAGTTTAATCACCTGTCCGCGGCAATGGAGCTGATCTCAGGGTGACAGAAATGCCTCAATTGGTTTCTATGTCCCGGGGAGTGGGAGGTAGAATCAGCAAGGGTGTCTGCTCCTGACCCCCTTGTGTCTGGACAAACAAATGGCCCTCATAATGCTCAGACTGACTTGTGAAAAATTACCTCTGGAGCAAAGTTCTAGAGGACTGTTTGCCAACGGATACGGGCAGCTCAGTGGCACAGTGGTCAGCACTGCTGCCTCACAGCGCCAGGGACCTGGGTTCGATTCCTGCCTTTGAGTCACTGTCTGTGCGGAGTCTGCACGTTCTCCCTGTGTCTGCATGGGTTTCCTCCGGGTGCTCCAGTTTCCTCCCACAGTCTGAAAGATGTGCTGGTTAGGGTGCATTGGCCATGCTAAATTCTCCCTCAGTTTACCCGAACAGGTGCCAGAATGTGGCGACAAGGGGATTTTCACAGTAACTTCATTGCAGTGTTAATGTCAGCCTACTTGTGACACTAATAAATAAACTTTGAAAAAGGATTGAAATCGGGCTTGTTCACTAACCATGACCCCCTGAATAAAATTAAGACCGTAAGTTGAATATTGCCAGCAATGTGCCGAATTAATGTTGAGTCATTTTCCTTGCCACTGAAAAATAATTTATATATTTAATGCAGGCCAAACATTTTGTGATAAGTTTATCCATACGTTAATAGAACTGTCAACAAATTCAAATGGTAAAATCAAAAGAAATATTTATACTTGATTGGATGCAGAGTGGGCACATGGCTCTCACAATCAATGTTGTGTACACTCAGCATATACCTCACCTCTCTTGCCCTTGCATTACATGCATATCATTGCTGTCAAACCTGCAGGGAAAATGTTATGTGCATAGTAATCAGTGGAATGTGCCAACCCTGTGCGTGGGCAGCAGTCAAGAAAATGTTTTGTGGGCCGCACTCAGAACCCAGATGGGCTGCATGTGGACCCCGGGTCACAGGTTGCCCATCACTGGTCTAGACTATCCAAATGGGAGGGTAAGATTGTATTGAGTGATATCGGTGGCTTTAACATGGAAAGTACCACAAGTTCCAGAGCGAACAATTCATTTTGAAATTGATCCCAAAAAAAAACTCCCCGCTGAACAGGACAGAACTGTTTTGATGACTATTTAATGACTGGAGCAGAATTGAATTGGACAAGGATACCCTCAGTCCTTCCTTGATGATACAAGCAATAGTAAATTTGACAGTTACGTTTTGGAAGGAGGTTTGGTCAATGTGAATATAATGAACATGCGGGTATATGAATGATGGCCTGTGGGTAAAAGAAAATCCCAAATGATTGAAAATTCTTGAGAGGAAATCTTCTCCAATATCTCTGGATTTGTCTGACACCAAGATGATAAGAACATAAGAACATAAGAAATAGGAGCAGGAGTAGGCCATCTAGCCCCTCGAGCCTGCCCCGCCATTCAATAAGATCATGGCTGATCTGACGTGGATCAGTACCACTTACCCGCCTGATCCCCATAACCCTTAATTCCCTTACCGATCAGGAATCCATCCATCCGCGCTTTAAACATATTCAGCGAGGTAGCCTCCACCACCTCAGTGGGCAGAGAATTCCAGAGATTCACCACCCTCTGGGAGAAGAAGTTCCTCCTCAACTCTGTCTTAAACCGACCCCCCTTTATTTTGAGGCGGTGTCCTCTAGTTTTAACTTCCTTACTAAGTGGAAAGAATCTCTCCGCCTCCACCCTATCCAGCCCCCGCATTATCTTATAAGTCTCCATAAGATCCCCCCTCATCCTTCTAAACTCCAACGAGTACAAACCCAATCTCCCCAGCCTCTCCTCATAATCCAAACCCCTCATCTCCGGTATCAACCTGGTGAACCTTCTCTGCACTCCCTCCAATGCCAATATATCCTTCCTCATATAAGGGGACCAATACTGCACACAGTATTCCAGCTGCGGCCTCACCAATGCCCTGTACAGGTGCATCAAGACATCCCTGCTTTTATATTCTATCCCCCTCGCGATATAGGCCAACATCCCATTTGCCTTCTTGATCACCTGTTGTACCTGCAGACTGGGCTTTTGCATCTCATGCACAAGGACCCCCAGGTCCCTTTGCACGGTAGCATGTTTTAATTTGTTTCCATTGAGATAGTAATCCCATTTGTTATTATTTCCTCCAAAGTGTATAACCTCGCATTTATCAATGTTATACTCCATTTGCCATATCCTCGCCCACTCACTCAGCCTGTCCAAATCTCTCTGCAGATCTTCTCCGTCCTCCACACGATTCACTTTTCCACTTATCTTTGTGTCGTCTGCAAACTTCGTTACCCTACACTCCGTCCCCTCCTCCAGATCATCTATATAAATGGTAAATAGTTGCGGCCCGAGTACCGATCCCTGCGGCACGCCACTAGTTACCTTCCTCCAACCGGAAAAACACCCATTTATTCTGACTCTTTGCTTCCTGTCGGATAGCCAGTCCCCAATCCACTTTAACACACTACCCCCAACTCTGTGTGCCCTAATCTTCTTCAGCAGCCTTTTATGGGGCACCTTATCAAACGCCTTTTGGAAATCCAAAAACACCGCATCCACCGGTTCTCCTCCATCAACCGCCCTAGTCACATCTTCATAAAAATCCAATATGTTCGTCAAGCACGACTTTCCCCTCATGAATCCATGCTGCGTCTGATTGATCGAACCATTTCTATCCAGATGCCCTGCTATCTCCTCTTTAATAATGGATTCCAGCATTTTCCCTACTACAGATGTTAAGCTGACCAGCCTATAGTTACCAGCCTTTTGTCTCCTTCCTTTTTTAAACAGCGGCGTAACATTAGCCGTTTTCCAATAAACCGGCACTACCCCAGAATGCAACGAGTTTTGATAAATAATCACTAACGCATCCACTATTACCTCTGACATTTCTTTCAATACCCTGGGATGCATTCCATCCGGACCCGGGGACTTGTCCACCTTCAGTCCCATTAGTCTACCCAGCACTGCCTCTCTGGTAACATTAATTGTATTAAGTATTTCTCAAGTAAAGCTTACATTAACACTGCAATGAATTTACTGTGAAACGTAATATTGAATTTATACAACATGTGCATGGATTCATTATAAATGTTGAGGAAATTAAATGTAACAGTCCAAAGATATGCAGGTTAGGTGGATTGGCCATGCTAAATTCTCCCTCAGTGTACCCAAACAGGCGCCGGAGTGTGGCGACTAGGGGATTTTCACGATAACTTCATTGCAGTGTTAATGTAAGCCTTACTTGTGACTAACAAATGAACTTTAACTTTCAAAGCCAGTCAGAAAATCCTTTCAGTTTAATTTTGTGCCCTTGAAACTGGAACCTGGGACCCGGGGGTGGGGGGGTCCCAAAAATGATCAGGGCACAGGGCCCCACGAACTGTAAACCTGCCACGACCTCCCCTCCCCTCCCCAATCTTCCTCAAGCTCAAGAAAGACTCTTTGATATTCATGTTGTGATGTGGCAACTCTGGACCAGTATCTTCACTGAGAAAGCTCCCGTTCCTATTTCTCTTTAATCTCCATTTGTGTTGGGCTCTGGATGCTGATGTGGACTCAGTGTCAGAGAAATGTCCAGTGGCTGCTTTGTTCTTGGAGATTCCGGGTGGCACGGTGGCACAGTGGTTAGCACTGCTGTCTCACAGTGCCAGGGTCCCGGGTTCGATTCCGGCGTCTGGTTCACTGTCAGTGTGGAGTCAGCATGTTCTCCCCGTGTCTGTGTGGGTTTCCTCCAGCTGCTCCGGTTTCCTCCCACACTCCAAAGATGTGCGGATTGGCCATGCTAAATTGCCACTTTAATGTCCAAAGATGTGTAGGTTCAGGGGATTAGCAGGGTAAATACTTGGAGTTATGGGGATAGGACTTGGGTGCTCTCTCAGAGAGTCGGTGCATGCTCGATGGGCTGAATGGCCTCCTTCTGCATTGTAGGGATTCTGTGATTCTATTCTATGAGTTGAAACTACTTTCCCATAAATCTAGGCGAAAGTCCTATAAAACCACTGAAAGGGAATGAAGTTCCAAAGCTTTCTTTAACCTGGTCATTAGTGGGTGAAATTCCCCTGATCACTGTTTTTATATAATTGTTAATCCCTATGTGTGTAAGTCTCCAGAAACAAAGATTTGGTTCTGATGAGAGGTCAGTGATCTGAAACGTTGGGGGGAATTTTCCTGTTCCGCCCCCCCCCCCCCCCCCCACGGGAATCATAGCAAGCGGGGGGGTGGGGGGAGACCATGCAAAAGTCCTTTGACCTCAAGCGGGATTTTCCAGCTTTGGGGCGAATGCGGCAGGAAACTCCCGCCCATTAACTCTGTCTCTCTCGCAGAAACCCGGGGCCTGCTGAGTACATCCAGCACTTTTTGTTTTTATTTTAATAAGACCGTTTGTTTTTGCGTCGTAAAGGGTGACATTTTCACTGAGATTGTGGTGATAAGGTTAATTTTTTTAATACTTTTCCAATTCAATCAAATCAAGTCCAATTCAGAGTCTCAACAAGTTGAGACATTCCCGATCCAGGCTGGCAAGACAGGGCAAGCGACCAAATTACCCTGTCGTGGGCCTGATCTACATGAGCCAAGCTGATTGGAGGAGAGAAAGCAATACCTCCTCCAAGACTTGAGCTCATTTGCATCTTAGCCAAAAGGCCGAGATACCGCTTTTTAAAAATTGCTTCATATGAAACATATGAAGCTTTTAATCTGACCTAATGACCTCAACCAAGTGCAGCATCCGCATAACTACACTTGATCTTAGCCAAAAGGCCGAGAAGGTTTTTTTTTATACTTTTCCAATTCAATCAAATCCAATTCAGAGTCTCAACAAGTTGAGACATTTCAGATCCAGGCTGACAAGACAGGGCAAGCGACCAAACCACCCTGTCCTGGGCCTGATCTACATGAGCCAAGCTGATTGGAGAAGGGGGAGGTTCCTCCTCCAAGACTTGAGCTCATTTGCATCTTAGCCAAAAGGCCGAGATGCCGCTTTTAAAAATTGCTTCAAGGCCGAGAAGGTTAATGCTGGAATCAAAGGCAGACATTCACCCAAAGAGACCCCACGCTGCAAATATCTAATCAATACCTTTGTGGTTGCACATTTAGCTTGTTCTGATACTGAAGAGGGAGACACTGACAGGTTGTATTGGCACGTATATACAGGAGGAGGGGAGGAATTCCACTTTTGGCAATCTGGACATGTTTTGAGAACTTTCGTTTCCCTTAATTGCATTTCTGCTCAACCTCCCTCAGTGCAAAACCCAACATAAATCACTGCGGTCGGACAGCATTTTTAAATGTTTTCTTTTCAAGAAGAATTGCCTAATTCCTTCATGTACATTTAAGTTGTGACTTGCTGCGATTTGACTCTTTGAACTGGAAATGAGTTTATCACGGGGAATAATCGCTTCGAGCAAGGAACATAACCACCAGTTCCAAGTAGCCTGACCTTAAACTGATGAAAATTACTTTTTAAAGACGTGCAGGAACATTTGTTAGTTGTATGGAAGCACAGGAGACAGTTTCACAGTAAATTTTAATCCCTGGCCTCCAGATTAATATTTAGAATTTCCTCATAGGAACCCAATTAGTGGAAACTTGCCATGATTGATGGCAAGGAGTGGGGGCGATGGCCTAGAGGTATTATCACGAAACTATGAATTCAGAAAAAACATTGGCTGCTCTCAATGTGATCTCCTCTAAATCGGAGAGACCGAGTGTAGACTGGGTGATCGCTTTGCTGAGCACCTTCGGTCTGTGTGCAATCAGGATCCTGACCTTCCGGTTGTTTGCCATTTTAACACACGATCCTGCTCCCATGCCCACATGTCTGTCCTTGGCCCTGCTGCAATGTTCCAGTGAAGCTCAACGCAAACTGGAGGAACAGCATCTCATCTTCCGGCTGGGCACTTTACAGCCTTCCGGTCTCAACATCGAATTCAACAACTTCAGATGATTTGCTCTATCCCACCTCGACTCCTTTGTTTTCATTCTATTTTATTTAATTTTTTACTGTTCTCTACCTTTTATTTCTTTATTATCTTTCTTCTTCCCCCCCCCACTCTTTCCCCCCACTTCATCCCCCTTCCCTTACCTATTCTCCCCCCCGCTTCCCCTTTTCTACATTATACCTCTGTCCCATTTGCGACCCCCCCCCTCCCCCCAACATCTCTATCTGTCACAGCTTAGAGCTCCTCTGCTGTTTGGCCATTCACACCCTTTATTCTCTCTGTGGGCTGCCTTTTCCCCTGGTTTTTGTGACTATGATTCATCTTTCATTACCTCCTCCTGCAATATAAATATCTCCCACTTTCTGTGCCTTTTAGCTTTGACAAAGGGTCATCTGGACTCGAAACGTTAGCTTTTTTCACTCCTTACAGATGCTGCCAGACCTGCTGAGATTTTCCAGCATTTTCCCGTTTGGTTATTAATCCAGAAACTCAGCTAATGTTCTGGGGACCCGGGTTCAAATCCCGCCACGGCAGACGGGGAAATTTTAATTCAATAAAATATATCTGGACTTAAGAATCTACTGATGACCATGAAACCATTGTCGATTGTCGGAAAAACCCATCTGGGTGACTCACGCCCTTTAGGGAAGGAAATCTGCCGTCCTTACGCAGTCTAGCCTACATGTGGCTCCAGAGCCACAGCAATGTGGTTGACACTCAACTGCCCTCAGGCAACTAGGGATGGACAATAAATGCTGGCCTAGCCAGCGACACCCCTGTCCCACGAATGTACAAAAAAAAAATTTGGTCTGAAGTTGTGATGAATTTTGTGGTCAGTGTGGCTTCTTGCGCATGAATGCACAAGATTGTGGAAACTCAATTTGCTTAAACTTTCACGATCTTTTGCATGTGCAACTTTGGGTGAACTGTGCCAAAATACCTGTGCAACTGCACACAATCTCTACGCCATGGGCTTTCTGAAGAAAAGCCTAGAGCTTTTGAAATGCTCTGTTTAACTAGACTGAGAATGTTTGGTGTTGCCTGGAACTTACTGTTAGGTTTCTTCACATTTTTTGCAAAGATATGCTAAAAGTGGCAGGTGTCTGACTGCCACTGAAAATGTACATCCATGGTGTGACACGGTGACACAGTGGTTAGCACTGCTGTCTCACAGCGCCAGGGACCAAGGTTCAATTCCAGCCTTGGGTGACTGTCTGTGCGGAGTATGCACATTCTCCCCGTGTCTGCGTGGGTTCCTTCTGGGTGCTCCGGTTTGCTCCAATAGTGCAAAGATGTGCAGGTTGGTGGATTAGTCATGGTAAATGCGTGGGATTACGGGGATAGGACGGGAGATAGGATGCTCTTGCGGAGAGTCGGTGCAGGCTCGATGGGCCGAATGGCCTTTCTCTGTACTGTAGGGACTCTGGAATACACATGGAATATAACTGTGGAATACGATTACATTGAAGTTTTGTATCATTGTTCAAAGGTTAAAGATAAACCTTGTTTTTCTGATGAGTACTGGACTGGCTTTTGATAGGTGTACTGGCCTAATGTTTCAAGCTAAAGGGATAGTATACATACCAGTCAAAAGTTTAAATGAAGACTAGATTTATTTTGCTGCCGGTTTGCCACACAGTGACAGGTTTTTTCCTGTATATTGGCTATATATTTATACATGTAATACCTTGCACTCCACAAGGTGTCAGCCTTAGCTAAAGGGTAGTACTCTTGCCTTGTGTCAGAACATCCTGAACTCAGGCAAGTCATTGTCAGTGCTGCTGTCTTCGAGGTGAGATGCACTCGGGCAGGGGGGAAACCATGATCAGGCAGAGGACGAGGCTAGCCCATTAGTTTGCCCAAGCTCAGGTAGAATAAAGGGTTAGGGTAGCCAATGTGGTTAAACTGAGGCTTTACCTGGTGCAATTTTCTCAAAGCCATTTCGGTCTTTTGGCCAAGATGAAACGTTAGATCAAGCCTGGGAGGGTGTGCAATGCCTCATCCTGTCAGCTTGGATCTTGTTTGATCGAGCCCAAGATGGGATGTCTTCTCTTTCTGCTTGGATGTTGTTTGTCCCTCATGTGGGGACCATGAGTGGACTTAATTTTAATTAGCTTTGTTGATTAGAATTGAAGTATCGAAAGGAAAAAAAATGTTCTCGGCTCTTTGGCTAAGATCAAACGTCAGGTCAAACCGAAGATGGGGCTTAATGCTTTATCTTGTCAACTTGGATCTTGTTTAACTCTTTTGTGGAGATCTTGAATTGGATTCAATTGGATTTTGAATTTGGTTTTCGGAGCAAGCAAGGAATGGATTCAGGTTTGCTCGGTCCCCTTTGTAACTAAGGATGGAGTAAAAAAAATGTTTAAAAGTCTGCAGTTAGACCGAGCTTTCTGTGTCAGCTGGCTGTCAAAGATCCCATGGCACTACAGCATTTAAAAAAGAGTGAGTGAGTTTTCCCAGTGCCCTGGGGCCGCACGGTGGCACAGTGGTTAGCTCTGCTGCCTCACTGTCTGTGACTGTGGAGAAGTCCACACAGCATCAGGGCAATTTTAACACTTACTGATAGTTTCAAACAAGTGATATCAGGTCACGTGCGAGCTTGAGATCCAGTGATCATGGAAGGTGCTACTTAAATACGAGCCTTTCCTTTTTATTTACTTCTACCAAATTTCTCTTTCCATTGACATTATCATTTCCTTTTAAAGTCCTAAAAACTTCACTCAAATCATCCCTTAACCATTTATATTCTAGCAAACACAAGCATAGTTTATGAAATCTCGTCTTTAAATTAACCCCAGTAACTCCAATGAATTGCTTCATTACTCCTAGGTATCACTTTGTTCATTACCTTACCCCAGTAATATTCTTGTAAGTCTGCAATACATTCCTTCCAAGGCCTATGTAAACCTTCAAAGATGTGGTACCCCAAAGTGTACACAGTAGAATCACAGAATCCTACAGTGCAGAAGGAGACCACTCAGCCCATCGAGTCTGCACCGACCACAATCCCACCAAAGCCCTGTCCCCATAACCCCATGCATTTACCCAAGCTAGTCCCCCTGACACTAAGGGGCAATTTAGCATGGTCAATCCACCTAACCCGCACATCTTTGAACTGTGGGAGGAAACCAGAGCACCCGGAGGAAACCCATGCAGACACGGGGAGAACATGCAAACTCCACACAGTCACCCGAGGCTGGAATTAAACCCGGGTCCCTGGCGCTGTGAGGCAGCAGCACTAACCACTGTGCCACCGTGCCACCCTGAAGGAAATGTTCACCCAACGTGGGGCTCGAACCCATGACCCTGAGGTTAAGGGCCCAATCTTACCATCAAGTTGCGCCCATTTTCGGGCGCGAAAACTTGGTAAAGTCGGGCGTCAGGCGAGTAGCGCGACCTGTGCCAGCCTCCGCGCTGGTTCCCCCTTTACCAAGGCCCGAAAATGGCCGCGATCGGGACCGAGACCGAAACGGGCGCGATGGCCATTTAAATACATTTACGTGCATTTAAATTGACTCAATGGGCTGCACGCCCAACCTTACCGGCACTTCCCCCTTTACCACTGCGTTCGCCCATCCAGAATCGGCGCCAAGCAGACATGGTCCACAAAAGTCCGATTCGGATGCTCCAGTTAGTGAGGAAGTAAGTGCTGAGTGTCCGATGGCTCTCTGTCTGAGATCAGTGGGGGGGGAAGGGGGGGAGGGGCCCGTGATCGGTCTGGATGGCAGGAGGGGGTGGGGGGATAAGGGGGTCAGTAATGTAGTGGGGGTGGGGCAATGTCTGTGGGGGCCGGGGGGAGGCATTATCCGGCCGGAGAGGGATGTGGCAGGGGAGCGTTTTTCTATCTTTCTGTTTCTGCGCATGTGCAGTTGGAGGCAACGATCGGAGCTGCAGGATTTCGGGCGCGTTAAGCCCCGCCCACAGGCTTCTGCAGCGCGATTCGGAATCGCTGATATTTTTCCAGGCACAGTGTGTACGGGGGCGCCTGAGAACAGGTCTAAAAGTCGGATCTGAAACACTCCCAGTTTCAAGTCCGCCCAACACTTCGAATCAAAATGGTAAAATAGGGCTCAAAGAATCTCGAGCTCTACCAACTGAAACTTGCTGGGCTTGACTCCAGGGAAAGCTATGGACGGATATAAAATCAGGGATGGAAATTTTAAATATAGATACTAACTAGCACATCCCTTGTCCTATTGTTTCCTAAAGTCTTCACTCAAACATAAAGACCCACTTGTTGTTCACGGAGAAAACTTGTCCAATTTCAATTTCCTTCGCTGGGTTTCACTGTCAGGAGCCAACAGGCATTTGTTATGCAGAAGCTCACATCAAAGGCAGGTTTTTCCATGCATCACGGTACAGCAAATGAATGGCAGAGAGGGGGACTCAATTAAAATACAGCTAATTAAAATAGCCACTTGGGTAGACACTGAAAATGTGTAAATCTAGTTTCCATAGAGATGTTCAATAATAAAATAATGAGCTGAATAATATGCAGCACACTTGGAAGCAACTGGCATTCAGGATTCCAAGCCCACCTCCCAAGGGCATCAAATAAAGCATCAACTGTGAAAATTAAGAGAGCTAAGCAGGTTCCAGGCTGCAGACAGAGAGTATCCCATGCAGTTGGAGCATTCAGGTGGAAGGTCCAATGTTGGAGCTTGTCACCACTGACCTGGATCGAGGTCATGGCCTGTAGTCTAAAGGGCCATTCTGGCCTCTTTAGCAGCGCAACGCAGAAATGGACCTCTCGCTACACAAGGCCTCGGGCTCTTAAATCATGAATTTATGTCAGCGTGCATCTACCTCTTCCGTGCAGCGCTTCCAGCAGTTAAGGAACACTGAACAGCCAAGGTTTAACTCTGCCCTCAGACGACCCACCGTTACAGCCTGCCTGATTAAAAACAGGAAATACCGCTGGCCCAAATCCCACTCTGAAAGCGTTTGATTCCATTCTGCGTGTACAATGGCAGTCAATGCTTTTTTAATGAGCGCAGCTTGCCTGTTACCTTCAACTTGCAGGGAGTTTCTGATTTCTAAACCTGCCCGCTAACTGTGTTTTCCCAGACTGGTGCGATGATGCCAGGAAAGCTACCTGGCCTCTTTGCGCCAAGCAATACATTGGCACATGTGCATTTCACTCACTTTTGGAGCGTATTATTTAGGCCAACATGTTTTATTCTCCACAGAATAACACTTGCAGAAAGTATCTCTTGTCTTTGGGTAGGAACTCCATTATGTATATCTCCACCTCCTTCAGGTACCATGCCAAAGAGGTCATTGGTGACCACGGACTCCCATCGGACTGGTCCCTGCTAATCCCCCTGACACTAGGGTCAATTTAGCATGGCCAATCAATCTAATCCGCACATCTTTGGACTGTGGGAAGAAACCGGACCACCCGGAGGAAACTCACACAGACACAGGGAGAATGTGCAAACTCCACACAGACAGTGACCGAGGCTGGAATTGAACCGGGGTTCCTGGCACTGTGAGGCAGCAGCGCTAACCACTGTGCCACCATGCCACCCGTGGTCTGTGTTATGTTTGGCAAATTACTGCAGTGTTTTGCCGTTGCCTTCTGGAGTTTGGTCTGCCCGAAACCTTGTTGGCCTTCCATTACAAAGAGTTGTCCCCAACCGAGTGTTGCAGACTAGCACATTCCAAAGCCCAGGACCACATGCTGAGGGACACACTAAGGCTTGGGAAAGTCGTCACAATGGGGAAGGTCAGCCATCGTGAACTGAGGGGAAGGGAATTGTATAGAACCCCCTCGAGCTGTTGCATGTACACAGTAAAGGGAAGGTAAAGTCGTCATAGTCCCAGATGACCATAGGCCGCACCCACGTCTCCGCCGCTCTCAGAGGGGGAGAACTGACTGCTGGTGATTTAATCAGAGAGTCACCACATCTCAGACAAGGGGCAAGATTGAGAAGCTGGGGCCTTCATGAATAACCTCAGCCAGTACGGGAATTGAACCTACATTGTTGGCGTCGTACAACTCAGCCATCCAGCCAACTGAGCTAACTGACTCCCCATGTATACATTGAATATGACATTAACACAATTGTATTGAAGCACCTTTTGTTTTTTTGTAATGATCATTTTCAAATGTCTTTAACATCTCTTTGGCTGCATTGAAGCACCTCAGAGTGCGAAATGATCTATGTGTAAAACCTGAATATTATTGCACTTTGCATGATGGTCTCTTTGAAATGTTTGTAAAGTTCTGTCAGATATTTTACGAATAAAGCGTATTTTTGCAAAAATAAATGAAATAATTCTCAGTCTTTTGGCTAAGACCACGTGTAGGATCAAGCCCAAGATCGGGTGTAATGCCTGTTCTTGTCAGCTTGGATTTTGTATGTCTCTTTCATGGGACCCATGAATTGGATTTAATTTAAATTTGGATTGGCTTTTAAGACAAGCAAGGAGATGGATTAAGGGCTTGCCCTGTCCACTCTGCACATTAAGTTTTAAAGTTCATTTATTAGTGTCACAAGCAGGCTTACATTAACACTACAATGAAGTTACTGTGAAAATCCCCTAGTTGCCACACCTGTTCTGATTCTTTGATTTGATTTATTATTGTCACTTGTATTACTATACAGTGAAAAGTATGGTTGCTTGTGCACTATACAGACAAAGCCACTATTCATAAAGAAGGAAACGAGAGAGTGCAAAATGTAGTTCGGGTACACTGAGGGAGAAGTTAGCGTGGCCAATGCACGTCTTTCAGACTGTAGGAGGATACCGGAGCACCCGAAGGAAACCCAAGTGAACATGGGGAGAACGTGCAGACTCCGCACAGACAGTGACTCATATTGGGAATCGAACCTAGGTCTCTGGCCAATTGTTGCTGACAGTTAATCATCATTTAATTGCATGATGTTATGTTAAATAAAACAACGTCTCATGTTCTCAAATGGTTAAGAGGCAATAAATAATGTGGCTGTATGCATTTATCACTCGGCTCAGCTGTAGACAGGTATTTGTGGAATTAATTTAGCTCAGGCACCTTTCCTAGTACTAACACGTGAGGGTAGAGCAAATAAAATGCTGTAGATGATAAGGGGCGGTTTAGTCCTCCAAGGCTGCTTCTTTTGATTTGATTTGAGTTGATTTATTATTGTCACATGTATTAACATGCAGTGAAAAGTATTGTTTGTTGCGCTATACAAAGCATACCATTCATAGAGAAGGAAATGAGAGAGTGCAGAATGTCATAGCTAGGGTGTAGAGAAAGATCAACTTATTGCGAGGTAAGTCCATTGAAAAGTCTGGTGGCAGCAGGGAAGAAGCTGTTCTTGAGTCGGTTGGTACGTGACGTCAGACTTTTGCATCTTTTTCCCAATGGAAGAAGGTGGAAGAGAGAATGTCGGGGGTACGTGGAGTCCTTAATTATGCTGGCTGCTTTGCCGAGGCAGCGGGAAGTGTAGACAGAGTCAATGGATGGGAGGCTGGTTTGCGTGATGGATTGGGCTACATTCACAACCTTTTGTAGTTCCTTGTGGTCTTGGGCAGAGCAGTTGGTGTCGATAAAGATCGAACCATTACTGCAACATTATCAAAGAAAGCTAATGTCATTTAAACAAGTCAAAATGAAATACCTCATTTTGAGGGGAGAAATGTTTTGTCATTATTGTATAAAGAATGCGAAGGTAAACAAACAGGGAATGGGAGATCGTTATTAAATTGGAAATCTTGCTCAGAAAACATCATAAACTAAGCCGGGTACAAACAGGAATGTCATATTGATGCAACATTTGAGAAATGGCTGCATGTTGTAGCACCACATGTTTCACAAGAATGGAGATGATTGTGTAGATCATCTATCAATCATGCCTGGAAGCCTCCTCCTGGAAGTGACTGGGATTGACATTTGTAATATAAAGATCTGGCACATATAGGGTTAATGCGGGACTGACTACCGTACCGACCACACAGTGATGTGAGTGATCACATGGCCCGCACCCAGGTTCAGCCGAGTGTTGCACGGAGTCTATGTACCAACAAGCTGGGAGACAGCTCCTAGTTTGCACCAGTTACTGTATATTTCTGAAGAGTCAATAAGGACCTACAGTTAACCTATGTATCACAATGATTACTCCTTCAAACCTACCGAACTATAACTAACATCTAGCAACATTTAGGTGCCTAATTTATATGATGTAGCTATCCTCCACTCACTGCATTATGCTGAAGGAACAATTCTGCTTTTATTGGGAGACTGTCAAAATGTTGGTCATGAGTTCTGTTCTTATATAAAGCCGATTGCTTGGTGAGTAGTCTATAATATTGACTCTGCTTAATAAATAGCCTGTAAAATATGGTTGGATTATACATTGATGGGAGGCTCAATCATAGAATCCTGTATAAATCATAGAAGCCCTACCATGCAGTAGGAGGCCATTCAGCCCATCGAGCCTGCACCAACAACAATCCCACTCGTGCCCTAACCTCATAACCCCACGTATCTACCCTCACCAAGGGGCAATTTAGAATGGCCAATTAACCTAACCCACACATCTTTGGACTGTGGGAGGAAACCAGAGCACCCGGAGGAAACACGCGTAGACACGGAGAAAGTGTAAATTCCACACATACAGTCATCCAAGGCCAGAATCGAACCTGGGTCCCTGGCGCTATGAGCCAGCAGTGCTATCCACTGTGCCACCGTGCTGCCCCGTTGGGTTTGAGTCAGTCTCTGCTTGGCCAGTTCGCCCCGCTTTAATTCTTTGGATGATGGACCTTTAATTACTAAGAGGCGGGGCAGCCACCCATCTCCAGGAGGAAGTTCCACCTCATGCCAGCCAATCAGAGGCCAATAGGATTGCGCCACACCAGTATCGGTGGTCACAGCTGGTATTGCAATTGGCCTGGGAAGAAGAGGAACCATTGATGCTCCCAAACCCAGCTCAGTCCAGGATCTGATTAGGGCTGGGCTGACAGACCCTGGCGAGGGTGTGAGTGAGGGCATATTGGACTGGGCATGGGGGGAGGGTGAATGCAGGGTGACAAAACTGTGCACAGCCTCTGATTGGCAAAGAAGGCCTGGGAAAGAGGCACCCCTCCACCGCCCCCCCCCCCCCCCTCAACCCCTTTACACTGGCCATCAACCTGCACGGTTAAACCCGCTGGGCTACACACTGAATCAGAGCGGAGGTGGGGGCAGGTGGCTGGTGGGCTAGTGGTGGGCATGAACCTTAATTTACCGCTCCACCTGCCTGTTTTCCCACCGACAGGTGGCCAATAAATTTCAGCTTACAAACTCTGTTTGTTGTCTGTTGAGTAAATAGGCTGGAAGGTAGACTCTGTTTGCTGTATGTCCCAGCCTAACTCCGACTCATTGGCTGACAGCAGTGATAATCACTGTTGATAAATAAGCAAATTTATGGCTCTCTTAACAGAGGCACAACCTCCACTCCTCCATGGCTTTGCCTACAACCTAAGTACTTTTCTCCAAATTAACTTCACAGGAAATTTATTTTGTGTGCTCATTGGGATGAACTGTTGGTTATGCCTCATGGATCCCAGAAATAATCCCAATTTTACAGTCAAATGTTGGATGTTCACTGGATGTACTTCTCAGATCACACTATGTGCTGAGGACTGATAAATTGATTCAATATACAGATTGTAGGGCAGAACCCACGCAGACATGGGGAGAAAGTGCAGACTCCACATGGACAGTGACCCAAGCTGGGAATCGAACCTATGTCCCTGGCGCTGTGAGGCAGCAGGGCTAACCACTGTGCCACCGTGGGGAAATTAAGCTTTATGACATGAGGGACACAGTGTCAGCAGTGATTGCTCTTGGAGCAGGCATTGGACCATTTGATATGATATAAAGCTCCATCTATTCAGCCCAAGACTGTGTATCATAAATGTCACTTGTTGGATGAGGTGTAAAAAGCGCCTACAAAATGGCTGCCCAGGTCCTTTGGAGCAATGTGGTTTGAGTTGGATGTAGGAGAGTGATCAGTGAATGATGCTCTGCTTGAAGTGATGAAATTTTACCTTTTGTTTTGGTTTTCCCTTCTCTTTGTTGATTCGAATCAATTACTGCGAAATACAAAATCACTTGAGTTCAAAGATTCTACATTTTACTAGAGAGAATATCCTGGAGTTCTCTCAGAGATAAATAATCGTATTTCATGACTTCAGCAACTGCATTTCTTCAGGGGTTTTCATGAGTACTTGAATGAGTTTATTTTAACTTCCGTCACAGGCAATGGAATGTTATATTTACCGCAGCTTAAAGGTGCAAACTATGTGAAATTGTTTTTCACAAATCCTTGAGTTGTCAACCTTTCTGAGGGATTTTTAAAAACAATTTTCACTCCATTCTTAAAGTTACAAAGCCAATGTGCAAAGTGGGCCGGACAGACCCAAATCCATCTCCTTGCTGTCTCCAAAAACCAAATTCAAACTGATTCCAATTCATTGGGGGGAGTTTTCCCATCCCGCCATGGGAATCGTAGGGGGTGGGGGAGTGGACTTTGCGAAGGTCCGTTGACTTCGGGCGGGATTTTCCGGTTTTGGGGTGAGCGTGGCCGGAACATCCCGCCCATGCGCCAGAATTCTACCGCCTTGCCCGCCACGGAATCGGAGTGGGCGATGGGCAGACAACGGAAATGTCCGTTGACCTCGGGCAGGAATTTCCGGTCTCACTCGAGTGTGGCTGTAAAATCCCACCCATGGTCTCTACAAGAGAGACACACACAAGATCCAAGCTGACAAGAACAGGCACTGCACCCCACCTTGGGCTTGATCTGATGCTTGATCTCACCCTATAAAGGCTGAGAAGCGCGCCCATGTAGGGTGACCATTGTTTCAGGGCTGTCAACATATTTCTGAAGCTCTTGGACAACTTTGTGTCTTCTTTTTTTAGGGTGGCTTGTATGTGTTCTTCAACCGCAATCCTTCTTGCCTCAGTCTAACCTTTTCTGTTTCACACACCAGCAATCCTGTGGCTTCCTTGAATGAGACTTCCATCAAATCAGGTTTGAAGTAGATTCAAACCCTCACCCCAGAGGTGAAAGACCACACAAGGCCACTTACATTTTTTTAAAAACTTCATTTCCTATTTACATATCTGTGGTAAGGAAGGAAGCTCGCAGTGAGAATGAACAAGAGAGATTACTTTTCTCCCACCGTCCCGCTCTCATATGGCTTTCAGATGTACAAATTGGACGGTTTGACGGAACAATTTGTGTTGCCTCGGTCAGCTTTGGACACAATGAAAAGCATTGAAAACTCAGCAGTTTTCTCCACTGGGAAGATTCTGATGGAGGAGACTTTGATTAAACTGTACAGCGCTCTAGTCAAACCCTCACCTTGGGTTCTGTGACCAGTGCTGGCCACGAAGACACAAGACAAGACACTCAATTCAAGAAGTGCCAAAAGGCAGATCCAATTTGAACCTGTGACCCCCTGGGACATTAGTCTGGAACTCTGGATGACTAGTTGACTGACATTACCATGACACCAACATCTCCCCAGATTATATTGTGTCATATTGAATTAGCAAATACTTAGTGGTGATCTGCACGTAGTAACATTTTATTTCCCTTGGACCTTAGCTTTTGGGGGATTTGGAATACTTAACATCAACAAAATTTTCCAAGTCCCAGGCCACCTAAATCAGTGACCCCAATCATGAGTAGGGAGCAGCTGTTGCCCTTGGTTGAGGGGTCAATCATGAGGGGGCATAGTTTTAGGGTGAGGGGCAGGAGATTCAGAGGGGATATGAGAAAAAGACTTTTCACTCAGATGGTGGTGGGAATCTGGCATGCACTGCCTGGGAAGGCAGTCGAGTCCAGAAATCTTACAGCATCTAAAAAATATTTGGATGAGCACTTGAAATATCATAATATTCAAGGATATGGAACAAGTGCAGGAAAATGGGATTATCGCGCCTTTAGGGATAGATACTGTCAGTGCAGAATAGATGGGCTGAAGGGCCTTTTCTACACTGTAACACTCTGTAAGAGTGGGAGATTTTAATTTCCCAAACATAGATTGGAATATCCCTAGGGCTAGGGGTTTGGATGGAGAGGAGTTTGTTAGGTGTGTCCAGGAGAGTTTCCTGACACAGTATGTGGATAAGCCTACTGGAGGAGAGGCTGTTCTTGATCTGGTGCTGGCTAATGAACCTGGACAGGTGGAGGATCTCTCGGTGGGTGAGCATCTTGGGGATAGCGATCATAATTCTATCTCCTTCACGATAGCATTGGAAAGAGATAGGGTCAGGCAGGCTAGGAAAGTGTTTCTCTGGAGTAAAGGGAAATACAGTGTCATCAGGGAGGAAATTAGACGGGTAAATTGGAAGGAGGCATTCTTGGGGAAAAGTACCGAAGGAAAGTGGAGGATTTTCAAGGAATGTTTGTCTGGAGCTCTGCATGACAACGTTCCGATGAGACAGGGGGGTGTTGGTAGGGTACGGGAACCGTGGTGCACGAAGGTTGTGATGAACCTGGTAAATAAGAAAAGAGAGGCGTACAGAAGGTTCAGAGAGCTAGGAGGTGTTAAGGATTTAGAGGAGTATACGCGATGTAGGAAGGAGCTTAAGAAGGAAATTAGGAGAGCGAGAAGGGGTCATGAGAAGACCTTGGCGGGTAAGATTAAGGAGAATCCCAAGGCTTTCTACAAATATGTCAAGAGTAAAAGGATGAGATGTGAAGGCATAGGACCCTTAAAAGGTGAAGGGGGAAAAGTTTGTGCGGAACCGTTAGAAATGGCGGAGGTGCTTAATGAATACTTTACCTCGGTATTCACGGTGGAAAGGGATCTGGGTGGTTGTACTGCTGGATTGCGGAGGACAGAAAGGATCGAGCATGTGGACATAAAGAAAGAGGATGTGTTGGAACTATTGAATGGCATCAAGGTTGGTAAGTCGCCGGGACCGGATGGGATGTACCCCAGGTTACTGTGGGAGGCGAGGGAGGAGATTGCGGAGCCTTTGGCGATGATCTTTGCATCGTCGATGGAGACGGGAGAGGTTCCGGAGGATTGGAGGATTGCGGATGTGGTCCCTATATTCAAGAAAGGGAACAGGGACAGCCCGGGAAATTACCGACCGGTGAGTCTAACCTCAGTGGTTGGTAAGTTGATGGAGAGGATCCTGAGAGACAGGATTTATGATCATCTAGAGAAGTTTAGTATGATCAAAAGTAGTCAGCACGGCTTTGTCAGGGGCAGGTCGTGCCTTACGAGCCTGGTTGAGTTCTTTGAAAATGTGACCAAGCACATTGACGAAGGAAGAGCGGTGGATGTGGTCTATATGGACTTCAGCAAAGCGTTCGATAAGGTCCCCCATGCAAGACTTCTTGAGAAAGTGAGAGGGCATGGGATCCAAGGGGCTGTTGCCTTGTGGATCCAGAACTGGCTTGCCTGCAGAAGGCAGAGAGTGGCTGTGGAGGGGTCTTTCTCTGCATGGAGGTCAGTGACCAGTGGAGTGCCCCAGGGATCTGTTCTGGGACCCTTGCTGTTTGTCATTTTCATAAATGACCTGGATGAGGAAGTGGAGGGATGGGTTGGTAAGTTTGCTGACGACACCAAGGTAGGTGGTGTTGTGGATAGTTTGGAGGGATGTCAGAAGTTGCAGCGAGACATAGATAGAATGCAAGACTGGGCGGAGAAGTGGCAGATGGACTTCAACCCGGATAAGTGTGTAGTGATCCATTTTGGCAGATCCAATGGGATGGAGCAGCAGTATAAAATGAAGGGTACCATTCTTAGCAGTGTAGAGGATCAGAAGGACCTTGGGGTCCGGGTCCATAGGACTCTTAAATCGGCCTCGCAGGTGGAGGATGCGGTCAAGAAGGCGTATGGCGTACTAGCCTTCATTAATCGAGGGATTGAGTTTAGGAGTCGGGAGATAATGCTGCAGCTTTATAGGACCCTGGTTAGACCCCACTTGGAGTACTGCGCGCAGTTCTGGTCACCTCATTACAGGAAAGATGTTGAAGCCATTGAAAGGGTGCAGAGGAGATTTACAAGGATGTTGCCTGGATTGGGGGGCATGCCTTATGAGGATAGGTTGAGGGAGCTTGGTCTCTTCTCCCTGGAGAGACGAAGGATGAGAGGTGACCTGATAGAGGTTTACAAGATGTTGAGGGGTCTGGATAGGGTGGACTCTCAGAGGCTATTTCCAAGGGCTGAAATGGTTGCTACGAGAGGACACAGGTTTAAGGTGCTGGGGGGTAGGTACAGGGGGGATGTCAGGGGTAAGTTTTTCACTCAGAGGGTGGTGGGTGAGTGGAATCGGCTGACGTCGGTGGTGGTGGAGGCAAACTCGTTGGGGTCTTTTAAGAGACTTCTGGATGAGTACATGGGATTTAATGGGATTGAGGGCTATAGATAGGCCTAGAGGTGGGGATGTGATCGGCGCAACTTGTGGGCCGAAGGGCCTGTTTGTGCTGTGGCTTTCTATGTTCTATGTTCTATGTAACACTCTTCTTGCCACGCTCGTCCCAAGGTCGGAAAATCCCACCCAAGGTCAATGGACCTTTGCATGGTCTGTGTCCCAGCCAAATTCTCCGACCTCGCTGCAGTGGGAGCGTGGTGTGAACGGCCGGTAAGATCACACCCAGGACTCTCTGGTGCTATATATTATGCGCTGTGTGACATTGCAAACATGTTGTCATAGAGTAGCTCGAAGTAGGGGAGGCGATGACCGAGTGGCATCATCGATTGACTATTAATCCAGAAACTCAGCTAATGTTCTGGGGACCCGGGTTCAAATCCTGCCACGGCAGATTGTGGAATTTGATTTCAATAAGAATCTACCGATGACCATGAAGCCATTGTTGATTGTTGGGTAAAACCCATCTGGTTCACTAAGGTCCTTTAGGGAAGGAAATCTGCCGTCCTTACCTGGTCTGGCCTACATGTGACTCCAGAGCCACAGCAATGTGGTTGACTCTCAAGTGCCCACAGGAACTAAGAGATGGGCAATAAATGCTGGCCCAACCAGTGATGCCCATGTCCCATAAATGAATTTTTAAAATGTACAAACTGACCGTAAGCAACGCCACGGGAGATCTACTCGTGGTAATACGGTAAAAACAATGTGCACGGATTTCATTGACTGTCACATCACATCACAGATTTAAGCCACGCTTAAACGTCATACTTAATTAAACCTTTCACACAACCCCGGGAGGGGGGGGGGGGGGATGATTGGAAAAGATCAGGCGCACTGCTTACAATTATTCTGTCCGTTGACATTAATTCACCTTACCAAATACAGCCAAAACATAATCAGTAAGAAAGCCTAGATGAATGAAAATATGGGACAGCAGCTGAACGCATGGATATGTAGCCATGATGAGTCTAGGGTGAATGGGAATGTGGCCATTATGTTGACCTTATTTGGCAAGCATTCTGCTGGCAATATTCTTGAGCTCAGAAAATCTTTCCAGCCTTTTCTTAAAGCCTCAAGATGCATGCATTGCCACTTGACGGAATAAATGCTTCTTTGTCACACATGAAAGCCATGAGCTTGGTATTCACATTTAGCGAGGCATATCTTCCTTTCTGATTTCACCGCTTTGTGTATTTATGTGAGTCTGCGCCTGATTAATATTTATGTTCGCTGACGGAAGTTCACATGTCAGCGCCATTTGGATATGATTAAGTGAAGTTTCTTGAAACCAAATAAACTGAGCCGGCCAGGTCAGCTTTGAATTAAATTAATACATTTTCTCGGAGTGGTGGGGGGAAAAAAAGCCTTTCACGATACATTCGGAATTGCCATAATGGAAAACAGACGTGTTTTTTCAGATGTTGCGAGACGTCCACTGGCCTGGCTTCAATAAATAGACATTTTTCTTTCTCAATATTCACACCTGCTCTCTAAAAGCCCTGACTCTCTCTCATATGTGGCACAATGGGTGTTTGCAATGTTCTGGAATCACACTCGAGTTGCCCTTTTTCAGAGAGATTCCATGCTCCACATGTGCAGTGTTGTAGGTCTGGAGTGCATATTGGAATATTGGCTGTGGAAGACCGTGCACCTGTTAAACAAGCCACCTGATCTTCCAGCCTTTCATTGAAGTGGTCGGGGTATTGATGGGTTGTACAAGCAGACACGCTATCCGGTGCTTCCAGGCACAGCAAGGGATGATACCCCTGATGTGTGAGCCAATACAGTGAGTGTTATCAAGCTGTTTGAGCATCGCAGACAGATCTTCATTGATCCACACATACTCACCTGCACACTTTTAAAGTTAAAAAGTTTATTTATTAGTCACAAGTCGGCTTACATTAATTTGCAATGAAGTTACTGTGAAAATCCCCTAGTCACCGCACTCCGCGCCTGTTTGGGGACGCTGAGGGAGAATTTAGCATGGCCAATGCACCTAAGTGCACGTCTTTTGGACTGTGAGAGGAAACCGGAGCACCCGGAAGAAACCCACGCAGACACGGGGAGAACGTGCAGACTCCACACAGGCAGTGACCCAAGCCAGGAATCAAACCCGGGTCCCTGGCGCTGTGAGGCAGTAGTGCTAATCACTGTGCCACCGTGCCACCAGTAGGGTTACATGTGGAATGTTCTAGAATCTAGGAAACCCACGCAGACATGGGGAGAACGTGCAAACTCCACACAGACAGTGACCCAAACCGGGAATCGAACCCAGGTCCCTGGCGCTGTGAGGCAGCAATGCTAACCACTGTTTGCAGCATCTTTAACATCGGAAAATCTTTCAAGGCCCCTCACAGTAATGTTACCAAACAGAATTTGACACCCAGCCACGTATGGAAATATTAAGACAGGCGCCTGAAATCTTGCTCAAAGAGGTAGATTTTACAGAGTGTCTTGAATCTTTCCACATGCTATCCTCCATAGACTTGAGGTCATCCAAATTTCTGTTGGCCCTGTGTCCTGACTCGCACAAAGTCCTGTTCAGCCATCAACCCTGTGTTTGCTGACCGACACTGAAACCAGGATAAGCAACCTTTTCATAGGATCATAGAATCCTGACAGTGCAGAAGGAGGCCATTCAGGCCATTGAGTCTGCACTAACTCTCCGACAGAACATTTTACCCTGCCTATCCACACATTTACCACGGCTAATCCACCTAACGTACACATCTTAAGACACTAAGGGGCAATTTAGCATAGCCAATCCACCTAATGTACACATCTTTGGACTTTTGATTTTAAGACTCTCATCCTTATTTTCAAATCCTTCCAAGGATTTTAAAGTAAAGTTTATTTATTAGTCACAAGTAAGGCTTACATTAACACTGCAATGAAGTTACTGTGAAATTCCCCTAGTTGCCACACTCTGGCATCTGTTCGGGTCAATGCACCTAACCAGCACGTCTTTCAGACTGTGGGAGGAAACTGGAGCACCCAGAGGAAACCCACGCAAACACGGGGAGAATGTGCAAACTCCACACAAACAGTGTCCCAAGCCGGGAATCGAACCCGGGTCCTGGCGCTGTGAGGGAGCAGTGCTAACCACTGTGCCACCGTGCTGTCCCTTGCCTATCTTTGTGATCTCCTCCAGCCCCATAGCTCTCCAAGATACGTGCGTGCCTTGAATTCTGATCTCTTGAGCATCCCCAAATTCAATTGCTCCACCATTGGTGATGGTGCCTTCAGCTGCCAAGCCCCTGACCTCAGGAATTCCCTCCCTAAATACCTTGACCTCTCTACCCCACTTTCCTCCCATCAGATGCTCCCATTAAAACTTACCTCTTTGACCAAGTTTTGGTCACCTGGCCTAATATTTTCTCATGTGTCTCGGTGTAATAGGCACTATATAAATGCAAGTTATTATTGTTGAGATCATAGAATCTCTGCAGTGCAGAAGGAGGCCATTTGGCCCATTGAGTCTGCACCAACCACAATCCCACCCAGGCCCTATCCCCATAACCACATGCATTTACCCTGCTAATCCCTCTCACACTAAGGAGCAATTTAGCATGGCCAATCCACCTAACCTGCACATCTTTGGAGCGTGGGTGGAAACCAGAGCATCCAGAGGAAACCCACGCAGACACGGGGAGAATGTGCAGACTCCACGCAGACAGCGACCCGAGGCCAGAATTGAACCTGGGTCCCTGGCGCTGTGAGGCAGCCGTGCTAACCACTGTGCCACTTTGCCACGGAGATGAAGGTGGAGAGTCTTCGGACAGCAATTTTAGTGCCTGCAGCCTATGCAGCTGAAGGCAGAGCCACCAACGGTGCACTAATGAAAGTTGGGGGATGCATAAGAGGCCAGAATTAGAGGAACACAGAGACCTGGGAGAGTTCTCAAGCTGGAGGAGATTACAGAGTTAGAGAGGGGCAAGCAAGATGTTGTTTAATGATAAAAGAGATTTCAGCTTCAATAATTGGCCACATGTTTTTGGTGAGCATTTAGACCGTTTTGCAAACCAATCTGAGTGAGGCTCAAATATAAAAGCAAAATACTGCAGATACCGAAATCTGAAACATGAACAGAAAATGCTGGAAAATCGCAGTGAGTCTGACAGCATCTGCGGAGAGAGAATAGAGCCAACGTTTCGAGTCTAGATGAACCTTTGACAGAACTCTGATGAAGGGTCATCTAGACTCGAAACTTTGGCTCTATTCTCTCTCCACAGATGCTGAGTGAGGCTCACTTTGCTACAGAGCTGATATTTGAAGGAGAGCACAACTAGTGTTGTAATAAGGGCAGGCTACCCACTCCTTACCCTGCCTATGTTTCTCTTCTCCTTTGGAAATCCTAGCTTGTTTGAATTAACTACCTGTTTTCTACACACAGGTAGCCAGAGTTTAGAGATTTTGTTGGATTCCTTCCATGTAGTAATGTCAAGGCAAATAAAATATTGGTGTTTATTGCAAGGGGAACAAGGTCTACAGTGCCATGGTACTCACTACCCTCCTGTATGCCTGTGAAACGTGGACTGTGTATCGAAGGCATGCAAGACAGCTCAATCATTTCCACATGACTTGTCTTTGCAGAATATTATGCATCAGATGGCAAGACAAAGTACCAGACACTGAAGTTCGCTCGAGAGCAAGTCTACCATCAGTCCACACACTGCCGATGAGAGCACACACCCAGTGGGCAGGTCATGTCATCCGTATGCCAGACGAGCGCATACCCAAGCAGCTCCTTTCTGGGGAACTCTCTGCTGGAAGACGCTCGCATGGGGGGCAGAAGAAACGTTACAAAGACACACTCAAGACCTCCCTGAAGTCGCTTGACATAGACACGACCACCTGGGAAACACTGGCACAAAACCGCCCGACCTGGCGTTGCCTCATCCACAAGGGCTGTCAAGCTTATGAAGCAAGGTGCAATGCTGAAGCACAACTTAAGCGCGAGCTGCACAAGTCCAGAGCCACCAGCACAACAACTACAGCAGCCTACACAAGTTTGCCCAATATGTGCCAGGACATTCCGTGCCCGAATTGGCCTGATCAGTCAGCTTCGGACACACTGCATCCAGCCTCATAATGACTAATGGTGCCGAGATCCTCATCGATGGGCAAACAACAATGTCAAGGCAAATAAAATATTGACGTTTATTGCAAGGGGAATGGAGCATAAAAGTAGGCAACTTTTACTGCAGTTGTACAGCGCCTTGTTGAGACAAGTATTGTGTACAATTTTGGTCTCCTTCTTTGAAAAAGGATATAATTGCATTAGAAATTGTTCAGAGAAAGTTCACTCGACTCACCCCATAGATGAAGGGCTTATCTTGTGAGGAAAGGTTGAACAGGTTGGGCCTATACCCATTGGAATTTAGAAGAATGAGGGATGAGCTTTGATTGAAACATATAAGGTCCTGAGGGAAATTGATAGGGTTGATGTCGGGAGGATGTGAGAGGGGTTAGAACTAGAGGACACAGTTAAAAGAATATGACAGAGATTGGGAGAATATGTTTTCCCATCAGAGGGTCATCAGTCTGTGGGATTCTCTTTCACAGAAAGCAGTGGAGGCTAGGTCATTGAAGTTATTGAAGTGAGATAGTTTTTTGATAATCAAGGGTTATGCAGGGACAAATGGGAAATTAGAGTTCAGAATATTATCAAATAGTCGGGTGGATTTGAAGAGCCAAATAGCCTACTCCTGCTCCAAGGTCCTATGTTCTTCAAGGTTGGGTTTTGAATTGTCTTTAGACCCATAGAATCCCTATGGTGCATAAAGAGACCATTTGGCCCATCGAGTCTGCACTGACCACAATCCCACCTAGGCCCTATCCGCATAACCCCATGCATTTACCCTAGCTAGTACCCCTGACACTAAGGGATAATTTAGCATGGCCAATCCACCTAACCCACACATCTTTGAGCAGTGAACGGAGATTTAGTTTGTCAGAGGAGATTCACTAGGTTGATTCCGGGGATGAGAGGGTTGGCTTATGAGGAGAGACTGTGCGGGTCTCCAAAGATGTGCGGGTTAGGTTGATTAGCCATGCTAAGAATTGCCCCTTAGAGTCCTGAGATGCGTAGGTTAGAGGGATTAGCGGGTAAATATGTAGGGATATGGGGGTAGGGCCTGGGTGGGATTGTGGTCGGTGCAGACTTGATGGGCCAAATGGCCTCCTTCTGCACTGTAGGGTTTCTCTGATTCTATATGATTCTATGAAATCGGAGCACCCGGAGGAAACGCACGCAGACATGAGGAGAATGTGCAAACTCCATGCAGACAGTGACCTGAGGTCGGAATCAGCCCAAGATCCCTAGCGCTGTGAGGCAGCGGTGCTAACCACTGTGTGTCACCGTGCCGCCCTATAGCCTTTAACCTCAAGAGCTATATCTAATTTCTTCTTGAAATAAGACGTTTTGGCCTCAACTGTTCCGTTGTAGTGAATGCCACACATTCATCACCCTCTGGGTGAAGAAATTTCTCCCCACCTCAGTTCTAAAAGGTTTACCCCTTATCCTCAAACTATGACCCCCTAGTTCTGGACCCCACCCCACCCCTATCCCTCACCATCAGGAACGTTCTTTCTGAATCTACCCTGTCTAATCCTGTTAGAATTTTATAACTTTCTATGAGATCCCCTCTCACTTTTCTAAACTCCAGTGAACATCATCCTTTCCTCTATGTTCAGACTGTTTCTGAAGTACTAAATAAGGAATGAAGTGTTCCTGAACTTGTTTGTGTGAGTAAACGGTAGTACAAGCAGTGTAACATTGAGGCAGTATGATCGTGATTTAAGTAGGGCAAGTGTGTCGATGGAAAAGGGAAAGGTTGAGGGCAAGGAGACTTGTGGAAAAGGTAGTGAAATAAAAGGCCCGATTTAGTGGCGGGAATGTCACTAATATAGGGCCACAAACCAGCAAACCAAACCAGCTGGAGGGGCCCTTAGCAATGGGACAGAGAATTCATTGAATGGATTATTCACAGACAACCATTTGCCTTCAATATTTAGAATTCCTACAGGGCAGAAGGAGGCCATCCGGCAAATTTAAAACAGAGTTTAGGAGAAACTACTTCTCCCAAAGGGTTGTGAATCTGTGGAATTCGCTACCCCAAAGTGCAGTGGATGCTGGGACAGTGAGTCAATTTAAGGAGGAGTTAGACAATTTAATTGGTAATGGGTTGGAGGGTTATGGGGAGAAGGCAGGAAAATGGGGATGAGGAGCATATCAGTCATGATCGAATGGCGGAGCGGACCCGATGGGCCGAATGGCCTAATTCTGCTCCTATATCTAATGAACGGAGTCTGCACCAGCTCTCTAACAGAGCATCTTACTCTCTCCCCTGCCCTACCTCTGTAATCCCACATATTTACCACGGCTAATCCATCTAATATACACATTTTGGGAGACTAAGGGGCAATTTTAGCATGGCCAATCCACCTAACCTTCTGCACACCTTTTGAGTGTGGGAGGAAACCGGAGCGCCCGGAGGAAACCCACGCTGACACGGGGAGAATGTGCAAACTCCACACAGACAGTGAGTGACCTGAGGCTGGAATCAAACCTGGGTCCCTGGTGCTGTGAGGCAGCAGTGTTAACCACTGTGGAACCGTGCCGCACAGAATCTCCAAAAATAAATGCAGCAACCCTTTAGCTGAAAGTCACTTTACCTTAACATAACCGCCCAATTAATAAGTGCTAAGATAATACACCATCCCAGCTGCAGGAATAAAAACTTCCACACTTTACGACTCCCAGCCTTCAGTGTTTATATTCTGTCATCACCACCAGAGGGTGCCACATAGCTACCCAGGCCTCACTGTTATTAGCTGGCAGCTTTGTTGCACTTTCCAACTTTCCTCATAAAGTTTGTTGTCTTTGATGTAAAACAGAACAAGACATAATACCACGAAGCAAATCCTCTTTTATTAAAATAGTTGCTTTTATTGCACAGGGATATTTAATAAATTTTAACGTTGCCCAGCCTGGTGCAGGCAAGAAGTCAGTTGCCTCCAAAATTCACAGAATCCCTACAGTGCAGAAGGAGGCCATTCAGCCCATCGAGTGTCTGCACCGACCACAATCCCACCCAGGCCCTATCCCTGTAACTCCATGCGTTTACCCACTAGCTAGTCCTCCTGACACTAAGGGGCAATTTAGCATGGCCAATCCACCTAACCCGCACACCTTTGGACTGTGGGTGGAAACTGGAGCATCCGGAGGAAACTCACGCAGAGAACGTGCAAACTCCACACAGACAGTGATCCGAGGCTGGAATCGAACCTGGCTCCCTGGCACTGTGAGGCAGCAGTGCTAACCACTGTGCCACTGTGCCACTCCTCCATGCCTGCAGAGTTCTTAGGTATTGGAAGACCAATCTCCACTCCAATGATTAAAACCCAGAAGGAAACTATTGGGGCATTAAAGTAAATTGTGCACTGTCTGTTTTATTGTCCTTTGACATTTTTGTTTATTAGTGCTAATAAAAAACATGGGAGATGGGACAAGTACAAGGAAATGGGATTAGCGTGATTTTAGTGGTAGTTACTGTCAGTGCAAACTCAATGGACCGAAGGGCGTTTTCTACATTGTGAGAAAAGGCTTTCAGTCCAATCAGATAACCAAGAGCCAGATTTCAACTCTGTGCCAGCAAACTGGGTTTGAATGAGTTAAAACTGGATCCCTGAGGGTCTTCTTGCTTCCCGATTGGATGAGACAGCTGACAGGGTAGATGGGTTGAGTGACCAATGATGAGAGTGTGGGGGGTGGGGCAGTTGGAGGTGAGAGGTCATGTGAGGAATTCTCCTGGAGTAGGTCCAGTAAGTGTTGGGTACTCCAGAAGGTGGGTTGAATTGGTGGTTTGACTGTTCCCACTGTATTTCCAATGTGTATATGTCCCACTTGAACTCCACTGATCCAAGACATGGGAGAAAAACCAATGTACCAATTCAATTTTAACGTCAATCGATTGGGAGCTGCCAGCGATGTCTCGACACTTGCTACCGTGTGTCAGAGGTGAACATGATTGCACCAATCTCTGCTGTTCTTTGCCAACAGCTTCAGAAGCAGGCCATCCTTCTCTCTCTGAGAGGGTCTCTTCCTCGCTCTGATCACTCCCCAAACTCCTGCTTAACTGTAAGTACTGTTCATCATCGAGAAGCTGGCCACAAACTGAATGACTATATCTCCCCAGGTGGGTGGGTGTAGGCTGGTCCTTGCTGGACTCGAGTGTTGGGTGCAGATTTGAATCCTGGAACACCTTCTGAAGCGACCAAGAAAATGTATTGCTCCCATGACACTCCCACCCAGGCCCTATCCCCATAACCCCATGCATTTACGCTAGTTAGTCCCCCCTGACACTAAGGGGCAATTTAGCATGACCAATCTAGCTAACCCACACACCGTTGGACTGTGGGAGGAAATCCACGCAGACATGGGAGAATGTGTAAACTCCACACAGACAATGACCCAAGCCAAGAACCAAACTCGGGTCCCTGGCACTGTGAGGCAGCAATGCTAACCACTGTGCCAACATGCTGTCCCTGCTAACCACCGTGCCATCAGTTATGCTGATGAATTATTGGAGAGGATGCATTGTGAAGGTCGCAGCAATGTAACACTAACCCTAAGTTGGACACATGTTTCCTGCTCACCTGTCTCCAGCCTTCTGCAAATATCTCCCCTGCATTTGAAAAGCTCACACCTTGAGCAGAGAATGGCCTCTTCACAATCAGAGATCTGTCTCTTGCAATGCACTGTCTTACGCAATCCCCAACATTCAGCTTCCAATGAGGAGTTGCAGGGCGGGCAACTCTGGATGGACATAATCCTGGCACCTTCATCACATGACCTCCTGCCTCCAATTGCCCCATCCTGGTACTTCCACTATTGGTCATCCAACATGTCCATCATCCTCACAGTGCCCTGTCATCTCTCAGCCAATTGGAAAGTAAATAGACTTTTCATTATTCAATTGGATGAGTTTTAACTATCAGTCAAACAGCTTTAATTCCTACATTTGATATTTTTATAATTAATTTAAGAAGGTTGGGGGAGTGTTAAGTGGAAAAAACGACTTCCCTCTGGGTTCCTGCACGCCCCAGCCTTGCAGTGATTTTACCCTGGGGCGGACAAGGCTTCTGACAGGCTGTCCACTCTTGCCCCAACTAAGGCCTTTAAGTGGCACCGCCTCAATGTTTAGACCTTTGGCAAGATCAAGCATCAGATCGAGCCCAGGGTGGGTCACAACACCTTATCATGCCAGCCGTATTGTATTGGAATTTGAATTTGGGGTCGTGGGCAAGCAAGGAATGGACTTGTCCAATCTGAGCATTGGCATTGTAATTTAAAGAATGGAGTAAAAAAATGTCTAAAAAACTTAGGCTGTTGGGAGGATTTCTCAGGCATGGTGAAAGCTAACCATTATTGGCCTTAGCCAAGCGAGAAGGGGGTGGTAAGGCAACTCCATCAGATGCTCTCTGCACTCCTGGCTTCTCCCCCAACACCTCAATTGCCCACTCACTCTGCCCCCCCTCCCCTCCCCTCCAGCCCAGGCCTCACTTCCTCTCCCCATCTTTTTGTCCAGTCTCAGGATTTAGGTTCTGTCATCTTCAGGCACTTCCTCATTTGCCCACTGTAGCTCATATCATTTTGGCAGGTGGCTCTGTAAGACGGGACTTCTTTCCAAGTGAGGAGCAGAATTCTAGCTGCAGCCAATTGACGCGTATTTGAGGTTGAAATTGTTGCCAGGCAGGCAAAGTCCTTGCATTAAGTTGATCTTTCTCTACACCCTAGCTATGACTGTAACACTACATTTTGCACTCTCTCGTTTCCTTCTCTGTGAACGGTATGCTTTGTTTAGCGCGCAAGAAACAATACTTTTCACTGTATACTAATACATGTCACAATAATAAATCAAATCAAATCAAAAGTCGGTGTAGACTCTTTGGATGATGGAAAGAGAAACCCTTAAATATCCTGGCATTGGTTCTAAGCTCTTTAAAAAATTCTCTCATGGGAAGTGGGTATCGCTGGCTAGGCCAACATCTGTTGCCAATCCCTGATTGCCCTTGAGAAAGAGGTGGTAAACCGCTTTCTTGAACCGCTATCTGGTATCTGTAACAGTTTGGTATAACTGAGCGGCTTGTGAGGTCATCTCAGAGAAGCAGTTAAGAGTCAATCAACCACATTGCTGTGGGTCTGGAGTCATGGAATCCTTACAGTACAGAAGGAGGCCATTCAGTCCATTGATTCTGCACCAACTCTCCAAACTCCACACAGTCACTCAAGGCTGGAACTGAACCCGGGTCCCTGACACTGTGAGGCAGCAGTGCTCACCACTGTGCCACCCCAAGTCATATGTAGGCCAGAGCACGTAAAGGTGGCAGATTTCTTTCCCTAAAGAATATTAGTGAACCAGATGGGCTTTTCTTTTTGCAACAATCAAGGATATTAACTTTCAACTCCAGATTTATTAATCAAATTCAAATTCCACCTGCTGGCCTGGTGGGATTTAAACCCATGTTTCCAGGGCATTTTCTGGGCCTCTGGATTGTTGGTTCAGTGACATTACTACTATGCCACTGTTTCCCCTGGGCTTTGTGGCTCTAAGGATCTAGATCATGAGAGGATGAGTCACATCATATCACAAAGATGTGAAATGTGCTAGACCTGCATTTCGGTCTAAGTGAGTTGATCAAATTTAGAGGGAATGCCATCGCTTTCAAGTTCTCTTTCAAGCCACACAGCATCCTGACCTGGAAGTACATTGCCGCTCCTGCGCTGTTGTTGGTTCAAAATTCTGGAACTCACTCTCTAACAGCACTGTGGGTGTACCTACACCAAATGGACTGCAACGGTTCAAGAAGGCAGCTCACCACCACCTTCTCAAAGGCAATTAGGGATGCGTAACAAACCTTGTTGGTGATACTCACATTCTGTGAATGAATGAATAAAGAACATTTCTTCTCGCACTGGGCCAGGTCTGTTGTACGTCACTGTCTGCATCTTCAGCTAACTTCCGCCAAGTTCTTTAACCCACATACACATCTACCCTTGTCAGGAACGAGCCTCTTCCTCCTTTAACCAAACCACTCACTGGTTGAAAATCACTTTAAATCTGTGCTCTCTCGTTCTCAATCCTTTTACGAGCTGGAACAGTTTCTCCCCATCTACTCTGTCCAGCCCTCTCATGATCTCCATCAAATCTTCTCTTAGCTTTCTTTTCTCCAAGAACAGTCCCAACCACTCCAACCTATCCTCATGATTGAAGTTTCTCATCTCAGTCCTGTAAACCTCTTCTGCACTCTCTACAATGCGCTCACTTAGTGTGGTACCCAGAACTGTACACAATCTTCCAGCTGAGGTCTAACTAGTGTCTTGTACAGGATTAGCATAACCTCCTTGCTCCTGTACTTGCTGCTCCTATTAATAAAGCCCAGGATACTGTTTGCTTTATTAACTGCTCTCTCCACCACCTTCGGTGATCTAAGCACATATTCACCCAGGTCCCTCTGCTCCTGCATTCCCTTCACAATTGTACCCGGTGTCTGCCCATGTTTGTCCGACCAAAATGCACCACCTCACATTTCTCCGCATTGAATCTCATCTGCCACCTACCTGCCCACTCCACCAACTTGTCTATGTCCTTTTGAAGTTCTATGTTGTCCTCCTCACAGTTCATGATACTTCCAAGTTTGGTGACATCCGCATATTTTGAAATTGTCCCCTGCCCACCAAGATCTAGACCATTAATATATATCAGGAAAAGCGAGGGTCCCAACACCGACCCCTGGGGAACACCACTACAAACCTTCCTCTGCCTTGAAAAATATCCATCGGCCATTACCCTCTGTTTTCTATTTTTTGTAAGAGTTTTAACAACACCAGGTTAAAGTCCAACAGGTTTATTTGGTAGCAAATACCAAAAATACCAGCAACTCCATAAAACTCTTACTGTGTTCACCCCAGTCCAACACCGGCATCTCCACTTCTATTTTTTGGCCAATTTTATATCCACGTTGTTCCAGAAACATAGAAACTAGAAGCAGGAGTAGGCCATTCAGCCCTTCGAGCCTGCTGTGCCATTCATTTTGCTGATCATCGAATTCAATATCCTGATTCCCCCTCTTCCTCCCATATCCCGAGGTCCCTTTAGCCCCAAGAGCTGCATCTAATTTCTTCTTGAAATCAGACAACGTTTTGGCCTCAACTACATTCTGTGGTAGGTGTGAATTTCACACTGTACGCTCGTATATTCCACGAGCTATAATCTTCTCACAAGTCGGATCTGTGGCACTGCACTGAATGCCTTTTAAAAACCCATGTACACCACAGAACAAGATGGTAGAAAAATGTGGAATGGTAGGTGTCTACCTTGTACATAGTACTACTGAAGGGGAGGAAGCAGGAATATTGTTGGGTTTAGCTTTGGGACAGGGTTGCTAAGGGGTTTTGACAGAGTTGGGGAAGAGTCCCGGCTCTTGGCAATACTGAAGCGAGATTTGATCATTTTCAATCGCAACATTTTTTGCTCGGAACAAAGGTTTTCAGAGCCCCTTCCATTCTTTCACTTACTCACACAAAGCAGTAATTAGAATGTTTTCATTCAGAAAGTAGAAAGTTCAGCAGTCTGTGATTAGCCTTTGTCTTTGCTGAATGTTCGTCTGGAAAGTTATGCTTTTAATCCAAAAATGTAAACATAGCGTGGCTTCAAATAATTAGCCTGTGCCTTTGTGAAATGTTGATGTGAAAAGCTCTCGGAATTCCATTACACAACATCCCTCAGGCAAGGAACTTGCTACTCTTGCCTGCTCCGACCCTCATGATTGTCCGATGCCACATTGTGTACTTGCCTTGACGTCTAAAGGTCGAGTTTAAATTTTGGTGGAGGCAGAGCAGGCGACGGGACCCCTTGGCAATGTTGGGTGCCAGGTGTTGGTCAGTGGGTACCGCCTTAGTTTCTAAGACAGCCAGTTATGGGTTCAAGTACCCACTCCAGAGATTCGGACACAAAAGCCCAGTGGTCTCAGGTGCAGGGCTGAGGGAGTGCCGCAAAGTTGCTGCTACATGCTTTTCAATGTGATGCTAAACTCAGTGCCTGTCTGGCCTCCTATTTGTAAAAGATGCTGCAGCGCTACTCTGAAGGACAGGGGAGTTTAGGATGCAAGTGTGCTGGGAGCTGTTCAGAGATAGTCGCATGGTGGGTGGGTTGTCTTATGAGGAAAAAACATAGAAACATAGAAGCAGGAGGAGGCCATTCGGCCCTTCGAGCCTGCTCCACCATTCATCACCATCATGGCTGATCGTCCAACACAATAGTCTAATCCTGCTTTCTCCCCATAACCTTTGATCCTATTCGCCCCAAGTGCTATATCCAGCTGCCTCTTGAATACATTCAATGTTTTGGCATCAACTACTTCCTGTGGTAATGAATTCCACAGGCTCACCACTCTTTGGATGAAGAACTGTCTCCTTATCTCCGTCCTAAATGGTCTACCCTGAACCCTCAGACTGTGACCCCTGCTTCTGGACTTCCCCACCCTCGGGAACATCCTCCCTGCATCTACCCTGTCTAGTCCTGTTAGAATTTTATAAGTCTTTATGAGATTCCCCCCTCAAATGTACAAAATAGAAGCAGGGGTGGGACAATTAGCCCTTCGAGCCTGCCCCTCCCTTCATTTTGATCATAGCTGATCATCAAATTCAAATCCCCTCATATCCATGGATCCCTTTAGTCCCAAGAGCTGTATCTAAAAGTTGGACAGGCTGGGCTTGCATCGACTGGCATTTAAATGAGTAAGACGCAACTTGATTTGAACACACAAGGTGCTGAGGGTTACTGACAAGATGGATGGGGCGAGGATGTTTTGTCTTGTAGGAGGGCAGCACAGTGGTTAGCACTGCTGCCTCACAGCGCCAGGGACCTGGTTTGATTCCAGCCTCGGGTCACTGTCTGAGTGGAGTTTGCATGTTCTCCTCGTGTCTGCGTGGGTTTCCTCTGGGTGCTCCAGTTTCCTCCCACACTCCAAAGATGTGTGGGTTAGGTGGATTGGCCATGATAAATTGCCACTTAGTGTCAGGGCAACTAGCTAGGGTAAACCTAGGGTTATGGGGATAGGGGCTGGGTAGGATTGTGGTCAGTGCAGACTCAATGGGCTGAATGGCCTCCTTCTGCACTGTAGGATTCTATGAGAATCTAGAACTAGGGGGTCATTGTTAAAAAATGAGGAGTCGCCCACTTAAAACAGAGATGAAGAGAATTTCTTTCTCTCAGAAGGTTGTGAGTCTCTGGAACTTTCTTCCTAAAAAGACAGTGGAAGCAAGACTTTAAATATTTTTAAGGCAGAGGTGGATAGATTCTTGGTAGGTTATCAGGGGTAGGCACAGTGCAGATTTGAGGTTACCATCAGATCAGCCACTATCTTATTGAGTGGTGAAGCAGGCTCGAGGGGCCGAATGGCCTACTCCTGCTCCTTGTTATCACCGGTATCCTGGCGAATATTGATCCCTCAAATAACAGCACCATTCAGCCCTTTGAGCCTGTTCCACATTCAATAAGATCATGGCTAATCTTCTACGTTAACTGCACCTTCGTATATTACCACTCAATTCGCTTTGTGTCCCAGAATCTATCAACCTCTGTTTTTCGAATGTTCTCTATAACTGAGCAGCCGCAGAGAGAATTCCAAAGATTCACAGCCCTTTGAGTGAAGAATCTTCTCATCATCTCAGTCCTAAATGGCGGCACGGTGGTTAGCACTGCCACCTCACAGTGCCAGAGACCTAGTTTGATTCCCAACTTGGGTCACTGTCTGTGTGGAGTTTGCACGTTCTCCCCGTGTCTGCGTGGGTTTCCTCCGGGTGCTCCGGTTTCCTCCCACAGTCCAAAGATGTGCGGGTTAGGTGGATTGACCATACTGAATTGCCCCTTAAAGTTAAAATTAAGTTAAAGTGTATTTATTAGTCACAAGTAAGACTTACACCAACACTACAATGAAGTTACTGTGAAATTCACCTAGTCACCACACTCTGGCACCTGTTTGGGTCAATGCACCTAAACAGCACATGTTCCAGACTATGGGAGGAAACCGAAACACCCGAAGGAAACCCACGCAGACACGGGGAGAACGTGTAGACTCCACACGGACAGTGACCCAAGCCGGGAATTGAACCCGGGTCTCTGGTGCTGTGAGGCAGCAGTGCTAACCACTGTGCCGCCCCTTAGTGTCAGGGGGACTAGCTAGGATAAATGCATGGAGTTATGGGGATGGGGCCTGGGTGGGATTGTGGTTGGTGCAGACTCGACGGGCCAAATGGCCTCCTTCTGCACTGTAGGGATTCTATGATTCTATAAATAGCCAATCCCCTTTCCTGAAACTGTGACCACGGGCAGAATTTTCCAGCCATTCACGCTGGTGGGATTTTTTGGTTCCGCTGCAAGTTAATAGAGATTTGGCTGAGGGATAAATTCTCCACCCTCACTTCCAGCAGCAGTGGAGTGTGAACGACCGGAAAATTCCGACCCCTGTGTTCCAGACGCCCCAGCCAAGGGAAACATTAACTATGCGTCTTATACCGTCAGGTCCTTCTGACGAGATCACTCCTCATTCCAAATTCGAGCTGAAGCTTCACAAACTATTCAAGCTCCGGGATGATCCTCTCGTTTCGCCAGTGAACCTCCCTCCCAGGCCAGGGATATCCTGCCCAGGATGAAGGAGCAACATCTCAACTTACACTCGGGGACGTTGCAACCTTCGGGACTTAATGTTGAGTTTGTCAGCTTTAGATTTTGACCATTCCCTTCCATATTACACCTCCACCCCCTTTTCTTAAATATCCCATACACAGCATCCCTACAGTGCAGAAGGAAGCCATTTGGCCCATCGACCGACAACCAATCCCACCCAGGCCCCATGTTCCCAATGGTGTGGGGGAGTCCAGAACTAGGGGTCATAGTTTGAGGATAAGGGGGTGAACCTTTTAGAACTGAAATGAGGAGAAATTTCTTCACCCAGAGGGTGGTGAATGTGTGGAATTCACAACCACAGAAATTAGTTGAGGGCAAAATGTTGTCTGATTTCAAGAAGAAATTAGATTTCGCTCTTGGTGCTAAAGGGGCCAAGGGATATGGGGGAAGAGGGGATCAGGATATTGAATTCCATGATCAGCCATGATCAAAATGAATGGCAGAGCAGGCTTGAAGGGCCGAATGGCCTCCTCCTGCTGCTAGTTTCTATTCCCGAAACCCCATGTATTTACCCGAGCAAATCCCCCTGAGATTAAGGGTGAATTTACTGTGGCCAATCTACCTAACTGGCATATCTTTGAGTGTGGGAGGAAACCGGAGCACCCGGAGGAAACCCACACGGACACAACGTGCAAACTCCACACAGACAGTGAGCCGAGGCTGTAACTGAACCCGGGTCCCTGGCGCTGTGAGGCAGCGGTGCTAACCACTGGGTTGCCCATGTAGTGTCTCAAGGCAACCCTCCCTCCCCCTCCCCCCAGGTCATTTGTCCTTAATTCTTAAAGTTACTACTTTTTGGGCACCGCTTTCCATTCATGCTAACACCGACACGGGAAAATCCCACCCGAGATCACCGGGTCTTTGCACGGTCCGTGTCCCGCCCGCTACAATTCCCGTGGCGAGCAGGACTGGAAAATTCCACCCTTTGTTGTAGCTTTTACAGCTCCAACACATTCTCCCTCTCTTCAGTTCTGACAATTGTCTACAGACTCGAAACATTAGCTGTTTCTCTCCTAATGGGTGGAATTTTTCCGGCGTCCTCTGCTGTTTCAGATTCCAGCATCCGCAGTATTTTGCTCATTAACAGATAGCCTGCCTCAGTTAAACACTGGCTACCATGTTGCGATCACATTGCTGTCTGTGGGAGCTTGCTGTGCAACAAGCACGGTCTTCTGCGTTGCAACAGTAAAGCACTGTGGGGACCTCCTGAGGTGGAGAGAGGCGCTATGTAAATGAAACAGGCATGCAAATGCACGTTCATTGGGAAACAAATTAAAACGCTGGGGTCCAATTTCTGCTTAAGAGTTAGCAATGACAAAAAGACTCTTAAAGTGGCTAAAGGTGGAAGAAAATTAGATCTGTGGGAGTCTAAGCAACGGAAATGACAAATGCATGTGTTTATTCTTTCTCTTGCTGCTAATTCACTGAATGCATAAGAAATTTCTGACCAGGTATTTATTTTTTAAAAACTTGCAAATTCTCTCCCCTTTCTCTCCCTCCCTGTCTGGAGTGCTTGCTTATGCGTCAAGTGGGTGGGGAAGTAGGGAGTGGAGTTCCCCCTCCCTTTCTCCTCCTCCTCCTCTGCTTGGTGAAAAAGAGTTGAATGGGACGGAAGTGAAGAGATAAGACAGGGAGTGAGAGAGAGAGAGCTGTGCAGAAAGGAACGGGGTCCGGAGGGAGCGCCGAGTGGCAACACAACGTTCGAATAGAACCTTGACCCAGACGGCAAGTTGCAACACAACGTTCGAATAGAACCTTGACCCGGAGCGTAAGTGACAACACAACGTTCGAATAGAATCTTGACCCAGACGGCAAGTTGCAACACAACGTTCGAATAGAATCCTGAACCGGACAACGTGCATAAGGGGTGAGTGGGGAAGCTGATCGCTTGCAAATCCTTGGGAAAGGGAGGGACTTGTGACACATGCAAACTCTGGCAAGTTGCAGCAATATTTTAAAAAAGGAAGGGAGAAGGTGGGGGATGCAAAATTACCATGTCAGAAAGCCTGCGCTCTTTATCTAAAGGTGGAGATGCATTTATTTTATTCACCTTTCAGGCTGACGTCTCAATCTGCAAATGTGACTTTGAATTGTAGAAATCTAACCAGTTGGGGCGAGTGCCTTGCTCAGTAACAAAAAAAAGCACAGACTGACTGACTAATTAGAGGGAAGGGGGGGGGGATTTGCAATAAGCGGTCATGCAAATAGTAACTTGCTGCAAAATCTTTTAAATTGTATTTTTTAAACATGCCTTTTGTCTAAGTGCATTTTTCGCTTGTGTTTTAAGTAGTTAGGAATTTTTTTTAGGCGGGGGTGAGGGGTAAATATTATTGCATTCTCTTTTGCAAAAAATAATTCCAATCCGGCTGGTTAAAAGTGTGCAGTGGTGTTTCTAATTGGCAGCTGTTTTAGCCAATCGGTGTAGGCGACTGTTTTGCACCTATTCCGGCTGTCCAATCAGCGTGGGGTATGGGTGGGGCTAGTTGGGGGTGCCTCTGACATTGGCCCCCAGCCTCTCCAGGAAGTGTCTGCAATGGGATTGTCCAGTGTGCAGTGGAGGTGAGTTCAGCTGATGCTGCTGATTCATCCTCCTGAAAATCCCCATGGGAGCATGGGGAGGGGGATAGGAGGACCTTTTTTTGGAGAGAGGAAGAGTGGCCATGGCCCTGGTATGCTGCTGATTCATCCTCATAGAATCCCTACAGTGCAGAAGGCCCATCAAGTCTGCACCGACCACAATCCCACAAAGGCCCTATCCCCTTAGCCCCATCAGTTAACCCTTCTAACAGCGTAGTGCTCCCTCAGTACTGCACTGGGAGTGGTGGGTGAGATTTTGTTCAAGTCATAGAATCCCTGCAGAGCGGAAGGAGGCCATTCAGCCCATCGAGCCTGCACTGACAACAATCCCACCCAGACCCTATTCTTGCAACCCCTCATATTTACCCTGCTAATCCCCCTGACATTAAGGGGCAATTTAATATGGCCAATCAACCTAACCCGTGCATCTTTGGAGTGTGGGAGGAAACCCACGCAGAAACGGGGAGAACGTGCAGACTCCGCACAGACAGTGACCCAAGCCAGGAATCGAACCTGGGTCCCTGGCGCTGTGAGGTAACGGTGCTAACCACTGTGCCCTTCTAAGTTCTCATGAATGCATAGGGAAGGGGGTAGGAAGACCTTTTTGAAGAGGGAAAGAGTGGCCATGGCTCTGTACCTTCCTGGCCATGGTATTGCAGCATGTTGGAACCTGTTTGGGGATGGCACACTGCACTCCTGTGGCTGGTCATGCATGGTGCTCCTTGCTTGCTCTGAGCTGAAAGGTGACTTGTTTTGATCAATGCACAGGGGAGGAAAATATGTGTTTGAGCCTGTTCAATCTGCACCGTCACTCCCTGGGCATGTCACGCCCTGCTATTGACAATGCTTAATTCATTAAAGTTAATGATTCGAGCAGCCCTGTTTCTCTGCTGCACAGCGAGGTTTCTAATCGAAAAGCAGAAAAAACTCTGCATTACAGGCAGCTTCTGTGAGCAGAGGCACCCAGAGCTCAGAAAACAAGCAATCTGCTATTGAAGAGGCTTTTCTTAACTGAGGATTGTGTACAAATCTCTACCTTGGAGCTGTGGAGGCTCTGCCATTGAATTGACTTGAGGTAGAATCTTGAACCATAGGTCAAGGGTTATGGGGGACAGGCGGTAAACTGGAGCTAAACCAAGATCAGATTAGCCATGAACTTAGTGAATGGCGGAACAGTCTCAAGGGGCAGATTGACCTACTTCTGTTTTTCTTTTATTCGTTCATGGGATGTGGGTGTGGGTCAACATTTATTGCCCAAACCTAAGGGCATTTAAGAGTCAACCACATTGCTGTGGGTCTGGAGTCGCACAGAATTGGCAACTGGTGTCGAAGGAGGCCATTCGGTCCATCAAACCTGCACTGATACTGCCATCCAGGCCTATATCCCCTACGTATTTACCCTGCTAATCCCCCTGACACTACGGGACAATTTGGCATGGCCAATCCAGCTAACAACATTTTTGGACTGTGGGAGGGAACTTGAGCACCTGGAGGAAACCCCCACAGGGAGAATACACAGACTCCACGTAGATGGTGACCCAAGGCCAGAATTGAACCCTGGTTCATGACGCTGTGAGGCAGCCACGCTAACCACTGTGCCACCGTGCTGCCCTTGTAGCCCAGGAAGGCAGATTTCCTTCCTTTAAAGGACATTAGTGAACTAGTTGGGTTTTTGGACAATCAACAATGTTTTCATGGTCATTATTAGACTTTTTAATTTCAGATTTTTATTAAATTCAGATTTCAGCATCTGCCGCGGTTGGATTCGAACCTGGATCCCAGCGCATTACCCTGGGTCTCTAGATTGCTAGTCCAGGGATAATACCACTGCATCACAGCCTCCCAATATTTATCTTCCTATATCTTATGCGAATGGCATAACATTCGAATATTAGATAAGATAATTAAAAATGTCAGCTGCTGTTCCCCCAACTGTCTTTTGAATTGAACCTAATTAGTATTGACTGAGGGCAGAGTTGTTGGATCGCACTGTGCACAGCTGTGAGGTGGGTGGCACAGTGGTTAGCACTGCTGCCCTCACAGCGCCAGGGACCTGGGTTCAATTCCAGCCTCTGGTCACTGTCTGTGTGGAATTTGCACATTCTCTCCGTGTCTGCATGGGTTTCCTCCGGGTGCTCTGGATTCCTCCAACAGTCCAAAGATGTGCAGGTTAGGTGGATTGGCCATGTTAAATAGACCCTAGCGTCAGGGGGATTAGCAAAGTAAATATGTGAGGTTACAGGAATAGGGCCTGTTTGGGATTGTGGTTGGTGTAGACTCGATGGGCCGAATGGCCTCCTTCTGCACTGTAGGGATTCTATGATTCTAAATTGCCCCTTAATTAGATGGATTCTTTGAAAGACTCTCTCCTGCTTTCCCTGCCATTCTTTTTAGTAAATAAAATAAACTGAGGGACAAAGTAAAAGGCGCAGCCTCAAAAGGAGGGGAGGGAGGGGAAAGGAATCGCCCAAAACAAAAAAAACAAGTGCAAAGGAGACTTAAAACTTGAATAAAGGGGTCAGTAATACACCCCAGTCCCTGTGGAGCCCAATGAGCTTGGAAGGCCTCAATGGTGCCTGTGGACTCTGCGTGCTTCCCCCTCTAGGGAGGCCCAGCCATGGAGGGTCAGGCAGTTAGGTTGGATAATTCCTCCCGGTCACCAGCTGCGGGGCACCTGCCTGATCTGTGGCTTCATTGGGGTTGGTCAGAGGCAGCCTTTGCAGAGAGAGAGGCCTAGCCCTGCCAGGAGTGGACGTTACCATTACTCAGCCTGGTCACTCAGTGCCGTGAGAACATTCCAGCAACAGGAAGGGTGGAATTCAGCCGCTGTCATTTTTGGAAAGGAAATATTGAGAGCACTGGATTTTGGAACTAATATGATAGCCCAGTCGGTATTTAACCTGAATGGACGTGAAAATCGTACTCCTCAAAACTCCTTAGCTAACCCAAAGAATATTTGAAGCAATAGTGAAATCCTGCAGATGCGAAAAATCAAATAAAAACACACAATGCTGGAAAGCACTCAGCATGTCAGGCAGTGTCTGTGCAGAGAGAGAGAGAAAATCACAACACGGCGTTCAGGTTGCTACCTTTCATTAGGATTCCTTTCCTTGAAGTTATTTATCCTCTGAAAGAATCATAGATTCCCTATCGTGCAGAAGGCCATTCGGCCCATCGAGTCTGCACCGACCACAATCCCACCCAGGCCCTATCCCCATAATCCCACCTATTTATCATTCTGATCCCCTGACACCTAAGGGGCCAATTAGCGTGGCCAGCCCACCTAACCTGCACGTCTTTGGATTGTGGGAGGAAACCCACGCAGACATGGGGAGAATGTGTAAACCCCACACAGTGACCCGAGGCTGGAATTGAACCCGGGTCCCTGGTGCTGTGAGGCAGCAGTGCTGTGTGAATTCTACCACTGCCACCCCATAATGAAAAATGTGTGAGAGGTTTTTTTTAAACAGACAAATGAGTGAATATAGTGGACAGGCGGGTTATTTAAACAAATTAATTTTGACGTAAATATCTGATATATTGGAAACGTATTGAGGTTTTGGTCTGTTAATTTTAGGTAAGTGTATTTGTGCACTGAGACCTGTTTCTGGTAAACAGATGGCGCAGTGGTCAGCACTGCTGCCTCACAGCGCCAGCGATCCGGATTCAATTCCGGCCTTGGGTGACTGTGTGGAGTTTGCACGTTCTCCATGTGCTCCAGTTTCCTCCCACAGTCCAAAGATGTGTGGGTTAGGTTGATTGGCCGTGATAAATTGCCCCTCAGCGTCAGGGGGACTAGCAGGGTAAATGCATGGGGTTATGGGGATAGGGTCTGGTTGGGATTGTTATTGGTCCAAGATCGATGGGCTGAATGGCCTCCTTCTGCGTTGTACGGATTCTATGATTCTAAATTGCCCCCTATTGTCCCAACATGTGTAGATTAGGTGGATCAGCCTGGTAAATGCGCAGAGTTATGGGGACAGGTTTGAGGGAAGTGTCTGGGTAGGATGTTACGGAGAGTCGGTGCAAACCCGAAGGGCTGAACGGCCTCTTTCTTCTTGGTAGGGATTCTATGGTTTCCCTGCCTTTCTGTACGCTCCTTCCGTTCTGAGGTAAATCTGGGAACTTTCTATAATGAAGAGGACATGGATTACAGGGAATTATATAAAATATTCAGCATGCACTGAGATCATTTAGTCCAAGCCAGTCCACATACCTCTTTCCACCCTGTCTCATCTAACTCAACCAGCATAACCCTGTATCCCTGTTCCTCTCGTATACTTAGCTAGCTTCCCCTTAACTGCATCCAGGCTCTTCATGTCAGCTCCTTTCTGTGGTAGTTAGTTCCGCATTCTAAAAACCTCCTGAGTAAAAATGTTTCTCCTGAATTCCCTATTTGATTTCTTGGTGACTGTCTTTATATCGATGTTTGGATTGGCAATTTACAACACAAGCAAATTACTGTGGATGAAACCAAAACAGAAAATGTTGCATTGAACTCAGCAGGTCTGGCGGCGTCTGTGGAGAGAGAAACAGAGTTAATGTTTAGAGTCTGCATGACTCTGGGCGGCGTGGTGCTGCAGTGGTTAGCACTGCTGCCTCACAGCTTCAGGGACCTGGGTTCGATTCCGGCTTTGGGTGATTGCCTGTGTGGAGTTTGCATGTTCTCCCCTTGTCTGTGTGGGTTTTCTCCCAGGTGCTCCGGTTTCCTCCCACAGTCCCAGGACGTGCAGGTTAGGTGCATTGGCCGTGCTAACTTGCCCCTTAGTGTCCCAAAATGTGCAGTTTAGGTGGATTAATCATGGTAACTGTGCGAGGTTACGTGGATAGGGCAGAGGAGAGGGCTTGGGTAAGATACTCCGTCAGAGTCAGTGGAGACTTGATGGGCCGAATTGCCTCTTCTGCACTGCAGGGATCCTATGATTCTTCAGAGATTTTGTTTGTGTTACAGAGACAGACCATTTGGTCTGTTCTGGTGTTAGTGCTGCACATGCGAGTTCTCCTCTCGTTCAATCAGCATAACCTTCTATTCCTTTGTCCCTCATGGCATTATCTAGCAATACAGAGCATGGGGATCAAAAAGGCTCGAGTGGAGGATTGAGAGTATGTCGGAAGAGCACCTCTTTGTTTTTGGGGAGGGAGGGGGGTCAGCTGGTGCGGCCCATGTGGAGGGAATTGGGTGACCGCTCCAGAAGGCGGAAGCATTGCTCTCAGGATGCTATCGTAGTGGGAGTACTGGGGAAGGTGTTTGATGCTGAAGGTGTGGGATTGAAGATTGGATTGGGTGAGGTCGCTGTAAAACAAGAATGTGAACTTTGGAGCTGGTGTGTTGGGGCAGGAGTGTGTGGAGCTCTGAGCAAAGTTCCTGATATCCTAATAGAGTTTATTTTAAAGATGAGACAGCACAGAAGCAGTCATTCTGCCTGCTGTGTGTGTGTGTGTGGGTAGGTCTGTTTACTGATTAGTTTAGAAATCATAGAAAGAAATCATAGAAACCCAACAGTGCAGAAGGAGGCCATTCGGCCCATCGAGTCTGCACCGACCACAATCCCACCCAGGCCCTACCCCCACATATTTACCCGCTAATCCCTCTAACCTACGCATCTCAGGACTCTAAGGGGCAAATTTTTAACCTGGCCAATCAACCTAACCCGCACATCTTTGGACTGTGGGAGGAAACCGGAGCACCCGGAGAAAACCCACGCAGACACGTGGAGAATGTGCAAACTCCACACAGACAGTGACCCGAGCCGGGAATCGAACCCTGGACCCTGGAGCTGTGAAACAGCAGTGCTAACCACTGTGCTACCGTGCCGCCCACAAATTCTTTCAAAAGTTGCTTAATATATTTTGTAATGGAGTTTTTGTTTAGGTTTTCTGTTTTTGTTTGTTTTTTTTGCTGCTTCAAATTTATTTTCTTGAGTTTTTTTTGTTTATAAACTGAGTCCAAAGCTGGTATAAATGTTCCTCTACGCGTACCACGCGACTGCACATAAGACCATTGTAAATAGGAGCGGGGAAATGATCAGTCCCTGATCCTGAGACAGTGGCCGGGATTTTCCAGATTGTTCCACAACAGCTCCACGTTCCCAGTGTATGAAATAAAAAGGGAAAATTGACTGAGTTGCTCTTTAAAATTTGCGTCCGTGTTTTAGCCTTGTACAGCTCGGGAGGAAGCTATTGGGGCCCCTCACACTGTGCTGCCTCTTTGACAGAGCTATCAGGTTAGGCCCACTCCCTTCTTTCCCCATTGCCCTGCCAGTTCTTCAATTTTATGCATTTGCCCAATTCCCTTTTGAAGTTGACGCTAAATTTTTTGTGTTTATTTTTATATCTCTTCCGATTAAATCAAATCTATGGCAAGAAACCGGCCACTCGGTCCACTTGTTCCACACCGGTGTTTATGATCCACACGTTATTGAATCTTAAGCAATTTTTAAAGTTAAACCGTGGGTATTCCAAGGGCATTGCTTGGAAGAACTTGTGTGAACCCTGATGTGTCAACTTTATCTCAGTGGGGAGCATTCTTGCCTCTGAATTAGAGAGCTGTGGGTTCAAGTCCCACACTGGCACTCCCAGTCCATAGGAGTGACAGTGGTTGTTACTGTTGCCTCACAGCACCAGCGACCCGGGCTCGATTCTCGGCTCGGGTCACTGTCTGTGCGGAGTCTGCACGTCCTCCCTGTGTCTGCGTGGGTTTCCTCCCGGGTGCTCCGGTTTCCTCCCACAGTCCAAAGACTTGGGTTGATTAGCCATGCCACATTGCCCCTTAGTGTCCTAGCATGTAAAGGTTAGTGGGATTAGCGGGGTAAATATGTGGGGTTGTGGGATAGGGACTGGGTGGGATTGTTGTCGGTGCAGACTCGATGGGCCGAATGGCCTCCTTCTGCACTGTAGGGATTCTATTCTATGATTTGATGATCACAGTGGGAGTGCTGCACTGTTAGAGGTGCCATCTTCTCAATGAGGTGCTAAGTTGAGACCCCTCCCACTCTTGGCTGGATGTAACTGAGCCCCAGGGCACTATTTCAGAGAACCAAGAATGTTCACTCCAGAGTCCCAGTCGATATGTAACCCCCAACGTGGTGAAAAGTCAGATGATCTGGTTGTTACCGTGTTGCTGTTTGTTGTGTGGGAGTATGCTGCTTCACTTCCTATATTACAGCAGTGACTTCACTCTGAGACTAAGCCAGTTAGTTCACAATCTTTGTCATACAAATAACAAAGAAAATTACAGGACAGGAACAGGCCCTTCGGCCCTCCAAGCCTGCACCGACCATGCTGCCTGACTTGGCTAAAACCCCCTACCCTTCTGGGGACCATATCCCTCCATTCCCATCCTTTTCATGTATTTGTCAAGATGCCCCTTAAAAGTCACTACCGTATCCGCTTCCACTACCTCCCCCGGCAACGAGTTCCAGGCACCCACCACTCTCTGTGTAAAACTTCTGCCTCATGCATCTCCTTTAAACCTTGCTCCTCGCACCTTAAACCTGTGCCCCCTAGTAATTGACTCTTCCACCCTGGGGAAAAGCTTCTGTCCATGTCTCTCATAATCTTGTAGACTTCTATCAGGTCTCCCCTCAACTTTCGTCATTCCAGTGAGAACAAACCAAGTTTCTCCAACCTCTCCTCATAGCTAATGCCCTCCATACCAGGTAACATCCTGGTAAATCTTTTCTGTACCCTCTCCAAAGCCTCCACATCCTTCTGGTAGTGTGGCGACCAGAATTGAACACTGTATTCCAAGTGCGGCCTAACTAAGGTTCTATAAAGCTGCACCATGACTTGCCAATTTTTAAACTCAATACCCTGGCCGATGAAGGCAAGCATGCCATATGCCTTCTTGACTACCTTCTCTACCTGCATTGCCACTTTTAGTGACCTGTGTACCTGTACACCCAGATCCCTTTGCCTATCAATACTCTTGAGGGTTCTGCCATTTACTGTATATTTCCTATCTGTATTAGACCTTCCAAAATGCATTACCTCACATTTGTCCGGATTAAACTCCATCTGCCGTCTCTCCGCCCAAGTCTCCAACAGATCTATATCCTGCTGTGTCCTCTGATGGTCCTCATCGCTATCCGCAAATCCACCAACCTTTGTGTCGTCTGCAAACTTACTAATCAATCCAGTTACATTTTTCTCCAAATCATATATATTACAAACAGCAAAGTTCCCAGCACTGATCCCTGAGGAACACCACTTGTCACAGCCCTCCATTCAGAAATGCACCCTTCCACTGCTACCCTCTGTCTTCTTTCATATTTAACCGTTCCTCAAATTAACTTTGTTATTTTCATTCATGGGATGTGGGCATCACTGGGAAAGTCGCTGGGAATTTGCTGCCCAACCTTAATTGTCCTTGAACTGAGTGGCTTGCTGGGCCATTTCAGAGGGTTGTTAAGATTCAGCCACACTAACCTGGGTCTGGAGTCAACTGTAGGCCAGACCAGGTAAGGACGGCAGATTTCCTTGCCTAAAGGATGTTAGTGAACCAGATGGGTTTTTAACAACAGTCGACAATGCTTTAATGGTCAACATTAGAGTCTTGGAGTTTGTGCAAACTCCAGTGATGCAATGTGCATTCTCCCCGTGTCTGCATGGGTTTCCTCCCACAGTCCAAAGATGTATGGGTTAGGTAGATTGGCCATGCTAAATTGACCCTAGTCAGCGGGATTAGCAGGGTAAATATGTGGAGTTACGGGGATAGGGCCTGGGTGGGATTGTTATCAGTGCAGGCTCGATGGGCCAAATGGCCGCCTTCTGCACTGTAGGGATTCTATAATTAGACTTTTAATTTCAGATTTTTCCACCATCTGCCATCCCAATCACTGGGATTCAAACCCAGGAGCTTGGAGAATTCTCCTGGGTCTCTGGATCACTCATTCAGTGGCAGTACCATTATGCCATTGCCTCCCCTTCCATCATGAAGACAGCCAGAACTTTGCCTGATGCTGCCCCTCTCTCAGCTCAATTGCTGCTGAAACTCTAATTCGTGCCTTTGTTACCTCTCGACTTGACGATTGCCACGGCCGACTTGCTGGTCTGTCACATTCTACACTCTGTAAAGTTGAGGTCATCCAAAACTCTGCTGTCTGTACCTCAACACTCACCAAGTCCCGTTCCCCTATCACCCTTGGGTTTGCTCACCTGTGGCACAGTGGTTAGCACTGCTGCCTCATAGCACCAGGGACCCGCGTTCGATTCCCAGCTTGGGTCACTGCCTGTGTGGAGTTTGCGCGTTCTCCCCGTGTCTGCGTGGGTTTCCTTCGGGTGCTCCAGTTTCCTTCCACAATCTGAAAGACGTGCTGGTTAGGTGCATTGACCCAAACAGGCGCCGAAGTGTGGCGGCTAGAGGAATTTCACAGTAACTTCATTGCAGTGTTAATGTCAGCCTTGCGTGCGACTAATAAATAAACTTTACTTAGACCTGCACTGGCTTCTGGTCAGAGCAAAGTCTCGGGTTTTCTTTTAAATTCTCATGCTTGTTTTCAAATTCCTCCGTGTCTCTGTGATCTCCTCCATCCCAGTAACCCTCCGAGTTACTTCCCAAATTCTGTCCTCTTGGACATCCTCCATTTTAATCACTCCACCATCGGTAGCTGTGTCTTCAGTTGCCAAGGGCCTAGACTCGGGGAATTCCCTTCCTAAATGTTTCTGTCTCTCTACCTCACTCTCTCCTCCCCCACCCCCGAGGCATTCCTTAAAATCTACCTCATTGACGAAACTTTTGGCTCCCTGTTATCTCTCTATGTGGCTCTGTGTCATGTTTTCATAGAAAAGGTCATTCAGCCCATCGTGTCTGAACTGATTCTCTGAGAGCATCATACCCAGGTCCATTCCCCTGCCCTATCTCTGTAACCCCACACATTTCCTGTGGCTAATCCATCGAACCTGGACATCTTTGGACACTAAGGGGCAATTTAGCACGGCCAGCCCACCTGATCTGCACGTCTTTGGACTGTGGGAGTAAACCAGAGCACCCGGAGGAGGCCCGCGCAGAGGCGGGGAGAGTGTGCGGGCTCCACACGGACAGTGACCCAAGCCGGGAATTGAACTCTAGGTCCCTGGTGTTGAGGTAGCAATGCTAACCACTGTGGTTTATAACACTAGTCAGAAGCACCTTGGGGTGTTTTATGTTAAAGATAAATAAAAGTTGTTCAGGAAGTACTTCATTGGTGGTAAAATGCTTTGGGATGGGCACTGCATAAATGTGAGGATTTTTAAAATTCCTAAGAGTTCTGGTCCAAATCGGATGAAAAGTGACCAATTATGATTTTCTTTTTTAACCTGTGTTTCGCCACCTTTATTTTGAGTCTGGCTGTAACTTGAAAGCTTCTTCATGTTGATTCTGCTGCAGTAGGAGTTTAAATTAATAAATAACATGCTGGTAGCTTTCAGGACTGTACGTTTGCAACAAGAATAAAATTGTAAGTTGTGCAAAATGCAAGAAACTGAAATATAAATCCATTTTAATCTGAGTTTGTTTAATTGGTTTGGTTTGACCTAAAAAGAGGACAACCAAATGTAATTCTGACCTGCAGCTGAAAGGGGAGGTGATGGCCTGGTGGTATTATCGCTAGATTATTAATCCAGAAACTCCGCTAACGTTCTGGGGACCCGGGTTCAAATCCCGCCATGGCAGATGGTGGAATTTGAATTCCATTAAGAATCTACTGATGACCCATGAAACCATTGTCGATTGTTGCAAAGACCCATTTGGTTCACCAATGTCCTTTTTTAGGGAAGGAAATCTGCCTTCCTTCCCTGGTCTGGCCTACATGTGACTCCAGATCCACAGCAATGTGGTTGACTCTCGACTGTCCTCAGGTCCCTGGCAGTGCTAACCACAGGCATTCTTTTGTGGCATTATCTCTTGCCCGTTACCGAGTTACCTCTCAGTCATAGCAATCGGTTTGTTTAATGGAAAGTATCAAACTCAGCAGATCGTTCTTGCTGCTTGAATGTGGTTGACTCTCAACTGTCCTCTGAACAAGGGCAACTAGGGATGGGCAATAAATGTTGGGACAGCCAGCGACACCCAAAAGAAAACAAACACCTAATGGTTATATGTAACTGTCTGTGCTACAAATCCCTTCTGGGCCTGAAGAAAGCAATTTGTGGTACGATAGCTTACTGAGTAACATTGGCACTGGGAGGCAGGAACCAGCCTGTCGCACAGCTGGCAGTGGGCTGCCCTTGCAGGGCAGAAGAAGTTAATCGCTGGCCTTGCAAATGCCCTTGCTGAAAAACCATCAGAGATCTCCACCCCGCATACCGCCAGATTTAAATTCAATACCTCAGCCACTGGCAGCCTGTAGGTTGGGATATTGTGTACTTGAGTTTCATCCAATCAGCTGATGTTCTCTCCCCCCCCCCCCCCCCCCCCCCCCGCAAGTTGATATATACGAATCTTGGGTGTCCTGTATTAAATACAGCTGACAGTATCTGAGTGATATAGTCTCTGTCCCCAATTACATCAACCGTAACACGTGAATCTCTGGAATTCTCTGCCCACTGAAGTGGTGGAGGCTACCTCGTTGAATATGTTTAAATCACGGATAGATGGATTCCTGATTGGTAAGGGAATTAGGGGTTATAGGGATCAGGCGGGTAAGTGGAACTGATCCACTTCAGATCAGCCATGATCTTATTGAATGGAATGGCGGGGCAGGCTCGAGGGGCTAGATGGCCTACTCCTGCTCCTATTATGTTCTGTCCTGTGTGGTTTCTGCAGTCCGCATGTCCTGCTTCTCTCATTCGCCGAGAGTAATTCAGAATTGTTGTAGGCTTTCAGCGTCGCTGCAGCTTGCTCCAGGAATCTGAATTTCTGGTACCATGATACCTGGGCACGATAGAATGGGTGGCGCAACGGTTAGCACTGCTGCCTCACGACGCCAGGGACCCAGGCTCAATTCCAGCCTTGGGGGTCACTGTCTGTGTGGAGTTTGCGCACACTCCCCATGTCTGCGTGGGTTTCCTCTGGGTGCTCTGGTTTCCTCCCACTGTCCAAAGATGTGCGGGTTAGGTTGATTGGCTGTGCTAAATTACCCTTTTGTGTCAGGGGGATTAGCAGGGTAAATGCATGGGGATAGGACCTGGTTTGGACACTGTTGGAGAGTCGGTGCAGACTCGATGGGCCGAATGCCCACCTTCTGCACTGCAGGGATTCTAGGATGTTCTCCAAACAGGATATTTTTCCTTTTGAATGCAGTTTTTGGTTTGGTGCTGTGTTAAAATTGATCATCAAGTGATGGTATTTATTTTAAATGCTGGTGTTTGGAAGAATGCACTTGAGCACAAGGGGTGTAGTGCTACAGATCTGTACTGTTGTGTTTTAGGTGAGCCTGCCCACTGTGTTGCACATTGCTTTGCGTTCAGGGAGTAAGCAAAAGTAGAAGTCACCACAGTCCCAGATGACCATGGGCTGTTCTGACCTTTGGGGAGAGCTGAAGAGCTGACTGGTGGTGATTTAACCTGAGAGTCAGCACACCTCGGGTAAGGGGCAAGGTTGAAAAGGCGGGACCTTCATGAATAACCTCGGCTGGTATGGGAATTGAACCTGTGCTGTTGTCCAACAGGTTTATTTGGTAGCACAAGCTTTTGGAGCACTGCCCCTTCATCAGATGACTCACCTGATGAAGGGGCAGCACTCCGAAGTCTCGTACTACCAAATAAACATATTGGACTTTAACCTGGTGTTGTGAGATGTCTTACTATACCCACCCCAGTCCAATGCCAGCATCTCCACATCTGTGCTGTTGGCGTTGCTCTGCATCACCAATCAGCCAACTGAGCTAACCTCCTGAGAATCAATAACCCTTTTTTTGTAATACAAAATGTTTTGCAACAGAAGATTACGGTTGATAGCCTCATGGAAGTTTGTGATTTCTAACATGGCTGTTGGGATTTATTGGAAGTAATTATGTTCTTCCAGTATCTTTTAATTATAGTGGATGATTGGCTGAGGTATGGGAGGTAAAATGGACCTGATGGTATGGAAGATTGTAGACAATAATTACATTGCGCAGTAGGTGGAGTAGTATTGGAAGATTCTACTTCAGTAGAAGTTGCAGGAATATCAGAGTATCCTCTATATTGTGAAGCGTGTCATCGCAGTAGTACTTGTACTTTCCAAGCTGAGGTTTGCAGTCTTCGATGACCTTCTGAATATCCAGGTCATCAGTGACTACTTGCTTGACATTGTTGCATGATTACAGTGGTCACAATCACAAGTAGCTGAGTGTGAAAAAGTACATCTTATCATTTTCTATTGCTATCTCGTACTGTTCACCCCTGCCTATCTCCCACTATCTACCCCTGCCTATCTCATGCTTACTGAGTAGCTTCTTTATTGTCCCTCAACTAACATTACGAAAACAGATTATCTGGTCGTCATAACATTGCTGCTTGTGGGAGCTTGCTGTGCACATAATGGCCACAGTGGTTCTGATATCATAGCAGTGACTACACTTCAAAAATATTCATTTTGCTGTAAATCACTAAAGATTAAGAGGTTATGAAAGTTGCTGTATGAATGCAAGTCTATCATTTCACTTCTTAGATCAACGTGGGACTTTGAGGTGACATAATTCAATACTGCTTGATGAAATGTAATTTATTCCATGAGTCACCAGGGAAACTTCATCAGAAATATATTTTTACATTAAACTTAATATTTTTCTCTCCCAGATTTCCTCAGATGGTCCATAATTATATTTGAATTGATTTATCATTGTCACAGGTATTAGTATACAGTGAAAAGCATTGTTTCTTGCAGGCTATACAGACAGCATACCGTTCATAGAGTACGTAGGGGAGAAGGAAGGAAGAGGGTGCAGAGTGTTGTAATGCTTCATTTTTACACCGAGGGTGTGGACGACACGAAAATGGCTGGACTTGCAGATAGTGAGGATCATTGTCAGAGGCTACAGAAGGATATAGATAGGCTGGAAATTTGGGCAAAGAAATGGCAGATGGAGTTCAATCCTGATAAATGCGAAGTGATGCATTTTGGTAGCACTAACGTCGGGGGGAGCTATACAATAAATGGCAGAACCATAAAGGGTGTAGATACGCAGAGGGACCTGGGTGGGCAAATCCACAGATCCTTGAAGGTGACGTCACAGGTGGAGAAGGTGGTGAAGAAGGCATATGGCATGCTTGCCTTTATAGGACGGGGCATAGAGTATAAAAGTTGGGGTCCGATGTTGCTGTTGTATAGAATGTTGGTTCGGCCGTATTTGGAATACTGCGCCCAGTTCTGGTCGGCACACTACCAGAAGGACGTGGAGGCTTTGGAGAGAGTGCAGAGGAGGTTTACCAGGATGTTGCCTGGTATGGAAGGGCTTAGTTATGAGGAGAGATTGGGTAAACTGGGGTGGTTCTCACTGGAAAGACGGAGGATGAGGGGTGACCTAATAGAGGTGTATAAAATTATGAAAGGCATCGATAGGGTGAACGGTGGGAAGCTTTTTCCCAGATCGGTGGTGACGTTCACGAGGGGTCATAGGTTCAAGGTGAGGGGGGGTGGAGGTTTAACACGGATATCAGAAGGACGTATTTTACACAGAGGGTGGTGGGGGCCTGGAATGCGCTGCCGGGCAAGGTGGTGGAGGCGGACACACTGGGAAAGTTTAAGACTTATCCAGATAGCCACATGAACGGAGTGGGAATGGAGGGATACAAAAGAATGGTCTAGTTTGGACCAGGGAGTGGCGCGGGCTTGGAGGGCCGAAGGGCCTGTTCCTGTGCTGTTTTGTTCTTCTTTTGTTTGATTGCCTGGAACTCGCTGCCGGGGGAGGTAGTGGAAGCAGATACGATAGTGACTTCTAAAGGGCATCTTGACAAATACATGAATAGGATGGGAATAGAGGGATATGGTCCCCGGAAGTATAGGGGGTTTTAGTTAAGTCGGGCAGCATGGTCGGTGCAGGCTTGGAGGGCCGAAGGGCCTGCTCCTGTGCTATAATTTTCTCTGTCCTTTGAGAGTAAAAGACATGAATTAGGGGGTATGCTGGAGACAGCTCTCAAGAAGTCGCCAGGCTCCGGTGCCATCTTGAATTCAACTTAAGTATTTGGAGAGGGTGTGAGGTTTTGCGAACTGTGCACAAATGTAAGGTGTTTTTTTTTGGGATGTTGAGTATAGTTTGAATGTCTAATTATTGCTGTGGACTGAGACACACAGTCTGACGTTGACACAAATCGAAAAAAGGAACATGCCTCCAGTTAAAAGAAAAGCTTTTCACAATCCCGGGATACGCGAGAATGTTTTCCAGCCAATGAATAGCTGTTGGTGTTTGGTCACTATGGTAACGTGGCATCCACTTTTTGCACCGCAAGGTATCTCAAATCAGTGATGAAATTAATGACCAGACGTATCTGTTTGTGTGATCGGACACTGGAGGGTGAAGGGGGAAATCCTCCTCCTGTCCTGACTCGTTTTCAGTTGAGATCTTGAGACCATAGAACCCTACAGCGCAGGAGGAGGCCATTCGGCCCATTGAACCTGCACCAACCACAATCCCTATCCCTGTACCTGCCCCGCCCCACCCCCCCAAACACCTAAGGAGCAGTTTAGCATTTCCAATCAACCTGACCTGCACATCTTTTGGACTGTGGGAGGAAACCGGAGCACCCGGAGGAAACCCATGCAGACACGGGGAGAACGTGCAGACTCGGCACAGACAGTGACTCAAGCCAGGATTTGAACCCGGGTCCCTGGCGCTGTGAGGCGGCAGTGCTAACCACTGTGCCACCTTGCCGCCCCTTGATGGCCAACTGAAAAGATAGACAAGGCCTCATTTAATATCGACATCTAAACCAATTGCATCTTTGAATAATGCAGCATTCCCCTGGTACTGCACTGTAGGGAGTGTCATGCTGGAGTGGGCTTTGTACCTTTTGGACCAGAGGCGAGAGTGTTCCCAAATCAAAATAGACGGAGGAACATTAGGTGATTCACAGATGGCAAAAAAAATGAATAAACTGGACCAAACAAACTTGTTAAAGAACTTGACAACAATGCTTCATTAACATTGAGCAGGCAATCCGTAATCTCATTCATATCCACTGTTGGCTACAGTTGTAGCAGAAAGGTGGGTTCTAATCATGCATTTATACCACTAAGCATTGTTCTGGGGACAAGGGTTCAAATCCTGTCACGGCAGCCAGTGGAATTTGAATTTTAAAAAAATCTGGAATTAAGAATCTACTGATGACCATGAAACCATTGTTGGAAAAACTAATCTTGTTCACTAATGTCCTTGAGGAAAGGAAATCTGCCGTCCTTACCCAGCCTTTCCTACATGTGACTCCAGAGTCACAGCAATGTGGTTGACTCTCAACTGCACTCTGGCAACTAGGGATGGGCAATGAATGTTGGCCCAGCCAGCGACGCCCATGTCCCACGAATGAATGAAAAATAATCGTTGTGGTGGGAGATTGACAAAGAGGATTAATATAAGTGCCCACCATCCAAATTCATCCATTCTCCCCGTGTCTGCACGGGTTTCCTCCGGGTGTTCCGGTTTCCTCCCACAGTCCAAAAGATGTGGGGGTCAAATGGATTGACCGTGCTAAATTACCCCGAGGTGCTGGGGGGACTAGCTAGGGTAAATGCATGGGGATAGGGCCTGGGTGGGATTGTGGTCGGTGCAGACTCGATGGGCCGAATGGCTCCCTCCTGCACTATAGGATTCTGTGAAATTGCATTGTAATGTTCAACCTGTTTGTTTTCACCTCCTAACCCGAGCCTAAAACCTGTCTGGCTCGCTGGAAGACTCATTCTCTTCAATAATGTTTCGGATGTACCTACTGTTAAGTAGCGTTTGGTCCACAAATAAAAGTGAACCTTTAAATTGGTCACCTTGCGTCATGGTGAAGCCCTCAAATACTTTGGTGTAATCTTACACCGGCTTCCTTTATATATAGCAGGTGCTGGCTGCCAAACTTTGTGCTGTTTTATTCTTTGCAGCCTGACAGCAGAGGAGTGCAGAGTGTTCTCTGCTGCTGAGACCAACAAACTCTGGGTCTCAGAAAGGTAAAGACTTTGCATTGTGCAAAGAATTGATGTCGGGCATAATGTGTTTTTTTTCTTTGGCTCGGGGAGCAAAATCTGGGCAGTAATTTTCGTCAACTGATTTTTCTTTTGCCTCTTGCCAGCTGTGCTGTGGTGAGAGATTGACCAAGAGGATTAATATAAGTGCCCACCATCCCTGAACGTGATGGCAATTTCTATCCATCGTTGTTTTGTATAATCTTTTTGAGGCGTTAAAAGGTTTGCAGTAATGTTTGACAGTTCTCAACATGAGCATCTGTGGCCGTGTAGCATTCTGCACAGCCAAATCTGTGCGGTAAGCGTTGAAAGTTCCTGTACTTCAAAGTACTGGGCAGATTGCTGTCATGCTTTAGTTTGAGGATAACCCTTTGTGTGTGTGTGTGTGTACATGAGTTATTAACTTCACATGTATCATACCTCCTTTGATTGCAGTTCCAATAAGATGAGGTGAGGACAGTTTGGACTTCTTAGTGGAGAACTGAGCTCATTGTATTAATTTTCTAAGTTCCTGTCCTTATTGCAAAAGAGGGAACAGATTGGGACTCTTTTTTTTTCAAAGGAAAATAGACGAAGGGAGTCATCTGTGGAGGTTCCCTATGGAAGGCTTTGATAGACGTGGAGAGAAAGGTCAAAATCAGGGCAATGTAACGGAGCTGCTAATAAATCCGATAGGGAATTTTGGAGCAACTTCTTTGGCAAGAGGATGGAACGAGGGGTTGGGGAGGAGGTTTGTGCGGAGCACTGAGACTTGTGTAGACCTGTGAAGATGACTGGCTGTTTCTGCACAATAAAATAATTTGTAATACGAGTAAGTGGGGGTTTTTTTTTTAAAAAAAGAGATTCATTTAGTTGCTTAAAAGTCAGTATATTTTTAGAGCTAAACCATTGTACGAAATGATGCAAGCTTGGACAATTATGATTTAATCCATTCACTTGCATGTGTAGTAATGTTTGTGTGTTTTTATTTCCTCCCCACCTGGACAGTTGGCTGGTTTTAGACGTGTGTGAGAAAGCTGGACCATGAGCAACTACACTGTCACTTTGCAAGGCCCAGCTCCGTGGGGCTTCAGGCTTCAAGGTGGCAAAGACTTCAACATGCCGCTGACTATCTCCAGGGTAAGTACCATTTCTTTACACCCTTCCCCCAACCCTACTGATGATGTGCGCCACTGCGGCCATAAGCATCTTTGTAGCAGCAACACCACCTACATCACAAAATGTTGCGAGGATTGGTGGCTTTCTCTTGGGTAGCTTGCAGTTCCCTGAATTCGAGCACATCGCAAACTCTTGTCCTGTCTTTTCTACTGAACACCATGATCATGGTTTCTTTTCTGGCACCTTGGTGTGACCTGTAGCTGCCGATGTTGCCATGAGCTATACTGTTCCTAAAGGGGCGCTCTCTTACATTGTCCCTTTGCAATGCAAACTCCCTCTCCTGTGAGGAGTACTTATTCTGAGTCTGTTGAAACAAAGGGTCCCAAGTCTTTTTCAATATCTGGCATTTCTTGGTATTTTTGAACGATTGGGCAATCGAAGGGGTCATGGGGAACAGGCAGGAAAGTGGAGTTGAGGCCAAGATTGGAGCAGTCATGTTACTACTGATTGATGGAGCAGTGTCGGGTGTCTATATCATAGAAACCCTACAGTGCAGAAGGAGGCCATTCGGCCCATCGAGTCTGCACCGACCACAATCCCACCCAGGCCCTACCCCCACATATTTACCCGCTAATCCCGCTAACCTATGCATCTCAGAACTCCAAGGGGCAATTTTTTGACCTGGCCAATCAACCTAACCCGCACATCTTTGGACTGTGGGAGGAAACCGGAGCACCCGGAGGAAACCCACGCAGACACGAGGAGAATGTGCAAACTCCACACAGACAGTGACCCGAGCCGGAAATCGAACCCGGGACCCTGGAGCTGTGAAGCAGCAGTGCTAACCACTGTGCTACCGTGCCGCTTCTGAAGAGTTAATGGGACAAACTGCCCTCAGTTGGTGAGTAGTAAGCAGAACTTAATGCGATTGTTTGTGTTGAAGTTGTGGACTCTGGTTGGGTTGCAGGGTGGAACAGTTAGCACTGCTGCCTCGGTGTCAGGGACCCAAGTTCAATTCCGGCCTTGGGTAACTGCCTGTGTGGAATTTGCATGTTCTCCTGTGTCTGCGTGGGTTTCCTCCAGATGCTCCCGTTTCCTCTGACAGCCCAAAGATATGCAGGTTGGGTGGATTAGCCATGCTAAATTGCCCTTTAGTGCCTCAAGATGTGCAGGTTAGCTGGATTGGCCATGTTAAATTGCCCCTTAGTGTCCCAAGACGTGTAGGTTAGGGGGATTTGCAGGATAAAGACATGGTGCTACTGGGGTTAGATCCTGGGTGGGATGATCTCCTGGAAAGTCGGTGTAGATTTGATGGGCTGAATGGCCGCCTTCTGCATTGTAGGAATTTTGACGCATCAGGAGAAGATGAATCACATGACCACCTGCCTCCAATTGCCATGGTCACCAACAATTTCTCACCCAACCCCACACCCCAACATATCCAATATTTTTATGACTAATATCAAAAATGCTCAAAGCAAATGGTGGGGCAGGGAGAGAAAAACAAATCCACTGTTGGTTCATCTGCTGGGTTAGCTACAGCACTGCTGAGGAGATTAATTCCTGGAGACTCTGTGGGTGGAAGTCATGTTCAGGTCATGTTAGCACCAAAGGGCAACCCTGTCCCATGGCTCCCTGCTCACGCCGGGTATATGGCTGAACCTGTCAGTGCAATAGTGTTGGTGTGCCCTGAGTAGAATATTCCATTCAGTGGTATGGTTGGTGCAGGTTTCTGTTGCGTGAGACAAAAAAGCATGCCCGCATCGAGAGAGACGTGCGATGTTCTGTTTTTAGCTGATCTCCTCTTTCTTGGCACCAGTGGCACGTTTGCGCCTCAGTTCCAGAACAGGAGTCTTGCCAAACTCTGGCATGGACTTGCCGTGTCTCCCAGGCTCATCGCCCAGCAATGCCCGGTGGCAGAAGTGGGACTGATGGTACAAGCTCACCGCAGCACGAATATAAAAGAGTCTTTCTTTTTTTTTTTAATGAGCTGATCTCCCCAAGGGTTGTTGGAATGGGAGGTGGAGGATACAAAACTAAACTCTGAATGATGTTTTTCTTTTCACACTTTCTTCAAACTATTCATTCCGAGGAAAAAAACCCTCCATCTGCCATTGCAGAATAAGAACCCGGGTCACTGGAACATTAGCTGAGTTTCTGGATGAATAGTCTAGCGATAATACCACTCCTACCATCGCCTCCTCTTGATATAGATCAGCACTTATTCACATCAAAATTAGTTGCCAGGCCAACCCAAGGCTTAAAATAAGGAACTTACGTTTTTATAGCACCCTTCACCACCTCTGGTCACCCCAATGCGTGTTACAGCCCAATTGAAGTACTATTTGAGATAGTCACTGTTGTAAGGTCGGGGAAGCTCAATAAAGGTGTGAAGAGAAATGATGAACCAGCGAGTTCCCAACCTGAACCTTGCCTGTGCCGTGTTCCCGGACCTGAGCCAGGGCTGCAGGCTGGACACTGATTGTTGGTGCGGTATTCATATCATAAAAAAATGTTTATTGTGCGATATTTCTTTCTGTGCTTTAGCCAGTGTCTTCCTCCTACAGTAAGCCACCTATTTGGAAAGCGATCACTGTTCATTCTGGACAGAGTGTCCGGGCCAGGCAAAATTGGCAGCTGTTTCATGTAAAATTCCACAGTCTGTCTTCGATTGAACACGAGCATCATTGTACAAGGGACCAACATTCGCTCCAAACTGTGGAGAAAATAAAAATGGATCAATACATCCCGCGGGCAGGCAGGCACCTTTCAGGCACCCTCTTGCTATTGGAATATTGACAGCTTGTGTCCCCGTCTTTCATGTGGATGACGTCTGCATTACAAATAGAAGCGTTGCTTCTCTGGAATGGATGTGTTTGCCAGGTTGACAGTTTGAGCCTCTCCACATTCTTTCCCGTGTGGACATAGTGAGTGTCGGCCCACAGCTGGATGGGGAATGCCTGTCTAGCTGCTCAGAATGCTAATTAAAGGGCTTCAGGCTCCACCGATCAGAGTTGTACAGCAGCCCATCGGGTACAGGGACTTTTTTGTTCCCTCACACAAGAGCCCTGTGTTTCTGGGTGACCTTTTCTGGGCCTCTTGCTCCCGTTCTTGTCAATGCTGTTACCCTTGAGGCCTTGCTGCTGATTGATGGGCCGATAAAAGGTGTTTGAGTAACAAGAAAGAACTCTCATTCATCTGATCCCTTTCAGGGCCTCAGGATGTCCCCAGGCGCGTCACAACCCATAATAACATTTTTGAAATGTTCTAACTGCTGTATTGTTAAAAGAAAGGACAAAGCAGCCAATTTGCGCAGAGTAAGCTCTCGCAAACAGCAATAAAAGTAATGATGCAATCCATATTTCAGTGAAGTTGGTTAAGGGTTAGAATACCGGGGCCAGCTTCCTTATTCCCCATCAAAATAGAGAGGGTAGTTGGGATCTCGGTGAAATTGTCAACTATTCACTCATGTGTGAAACGAGCTTTTCCGAATCAGTTACAGAAACTGCCCATCTCTTATTTTTCCATTCACATATTCCCCATGTGTCAGCTGTGTCTCAGTTGGTGTCTTTGTTTCTGAGTCAAAGGTTAGTGGGTTCAAGCCCAACTCCAAGACTTGAGCACAGAAAAACTAGGCTGAGGGAGCGCAATCCAGACGACGTAAGGGATCCCATGGCACTATTTGACAGGAAATGAGGAGGGTTTTCCCTGGTGTCCTGACCAATTTGGCACTTTTTTCTATTAGTCCTGATGAGTGCATGATGAAAAACTTCAGCAGCATGTCTCTTTTCAGCAACATTCAAGTTCTGTACCTCCCAAGTAGCTGGTTGATCTGATTGTGGCCTTGACTCCATTTTCTTGCCTGTCCCCCATAACCCTTGACCCCCGCAATCAGTCTAATGCAGCCTTGAATATATTGAGTGACTCAGACCCTACTGCTCTCTGCGGGGAAAAGGATTCCAAATACTTACAGCCCACTAGAGAAAAGATTCCTCCTCATCTCCGTCTTAAATGAGAGACCCCCTATTATGCCCCTGTGGTTCTATGACTCCTGCATGAGAGGAGACGCCCTCCCAGCATCTGTCCCGTCAAGCACCTTCAGAGTCTGAACTGTTCCTTTAAAAAGATACGTTGTGTTGTCTCGACTGAGATAGTTCTGCAGTGGAATTAAACTTCTGGCTGTGTCTATCGTACAACAAAAATGACTTGCATTTATATGGTGATATTGTAGTAAAACGTCCCAAGGTGCTTCGTGGGTATGCTCAGATAAAATTTGCCACTTGGTCATAAGGAAATTTTAGGAAGAGCTTGGCTCAAGAGGGAGATTCTAAAGAGCATCTTAAAGTATGGGTGGCATGGTGGCACAGTGGTTAGAGCACTGCTGCCTCACCGCACCAGGGACACGGGTTCAATTCCCAACTTGGATTACTGTCTGTGCAGAGTCTGCACATTCTCCCCGTGTCTGCGTGGGTTTCCTCCGGTTTCCTCCCACAGTCTGAAAAACGTGCTGGTTAGGTGCATTGGCCCTGCAAAATTCTCCCTCGGTGTACCCAAACAGGCATCAGCATGTGGCAACTAGGGGATTTTCACAGTAACTTCATTGGACTGTTTGTGTAAGCCTACTTGTGACACTAGTAAATAAACTTAAAGTTACAGAGGGGGAGAGGCGAGGAAGTGAATTCCAGAGCTTCAGCTCTAGACTGCTGAAGGGCCAGCAGGTAGTGCTGGAAGGAAGAAAAAGAAGCCAGGATTGTTGGAATGCTGAGATCTCGGATGATTGGAGGAGATTATAAAGATGGGATGTCTGGAGACTGCGTGGGGATTAGAAAACATTGTATGCTGCTCCCACTAGCAGAGAGAGCTTTAAAGACAAGGCCAGTCTAAGTTGAAGGTCATTTATTGCTGCTATAATGTGTGCTACCTAATTGTGATATTGTTGCAGAGTTCTTGTATTTGGATTGTCTCTGTGTCAGTCGTCAGGGATTCGCCTCTCGCTGACGGCTTTCTAAATTAGGTCGCAGAAGAAGCTGTACATATTGTTCAGACAGCCCAAACCCCCTCTCATTAGTCATGCTGAGGAAAGGCAAAGCGTTAGTCGTGTGTGAGCCGCACCCAGCTGACTGGCTTTCAAACATTTTGACTCGTGTCAGGAGAGTGTGGTCACACTACGCTCCTTTTTATCTGTTTGAATGTGTGTCTCTGCCTTCCTGTGTGTGTCTGTTTCTCTGTCGTCTTATGTGTATCTGTTCCTCCATCTCCCTGTGTGTGTGCATCTGCCTCTCCCCTTCTCTCTGACTTTATCTTCCTGTGTGTGTCATTCTCTGTTTATTTGTCTTCGCGTGTGTCCGTGTCTGTCTGTCTGTCTCTGTGCATCTCCGTCTGTGTCTGTCTCTGTTTCCCTGTCTTTTTGTGTGTGTCTGTTTCTGCATCTCCCTGTGTGTGTGTCTGAGTCTCTCCTGTTTCCCTTTCCCTGTGTGGGTTCCCTTTTTGGGAAAGAGTTTGTTTCCACTCTGTTCGCACAGTGCTACAATTCCGAGTCTCACTGTCAGAAGTATTGTTCTTTGCTTCATATTTTACTAAAAGCAGAGTAATTTGTGTAATGTAGACTGAGTGTTGCTGTCTTGCGACCTACATACATCCTGCTTGATATTTAACAGTTGAACCTTTCACTTTGCTCTTATCACATCTTCCAGATATAGTTTAAGCCAGGAATTCAGGAATCTGTGTAAACTAAACACGATAGTGAGTGCTGAGCCTGATAAGTGGCTTTTGTTACCAAGGTCAGAAACAAGTTCAGGATTTGAACTCCAGCGCATGTTTCGGTTTTGTAATTGGAAACAACTGCTTCATCAGATTGGAGGGTGTGAACACTCCATCGCAGTGTAATCACTGATCCCTTCAGTTGCTGCGTTTCATCTTATAGAGTCATAGAGGTTTACAGCATGGAAACAGGCCCTTCGGCCCAACTTGTCCATGCCGCCCTTATTTTTTCTGAGAGCTTCAGTTGGGATTTGGGCAAAGACTGGATGGCATGTATTTTCACCTTTTGCATTTGAGCTCAGAGTCTGGGATCCATGATTCATGGCTATTAATATACAGATAATACTTGTAATAATTGGGTCATGCATTATTCAGTGGAGACTAAAACTTTAGTGCTTTGCTTAACTAAATATAAACATGACAAAGCAAGTTGTTCCCAATTGCTTGGTTCAAGTTTCAACACTGGGTACGAGAGGAAGTACTTACGTTGATTAATCTGCAACACAGAAATGGGTCTTTGAACTCAATAGATCTTTTGTCGGTGTTTCTGCTCCACACGAGTCTCCTCCTGCTCTTTATCTGTACATTCTATTCTTTTCTCCATCATGTACTTGTCTCACTTCCCCTTTTAAAGGCATCAATGTGATTCATCTCAACTGCATCCTGTGATGGGGAGTTCCACATTCCCACAACTCTCTAGATGTTCTCCTGAATCCCCGACTGGATTCTATAATGACTACCTTCCGATTATGATCTCTGCAACAGTTGCGAGAAGAAATATCTTGTGTATGTTGCCCTGTCAAAGTTTCATAATCTTGAAGCCCTCCGTCAACTCTTTCTCCCCCCAAGTCTTTTCCTTCCCCCACTCTACTCAGTCTTTCTGATTGGTATAACCTTTCAGTTCACACATAATTGTCGTAAGTGTTTGTACGACCCTTTTTCGGGGCCCCTCTATAATTTTTATGATCTGGAGAGAGTGCTGCAAATGTGATCGAGTCAAAGTTCCATGCAAGTTGAAAGAAACTTCCTTGCTTTAGTCTTATTCCTTTAGAAATGAGACACTGCGTTTGATGATTTTTGAATGACTTTATTAACCTACCTTGCGGCTTTTAATGGATTGTGCATCTCTTTCTGATTCCCGACCCAATTTAGGCGGTTATTTTCCACTTTTTATGTACCTTGACTTGCAAAGAGTTGTTGAAATAAGATTTGCAATTTCTAAAACCACCCACAGCAGGAGGCGTCATAACTAGAATCAATCCAGCCCTCATTTCACATCCTGACCGAACACTGGAATGAGGGTGGGTGGAAAAAAGGCAGTGTGTCAGGTGTCAAAATGCTGATCTCACAACAACATCTGGCTTTTGTACAACACCTTTTTAATGTCATGAAACCTGCCAGCTTCCTTCAAATGGGTGATCGCGTGAAATTGAACAACCGCAAAAGGAGATATTTGGATTGGTGACCAAGGGGGTAGACTTGATCAAAGAGGTAGATTTGAAGGTGGAGAGGGAATTGGAGCTGTGAAGATAACCGGAATTGGAGAACCTCGTGCACTCGGGATCTCCGAGTTGTGGGACTGGGGAAGTGACAGAGGTATGGAAACCAAGCTAAAAATCGAGGCATTCTCCAACCAGTGGTTAGCACTGCTGCCTCACAGCGCCAGGGACCCGGGTTCGATTCCCAGCTTGGGTGACTGTGTGTGAAGTCTGCACATTCTCCCCGTGTCTGCGTGGATTTCCTCCAGGTGCTCCGGTTTCCTCCCACACTCCAAAGCTGTGAGGGTTAGGTGGAGTGGTCACACTAAATTGCTCCTTGAATATCAGGTGGACGAGCTAGAGTAAATGCATGGGGTTATGGGGACAGGGCCTGGGTGGGATTGTGGGTGGTGCAGACTCGATGGGCCGAATGGCCTCCTTCTGAACTGTAGGATTCTATGAACCAATGCGAGGACCCATGACTGAGTGAACAGCACTCCAGTGTTTGGGTGACTTTATTCATGAATTATATGTTTGCCATTGTGTGATTTATGGCTGTACTAGATGTCCATTCACCCCCTTAGCTTTCCAGCCTCGTTCCAGTGGATCTGGGCTCAGAATACTCTTGGAGGTTTACCTTGCTTTAACCCCTGTGGCTTCCCTCTATCCCCCTGGGGTGGAGGGCCCAGTGATACAAGATACACATGTAATGAAGATAAATGGTTTTTGCCACAATTCTCACCATTTGCTCTGGCTTGTGGTTCACTCTTCAGTTCTCTGGCATTCAGATGCCAATGGATAGGCCTCTGTTTGCACTGCAATAGGACTACACCGGTGATGGGCAACCTAGGCTAGTGAGTGGGCCGCATCAGTGACTCTCCTTCATCTCAGTGGGCCGCAAGATTGAAATTGGGCTTGTTCTCTAACTGTGACCCCATGAGTAAGATTAAATACATTTAATACACGCCACATATTTCATAAGTTATAGAAAATGTTTAATCATTTGTGTATTAATAGAACTGTCATCAACTTCAAGTGGTTTTTAAAAAAAACTTTATACTTGATTGGATGCAGAGGGAGCGCATGGCTCTCGTAGTGAATGTTCTGAACAATCGGCACCCACCTCACTTCATTCGCCCTTGCTTTATTTGCAAATCACTTCAGTCGTACCGGGAGGAAGGAAGCTCCGTGGATGGAAACCAGTGGAATGTGGCAACTCTACATGTGGGAAACGATCAACAAAATGTCTCTGGCCGCACGAGGCCTCCGGGCTGCAGGTTGCCCACCGCTGGTCTACGCGATTCCATTTGAATGTTTGGTATGCAAACCTGCATCCATAAAAATGTTTCCTCCGTGGAATCGCGGGCAGCACAGAAGCTGCCTTCCTTCCTCTCCTCTACAATGCCCTGAGTCTGACCCTTGCTTGGCACAGCTCCCTGATAAGAGCCTGGCGGATCCAGCCCCTTGACGTCTAAGTGATCCCTTTGCTGGAAATCCAGAGGGAAGGTTGAGGTGGGTGGATGGTCACCCTCCATTCCGAAAGTGCAGACCAATGTCATCTTGAGAAGACCATTTATGTTTGATTTGGGATTGGGAAGGGTGTAATTTATTGACACTGCTAATGGAATGGTGTACTCCAACTCATAGGAATATATAAGAGCAGGAATAGGCCATTCGGCCCCTTGAGGCCATTCCTCCATTCAACCATATCATTGCTGATTTTGCCTGAACACCATTTTCCCTGTGTTCTTTGACATTTTTAATATCTAGAAATCTCTCTTAAATACACAAAAAATTCATAAATTCATGTTGCCCTTTCTTGTAGGGAAAAGATCACAATATTTTATTGGGTCCCTTTAGAACATAACATAAGAACTAGGAGCAGGAGTAGGCCATCTGGCCCCTCGAGCCTGCTCCGCCATTCAATAAGATCATGGCTGATCTTTTCGTGGACTCAGCTCCACTTAGAAGAAGAAATAGCAGGACACCTGGAAAAAAAATTGTTTGATCAAGCAGACGCAGCATGGATTCATGAAGGGAAAGTCGCGGTTGACAAATTTACTGGATTTTTATGAATATGTAGCGAGTTGACAGAGGGAAACCGGTGGATGTGGTGTTTTTGGATTTCCAGAAGGCTTTCGATAAGGTGCCTCACAAAAGGTTGCTGCGGAAGATTAGGGTACACTGAGTTGGGGGTAAAGTGTTAGCGTGGATTGAGGATTGGCTATCTAACAGGAAGCAGAGAGTTGGAATAAATGGGTGCTTTTCTGGTTGGCAGTTGGTGACTAGTGGTGTGCCGCAGGGATCGGTGCTGGGGCCTCAACTGTTTACCATATACGTAGACGATCTGGAGGAGGGGACCGAGTGTAGGGTAACAAAGTTTGCGGGTGATACTAAGATGAGTGGGAAAGTGAATTGCGTGGAGGATGCGGAAAGTCTGCAGAGAGATTTGGATAGGCTAAGTGAGTGGGCAAGGATCTGGCAGATGGGGTATAACGTTGACAAGTGTGAGGTTATCCACTTTGGAAGGAATAATAGTAAAATGGACTATTTAAACGGTGAAAAATTACAACATGCTACTGTGCAGAGGGACCTGGGGGTCCTTGTGCATTAATTGCAAAAACTCAGTTTGCAGGTGCAGCAGGTGATCAAGAAGACAAATGGAATGTTGGCCTTTATCGCGAGAGGGATGGAGTATAAAAGCAGGGAGGTCATGCTGCAATTGTACAAGGTACTGGTGAGGCTGCAACTGGAGTACTGTGTGCAATTTTGGTCCCCTTATTTGCGGAAGGATGTATTGGCCTTGGAGGGAGTACAGAGAAGGTTCACCAGGTTGATACCGGAGATGAGGGGGTTAGCTTATGAGGAGAGATTGAGTAGATTGGGCCTGTACTCGTTGGAGTTTAGAAGGCTGAGGGGAGATCTTATAGAGACATATAAGATAATGAAGGGGCTAGACAGGGTAGAGGCAGAGAGATTCCACTTAGAAAGGAGACAAGAGCTAGAGGACACAGCCTCAAAATAAGGGGGAGTCAGTTTAGGACAGAGTTGAGGAGGAACTTCTCTCGGAGGGTAGTGAATCTCCTGGAATTCTCTGCCCATTGAAGCAGTGGAGGCTACCTCGTTACATATGTTTAAGTCACGGGTAGATAGATTTCTGATCAAGGAGGGAATTAAGGGTTATGGAGAGCGGGCGGGTAAGTGGAACTAAACCACTATCAGATCAGCCATGATCTTATTGAAGGGCGGGGCAGGCTCGAGGGACTAGATGGCCTACTCCTGCTCCTATTTCTTATGTTCTTACCTGCCCACTCACCATAACCCTTGATTCCTTTACTGTTCAGAAATCTATCTATCCTTGCCTTAAAAACATTCAATGAGGTAGCCTCGACTGCTTCACTGGGCAGGGAATTCCACAGATTCACAACCCTTTGGGTGAAGACGTTCCTCCTCAACTCAGTCCTAAATCTGCTCCCTCTTATTTTGAGGCCATGCCTCCGAGTTCTTATCCTTTCCATTTTAAGCCCCTGTTTGCTGCCCTTGGAAAGATCAGTACTGTCTGTGGTTTTATGACTGTACTTAATTGAAAGTGTCAGGCAGCTTAAAACCTGGGATTATAAATAGTAAGTTCCAGGGTAGAACTGAGGAGAAAAGAGGACCGCTCTAATTTTTCATAATATGCACAATTTGTCAACCTGCACAAATCTATCAAGAACAATTTTCTTTATCTCGGTTAAGTGTAGCACACTGGTTTCTTGTTGGACTGTTTAATGTTATGTGTTGTCAGTTTGTAGAACCCTGGGGCTTTGCTTGATTGATGGTGATCTCCTAATCTTTTCATTGGTGCCTTTTATTTTTGTGTAGTGCCGATTTTCTGCATTCTTTTGATGTTGGCTGATCGGGGAAGGAAACTGTTTGGTGTCACACCCTAAGGGTGCCCGCTGCCTACGCGAAGGCACCTCCCGAGGGAATGGGCTTCGGTGCTGAAAGGGGGTGCTTGTTGTCAAGTGTGGGGGGTTGCAGCCTCCTTTGGCCTGCCTTTGTGATCGATTCCCCTCTTCTGACCCTGACGGGGACGTGGGTGTGGAAGGCCCCACTTGGGAAGGCTAAAGGCTCCATTGGGTGCATAGATAATCTGCGTGTGAGGGAATATTGTTTTTGCACTCCTCCACTAAAACAGAGAGCAATAGTTTCAGAGGATTAGCTCTCCATTCTCGAGAGTGGCAGGAGATCATGCTTTAATGTTCGTTCCATTTAATATACAATCCAAACCATTGTGAGAGAGGGTGCGTTTTTACAAGGAATATTGGATGGAGGAATCTGTCTGGTGATTATAGCATTAGGAAATTTTTTTTTCATTCATCTGTGGGACATGGGCGTTGTTGTCTAGGCCAGCATTTATTGCCCAACCTTAGTTGCCCTTGAAGGTGGTGGTGAGTTGCCTCCTTGAATCGCTGCAGTCCACGTGTTCAGTGGGTTGATCCACAATGCCGTTAGGATTGTCAAAGATACAAGATAGAGTGCAGAATATAGTGTTACAGTCATAGCTAGGGTGTAAAGAAAGATCAACTTGATGCAAGGTAGGTCCATTCAAAAGTCTGATGGCAGCAGGGAAGAAGCTGTTCTTGAGTCAGCAGGTACATGACCTCAGACTTTTGTATCTTTTTCCTGACGGAAGAAGGTGGAAGGGAGAATGTCCAGGGTGCGTGAGGTCCTTAATTATGCTGGCTGCTTTTCCGAGGCAGCGGGAAGTGTAGATCGAGTCAATGGATGGGAGGCTGGTTTGCGTGATGGATTGGGCTACATTCAATACCTTTTGTAGTTTCTTATGGTCTTGGGCAGAGCAGGAGCCATAACAATTTGTGATACAGCCAGAAAGAATGTTTTATGTGGTACATCTGTAAAATCCTGGTTTCCCCCAGACCTGTATCCATGAAGCAGCGGGAATCCCGATTCCTGCAGACCTGTATCCGTGACGCACCTTGAATCCCGGTTCCCTCAAACCAGTATCCGTGACGCAGCAGGAATCCTGGTTCCTGTAATCCGGTATCTGTGTGAGGCAGCGGGGATCTCCGTTCCCGGAGACCTGTATCCTTTATTAACTGATTACTCCATGTTGGGAATAGAAAACTGTATATGGCAAACATTGTTTATATTAAATGTTTAGCTTGAGGGAAAGAGAGAGCAGGAAGGAAATATGTAAGGTTTTAGTTCACTTACAATAACTGAGCGCTGAGGTGAAAATGGCCAGCTGTTTTTGCTATTTACTTGCTATTTCATTTATACTTTGTCAGTCAACATGATCTTAATGATCATAGGCTTGGGGAAATGAAAGCGAGTCTGATTGGGTTTACTGCAGAATTGTACTTTAACCAGCTACTGTTATGTGATTGAATGACAAAACATGGTTAGATTTCAATTAACTGATGACATGGTGCTTTCACAGTGGAAAGGACATCACTTGCAGTAGTTAGAATCAAACGGACATCTATTAAATGTGGCGACCCTGCAAGTGTTTGTATGCTGTGTTGGTACTCGCGATGTGGAGATGCCGGCGTTGGACTGGGGTAAACACAGTAAGAAGTTTAACAACACCAGGTTAAAGTCCAACAGGTTTATTTGGTAGCAAAAGCCACCTTTTTGGTCTTTGCTACCAAATAAACCTGTTGGACTTTAACCTGGTGTTGTTAAACTTCTTACTGTTGGTATTCCTGCTCAGCCCTTTTATTTTATGTTCTGTATATGTTTAGTACATAAGGAGCTTTGACAACAGTAAATAATGCTTTGAACAGAACAATTTAATCTGTTTCGTGCAGCTTTCACAGAATCCTTACAGTGCAGAAGGAGGCCATTTGGCCCATTGAATCTGCATATATAGAACATTCAATACAAGGGTTGAGCGTGAGCACCAACACAGCATACAACAAGCACTTGCAGGATTGCCACATTTAATAGCTGTCTGACAGAGTCTCTTACCCAGGTTCTCTCTTTTTTCCCCCATCCTAGCCCTGTAACCCCACACATTTACCATGGCTAATCCATCTAACCTACACATCTTGGGACACTAAGGGGCAATTTAGCCTGGCCAATCCACCTAACCTGCACATCTTTACTTTTTGCATTTAAGTTGAGTTAGAATCATAGAATTCTTACAGTGCAGAAAGAGGCCATTCGGCCCATCAAGTCAGCACCGACCACAATCCCACCCAAGCCCTCTTCCCCATGCATTCACCCTCGCTAGTCCACCCGATACTAAGAGGCAATTTTAGCATGGCCAATTCACCTAACTCGCACATCTTTTTGGATTGCGGGAGGAAACCGGAGCACCCGGAGGAAACCCACGTCGACACGAGGAGAACGCGCAGACTCCACACAGACAGTGACCCAAGCTGGCAATTGAACCCAGCTCCCTGGTGCTGTGAGACAGCAGTGCTAACCACCCTGCCGCCCCTTGAAGCCTGCGTTATGACCTTGGATCTCATTAGGTAATAGTGCTGCATGTGAGGGTGTGGGATCAGAGACTCAGCTTGATTTTGAATAGGGGGCTAAGGCAGCAAATGGCCAAGTTCAGTGTGTGTGAGTGGATGGGATTGAGCTTGGAGTGTTACTGAAGTTGTCACCAAAAGCATTCTATTTGAGATTGGATGCAATATTAATAATCCCAAGTGCTTTTGTAGTGTGATTATCTGCCTGAGGCAATGGGCGACAGATGTCTGTGTGTTCCTCCCTTGTCCTGTGATCCGTCCATCCTGAATGGTGACCCAGACACTGTAGGTGTCTGATTTGTCATGTGTGGACTGAGGACTGTCATAATTATTGTGGCCCCCAAAAATATTGATGTCCAACGCATCGTTCGCTCTGCATCAGTGGTTTGAGAAGCTGGGAGTTGGAGCAAAGGAGATTGATGGAGGTGTGGGGTTCAGGGTTGTGTGAGGGATAGCTTTTTTTTTGTACAGTGAATGGTACTAACCTGGATCTCGATGTCTAAGAAAATGGAGATGTTCAGTAATTTTTCGAAAGGACATTGAGCGGGCACTTGAGGGAAATAAACTGCTGGGATGGAGCAGGGTACAGGATGGATTACTCTACAGAGAGCTGGTATAGACTCAATGGACTGAATGGCCTGTTTCTGTGCCTGAATTATGGCTCCAGCAGTGGGACCAGCTCAGTCTGTTGTACAGTCTAGATTTCTGTATTGACAATTCAAAGTATTTCTCTGCAAAGATTGGCTTTGTTAGCTGAATGTATTTCTTAAGTGGTGACCTGAACTGACTCTATAGTCGCTATGCCTATTTGATATAATAGGGCGGACCTGCTGGTTAGTTGGCCATGCTAAATTCTCCCTTGGTGTATCCGAACAGATGCCGGAGTGTGTCGTCGAGGGGATTTTCACAGTAACTTCATTGCAGTGTTAATGTAAGCCTACAGTGTTAATGTAAGCCTACTCGTGTCTGCGTGGGTTTCCTCCGGGTGCTCTGGTTTCCTCCCACAGTCCAAAGATGTGCGGGTTAGGTTGATTGGCCAAGCTAAAATTGTCCTTCGTGTCCTGGGATGCGTAGGTTAGAGGGATTAGGGTGTAAATATGTAGGGACATGGGGGTAGGGCCTGGGTGGGATTGTGGTCGGTGCAGACTTGATGGGCCGAATGGCCTCTTTCTGCACTGTTGGGTTTCTAAGATTCTAAGATAAATAAATAAACTTTAACTCTAATCTGAAGTGGCCATTCATGAGGCAGATGTTGAGTGATTTTCTCCTCTTGGGATGTATTTGCTGACGTCGCTTCTTGTTACTGTGTGGTTTGGCACTTTGAGTTTATGGAGTTTTTTTTTGGCGTATTTCTTTGTCTTTAATTTGGAAAATGAGATTAAAGTTGTTGCAGCTGCTCAACCCAGGCAGTACTCTACATCCCCGACGATCAAATGCCTCGGATCAGAACTGTGCGTGCGAGGGCTTGTTGGTCACACCAGCCTGCATTCCTTTTGCTCTGAAGTGGTGGGTGAGTTGAGGCCATTGCGTTGATTACAAAAATTCAGGCACTTCTTCCCTCCAAACTGGGGTTTCTTCAGCTCTGAACGCCATTAGAATTGGACTTCCAGCACGTGAATTAATGAACCCAAATCACAAGGGCGGCACGACGGCACAGTGGTTAGCACTGCTGCCTCACGGGTTCGCTTCCGGCCTTGGGTGACTGTCTGTCTGTGTCTCCGGTTTCCTCCCATGTGCTGGTTAGGTGCATTGGCCATGCTAAATTCTCCCTTGGTGTATCCGAACAGGCGCCGGAGTGTGGCGACGAGGGGATTTTCACAGTAACTTCATTGCAGTGTTAATGTCAGCCTACTTGTGACACTAATAAACAAACTTTAAACTGGCCTTGCTGGTCCAGGTAGTTTCCAATGTGAGTCCATGTAGTTGAGATTAGATACCTGTAAAAATGCACTTTCACAGACTTTGTTAGTGAACGCAGACGGTATTTATTAATAAGAATTGTATAGCAGCTCCATGGCTGTAGCTAACTCCTGAAAAGTCTCGGTCGAGGAGTCTTTCTCACCGTGGGGGTGATCCCACCCCTGAGTCCTGATTGCTCACCCAGTCCAGGTGAACCTTACTCTGTCCCTTAAAGAGCAACACGGTGCCACTGTTGCCTCACAGCGCCAGGGACCCAGGTTAAATTCCCGCCTCGGGTCACTGTCCGTGTAGAGTTTGCACGTTCTCCCCGTGTCTGCGTGGGTTCCCTCCCACAGTCCAGAGATGTGCAAGTTAGATTGATTGGCCGTGGCAAATTGCCCCTCAGTGTCAAGAGCACTAGCAAGGTAACTACATGGAGAATGGGGATAGGGAGGGAGTGTTGTCGGTGCAGGATCGATGGGCTGAATGGCCTGCTTCTGCACTGATCGAACACCGCACTCCCCGCGATACCCATGCTGTTGTGTGTATCATGTTCTTGACTATGCATTGGGATAAGGAAGGAAAGCCATCGTCAATGCTTGCACAGGGCAAGAAGCGGTTAAAATCTTAAGCTGTGACCTTTGCCCCTCTATATTGGGCCAAGGCTGGAGCACTAAAGGGATTTACTGTTAATTTAAAACAGTCTTTACATTGTATAATGACAGCGACAAATTGAATTTCTGGAGCAGGTTTTCACGTCCCAAGCTGCCGCTTTCTAAGTATTGAGCGGGAGGGAGAGAGGTTAGAATTTATGGAGTTTCTTGAGTTGTGATGTGGGTTCTGCGCAGAGGTATAGAACTAAATTGGGATTACGCTTCAGAAACTTCTGGTATGGAATAAATGACTTTACAATTTTGCTATTGACCTACTGTAAACCTGTCATGGAAATTACCTCTGAAAAGTAACAGAGCAGAAATATATTAAACATTTTGCTGTGGCGCTTTTTTGTTCGTTCAAGCAAGCAGTAAAGTATATGAGCAATTGCTGCTGTTCGCTTGTTTTATTACTGTTGAATAAATTTGCTCGGACAGTTACAAGCTAGTCTGGTGTAGCTTCTAGCCCAGTATCTTCTAGGAGGACAAGGGGTGGGGTGGGTGGAAGATCCCATGCAGGTAGCGCCAGAAGCAGAAAGCGTTATTTTTTTTTTGTGAGGTGGCCCGGCTATTGGAGCAACCAGGGAGAAACGTGCACTGCGATGCTCGGAGCAGTGATTCGCGGTGTGGGAGTCGCCTTGAGGAGGGAAGGCAATGAAATCCCGGTTGGAATTTCACATGGCGGCAGTGGTCTCTGTGTGCAGCCATCAAGCATTCATTGGCTCGAGAAGACCCCCATGGCCAGCATTCTCGTCCCAGCAGTGACACTGGTAGTGTTGGCCACTGCCTTGGGTGACATCATATGAAGTTAGTATGTTCTCCCCATGTATCCGGGTGCTCCTGTTTCCTCCCGCAGTCCAAAGATGTGCAGGTTGGGTGGATTGGCCATGCTAAAATTGTCCCTTAGTGTCCCAAGATGTATAGGTTGGGGGAATTTAGTGGGTTGAGCATCTGAGGTTACGGGTATGGCCTGGGTAAAGGTTTATCATTAGTGTCTGTTGGAGAGTTGGTGCAGACCCGATGGGCTGAATGGCCTCCAGCTGCACTGTAGGATTTCTATGATGATCTGTAGTGGTGAAAGCATTTGAACTTTTCTTGTGACTTAACTTTTGCCTTCAGGAAATTCCTCAAAAGCTGAGTTCAGTTGAAGTTGGATAGAATGAAGTGATTTTTCCCACAAATAAAATAAAGGATTAAAAAAAAAATCACCAAACTTTCAATTGAAATGTCGAAGCACGACATGGATATCTGTTTAAGACAGTTGTGTAATGATCCGAGTCCGCACTCCCACCCAGGTGATAGCACTGTGACCACAGCCAGACCTCAGTTTTAAGCTAAATAATTAGAAGTGTCCATCACAACTTTCTGAAAGATCAAACCTTGCAAGTTAAGCAGGTAACTCTGCTGTGGAATTTGAACCTTACTGGAAACATTCGAGTTCATTGTTCCTTGTAAAGTGCTAGACATTGTTTCTCTCCTCATAAAGTGACGTGTCTCTTTATGTAAATGGAAGGAAATCTGGCTTTTACAAAATGAAAATTAACACACAGACTTAATTTATTTTAGTGTATAATATACTCTAAAAAATTCCATGACTCAAAGTCCAACTCTAACCTTTTAATGAATGAATTACTGTCTACAAAATGATTTATGGTGGAATAAAAAATGTTGATTAACGTCTTTGCCGGTGACCCTTGGTTTTAACATTTATTTAACAAACTGATGTTTGCCTCACTAATGGCAATCGGAAGAGTGGATGATGGCACAGTGGTTAGCACCGCTGCCTCACAGCGCAAGAAACCTGGATTCAATTCCGGCCTGGGGTCACTGTCTGTCTGTGTGGAGTCTGCACGTCCTCCCCCCGTGTCTGCGTGAGTTTCCTCCCGGGTGCTCCGGTTTCCTCCCACAGTCTGAAAGGCATGCTAGTTAGGTTGATTGGGCCGTGCTAAATTGCCCCTCAGTGTCAGGGGGACCACCAGGGTAAATGTGTGGGGGTTGCGGGGATAGCGTCTGGTTGGGATTGTTGTTGGTCCAAGATCGATGGGCCGAATGGCCTCTTTCTGCACTGTAGGGATTCTGTGATTCTGTAAACCGAGGTAGTTTTTGCTCGTTTGGGTGGAAGTTTTACAAAAAAACATTCCCTGTGGCAGAATGTTGAAGCAAAGTTAGGAGAGTTTTCCCAGTGTCTTGTCCTATCCTTATCCTGCAATCAGCCTCTCAAAGGCAGCTTATAAGAGCATTAGAACCAGGAGTCGGCCATCTGGCCCCTCGAGCCTGCTTCGCCATTCAATAAGATCATGGCTGATCTTTTTGTGGACTCGCTCCACTTACCCGCCCGCTCATCATAACCCTTGATTCCTTTACTGTTCAAAAATTTATCTATCCTTGCCTTAAAAACATTCAACAAGGTAGCTTCAACTGCTTCACTGAATCATTAATTTTCTGGTCATTATCAGGTTGCAATTTTGAGAGTTTTCTGTGTACAAATTGGCTGCTTTGTTTTGGGAATTACATTTTAAACTGTATTTCATTGGCCCTAACGCACTTTGCGATGTCTGGTGGTTCTAAAAAGTTCTATATAAATGCAAATCTGTCTTTTCTATTTCAAAAGTGCCACCTATTTCCAACATATACAGCCAATTGGGGTGGCATGGTGGCATAGTGGTTAGCACTGCTGATTTGCAGCGCCAGGGACCCAGGTTCACTGTCTGTGTGGAGTCTGCACCTTCTCCCCCGTGTCTGCGTGGGTTTCCTCTGGGTGCTGCGGTTTCCTCCCACAGTCCAAAAGACGTGCTAGTTAGGTGCTAAATTCTCCCTCAGTGTGCCCGAACAGGCGCTGGAGTGTGGCGATTAGGGGATTTTCACAGTAACTTCATTGCAGTGTCAATGTAAGCCTACTTGTGACTAATAAATTAACTTAACAATTGGTTAACTTTGTGTAATTGTTGAGCAAAGCTAGCGCTCGATGCTGTGGGACATCTTTTTTAAAAAAATCTCTTGGCTTGTCGCCCTTGTGTAATGAAGCAGTGAATTTCAGGAGTAGAGCAGTTTAGCACCAAGCTTTTATTTGCCTTAAAAAAAAACTTTAAAACCATGAATTATGTCCCACTTGCAACCACGAGCCCTAATTTGTACGAAGGATAATTACTTTTCAAACCCTGGAGGTTTGTGTCAGTGCGTTAGAAAAACAGCAGACCTTTGTTTGTTCCAAGCTCTGATCTAACTGTTGCATTGTCATGTTTTCATCTGTCTTTTGTTTGACGCTAAGCACAAACATGCGAGTGTCGAAAATAAAGCCCATTCCAACTTGAGCCTTTTTTTTGGCCAGAGGGGGGAAGAAACCTATCCAAGTGTAATGTCCAGAATTATTCCCTTGGGTTTTTATTCCTTAATGCTGGTAATAGTAAATGTTCGGGGTTTTTTTCCCCATCATCTAACCAGCAACTTGCTCATCATTTGCTAAGTAACCGTGGCACGTTGGTGGGCATCTTCGCTTTTTTTTTTACTCCGTTCGGAAAGGCGGTTTAAGTTATATTAGGTGAGAGAAGGGGTTCTTTTTCTGTCTCATAATTTTTGTTTCAGGTTTGCAAATGTGAAACATCTGCGCGACAGTAGTTGGTCCTCGCGCTCCAAATGGAAAGCTTGTTGAAGTTGTGAAACTCTGAATTATGTTATGTGGAAATTTAATATGATCATTCTTGGTACTGAGCCCCCATTGTGTACTTTATTTCTGCACTCCTGCTATTGAGAACCTTTCCTCTGAAGCCTCCAGATGTTTGCACTGGCAGCTCATGCCCCATTTCCAATGCCGCATTGCTTTGGAGAATTAAGCCACTCGCAAAGAGTTGATGAATCTATATAAAAGATAATTATGTATTCGTAGACGATTACTTGTTTGCATTTTTTTTTGCGATTCAAATCACCTGTTTTGTTGAAACATACCTTTTTTGTTTACGTTGCCTACATAAGATCGTGGCTTTACTAACTGGTGCTGGACTCCTTTTATAGAATCATAGAATCCCTACAGTGCAGAAGGAGGCCATTTGGCCCATCGAGTCTGCACCAACAACAATCCCACCCAGGCCCTATACCCCATAACCCCACATATTTACCCTGCTAATCCCCCTTTGGTTTGATTTATTATTGTCACATATATTGGTATACAGTGAAAAGTATTGTTTCTTGCGCCCTATACAGACAAAGCATACCATTCATAGAGAAGAAAAGGAGAGAGTGCAGAATGTAGTGTTGCAGTCATAGTGTAGAAAAAGATCACCTTAGTGCGAGGTAGGTCCATTCAAAAGTCTGACAGCAGAGAAGAAGCTGTTCTTGAGTCGGTTGGTACGTGACCTCAGACTTTTGTATCTTTTTCCCGATGGAAGAAGGTGGAATAGAGAATGTCCGGAATGCGTGGGATCCTTCATTATGTTGGCTGCTTTGCCGTGGCAGCGGGAAGTATGGACAGAGTCAATGGATGGGAGGCTGGGCTTCGTTCACAACCCTTTGTAGTTCCTTGCGCTCTTGGGCAGAGCAGGAGCCATACCAAGCTGTGATACAACCAGAAAGACTTTTTTATGGTGCATCGGTAAACGTTGGAGAGAGTTGTAGCTGACATGCCAGATTTCCTTAGTCTTGTGAAGAAATAGAGGCGTTGGTGAGCTTTCTTAACTATAGTGTCGGCATGGAGTGGGACCAGGACAGGTTGTTGGTGATCTGGACACCTAAAAACTTGAAGCTCTTGACCCTTTCTACTTCGTCTCCATTGATGTAGACAGGGGCACGTTCTCCTCTATGCTTCCTGAAGTTGATGACGATCTCCTTCGTTTTGTTGACATTTGAGGGAGAGATTATTGCCGTCGCATGCTAAGGGGCAATTTTGTGTGGCTAATCAACGTAATCCACGCATCTTTGGACTGTGGGAGGAACTGGAGCACCGGGAGGAAACCATGAGAAATGGCTTTGACTTTTTCTTCACTTGTTGGCTAACCTTGCCTCATTAGCCTGACTCTTGCCTCTGGATTGGAAGATGGTGGGCCTGAGGCCTGTTTCAGGGGCTTTGAGTGCAGAATCTGGGCTGACCCCTGCCCCAGTGCTAGAATTCTCTGCTGTTGGGAGGTCCCCACGTCTTGGATGAAGCGTTAATCTGAAATCCCGTCTGGACTCCTGAGATCAATGTAAAAGATCCCAGTCGAAGAAGAGTGGGTGAGTTTTCCCCTGTGGCCTTGCCAGCAACAGCAGGCCCCATTATTGAATTACTTTGTCTCGTTCCTCTTTGTGGGACCTTGCTGTGCACAGATTAGCCATTGTATTTTTCCACAAAGCACCAAGGACCACACTCTCTGTATGTGTATGTGCAGGTGGCCTGTCAGCAGTCAGTGTGCTTGAAGTCGTCTTCCAACAGTGGAGATTCCAATGTTCTCTGAAGTTTAAAGTATTTATTAGTGTCACAAGCAGGCTTACATTAACACTGCAATGAAGTTGCTGTGAAAATCCCCGAGTCGCCACACTGGTGCCTATTCGGATACACCGAGGGAGAATTTAGCATGGCCAATGCACCTAAACCAGCACGTCTTTCGGACTGTAGGAGGAAACCGGAGCACCCGGAGGAAACCCACGCAGACACGGGGAGAACGTGCAAACTCCACGCAGACAGTGACCCAACCCGGGTCCCTGGCACTGTGAAGCAGCAGTGCTAACCACTGTGCCACCATGCTGCCCATTTATCCGATTTTTATTTACCTATTTATCCGATTCTCGACAGAATGTGTCCAGTGCCTGCCAGGCAGTTGATTCCAAATCCCAACCACTCATTGCTAACAGAAGGTTTCCCTTCTGGTTTTCTTTTCCTCCTGTTTTCCTTTTGCTAATCACCTTAAGCCTTTGGTCTTAGCTTCTTGCTCTAAATCCTTCATGATTTTACTTGCCTCCATCAAATCCCATCGCAACATTTCTCTTCTCTGAGAAAACGTTAGGCGGAAAATGACATTTTGCTTGAGGTAAAATGGGAATGGTGTCTCTCTCTCTCTCTCTCTCTCTCTCGTTTTGGTTGGACGGGGAATTTCAGATGGTGGAACAAACATTCACCTTTCCAACCAGGACACTTGACGTTCTTTTTGGGAATCTTTTCTTATTATCTTGGAGCTCGCATTTCTTCAACTGCCAAATTCCAGAGCTTGACTTGTTTTTCTCTTAACTGAATTAAATGTGTTTCATCGCAGAGGAAGCTGCCCAGCTACTTGAACTGTAAATAGTTTTAGGACTGGATTGTAAGCGGATCTCCTGTTGTGCAGCAGGTCTTATGGACAGTAAGTACCCGAGAGTGTAATGCTTTCTCGTAGTTTCATGGCAAAGAATAAAATCATATCCTGAACTTGACCTAGATTTTAGGTTCTGTGTTTTATTTAGCTCCCTGCACCACCTGAGTGTGTGGAACAAGATGATTGTTGTAAAAACAGCCCACGGGCAGCTCATTCACCATCCGTGTTTGAAGAATACAAAGCAAGCTCTCCCCTTGCAAAAACGAGACGGAACGCCTTGGCTCAGGTACTGAGGGCTTTGCGCTAATTGCTGTCAACCACCCAGAGCTTGAGGAGATCTTGTTGGTACCTGTCTCTGTCAAGCGATTGAACTCGCTGCAGGAGTCATGCATCATTCTGAGGAAGGCTGAATCAACGTGGCGAATGAGCTGTTCTGTTCTGCTTGCTGACTAAATTTAGAGCACCTTCTCTATGAACATCCACACAGTCTCCCAAGGCTGGAATTGAACCCGGTCCCTGGCGCTGAGAGGCAGCAGTGCTAACCACTGTGCCACCGTGCCACCCTTGGCCTGTTGCAATGTTCCAGTGAAGCCCAATGCAAACTGGAGGAACAGCACCTCGTCTTCCGATTGAGCACTTTACAGCCTTCCAGACTGAACATTTGAGTTCAACAACTTCAGAGGATCTGTCCTCCACCTTCACCCCATTTCTATTTATTTTATTTTTATTTTATTATCTTCATCATTTCTTCTATTCTTTCATTTTCCACCTTTCTAAAAAATAAACTCGCTTTCCATCTCTCCTCCGCCGCCTCCAGCTCCTGGGCCATCATCTATTACATGTCTCAGATTGTCCTTTGACATCCTGCCTACCTTTGTTCTGCCATTTACACATTCTGATCTCTCAATGGCCGCTATCTGCCCCTTTCTTGGTCATGGTCACCACCATTTACATTCCCTAACCTTTTTGTGTATGACATCTTTGTTAACCATCAGCCCCTCACTGTAACTATCATCCTATTTTCTATTGTCTTCAGTTCTGACGAAGGGTCATCCAGACTCTCAACGTTGGTTCGATTCTCTCTTCAAAGATGCTGTCAGACCTGCTGAGATTTTCTAGCATTTTGTTTGTGTGCCAGGGACCCAGGATCAATTCTAGCCTTGGGTGACTGTGTGGAGTCTGCATGTTCTCCCCGTGTCCTGGGTGAATTTCTTCCGGGTGCTCCAGTTTCCTCCCACACTCCAAAGAAGTGCAGGTTAGGTAGATTGGGCATGTTAAATTGCCCCTTAGTATCCAAAGATGTAGTGGATTAGCAGGGTAAATGTGTGGGGTTATGGGGGTAGGGTGGAGGGTAAGCCTGGAAAAGATGCTCTGCTAGATTGCTGGAACAGGCTCGATGGGCTGAATGACCTCCTTCTGGACTGTGGGGATTCTATGTAGAACCATACAGTGCACCGACCACAATCCCACCCAGGCCCTATCCCCACAACCCCATGCATTTTACCCTAGCCAGTCCCCTGACATTGAGGGACAATTTAGCATAGCCAATCTACCTAACCCGCACATATATTCAAGACTTTGTTAGTAGATGATGCAGCTAGTGAGGAAAAGACAAGGTACTTGAATGTTGGCCTGGAGATTTTAGATTTTTCTGGCTCAGATTTTGGAGATATTTGGGTGTAATTGACTGAAACGTTGGAAGGGATTGTGAAATTTAGTGAGTGAGGTGCGGCCCACAGTTATTTGCACTTGAGCTTTTCGCCATCTTTTATACTGGGTGAAAATAAGTTTCGTCCGAAGTGTTCCCAGCCTGCAAACTAGTTCTGTGCCCGAGTGTTGCCATGGCGATTTCTTGCCAATGGCCACAGAAGACCTGTTGCTGCAGTGATCAGCAGTTGGTTGAAATCTTGCGTGGCGCTCTTTCCCAAACTGATGCCACAATAGCTTCAGGTTACCCTCCCTTACATTCAGTGCAAGTGAGTTCAAACTTTTATCCACTGTAGAATCATAGAAGTTCACAGCATGGAAACAGGCCCTTTGGCCCAACTTGTCCATGCTGCCCTTTTTTATTAAACCATGAAGCTAGTCCCAATTCCCCCGTTTGGCCCATATCCCACTATACCCATCCTACACATGTAACTGTCTAAATGCTTTTTAAAAGACACAATTGTACCCGTCTCCACTACTACCTCTGGCAGCTTGTTCCAGACACTCATAGAATCCCTACAGTGCAGAAGGAGACCATTCAGCCCATCGAGTCTGCACCGATCACAATCCCACCCAGGCCCTATCCCCATAACCCCATGCAATTTACCCTGCTAATCCCCCTGACACTAAGGGGCAATTTTAGCATGGTCAATCCACTTAACCTGCACATTTTGGAAGGTGGGAGGAAACCCACGCAGACATGGGGAGAATGCACATACTTCACACAGACAGTGACCCAAGCCGGGAATTGAACCCGGGTCCCTGGCGCTGTGAGGCAGCCGTGCTAACCGCCCTGTGTGGAAAAAAATTGCCCCTCTGGACCCTTCTGTGTATCTCTTTCTCCTTTCTCTCTCTCTCTCTCTCTCTCTCTCTCTCTTTCTTTCTCCCCTCCCCCCCCCCCCCCCCCCCCCCTCTAGTTTTAGACCCCGCTACCTTTGGGAAAAGATATTGACTGTCTACCTTATCTGTGCCCCTCATTATTTTATAGACATAAGATGCCCTGGAAACACGTGACCTTTCTGAGCAGCGGTCAGTTGAAAGCAGCGACGGGCCTGTTTGTCCAGCTGCAGCAATTATTTCAGTACATTTTCAGTTCAAATTAGTTTAATTTTGGCATCTTGAGACTCCATTGGCCGTGTTCCAGTCAATAATGATTTGCGTTCTGCTACAATGCTGGATTGCGAACTCCTCTGGCGATTTTTTTTTTTTCTTTTTTTTTCTCTCTCTAACGTTCCGTTTTAGGCAGCTGGGTTTGCGCCGGAACTCAGCTCAACTTCACCTGGGCAAATACCAGTATATTTTCCCTCCTGCACCCCTCGCAGAAGCTCCAGCCCATTAACATTTAATGAATTGCCAGACAATGCTGGATCTGTGAGGACTCGTGCTTGGACATTGGTAGTGTGTAATTTTTTTAAAAATCTCGCCGGCCCTGTACCAGTGCTTCAGTATGTTTGCTGTTGCAACGATGAATGAAACACTGTTTTGCCTCAGTTGCACTGGACTATGGTTAGAATCTGAAACTATACACCAAGCCCTCGACTGCCCCAGAGTAACAGCACAGGCGATCTGTTAAATATATAAAAATGGGTCGGGCTTTAAAATAAAACTTTTGCAGGAAAAATTAGTATTATATAAGAAACACTTAACTGGCAAGAACATCTTGGAAGGGTGACTGTTTTGATGCAGTGGGCTTTATGTAATGTTATTTCAAGTGGTCAGTGAAGTGGAGTGCTGTTCTTTTACAGTCATTAATATTTGGAAACCTGCGGTATGAACGCTGTATTTAGCACTCATTACAAAGCCGAGACTATAAGTAACATACCACGGCAGTTGCATAAGACAGGACAAAGATACCAATTAAAATAATTTTGTTGGCATTTCCATGTACCTAAAAATGAGTTTTGTAAACTAGTAATGTGTTCCTTCAGTGCCTTTTTGTCCTTGGTGAGCACCCAGTGCTGTAAACTGTAGCAGGAACAAGTTTTGTTTCAAGAATATATTTATCGATGGCTTTTGTTATTTCAGTAATGAGAGGAAAAAGAAACACTTTGCATTTGTATCGACTTTAGACTTTCTCCGCCTCGGGAATTCCCCACACTGCTTTACAGCCAATGATGTGAGTTACTGTTGTAATGTAGAAAGCCCAGAGGTGGAGATGCCAGCGTTGGACTGGGGTGGGCACAGTAAGAAGTCTCTCAACACCAGGTTAAAGTCCAACAGGTCTATTTAGAATCACGAGCTTTCGGAGCACTGCTCCTTCACTTGCCGAGTGGAGAGGTAGGTTTCACAAACATGGCAAATATGGACTAAGACACAATTGCAAGATAATGGTTGGAATGCGAGTCGTTATAGGTATAGACAGTGCTAATGGAGAGAGGGATAATCGCAGGTTAGAGGTCTGCAGAATTGCCGAGCAGAAACTGATAGCCAAGTTCCTCACGCATGAGGACGGCCTCAACTTGGGATCTTGGGTTCATGTCACACTACATGTAACCCCCACCATTTGGCTGGGCTTGAAAAATCCTAACAACTGCCCTGGCTTGAGACAATTCACATCTCTTTAACCTGTGATTATCCCTCCGCTTGCATTGTCTGTACCTGTAAAGACTTGATTATCTGAAAAGACTCGCATTCCAACCATTATCTTGTAATTGTGTCTCTGTCTATATAATGCCGTGTTTGTGAACCCACCTCTCCACTCACCTGATGAAGGAGCAGGGCTCCGAAAGCTCGTGATTCCAAATAAACCTGTTGGACTTCTAGCTGTAGGAAGCCCGACAGTGCATTTACACACAGCAAGCTCCCACAAACAGCAATGTGATAATGACCAGATAGATGGTCTATTTCTGGTGATGGTTGAGGGAGAGCTTCCCTGCTCTTCTCTGAAGTAGCGCCACGGCATCTTTCGTATCCACCCCAGTTTAACATATCTAATAAGTGGAAACTCCATTTTGGTGCAGCACGGTTAATGATAGAGCTCTGTGGCGTGTTGTCAAACGGAGAGACCTACGGGTGCATGTACATAGTTCCTTGAAAGTGGTGTCACAGGTAGACAGGGTGGTGAAGAAGAAGTTGGCACACCTGCCTTCATCGGTCAGAGCATTGAATACAGGGGTTGAGGCGTTGTGTTACGTTTGATCAGGGACATGGATGGATTTATTTTTGTCAGCTGTATTAGTATACAGTGAAAAGCATTGTTTCTTGCGTGCTATACAGACAAAGCATACCGTTCATAGAGAAGGAAAGGAGAGAGTGCCGAATGTAGTGTCACAGTCGTAACTAGGGTGTAGAGAAAGATCAACTTAGTGCAAGATAGGTGCATTTAAAAGTCTGATGGCAGCGGGGAAGAAGCTGTTCTTGAGTCAGTTGGTGCGTGACCTCAGACTTTTGTATCTTTTTCCCGATGGAAGAAGGTGGAAGAGAGAATGTCCGGGTTGCGTGGGGTCCTTAGTTATGCTGGCTGCTTTGAGGTAGCAGGAAGTGTAGACCATGTCAATGGATGGGAGGCTGGTTTGTGTGATGGACTGGGCTTTATTCACGACCCTTTGTAGTTTCTTGTGGCCTTGGGCAGAGCAGGAGCCATACCAACCAGAAAGAATGCTTTCTATGGTGCATCTGTAAAAGTTGGTGAGAGGAAAGCTTTTCAGAGAGATGGGCCAAACACTGCAAATTGGACGAGTTCAGTTTAGGAAACCTGATTAGCATGGACGAGTTGGGCCGAAGGGCCTGTTTCCATGCTGTATATCTCTGACATTCCCTCAGTCATATATTGGAGGCTCAGCCTAGAGTCTTTTTGCACTCAAGTCTCTGGAATGAGACTTGAACCCACAATGTTGTGACTCAGAGGGTGAGAGTGCTAACCACTGAGCCATTGTCTGACTTGTAGTGTGCCAAGAGGCTTGTGGTAATTGGTACTCCTTTTCAGTTGTCAGATTGTGTTTTCTTGTTGCCCCTGTCCTCATCGGCCTATGTTGCCCCTGGTTAAGCAACTTCTCAATTTTGGTTTTTGTTTTCAAATAAAATTTTCATCCTTGTTTTCAGATCTCTGTGGCCTTGCCCCTCCCTATCTCTATACACAACCTAAAGATACAAGAAATCAAAGCAGGAGGAGGCCATCAGGCCCCTCAAGCCTGCCCTGCCATTCAATACCATCACAGTTGGTCTATACCAGCTTCAACTCCTTTTCTGTGCCATTTCCCCAGCTCGCTATTCCTTGACCTATCAAATATTTACCCACCTCCACTTTAAATACTTGTAATGATCCAGCCACCACTATCCTTTGGGGCAGAGAATTCCAGAGATTCGCCACCCTCTGCGAGGAGAAATTCCTACACACAGTTCTAAATGAGAGACTCTTTATCTTGTAGCTTTCTCCCCATGTTCGAGACTCTCCCACTGGTGGAAACATCTGACCATCGACCCTGTCAAACTCCCCTCAGGGTCTTGCAGATGGGATTTTACAACCTCGCTCATCCCAAAGCCATAAAACCTTGCCCGAGGTCAGCGGACCTTCCCATTGTCATGGCACAGCAGGTTAGCACTGCTGCCTCACAGCGCCAGGGACCCGGGTTCAATTCCGGCCTTGGGTCACTGTCTGTGTGGAGTCTGCACATTCTCCCCGTGTCTGCGTGGATTTCCTCTGGGGGCTCCGGTTTCCTCCCACAGTCTAAAAATGTGTGGGTTAGGTTGATTGACCGTGCTAAATTGACCCTAGTGTCAGGGGGATGAGCAGGGTAAATATATGGGGTTACGGGATTGTGGTCAGTGCAGACTCCTTCTGTACTGGCCTCCTTTTGTACTGTAGGGATTCTATTCGATGTCCACCCCTCGTCTGCTCCAATTCCCTTGGTGGGCGGGTGATAAAATTTCAGCCTATAAGTTTGGTATTTTGTCCGGCTATCTAATCTTCAGACACTTCAGAAGGCAGCTCAAGTGAAAGTGGTTGAGCTTCTTGGCATTGCACTGGTGCAGTCCAAGTCTCTAAGCATGGAGCAGAGTGGGCAAAACTCTATACATTTGGGGTAAAACCATATCTTCACCAACTAGATCTTGCATTTAAAATTTGGAAGGACATTGTTTATTTAGACACTTAGATTTTTTTTGCAACTGGGTCATAAGTTCACCTTTGGACTGGGGGCAGCAATGCCTTTACAAATAAATCACTTGACAAGCCTATAACTTGGAGAAGTACTGTCTGCTTTACACTATTCACTTCAATTGATGGGGAGAAAAAACTGGAAAAAGGCAAAGGCTCGACTTACTGGAAATCACGTGACAGAGACGAGCTTTTAAGTTTTGAACCTGGAATTTTAGACACTTTTTTTTGTGGGGGGGTGGGGAAGAAATAAGCTGAGAAGGAAAGCTACTCAACTTTCTCCCAGCCTTGCCTGAAATTCCCTGTGTGGTTATCAACTTGTAGTCAGAGAATCCTTATCTGAGTGCAACTTGTCTACATTTGGAAACCTGCAAAGCTGAGACAGACAGAATTTATCTGCGCCTAAGCTCTGCCAGTGAGAGCCTCCAGACATCTGCTGGGCCCAGCAGTCTGCCTTTGCGCCCCAGATCGATGGCCTTGAACTCTGCAAACTTTATAATTGTAAAGTACTTTTCTAACCACCCATTTCTGCAGAGACTGCTTGCATGTCCTTTTGTTTATCTGTGTGTGCTGGGGAGGTTTTAAGAAGAGAGGTGGTCATACTTCTAGATTACAGTTGTGCATTAATCAGTTAGACCATACGATATAGGAACAGAATTAGGCCGTTCAGCCCATCAAGTCTGCTGTGCCATTCGATCGTGGCAGATACGATTCTCCTGCCTTCTCCCCATAACCCTTGATCCCCTTATTGATCAAGAACCTATCTATCTCTGTCTTAAGGACACTCAATGACCTGGCCTCCACAGTCCTCTGCAGCAAAGAGTTCCACAGATTCACCACTCTCTGGCTGAAGAAATTCCTCCTCATCTCAGTTTTAAAGGAGTGTCCCATCACTCTGAGGCTGTGCCCTCGAGTTCTAGTCTTTCCCACGAGTTCAGAGAGGAGGTTCACTCGATTGATTCCAGAGATGAGGGGTTTGTCGTATGAAGAGAGATTGAACAGTTTAGGCCTATACTCTCTGGAATTTAGACAAATGAGGGAAGATCAAATTGAGGTATTCAAGATGATAAAAGGTATGGATAAAGTACATGTGGAGTGGATGCTTCCTCTTGTGGGGCATTCTAGGACGAGAGGTCATAGCCTTAGGATAAGGGGTAGCAAATTTAAAACCGAGTTGAGGAGAAACTACTTCTCCCAGAGGGTTGCGATCTGTGGAATTCGCTATCCCAAAGTGTGGTGGATGCTGGGGCAGTGAGTACATTTAAGGAGGAGTTAGATTTTTAATTGGTAATGGATTGAAGGGTTATGAAGAGAAGGTAGGAAAATGGGGATGAGGAGCATGTCAGCCATGATCGACTGGCGGAGAGGACTCGATGAGCCGAATGGCCTCATTCTGCTCCTATATCTTATGAATTAATGACTGGGAATGGGTTACCATCATCCATGACACATGCATGCCTTCACAGAACTGTCGAACCATTGTGATGAATTTCCGATGGCAGCCAAATTCCTCCATTGCCTTCCAAAGGCGCTCAACAGCTGACTGTGCCAGTGGCCTTTGTCAGGCCAGCAGTCCATGTTCTTGGCACTTCTCCTGGAGCTGTCTACTGCAAACACTATAATCAATTGTTCTTCGACCTTTTCTGAAGCCACGCTGACGTTCTGACAGCAAATCCCAGTCGAGATGTTGGACTGATCAGTTCAGAAGGATTCTGGCAGAGGTTCTGCCGGTGATGGAGCGGAGTGAGAGTCCTCTGATTGTCACAAGATTGGTGAGTTCCTTTTCTCTTGGAGAGGTGAACACTGGAGGCATCTTTGTATTCTTGCCGGATGTTTCCTTGCTGCCACGTAGACTGAAAGAGTTCAGTGAGCTTCTTGACTAGGCATTGGCCTACAGCCTTGGAGACCTCAGCTGGGATAGCATCAACTTCTAAAGCTCATTTTGTTAGGCAGGAGTTTGATTGTGTTTGTCGTTTCTAACAGCGTGGGAGGATCCTCAAACAAGCTGTTGATGGCAACCTATGTTGGTGGCTTCTCCATTAATGGATGAAGTTCAATTTTAAGAATGTGCTTTGCGCGTCTTTCTAGAATTGGGTTTTTTTACCACGAGCAGTGTTTACCTGTCAGAATTGATGATGCACCAGTGGACTGGGGCCTGTAGAAAGATTTTACAGCATTGTAGAATCTCTTCCAGTCTTTGTCACCTGCATATGACTGAAGCTCGTCTGCTTTCTGACTCTGTCAAGTGTGTTGCCTCTCTCTCTGAACTTGCAGCGAACAGTCCTGTGGGTGTTTGGGTAGGTATGAGGACTTGTCACTGAGGTAAGCCCAATACAGCTAAACAAAGACAAAAATACAGCATACCTTGATCAGAAAACTCTACACAATGCTGCATTAATCACTGACTGGATTCCTGGACTGTCTCTCCAATGTCTGTGTATCTTGTTCTTCTGGTTAGCACTGCTGCCACACAGCACCAGGGACCCGGGTTCGATTGGGTCACTGTCTGTGTGGAGTTTGCACGTTCTCTCCCCGTGTCTGCATGAGTTTCTTCCCACAGTCCGAAAGATGTGCTGGTTAGGTGCATTGGCCGTGCTAAATTCTCCCTCGGTGTACCCGAACAGGTGCCGGAATGTGGCGACTAGGGGATTTTTACAGTAACTTCATTGCAGTGTTAATGTAAGCCTACTTGTGACGCAAATAAACTTCAAACTTCCTGTCTATATAAGAGACAAGAAAACCACGGTCCCATGACATCTCTGCCCCAGTCACACCGAATAACACGCGTGTTACAATTATTTAGAATGTAGTCTAAATCTGTCCATAAAGCTGTGGCATCAATGTTCGTCCTTTTGTACTACTGTCCTAAACAGTATCTCTTTATACACAAATGGAAACTTGTCCCATTTAATCTTATGACATAAATTTGGAGTTTGCATTTATTTTTGGAAATTTGATAGACTGCAGTGTTCATGAATGGACCTTGAACTTTCAAATCAATACACATGCCCACCGTGTTACTGGGACACTTGCCTCCATTTAGTGGAATTTTAAGCATTTTTGTTTTATGTTTGTTCCAACTTTAAATGTTGAGTTTTATCTTGCCATCGGAAGACTTAACAGAATTTCTGGTAATCATTCATTTTTAGCACAAGGTTGGAGTGATTTTCAGGAGAAACTAGAAAGGCATTCAGGGACATGTCCCCAGGCAGCATCTGTTAAAAAACAGTCCCATCCTTTTACCATGGTGTCCGCAATCAGAATTGTATGTTCATGGGTTAATTAATTAACCTGGGCATCGCTGGCAAAGCCAGCATTTGCTGCCCATCCTTATTGCCCCGTGGTGAACCGCGTGGTGGTGGCATGCCACCGTGCGGTTAAGGTGGGAGTGCCTGGATTATGACCTGGCGATGAAGAAGGAATGGCGATCTGTGTTCACAATGTGTGGCTTGGGGGAGGGGGGGGATCTTTCAGTTGATGGTGTCCCATCTGCTTGCTGCCCATGTCCTTCTCGGTGGTAGGGAGCCTTGGCGAGTTGCTGCTGTGCCACTTGTGGATGGTACACACTGCATGCCATGGCATGCCATCGTTGGAGGAAGTGCATGATTAAGATGATGGAATAGGCTGTCAAATCAATTTTTCTGCATATTGAGTATAGATGTTGGATACACTGTACATCATGGATGCTTATTTGTAACAGTTTATTGTTACAGGGATCAAGATTAAAGCATGGAATAAGTAGCAAGAATGCTTTCTTATTAAGATGGGACAGAAGAGCCAAGTTTTGGAATCATAGAATCCCTACAGTGCAGAAAGTGGCCAATCGGCCCACTAAGTCTGCATCTATTCTTCAAAAGAGCATCCCACCTAGTCCCTCCCCTCCACCTTATCCCCGTAACCCCACACATCTAATCCGCTGAACCAACACATCTTTGGATACTAAGGGGCAATTTAGCCTAGTCAATCCACCTAACCTGCACATATTTGGATGGTGGGGGGGGAAACCGGAGCACCTGGAGGAAACCCACACAGCCACGGGGAGAATGTACAAACTCCACAAGGACAGTCGCCCAAGGACGGAATTGAACCCGGGTCCCTGGTGCTGTGAGGCAGCAGTGCTAGCCACTGAAGCCGCAAATCTTTTTTCATTATTCCCAGACTGGTCTAGTTGTCTTGCACAAAATGCAGCCAAATGTTAAGGCACTCCTTTCAGTTGTGTGAGGAACATGTGTTGCATTGAGACATCTCAGTAAATGTGCTTTGTTGTAATCAGGAGTTTGAACTTTCAGAAGCCAATGTTTTTGGAACTTTTGCCAGATCCTTGCTGGCTAGCCGACTGTTTTTGTTTCACTCAGAGATTAGTTGATAATGTTGCTTTGAGAATTGTGTTTCTGTAAAGTTAATGGGCCGTGTAGGAGAACCTCTGGAAGGTGAACACTGTTTAATTAGGAATCTATCATTTGTCTCGCAGTTGGGAACTGGAACTGTTCCTTTGGAAGGAAAATGTCAACTTTTTGAGTACCAATGTATACAAAACTTTGAGTACAGAGGCTTTGCTGTAACAATGTTCAGCGTCAGCTGTTTGGTCGAAGGGATTTTATTGTCCCGTATGCGTGCTCTGGGGAATACACTTCCAACAACGATAAAAGACTGGGACTTGCATCCCCTCCTTCCCTGCCATTCCCAAACAATCCAGAGGTACACCTCACTACCCAACCTGACAAGACTTGTATCCGTTCCTTCTTGGGATTTAATGCACTTCCTCCACAAAAGTAATATGAATTCATGTCGCGCTCTTAAATCATCCCAAGATACTTCATGGGAGTGATTATTGACAAATATTTAATATCCAGCCACACAAGATATTGGGACTGGTGACCAAAAATGTGGTCAAAATAGTAGGCTTTGCGTGCATCATTAAGGGTTTTAGGGAGGGCCTTTGTACAGATTGGGGCCCAGGCAGCTATGTCAGAATGAAAACAAATCAACTTTTTTCAAGACACAGTCGTGCTTCTGCATTTTCCCCACTCCCACTGCACTTGCGGGATTCTCGAAGCTACCAGTGGTGGAGTGATGGAAATTGTGGTTGGCGGGGGTGGGAGGTGCACGTCACAGACACAGTTTTGTGAGCCATGAGATCCTGATTTGGAAAATCTTGAGGAACATGCTGTCCTCCCCTGTCGTAACCCCTGGTATTTGCTTTTGACAGGATCCATGAAATATAAACCTGCTGTTCTGCGCTGGCCGATAATTTTCAACCAACATCACATTCTCCAGAGAAAATGCCAGATTGTCTAAGCGTCTCTCTCCTCATTGCTATTCTGGGGTCTTGCTGTGTCCAAATTGGCTGTGGGAATTCCCACATTATAACGGTGATATTCTAAGACCAATGCAAGCCTTTTCTCTTGTGCACTAGCAGTGTAACCGTCTCACCTTGGTTAAGACTTTGACCCCTCTTCATTTATTAACACTGTTCCTTTATAGGGTATTTACAATCCATTGTGCCATTATATCCCTGATTATAAATAGGTTTGGCAAACTCAATTGTTTCTTCGTATTTATCCCTGAGTCAACTAAAACCGATTACCTGGTGATTCTCACGTTGCCTTTTTGTGTGAGTTTGTCTTTATTGCATTACAACAATGACTAATGTTAGGAGTACTTCATTGGCTGGAAAGCACTTTGGGATGTCCTTGGGTCATGAATGGAGCTGAATGAATGCAAGTCTGTCTTTAATGAGTTCTTGAGCGTTGGGTTTGTTCCTTTCAAAAAGGCCAATTCCAGCCAAAGTTGCTGAGTTTTCGGAATCGCCTCAATTGCTTCTACTGTGTCCCCCCCCCCCCCCCCCCCCCCCCCCAAAAGACAAAGAGACTGCCAGTCGGTGTGAGTAACAGGTCCTTGCAAGCACAGTTCCGATCAGAAACATTAGATCATTGAGGATGTATAACCTTGGATCCAGCAGCTGCAACAACTAAACCTCCTCGCTTTCCAAAGATGTGCCAAAAGACATGCGAATGCAAATAGAACCAGAGTTCAGCACACTGGAAGGAGCAATGTCAGCGAATGCTCCTCCAGAATAGACAAGTTAGTCAGCTTCCACCTTGGGAAACTCTGAATCCTGAAAGGTGGCTATGTGAATGTAAGTCTTTCTTTCTTGAGTGTACAAATACACATTCTGCGTCACGTCTCTCCGTACCTCCTGTCTCGATTATGCCTTTTGTGAAGCCACTTGACAAAAAACCCTCGCTTGTGATGTGGACCTTCCTCCTGATCTGGCAACGTTGCAATTTTTAAAAAAATCTCCTTGTTTTCAAATCTCCATGGCATCATCCCTCCCTACCTCTGTAATCCTCCAGCTCTACAGCCCCTTGAGATCTCTGCACTCCAACACTCCTCGCCTCTTGAGCATTCCCAATTTTCATTGTTGCACCATTGACTATGTCTTCAGCTGCTTTGGCCTTGATCTCTCTCTCCTTCACCCTTTCTGGCTCTGTGCCCCTCTCACTATGTTTAAGCACTTAGAAATTTGGACTACTCTCCCTATTTGATAACATGTCCCTAAGATTTCTCCTGTGGCCCACTGTCAAAATTTGTTTTAATTAACTCTCCTGTAAAGTGCCTTGGGACATTTTCCCATATTTAAGACATCATATAAATGCCAGCCGATTTATAGTAGTTTAAGGTGGGTTAGGGTACAAACCTGAGATCCAAAGCATGACCATGGTGACCACAGTGCTTGAGTATCTAACTGTTTGCTAGTTCCTTAGTGTACCACAGGTGCTGAGTGCTCATCCTAAAATATGTAGAAATCATTCATCTCTTGTGGGTAAAATTTCCCACAAGAGTGTTGCCTTCTGCATTCCACCATGGATCTATCTGTGGCCCCTCCTCTTCTTGCTATCCATTGACATGAGCTGAAGACTATGTTGGAGCCATTAAATCAGTGCAAGGCAGTGAAGTGGTTGTCAGGAGACACAATTCTTGTCAACCATCTGACAGTACGTTATCCATTGATAGCTCTGACTCCTGACCGAGTATTGTTTTAAATAACAGCAAGACACCATTTTTAAAATGATGTCTTTCTTTAACCTCAGGTGTAGGATTATTTCAGAGAAACCCATGGTGGGTTATTAATAACTGTTGTCTGTCTGTCTTGAATCTCTTGGACCAAAAAGAGAAATCCAAAGAAGACACAACTGCTAAGGACAAATAGGTTTATTTATCAGTGTCGCAAGTAGGCTTACATTAACGCTGCTATGAAGTTACTGTGAAAATCCCCCTAGTCACCACGCTCCGGTGCCTGTTCAGGTACGCTGAGGAAGAATTTAGCATGGACAATGCACCTAACCAGCGCGTCTTTCAGACTGTGGGAGGAAACCGGAGCACCTGGAGGAAACCCACGCAGACACGGGGAGAACGTGCAGACTCCGCACAGACGGTGACCCAAGCTGGGAATCGAACCTGGATTCCTGGCATTGTGAGGCTGCAGTGCCGCCCTGTATCCCTCTATTCCCGGCCTATTCATGTATCTGTCAAGATGCCTCTGTTGTATCTTGGGACTGAGATGTGGCGAAATTTCTTCACAAAGAATTATGAATTTTTTAAATGATCTAGCCCAGTGGGTCGGGATGCTTCATCATTGAGGCTGAGATGGATAGGTTTTTGGTGTTCCATGGAATTAAGGGAGAGGGAGGGAAAATGGAGTTGAGATGGGAAGTCAACCATGATTGTATTGTCCGGCAGAGCAGGCTTGAGAGGCCGTAGCGTTAACTCCTTTTTTTTTTAATGTTATGTTCTTATCTCGTCGCTCTTCATGGAAACTTCTTCTGTGTAAGCTGCCTGCTGCGTGGTGCCAACAACAAGACTGACTACACTACAAACTAAATAATCCGCTGTGAGGAATGTGCAGGCACAGAAATGCAAGTCATTTCCTCCTTCCAGCACTGCCAACATAGAGGAATGTTCAAGGCATCAGAAATTTTCCAAAGTTTTATTACCTCTTTATCTGATGTACAATAATAATTGGTTTCAGTCTCTGATTATACTTCTGTCACAAGCCAAGGAACTGGAGTGTTATTTCTTACCTTTAAGAAGTAATAAGACACAACAACAGTTGTGATTATTTTATCATCACAGGTTCAGCTAATTTAGATCATTGTTGCATTATTCCACTTGCAATGACAGGAAGCCCAAACTACATGGTTTTTTCTCAACCTGTTTTATGGTCTCCATCTGCAACTGGTAATAATTTCAGTTGTCTTTCTCGCACTCTGAGTCACGATTAATTTTTCCCCTGGTATTCCCATATACCAATCACACTCAAATCCTTTCTCGCTCGACTGCTGATGAACTCTTGTTAACACCACATCCCCAATTCCCTTTATTACCTTACTACTCTCTCAATTTCCAGTCAGCGGTCTGGGTTTTGAGTGCTGGCCAGCTGGTGACTCCTGGGAAGTGCATGGTGGCAGAGTGGTTAGCACTGTTGTCTCACAGTGCCAGGGACCCGAGTTCAATTCCCGCCTTTGATGACTGTGTGGAGTTTGCACGTTCTCCATGTCGATGTGGGTTTCCTCTGGTTGCCTCCCATACTCCAAAGATCATAGAAATCATAGAAACCCTACAGTGCAGAAAGAGGCCATTTGGCCCATTGAGTCGGCACCGATCACAATCCCACCCAGGCCCTACCCCATATCTACCCACTAATCCCTCTAACCTACGGACACTAAGGGGCAATTTTAGCATGGCCCATCAACCTAACCCGCACATCTTTGGACTGTGGGAGGAAACCGGAGCACCCGGAGGAAACCCACGCAGACACGAGGAGAATGTGCAAACTCCACACAGACAGTGACCCAAGCCGGGAATCAAACCCAGGTCCCTGGAGCTGTGAAGCAGCAGTGCTAACCACTGTGCTACCGTGCCGCCCACCGAACCATGTGCAGGTTGGGTGGATTGGCCATACTAAATTGTCACTCGGTGTTGGGGGGATTAGCAGTGTACGTCCGTGGGATTACAGGGAGGGCCGGAGTGGGATTGTGGTTGGTGCAGACTCTAGGCCGAATGGCCTCCTTCTGCGCCATAGGGATTCTATGATGAGTGTTGTCCAGTTCTTCCGATTCAATCTAGGGTCAAGAGACTTGATTGGTAGCACTTTTGCCTCTCCAGTCACAAGGTTGTGGGTTCAAACACCGCTCTAGAGAGTTGAGCACCAATCTCGACTGACACCCACAGTCCAGTACTGAGGGGGTGCTGCACTATCAGAGGTACTATTTTTCAGATGAGAGATTAACAGACACCCTGCCTCCTCCCTCCCTCAACCAAAGGGACATTAAAGATCCCAATAGATACCATTACAATAAAGAGCAGGAGAGTTCTTTCTGATGCCCTGCCCGATATTTGCCTTCCAACCAAAATCACGAAGGTTATCTGGCCATTCTCACGCAGCTGTTTGTGGGAGCTTGCTATGCATAAATTGGCTGCTGTATTGCCTACCCTACGACAGTGACTAGTTTACTGAATTAGCTAGAAAGTGCATCAGGATTTGAAGGTTGCTATGTCGATGTAAATTTTTCCTCCTTTTCGGCAGGGTTTTTTTCAATATTATAGGCATGGGCTTGAGCAGAACGAAGTAGAGTAAGGTCCAGTGTATTTGTTTACAGATGTTGGGAGTGTGTGCCCAGTTGTTGGAGTAGAAGGTCCATTTAGCACGGCCAATCCACCTAACCTGCACATCTTTGGGAGTGTGGGAGGAAACCCACGCAGACACGGGGAGAATGTGCAGTCTCCGCACAGGCAGTCACCCGAGGTCAGAGTTGAACCCAGGTCCTTGGTGCTGAGGCAGAAGTGCTGACCACTGTGTGCCCTTTTTATTTTGTATTTTTCAGATTTCCAGCATCTGTAGTCTTTTGCTTTCATGTTGTGTGCGTGTGAAATGAAGTGTAGGTTGATGCCTTTTTTTATCGATTGGGATGTATAATTGTTTTGCATTTGTCTTTTCTACTCCACACTTGACCATTACAATGTACTCCCGGTCAGTCTCCAATCCTCTGTAAAGTCGAGGTCATCCAACACTCTGCCCGTGTCCTTGCTTGCACCATATCCTGTTCACCCATCGCCCCTGTGCTTGCTGACCTGCATTGAAGCCTGGTCGAGCAACATCTTGATAAAACTCCTTGTTTTCAAATCTCTCCAAGTCCTCATCCCTCCCTATCTCTGTCACCTCCTCTTATGATGTGGAAATGCTGGCGTTGGACTGGGGTAAACACAGTAAGGAGTCTCACAACATCAGGTTAAAGTCCAACAGGTTTATTTGTTAGCAAACGCCACTAGCTTTCAGAGCCCTGCTCCTTTGCCAGGTGAGTGGGAGTTCTGTTCTCAAACAGGGCGTAAAAAGACACAAACTCAATTTACAGAATAATGATTGGAATGCGAGTCTTTGCAGCTAACCAAGTCTTGTAGGTACAGACAATGTGAGTGGAGAGAGCATTAGCACAGGTTAAAGAGATGTGTATTGTCTCCAGACAGGACAGCCAGTGAGACTTTGCAAGTCCAGGCAAGTTGTGGGAGTTACTTTCTCACCTCCTCTCACCCCACAGCTCTCCCAGATCTCTGCGCTCCTCTGATTCTGGCCTCTTGAGCATCCCTGATTTGAATCACTCTACCATTGGGAATCATGCCGAGTGTACAAATTAAGAGCTGGAGTAGGCCACTCAGCCCCTCGAGCCTGCTCTGCCGTTCAATAAAATCATGGTTGATCTGCTTGTAACTTAAGCCCCACCTTCCCATCTACTGATAACCTTTCACCCCCTTGTTAATCAAGAGTCTATCTATCTCTGCCTTAAGAAAAATATTCTAAGACACTACCTCCACTGCCTTTTGAGGAAGAGAATTCCAGAGAATCTCAACCCTCAGAGAAAAAATTAATCATAGAATCCTACAGTGCAGAAGGAGGCTGTTCGGCCCATCAAGACTGCACTGACCACAATCCCACCCAGGCCCTATCCCCATACTTCCATGCATTTACCCTCACTAGTCCCCCTGATACTAGGGCGCAATTTAGCATGGCTAATGCACCTAACCTGCACATCTTTGACTGTGGGAGGAAATCGGAGCAACCAGAGGAAACCTACGCAGATACGGGGAGAATGTGCAAACTCCACACAGACAGTGACCCAAGCTGGGAATCGGACCCAGGTCCCTGGCGCTGTGAGGCAGCAGTTCTAACCACTGTGCCACCCCATTTCTCCTCATCTCTATCTTAAATGAGCGACCCCTTATTTTTAAACAGTGACCCCCTAGTCAGTGACCCTTAGTTCTAGCCTTCAGCTGCCTGGGTATAAGGCCTGGAATTTCCCCCCTCAACGTCTTTCTTTCTCCCCATAGCTCCTTTATCTCTCCGTCTAAAAGACGTGCTGGTTTGGTGCATTGGCCGTGCTAAATTCTCCCTCAGTGTACCCGAACAGGCACCAGAGTGTGGTGACTAGGGGATTTTCACAGTAACTTCGTTGCAGTGTTAATGTAAGCCTACTTGTGACACATAAATCAATTTTAAACTTTTCCGCCTTTAAGATGCTACTCAAATCCCACATCCTTCACCAACAAGGGGAGGCGATGGCCTAGTGGCATTATCGCTAGACTATTAATCCAGAAACTCAGCTAATGTTCTGGTGACCTGGGTTCAAATCCCGCCACAGCAGATGGTGGAATTTGAATTCAGTAAGAAATATCTGGAACTAAGAATCTATTGATGACCATGAAACCATTGTCGATTGTCGGAAAAACCCATCTGGTTCACTTGTGTCCTTTTAGGGAAGGAAATCTGCCATCCTTACCTGGTCTGGCCTACATGTGACTCCAGAGTCACATCAATGTGGGTTGACTCTCAAATGCCCTCGGGCAACTAGGGATGGGCAATGAATAGAATCATAGAATAGAATCCCCATAGTACAGAAGGAGGCCATTCAACCCATCAAGCTTGTGCTGACCACATCCCACCCAGGCCCTATTACCGTAACCCATTTACATTGCTAATCCCCCTGACACTAGGGTCAAGTTGGCATGGCCAATCAACCTGATCTGCACATCTTTGGACTGTGGGAGGAAACCGAAGCACCCAGGGGAAACCCACACAGACACGGGGAGAACGTGCAAACTCCACGCAGACAGTTACACGAGGCTGGAATTGAACCTGGGTCCTTGGCACTGAGAGGCAGCAGTGCTAACCACTGTGCCACCATGCTGCCCCAGCCAGCCAGCGATGCCCATGTCCCATGAATGAATTTTTAAAAAATTGTCCATCTGCCTTGATAACACCTCGTGTGGCTTGGTTCTTCAGATTTACGGATCTCCTCCTGTGATGTGCCTTCGGATGGTTCTTTGTTGTTCTTATTGGTGAACTGTCTGGTGGATCCACTTGAAGGCTAAGTTGCAGATTGGAGTCGATGTTTTGCTTGATAGGACAATTAAGAACCAAGAACATGTCACTGTAGGGTTAACAAAATGAATGCCATGCAAATCCAGGAAAGGGGACCTGTTCACGGTCATCTGAGGGGAATGAATGTGCATCAGGGAGTACCCAACTGGGAGAAGTGGAAGAAAAATGCGCACATTCGCACGTCTGGGCTCCCAGACAAGAATTTGTGGACTTTGCAACATCCAGAGCAATCAGAACACTCTATGTTATTTGGCAGGAGTTTTCCCAGTAAAGCAGATAAGCTAACTAGAAACTCAGCTGCCCTGCTTTTAATTTTAACCCCACTGCAATAATAGTTTTAAGACCACGGTGGAAAAACAAGCTCTCAAGATAGTCCACAGCAATTTTTAGAAAGATACCACTGTGTTTATTTAATAAACTCTTGCGGCAAGAGCAACAATTCTTCCTTCTGAAAGGCCATCGACAGCCTTCCTGCCTCTTAGTCATAGTTCCTATAAATAAAGAGCCACAGGAGCTGAGGTCAATTGGCCCAATGAACTTTGCTGTTTTGTGTGTGAATGATTCCTGAAGGTTGTTGAGCAAAACATTGATCATCCGGCTCTCCACGGAGAACCGCATTTCCTCGAGCGCACGATCAAAGAATGATGCAGCGCAAAAGGGGGGGATATTTGGCCCATCACACCCACACTGACTTTAAAAGAACTGTCTAATTAGTCCCATCGCGGGGCAGTTGGAACCACATCTTCTCAGGAGCAAGTGATCATTTTATCAATACCCATCCAAACCTCAAACAGATATTTGCCTGGTTCTCTGTTACTGTTGGAGTGAGTCTCATCACTTTTGCTGGGAACTCTTTTGTTAAATTGAGGAATAAAAATCCTCCATTAATTTCTCCTCATCCTTTTTTTGAAGTTTTTATCCAGTTTAAACCAGTGTGGTCGCGATTTGTGTTGCGTTGAAGTCACATGACTTTCCTGGTACCTGCATCGTCTGTGCGTTCAAAGGCATGACTCTGCTCAAAACTAACTGAACTGGACCTCTTCACAACGTGGGCAGTGCCGGTGCAGTAAACATGCTGCTGATGGTACCCCCATAGCTTTAGGAAGTGTGGGGGTGGCACAGTGGTTAGCACTGCTGCCTCAAAGCGTCAGGGACCTGGGTTCAATTCCAGCCTCTGGTCACTGTCTGTGTGGAGCTTGCACATTCTCCCCATGTCTGCGTGGGTTTCCTCCAGGTCCTCTGGTTTCCTCCAGGTCCTCAGGTTTCCTCCCACAGTCCAAAGATGTGCGGGTTCGGTTGATTGGCCTATATTGCCCCTTAGTGTCAGGGGGAATAGCAGAGTAAATACGTGGGGTTACGGGGATAGGGTCTGGGTGGGATTGTTGGCGGTGCAGGCTCGATGGGCCGGATGGCCTCCTGCACTGTAGGGATTCTATTGGCTTCTACTGATGATGTGAGAAGAGGCTGGAATAACATCTTTTGACTCGTGTTCAAATGTCTATGGGGGATGGATTTAGAGATGATCCGGGGTCATCCCAAAGCATCTTCCAGCCAATTAAATACTTTTGAAATTTAGTCAGTATTGTAATGTCGGAAATGCAGCAGCTAATTGGTGCACAGCAAGCTCCCGTGAACTGCCCTGGTAATTGATCCGTATTGATTTTGGTTCAGAGAGGAGCGTTGGCCAGGATTTAGGGAAAGCTCTTCTTTCCTCTCTCTCTCTCTCTCTGCTGACGCCGCCGGATTTTCACTAACTTCATTGCAGTGTTAATGTGAGCCTACTTGTGACACGAATAAATAAACTTTAAAAAGTGTGCAATGCCGCCCGATTCGTGCAACACTTTTGTGTCTCTCAATTCCAATCAAATACCTTCCACCAATCATAGAATCTCTACAGTGCACAAGGAGGCCATTTGGCCCATCGCGTCTGCACCGACCACAATCCCACCCAGGCCCTATTCCCATAACCCCATGCATTTATCCCCTGACACAAAGCGTAAATTTAGGATGGCCAATCCACCGAACCTGCGCACCTTTGGACTGTGGGAGGAAACCGGAGCACCCGGAGGAAATCCACGCAGACACGGGGAGAATGTGCAAACTCCACACAGTGACCCAAGGCCAGGAATTAATTGATTTGTGGGGCGGCGGGAAGGAGGGTGTTTTTCCAGCTTTATTTTCGCCATCAGCTACTGACAATTTGGCCACAAGGATAGGTTGCTCTTCCTCCTTCCTGCACTGGTCTCTTAACAGATGTAAAATCGATCTGAACATGAAGCTTATCTTTTGCCGACATGATTTTCCATAAGTCAATTGTACCAAGAATGACTCCACTGTCTCGAACGATGCGAGCTGTGTGGATTTCTGCATAGCTGCCCAACTCCCTCCATTGCAGCTGTGTCATGCTGCCACGTGCTCCTGCCATACTCTGCAATTGCTGGGGATTATTATTTAGTATTTTCCTTGGGTGGGTTTATATTGAATTCCCTGTGATTTTCATCTCATTCAAGGATCACCGCTGTAGCAATTGTGACAGATTGGAGTTTACTTCCCCCAGAAGTGCTGTATTTAACCGGGCCGTGCACTATAAACTTTTGGCTCGCAAAAGTTCCCCAGAGTTGTTTTTTGGAGGGGGGAGGCTGCAGTTATAAATCACCGCTGACTTTACAGCCTGAGGAAGTCTTGATTTGGTTACATTTGGTGTGCGAGAGGAAGTCTTGTGAGTAGTGTTTGTGTCACGCACCTGGAGTCACCAGTTAGCTCTTGACAACTGGCCGGTGCAGACCACAAATATTAGTCACAAGTAAGGCTTACATTAACACTGCAATGAAGTTATTGTGAAATTTCCCTAGTCTCCACACTCCAGCGCCTGTTCGGGTCAATGCACCTAACCAGCACGTCTTTCAGAATGTGGGAGGAAACCAGAACACCCGGAGGAAACCCACGCAGACACGGGGAGAACGTGCAAAGTCCACACAGACAGCGACCCAAGCTGGGAATTGAACCCAGGTCTCTGGTGCTGTGAAGCAGCAGTGCTAACCACCGTGCTGCCCCCATTTTCAGCAGATTGCTGTAGATTAGAGAGTGGGGTTCTGTGAGTGTGTGTGAGAGTTGATAATCAAGCTGGATGTGTGATGAGGCTGGAGGGGCTTTTTAAATACAACGTCACCGAGTGTTGGAGCAGATCTGGTCTTAAACATGTTATTAACAGGTTTTGTAACACTGGCAGAAGATGAGTTCAGCCCGAGTTTCACATATTAAGATACGAATATTAGAGTCTGTTCTGATCTTGATCATTAAACTGAGCCAGCGGATCTGTTGCAAAGCTTTCCCAAGGCTTATTTGATGGCAGTTCAGACTGTCTGGCTTTTGGAAAACACTCCCTCGCTGTCAGCTTCTCCCTGGTACTGTTTCCAGTGCCTTATCAGGCAATTTTACAGGCCATTGAACATGACTCTTTATCTCTAAATTGCTGAGGGAAAACTTCAAAACGTAAATGTTGGAACAATTGTAGATCCTTGTTCGATGCTGGAAGTTGCCTATTAACGTTATGGCGCACTTTGCCACAAAGCAAAGGCGCACTGTGTATATACTTATGATGTGGAGATGCCGGCGTTGGACTGGGGTGAACACAGTAAGAAGTCTCACAACACCAGGTTAAAGTCCAACAGGTTTATTTGGTAGCAAATACCATAAGCTTTCGGAGCACTGCTCCTTGACGAAGGAGCAGTGCTCCGAAAGCTTATGGTATTTGCTACCAAATAAACCTGTTGGACTTTAACCTGGTGTTGTGAGACTTCTTACTGTATATACTTATGAACAGCCTTGGGCCACACCAGAGATTGATACTTAACCCAATCTCTTGAAGCTTCACTTGAAACGAGTGATGAATATAAAATAAAGATTTCCATTTCTGTAGCGGTTTTCGTGACCTCTGGTCATCTTGGATCACTTGGCCAATCAAGCACTCTTGAAGTGTAGTTATTGTTGCTATGAAGGAGGCACGGCAGCCAATTTGTGTACAACAGTGTGATACCGAGCAGCTGATCTAGTGCTTTTATTTTTGTGGTGTTTGAGGGATAAATATTGACCAGAACAGTCCTGTTCTTCAGAGTAATCATGATGTGGCGATGCTGGCGTTGGACTGGGGTAAACACAGTATGAAGTCTAACAACACCAGGTTAAAGTCCAATAGGTTTATAAGTGGCTTTTGCTACCAAATAAACCTGTTGGACTTTAACCTGGTGTTGTTCGACTTCATACTTCAGAGTAATGCCATGGGATGTTTTATGTCTATGTAGGTGAGGTGTGCTCCGGTTTCCTCCCACAGTCCTAAAGACTTGCTGGTTTGATGCATTGGTCATGCTAAATTCTCCCTCGGTGTACCTGAACAGGCATCGGACTGTGGTGATTGAGGGATTTTCACAGTAACTTCATTGCAGTGTTAATGTCAGCCTTACTTGTGACACTAATAAATAAACAATGAAGCCTCAGTTTAATGTCTCATCTGAAAGGCATTATTGCCGGTAGTACTACACTGAATGGACTCAAACCCACAACCTTCCGACTCAAAGCAAGTGTGATACCCACTGAGCCATGGCTAATAGTGGTTAGCACTAATGCTTCACGGTGCCAGGGACCTGGCTTCGATTCCTGGCCTCGGGTCACTGTCTGTGTGGAGTTTGCACGTTCTCCCCGTGTCTGCGTGGGTTTCCTCCGGCTGCTCCGGTTTCCTCCCACACTAATTAATATACAAACAATATTTTAAATCTCCTGTTTCACAGTAGATAGAAACCTTACGGTGCAGAAGAAGGCCATTCAGCCCATCGGGTCTGCACCGACCATAATCCACCCAGCTGTGTCCCACACGCTTACACCGCTGATCCCTCTAACCTATGTATTCTGGGACATTAAGGAGCAATTTAGCATGGCTAATCCACCTAGCCCGCACGTCTTTGGACTGTGGAAGGAAACCGGAGCATCCGGAGGAAACCCACGCAGACACGGGGAGAACGTGCAGACTCTGCACAGACTGGGACCCGAGGCTGGAATTGAATCCGGGTCCCTGGCACTGAGGCAGCAGTGCTAACCACTGTGCCCCCCTCACGTTAAAGATACTGTATAAATGAAAGTGGTTATTATAGCTTTGGCGATCTATTTTTTTTTGTTGCCAGTGGTTGCTCTGCACTGCCTGGGTGTGTTTAAGATCGAGATTATTAAGACTTCTAGATCTCTCCTGGCTTCATGATCTGCAATTTCACCACGATTTGTAGGGTACACGTCCTTATTTTATCCTTCCTAGGTTCAGTTCTTTGAACGTACCTGCATTAAACTGCATCTGGCATTGATCTGCCGACAAATTTTCCCCAGCTCCCTCTGTCATTTTTGAAGCTATTTCCCTCATTCCACCAGCTCTCGTGTTTGGCAACAGCAAATGTCCCAAATGGCAGGAACAGAGGTAACTGTGGTGTAACTCTCACTGTGTGCAGCTCGCCCATATTCTCTGTGTTCAACAATCTAAATTAGCCGCCGCTTGTCAAAGTCCTCCATTTCAAAAAAAAACCTTGCCCTTGTGCTCAAATCCCTCCGTGGCCTCACCCCTACCACACCCAATCACCGAATTTTTACAGTTCGGAAGGGGGCCGTTTGGCCCATCTAGTCCAGCATGGAGCTAGAGATGAAGAGCCTCTACAGAGAGACTGAAGAAGCTGGAATTGTCCTTGGTAAGAGCAGAGAAGGTTAAATCCATAGAATCCCTGCAGTGCAGAAGGAGGCCGTTCGGCCCATCGAGTCTGCACCAACCACATTCCCACCCAAGCCGTATTTCCATACCCCACATATTTACCCTGCTAATCCCAACACTAAGGGTCAATTTAGCACGGCCAATCAACTGGATTGTGGGAGGAAACCGGAGCACGCGGAGGAAACCCACGCAGACACGGGGAGAACGTACAAACTCCGCACAGACAGTGACCCAAGCCGGGAATTGAACCCGGGTCCCTGGCGCTGAGAGGCAGCAGTGCTAACCACCGTGCCGCTTCAGGGAGATGTAATAACGCTGTTTAAAAATCCAGTCATTCTAATGGACTGAATCGGAGAAACTCTTTCCAAGAGTGGAAAGATTAGTCTTCAGAGCAGTGATGGGCAACCTAGGCTAGTGAGTGAGCTGTGTGAGTGACCCTCCTTCACCTCAGTGGGTCGCAAGATTGAAATTAGGCTTGTTCTCTAACTGTGACCCCATGAGTAAGATTAAATACATTTAATACATGCCAAATATTTCATAGCGGGTTATAGAAAATGATTAATCATTTATATATTAATAGATCTGTCATCAACTTCAAGTGGTAAAAGCAATAGAAATGTTTAGATGTTTGACAGAGGGAGCACACGGCTCTCTCAGTCAATGTTGTGAGCAATCAGCACGCACCTCACTTCACTTGCCTTCGCTTTACGTGCGAATCACTTCAGTCACACTGGCAGGAACAAGCACAGTAAATAGTTTTACAACACCAGGTTAAAGTCCAACAGGTTTATTTGGTAGCACAACCTGGTATTGTGAGGCTACTTACTGTGCTTACCCCAGTCCAACGCCGGCAACTCCACATCATGATGGGGAAAAAAGCTACGCAGATGGAAACCAGCTAAATGTGGCAATTCTGCACGTGGGCAGTGGTCAGCAAAATGTCTTGTGGGTCACCCTCCGGGGACGGTGCGGTGGCACAGTGGTTAGCTCTGCTGCCTCACAGCACCAGGGACCTGGTTTCAATTCCCGACTTGGGTCACTGTCCGTGCGGAGTCTGCACGTTTTCCCCGTGTCTGAGTGGGGTTTCCTCCGGGTGCTCCGGTTTCCCCTCTGTTTGAAAGACATGCTGGTTAGAACCATAGAACCATAGAAAATTACAGCTCAGAAACAGGCCTTTTGGCCCTTCTTGTCTGTGCCAAACCATTTTATGCCTAGTCCCACTGACCTGCACTTGGACCATATCCCTCCACACCCCTCTCATCCATGAACCCGTCCAAGTTTTTCTTAAATGTTAAAAGTGACCCCGCATTTACCACTTTATCCGGCAGCTCATTCCACACTCCCACCACTCTCTGCGTGAAGAAGCCCCCCCTAATATTCCCTTTAAACTTTTCTCCTTTCACCCTTAACCCATGCCCTCTGGTTTTTTTCTCCCCTAGCCTCAGCGGAAAAAGCCTGCTTGCATTCACTCTATCTATACCCATCAAAATCTTAGGTGCATTGGCCATGCTAAATTCTCCCTCAGTGTAACCGAACAGGCGCCAGAGTGTGGCGACTAAGGGATTTTCACAGTAACTTCATTGCAGTGTTGATGTAAGCCTATTCGTGATGCTCATAAAGTAAAAGATGGGCTGCATCTTGAAACCATTCCGCAAATGTGTTACTCCGATTGCTTATCCTTTACTCAATGTTATTGAATTCTTTTGACTGTGGAATCATAGAATCCCTACAGTGCAAAGGGAGGCCATTCTGCCTATCAAGTCTGCACCGGCTCTCTGACTGACAGAGCATCTTACCCAGGCCCTCTTCTCTCTGTCCCCATAACCCCACACATCCATCTAAACCATATAGCCTATGCATCTTGGGACACTTAAGAGGCAGTTTAGCATGGCCAGTCCACCTAAACGGTACGTCTTTGGACTGTGGGAGAAAACCGGTGCACCCCATGGAAACCCATGAAGACACGGTGGAGAATGCGCAAACTTCTCACAGTCACCCGAGGTCGGAATTGAACCCGGGTCCCTGGCGCTGAGGCAGCAGTGCTAACCACTGTCATCATGCTGAATATTGTGTGTAGCACACACTCCTCCTAATCACGGGATTTCGGGTTCAAATCCCATTCCCAAGTCTTGAGCGCAAAAGTCAAGGCAGACACACCAGTGCAGTACTGAATGAGTGCTGTACTGCCGGAGGTACCGTCTTTCAGACGAGAGTTAAACTGCGGCCCCACTGGCCCACCCGGTGTCGATGCAAATGATCCCATGGCACTATTCTGAAGAAGAGTAGGTGAGTTATCGCCAGTATACTGGCCAATATTTATCCCTCAACCAACTTTTACAGATGCATCATAGAAAGCATTCTTTCTGGTTGTATCACAGCTTGGTATGGCTCCTGCTCTGCCCAAGACCGCAAGGAACTACGAAAGGTCGTGAATGTAGCCCAGTCTCATCACGCAAACCAGCCTCCCATCCATTGACTTTGATTACACTTCCCACTGCCTCGGAAAAGCAGCCAGCATAATTATGGACCCCACCCACCCCGGACATTCTCTCTTCCACGACCTTCCTTCGGGAAAAAGATACAAAAGTCTGAGGTCCCGTACCAACCGACTCAAGAACAGCTTCTTCTCTGCTGCCGTCAGACTTTTGAATGGACTTGCCTTGCGTTAAGTTGATCTTTCTCTACACCCTAGCTATGACTGTAACACTACATTCTGCACTCTCTCCTTTCCTTCTCTATGAACGGTATGCTTTGTTTGTATAGTGCGCAAGAAGCAATATTTTTCACTATGTTAATACATGTGACAATAAATCAAATCCGACATCTCTCACACACTATTACCTGGTCATTATTGCGGCCTGTGGGAGTTTGCTGACTAAATCAGTCACCGTGTTTTCTACATGACCACAACTCCAAAAAGTGCACCGTTTGCTGTAAAGCACTATATAAGTGCAAGTCTTTGTTGTTACATTGTCGAGATCCCGTCCTCTTAAATCTTGAGGTGAGGGTAAAATTAAATTCGGTGACACATGTTTCTGTTGTTCCCAAAGGTTTCCCCTCGCCAGTAACCAATGTTTTACACCATTATAAAATGTAAAGTTGTAAATCTTTGTTCGGGTGTCGGAGCGCAGGTCACTGATTTAGTGCTAACACGCAAAGTGATGAATGCTAGCAGGTGATGCACAGTGATTTAATCTTCCTCGAGCCTGAGTGGAAACTTCCAGAATAGCTTAAACAGATTGACGCCTGTCGGGCCAGCAAGCAGGAGGAAAGGAGGTTTGTGGTTTGGAATGTCAGAAGTCTCCTCTGTGGTACCCATTAGAGTTCTTTGTGGATGGTTGTTAATTGCGACATCCTGCCTTGAGTGACCCTTGTGGAATCCAATCCGGAGAAGATAAACACTCCAATTTCCATCAAAACTGAGCACGATAATTGTAGAATGGAGAAACTCCACTTTTTAAAGGACTGATCCTGTGTTTGTTCGCCTTACACTGGAGGTTCTTGATGCACTTCAGAACTTTGCCTCTTTCTCCTCTCTCTATCCTCTCCTTTCTCCACTCTCTTTTTTTCTCTCCCCTCTTTCTCACTCCTTCTCTTCCACTTCCCCATCGTGCATCTTTTTTTCTTTTCTCTCCTCTCCTCCCCCTCTCTCTCCCCTTCTCCACTCTCTCGCGCTCTGTCCATCTTCTCTCTCTTTGTCTCTCTCTCCTTTTTCCAGATATTGATTCCCTCTGCTTCCAACCCATGAGCTTTCAATCCAGTCATTGTGTGCGTTAAAGCACTCTACTCTAGCTCAGTCTGAAAGATGTTTGCTTACCAATGGCAGTACAAGATGACATGATAGCCAGCACGTTCATTTCCCCAGTTACCACAGAAGCAGCTTGTTCTGTGTCCGAGGGAGAACAAGGGAGTTGAAATATTCCACAACCTGCAGTGGATGTCACGTTTGACTTCCTTGCAGTAAATAATCATGAGGGTGCGACACATTGCAACTGTGCGAATGATCGTTGCTGAGATGCTCCAGTGCTGTGATGACACTTTATTGAGTTTTTTGGTTAGCACTGCTGCCTCACAGCGCCAGGAACCCAGGTTTGATTCCCGGCTTGGGTCACTGTCTGTGTGGAGTTTGCACATTCTCCTCGTGTCTGTGTGGGTTTCCTCCTGGGTGCTCTGGTTTCCTCCCACAGTCCAAAGATGTGCGGGTTAGGTTGATTGGCCTTGCTAAATTGCCCCTTAGTGTCAGGGGGATTAGTTAGGTAAATATGTGGGGTTATGGGGATAGGGTGGGATCGTGGTCGATGCTGACTCAATGGGCCGAATGGCCTCCTTCTACATCGTAGGGATTCTATAAATACGTATAAGAATGGAGTCTGGTGAATGTGTACATGACCGCTAGATTGTATACACGTGCCTGAACTTTTCCCTCCAATTCTTCTTGCAGCTGTCAGAAGGCGGGAAAGCAGCGCACGCAAGCATTGAGGTTGGAGATTTGGTTCTCTCTATCGATGGGGTCAGCACCGATGGAATGGCTCACCTGGCAGCTCAGAACAAGATCAAGGCCTGCACTGGATCCTTGAAACTCAACATGCAGAGGTAAGATCCTGCCGCCTGCGCCCAGCCGAATATTCCTGTACCTCTCTTCCCCAGCCAGGATGAAAGCCCTGTGCTGTGAATGCAAATGGCAATATTTAGTGTGGCAGTTCAGGAGATGTTAGAAAACACTTCTACACGCAGAGCATAGTGGAGGCTTGGAACTCTCTTCCTCACATGGCGACAGGTGCTTGTTCCATTGTTAGGTTTAAGTCTGAGATAGACCATTTTTTTTATTGAGCAGGGTTGTCAAGGGATATGAACCTAGGGCATGTACATGGAGTTAGGCCACCGATCAGCCATGATCTTATTGAATGGCAGAGTGGGCTCGAGGCCTACTCCTGTTTCTGTGAGTGGGAATTCTCCACCTCGAGGTGGTGGTCTTTGAATATTTTTAAGGCAGAGCTAGATAGATTCTCGACAACTAAGAAAGGTGAAAGGTTCAAAGACTATTTCCTCGGGTGGATGGAGCTATTACAAGGGGGCATAACTATAGGGTTCATGGTGGGAGATATAGGAAGGATATCAGAGGTAGGTTCTTTACTCAGAGAGTGGTTGGGGTGTGGAATGGACTGCCTGCAGTGATAGTGGAGTCAGACACTTTAGGATCATTTAAGCGGTTATTGGATAGGCACGTGGAGCACACCAGGATGGTAGGGAGTGGGATAGCTTGATCTTGGTTTCAGATGAAGGTCGGCACAACATCGTGGGCCGAAGGGCCTGTTCTGTGCTGTACTGTTCTATGTTCTATGTTCTATGTTACAGGGCTAGGCGGGAATGTGGAGAAATCAGATCAGCCATGATCTTATTGAATGGCAGAGTGGACTCAAAGGGCCTACTCCTCATTTATGTGCATGTATTTGTGTGCAAGTCAGTGGTAAGAGAGCCCAAGACGTAAGATGATGAAAGTAGTTTTCTCTTTGCCCTGAGTTGTCAGCACCTGGTTAGAGTGGATCACCAATCAGTCATGACCTCGTTGAACGGTGGAACAGTCTGGAGGGGCTGAATGGCCTCCTCCTATTCCAATTGGCAGCAACGGGCCAAGAACCATTCCAGAACTGACTGCTGTAATGGGAGCGGGTGTGGTAAAAAGATTACAACATTACATTCATGTAAGTTAATCAAATACTACTTTCCACTTGTGCCCACGGTCGTCCACTGAAGAGGGAGGTGGGCTGAGTGACGTCGCACTGTTAGTTCACAGGAGCAAAATTGTGATGCTAATAAATAAACTTTTTAAAATTGCCACTCATCACTGTTTGTATTCTGAAATCTTGTTTTTCGTTCGTCGATCTGCCCTGCCCTCCACCCCAATCGTAGACATTTTCCACCTCTTCCCTTCTCCTGCTGGCTTCAAAAACTCTTGACAGTTTCATCCCACCGTCTGTTCTAATTTTTAAAAAAACCCCATATGCCTGAAACTATTCTCTGTCCAGGTGACGCCGGACCCGCTGAGGTGGTTGGGGTGGGAGGTGGGGTACACGCTGATGCTGCAACATCTCATTGCACCGCGATCCCTCGGTTTGAACGGAGTTTGGGGTAACGCTCGATGGCTCCAATGGGAGTGGGCTAAATACCTAACCTTGCTCCAAGTGTTGAGATGTCTATTGTAAGTTGTATGTTTTAAGTATTAGGATGGAATGCGTTCTCGTGATGTTTGGAGCAGCTAAAGTGTTCAGAAGTGCCGAAGTCGATGTGCAGAATGTAACTTGATCATTCGCAGTTAAAGAAGTTCCCCTTTTAGCCAGGGCTCCATGTCCTTTGCCATTCCACTCTAAGTCATGGGACTTTATTCTGTTTTTAGAGTGTAGCTTCTTAATTTTGCTCACTTATATTTGTGCATGTAAGTAATATAAATGCTTTCAGAGTGGGCAATCACTATATATAAAAATAATCTATTTATAAAATCCAACTTGTTTTTTAACAAAAATATTTCAAATTCACAACAGCTGCTGGAAGATGTGTGCTCTGTAATTGGGAATAATATTATTGGCACTTTAAATTTGATGACAAACCTGGCATCATTTTCCAGCAGAATGTATGTATAGATGAGAGACGTGTATTCGAGGATCATCTCATCCCATTCCCTTTTTGAGGGGCAGCACGGTGGCACAGTGGTTAGCACTGCTGCCTCACAGCGCCAGGGACCCAGGTTCGATTCCCGGCTTGGGTGACTGTCTGTGCGGAGTCTGCACGTTCTTCCCCGTGTCTGCATGGGTTTTCTCCCACAGTCCAAAGATGTGCAGGCTAGGTGGATTGGCCATGCTAAACTGCCCCTTGTGGGGACTAGATGGGGTAAATACATGGGGTTATGGGGATTGAGCCTGGGTGGGATTGTGGTCGGTGCAGACTTGATGGGCCGAATGGCCACCTCCTGCACTATAGGATTCTATGTGTACTAAGAACATAATTAATTTTTTTTTGCCAGTTTTCAAATCCTTGTCCTGGAAGAGATAAGGACACAGAGGGCATGCCTTGATCACCTTGGCATGAAACAGATGAATTGGGTGAGAGGTCACATGACACCAGGTTATAGTCCAACAGGTTTATTTGAAATCACAAGCTTTCAGAGTGAAGTTTGCCTGACGAAGGAGCAGCGCTCTGAAAGCTTGTGATTTCAAATAAACCTGTTGGACTATATTAGGTAATTTATAGTTGTATATGTTAGGAATAAGGTACAAGTTTAAATAAGCCTTATTTGTGCGCAAAGAAAGAGTTAATAACTTGGTTCAGTTTTAATTTCACTTTAAGCTTTGCCTGCATTGCAATAATGTAGACCCCCTTTATCCCCAAGTTACAACCCTTAAAGCAACCACGGTATAAAAAAAAACTAAGCTGTTGCTCAGTAACCAGAGGCCTATACTGGGAGGAAGAGCAGTTTGAGACAGTTTAGAACCAGGTAACCTAGAAGCAAGAAGCTTTCCAAAGGCACTGCAAGTACAGACAGGTCATTAAAGGGGGACAGAAGGCAATTCCCAAATGCTAAAGAACAGAAAGTTCCAGAAACCAGAGAATAAGGCAGAAAAGAGCTCCAGGAAGTTAAAGGAACATAGAACAGCATTCTGGAAAAGAATCCTGTTCAGTGAAGTCAAAAGCAGAGGGAGAAAGAGAGGAGCTCCCAGTTAAAGATGGGGCTGAAATACGCAAACCTGGAAATGCCAGATATCCGTGGTAATCAAAAGGTTGTTGACATGTTAATACAGCCAGAGAAGCATTGTTGTTCTGTTGGCATGGCTGGATACCCGAGAGATTGTGTGGAAGCTTGAATGCGCGTGGAAATTTAGGGCAAAGGAATGCTGAAAGGTGAGGTTGATATCCGGGAGGTGGATCCTTGGTGAAGTCATCTGAGAGAGAGCATTGTGTGGGCGAAGATTCCAAAATGTGTGCTTTGAGAGCAGAGACTGGAAACTCTCGTGTGGGAGTCAATGTTCTAGTGAGACCAGTTGGTTCAATGTGAGGGGATTTGATGAGAAATCTACAGTGGTTGTTTTGGGTGGCATCTGTGACTTGGTTTCAGAGTGTAGTGCATTTGGCCACACCTTGCCTGTTGGTTTACATGGACAGTGTACTAAGAACATTAGAGTATGAGATATATTTTGTAACTTCGTAATCATTATAATCTATATATACCTGTAAAAGGTAGAGCTGAGGTGACCGTATTGTGTTATTGTTAATTTTATCTTGATTTAATAAATCTTTCATTCTTTTGTTAAGAGTTCTTTGACAGTCCTGCGACTTCATCCACATGCTTAAGTAAGGCTTATAAGTTAGGGTCAATCAAGCAGACTCCATTTGATTTATTATTGTCACAGGTATTAACATATAGTGAAAAGTATTGTTTTTTGCGTGCTATACAAAGCATACTGTTCAGAGAAGGAAACGAGAGGGGGCAGAATGGAGTGTCACAATCATAGCAAGGGTGCAGAGAAAGAACAACTTAATGCAAGGTACGTCCATTCAAAAGCCTGACAGCAGCAGGGAAGAAGCTGTTCTTGAGTCGGTTGGTACGTGACCTCAGACTTTTGCATCTTTTTCCTGAAGGAAGAAGGTGGAAGAGAGAATGTCCGGGGTGCGTGGGGTCCTTGATTATGCTGACTGCTTTGCCGAGGCGGTGGGAAGTGTGGACAGAGTCCATGGATGGGAGGCTGGTTTGCGTGATGGATTGGGCTGCATTCATGACCTTTTGTAGTTCCTTGCGGTCTTGGGCAGAGCAGGAGCCATACCAAGCTGTGATACAACCAGAAAGAATGCTTTTTATGATTCATCTGTAAACATTGGTAAGAGTCGTAGCTGACGTACCAAATTTCCTTAGTCTTCTGATAAAGTAGAGGCGTTGGTGGGATCTGATGGGATCCAGATGGGATTGTAGTCTGTGCTGGTGTTCATACTCTGCATGAGTCTAGATTTGTTTAAAGGTTGTGAGGGACCTGGCCTGTGGAAAGTTACCTCCCGATTCACCTCATGAATGAGTTAATCATCAGTGAATAGGACATAAATTTAAGTTAATTGTTGAAAGAACAATGGGAAAGGGGGTGGGTGGGTGGGGTAGGTACATTTCTTTTTACGGAGACCTGTTGGGGCATGAAATGATATATGACGGGCAGCGTTGGAAGTAGAAATTATACTAGCATAAATTCAAGAAAAAAATTGAAACGGTTGCGAAAGAGGGGTAGGGGAACGGGTCTAAGTAGTAAGCTGCAATGGAGCTAATGGACTTCCTTTGGTGAGACACAGGTTCTGTCATTCCTGTCCTTTTTTTAATGGGTTCTTTCACAGGATGTGTGTGTCACTGGCCAGGCCAGCATTTATTGCCCATCCCTAACTATCCCGGGAAGGTGGTGGTGAGCCGCTGCCTTGAACCGTCACAGTTCATGTGGTGTAGGTACACCCACATTGCTGTTAGGGAGGGAATTCCAGGATTTTGACCCAGCGATAGTGAAGGAACGCCGATATATTTCCAAGTGGGGGTGTGGCTTGCGGGGAGGGGGGGCCTTGCAGGTGGTGGTGTTCCCATGCACCTGTTTGTGTCCCTTCCAGGTGGTGAGTTTGGAAGATGCTGTTGAAGGAGCCTAGGTGAGTTGCTGCAGTGCATCTTGTCGGTGGCGTACGTCAGCAAACTTGGCTTTTCACTGTAATGCAATTCGGTTTGCCTTTTAAGTTATTTATGGAGGGAGAGTGGGCAACAGCACCATGTTTGTATGTGTCTCGGCTGCCTTGAAAATGGATGAGGGTTGCCTCCACGTTCAGTATTCGGTGTAATCTGGCCCGACTTGACCAACATTTAAAGTGGGGTTGTGAGGAGTCAGTGAGATTGCTTAGGATTGACCGACCCTCTTGTGGGTCACTGCTAACCCCCAACTTTTCATTTAAAAATAAATCATCCTTTCCAACATTCGGACGAGACCTGTTGAAAAGAGACAGAGAAGCCTTGTGGAATGACTGCCTTCTGACCTTTTGAATAGCACTGATGCTGATATTCTGTCTGCTTATAAATAGAAATAAGGTTTGCAGTTCTGTGCGCTGGTAACTTGAGATAATGTCGCTGTGATTTGAACTACTTGGGGAGCTGTTGACAAATACTGAAAGAGCGAGTGTTTGCAAAGTGCATCCTTGGAATTAGGCATCCCCAAGACAACGGCACCTCAAAATATTTTAATGACAAATAAACAGAAGTGCCGTAGAGCCATAGAGTGCAGAAAAGGCCCTTTGGTCCATCAATTTTGCACTGGCAATATCTACCACTAAAGGTGTGCTAATCCCATATGTTTAAGGATTTTCTTCTCTAAGATCTCCGTCTTGAATGTGCTTATGGACTTGAGTATATCTACAGGACTTTGGGGTAGAGAACTCGCAATCGTCTGAGTGAAGAAACGTCTCCTCATCTCGGTCCTAACTGTCCACTCCCTCACCCTGAGGCATTAATCTCTGGCTCTAGTCTCTCTAGCCAGTGCCTACCATGTCCTTCGGATGTGCCAAGGTGCCTTACGACCATTGACGTACTCTTGAAGTGTAGCTGCTGTTGTGACGTAGGGAATAATGTACTGCACCAAGAACTGGCATACAACATTGGAAGTAAAGGCAGTGGAAAAGCATTGGTTTAGAGGGGTGTTTCGTATTGGCCATGTGACAGGTATGGAAACTGATATCATTGTTTCCAATCATATATTAGCAGCCACCACCAAGCCCACCAATACATCTACTTTCTCAGGAGGCTAAGGAAATTCGGCATGTCCGCTACGGCTCTCACCAATTTTTACAGATGCACCATAGAAAGCATCCTTTCTGGTTGTATCACAGTTTGGTCTGGCTCCTGCTCTGCCCAAGACCACAAGAAACTGCAAAGGGTCATGAGCGAAGCCCAGTCCATCATGCAAACCAGTCTCCCATCCATTGACTCTGTCTACTCCTCCCGCTGCCTCGGGGAAAGCAGCCAGCATAATTAAGGACCCCACGCATCCCGGACATTCTCTTTCTGTTGGGAAAAAGATACAAAAGTCTGAGGTCACGTACCAACCGACTGAAAAACAGCTTCTTCCCTGCTGCCATCAGATTTTTTGAATGGTTTTACCTCACATTAAGTTGATCTTTCTCTACTCCCTAGCTATGACTGTACCACTACATTCTGCACTCTCTCCTTTCCTTCTCCCCTATGTACTCGATGAATGGTATGCTTTGTCTGTGTAGCATGCAAGAAACAATACTGACCACTGTATCCCAACACATGACAAATCAAATCAGACTTGGCATAATGTGTGAATCAATGTACATGCATGTCTGCAAAGCATTTGGGGGCGGCACAGTGGTTAGCTCTAGTGCCTCACCGCACCAGGGACCTGGGTTCGATTCCTGGCTTAGGTCACTGTCTGTGTGGAGTTTGCATGTTCTCCTCGTGTCTGCATGGGTTTCCTCCGGGTGCTCTGGTTTTCTCCCACAGTCCAAAGATGGGCGGGTTCGGTTGATTGTCATGGTAAATTAACCCTAGTGCCAGGGGGATTAGCAGGGTAAATATGAGGAGTTACGGGAATAGGGCCTGGGTGGGATTGTGGTCAGTGTAGATTGGATGGGCTGAATGGCCTCCTGCACTGTAGGGATTCTTTGATTTACTGTTGATGTGAAAGCAGGGAATTGTATAATTATTTACGATACGGCGCCCACATCCTATCGAATCCCTACAGTGCAGAAAGAAGCCATTCGGTCCATCGAGTCTGCCCCGACAACAATCCCACCTAGGCCCCATCTCCGTAACCACACACATTTACCTTGCTAGTCCCTCTAGTTTACGCATCCTAGGACACTAAGGGGCAATTTAGCATGGCTAATGCACCTAACCCACACACCTTTGGACTGTGGGAGGAAACCGGAGCACCCAGAGTAAACCCATGCAGACACGGGGAGAATGTGCAAACCCCACATAGAGTGGCGCGAGCCGGGAATTGAACCCAGGTCCCTGGCGCTGTGAGGCAGCAGTGCCAAGCACTGTGCCACCGTGTCGCCCAAATCCTGTAAATGAATTAAAAAAGACATGAAACTATTGGAGCCAACAAGCAAGACTTTAGTGTTGGTGGTCTGGATTGCACTTCTGCTCATGCTCCAGAAGTGAAGATACTTCTACAACCCATCCCCATGATTTAAGAGCTTTGATGGAGTCTTTGTTTTGCTCCTGGCCTGGTGCTTTATGTTAGCTGCAGCCGCTCATTTAAAAAGTACTTTACAGCTATCTAAGGAGAAAGTATCCAGTGGGCCACTGGCACTGACAGATAATTGTCTTCAAATGGGGTGCTGTTTGGAAAATTGCCCGCAAAATTCTTCAGCTGTCAAAGTATTTTCAGAGCAAAATCTCTGTTTTAATTTAAAGATCTGGGAATTGATTGACCCCACCCCTGAAACATTTAAATTCCGCAAAATAAAATCTTTAAGGCTTTCGGCATCCAGCGGGCGTCGTCTTGTTGATGGAGGATGTTTTTTTTTTCTCCTCGGATTTAAACTGTTGTCATGGGATAGTAAGAAGTCTCAACACCAGGTTAAAGTCCAACAGGTTTATTTGGTATCCCAAGCTTTCAGAGTCTCAGGCTCCTTCATCAGGTGAATGAGGACTTGTGTTCATAAACGGGTCATATACAAGATGTGAATTGAGTTTGTGTCTGTATATGACTTTATTTGTGAACACAAGTCCTCACTCACCTGGTGAAGGAGCCCGAGACTCCGAAAGCTTGGGATACCAACAAACCTGTTGGACTTTAACCTGGTGTTGTGAGACTTCTTACTGTGCCCACCCCAGTCCAACGCCAGCATCTCCACATCATGTCATGGGATAGAGCAGGTCACTCAATTTGACATTCATTGGTTGTAAAGTTTTGACTTTAAACCCCTCATTTCTTGTTTTCAAATCCCACCATGGTCTTGCTCCTCCTCTCTGTAATCACCAACGACCGTTCGATTTTAAAAAAAATTCATTTGTGGAACATGGCTGCCACTGGCTGGCCAGCAATTATTACCCATCCTTAGTTGCCCGAGGGCAGTTGAGAGTCAACCACATTGCTGTGGCTCTGGAGGCACATGTAAGCCAGACCAGGTAAGGGCGGCAGATTTCTTTCCCTAAAGGGCATTAGTGAGCCAGGTGGGTTTTTCCAACAATTGACAGAGTGGCTAGCACTGCTGCCTCATAGTGCCAGGGACCTGGGTTCGATTCCCAGCTTGGCTCACTATCTGTGTGGAGTTTGCATGGTCTCCTTGTGTCTGCATGGATTTCCTCCGGGTGCTCCGGTTTCCTCCCACAGTCCAAAAGGTGTGTGGGTTAGGTGCATTGGCCATGCTAAATTGCCCCTTAGTGTCAGGGGGACTATCTAGGATAAATGTATGGGTTACAGGGGTCAGGCCTGGGTAGGATTGTGGTCAGTGCAGACTCGATGGGCTGAATGGCCTCCTGCACTGTATGATTCTGTCCGAAAACAAGGTTGACAATCATTTCATAGTAAGAAGTCTCACAGCACCAGGTTAAAGTCCAACAGGTTGTTTGGTAGCAGGAGTTTTCAGAGCGCTGCTCCTTCATCAGGTGATTCATAGTTTCATGGTCATTAGTAGGTTCTTAAAATTCCAGATTTTTAAAAATGAATTCAGATACCACCATGGCAGGATTTGAACCCGGGTCCCCAGAACATGAGCTGCGTTTCTGGATTAATAGTCTAGCGATAATACCACTAGGTCATCGCCTCCCCATCTGCTTTCCTCTAATCTGCCCTCTTGTGCTCTCCCTGATTTTAATCGTGGCACTGTTGACAGTTGCCGAGGCTTCGAGCTCTGGAATTCCCTCCCTGCATCTTTCCCCATCCCTTCCCTCTTTTAAGACACTTCTTAAAACCTCTCTTGTTCAAGCTTTCAGTTATCTGACCTAATATTTCACTAAGTGGTGATATTTTGTTAATGATCCCGTGAAGCACCCTTGGGATGTTTTATGACATGAAAGTAAGGTACTACGTAAATGTAAGTTGTATTATGCCAGCAGCTGCATGGGTGCGCGAGGTAACTTGCTTTTTCATAGAAACCCGACAGTGAAGGAGGAGGCCATTTGGCCCATCGAGTCTGCATTGACAACGATCCCCATCACCCCACATATTTACCCCGCTAATCACTCTAACATACACATCCCAGGACACTAAGGGGTAATTCAGCATGGCCAATCAACCTAACCAGCACATCTTTGGACTGTGGGAGGAAACCGGAGCACCCGGAGGAAAGATGAGCAGACATGGGAGGACATGCAAACTCCACACAGACAGTGACCCAAGCCGGGAATCGAACTCTGGTCCCTGGTGCTGTGAGGCAGCAGTGCTAACCACTGCGCTACCGTGCCGCCCAAAGTCATTTAGTCCGGTGACCCCCACAGTTTGCAGTTTCAGAACAATGGTGCCTTAATACAATAATGAGGTTCCTACGTTGCAGTGGTGGCCACACTTTTAAAGGTACGTCATTGTAAGGTGTTATGTGACATCCTGTGGTCATGAAAGGCGCTATATAAATGTGATGTCTTTTAGTGACTAAATTCCCTGCATGATCACTTTTCAGTTTGCAAATTGCTTAGTGGGGTTATTACTGCAGGGTCAGAGTCACTGAATAACAATTGGTAACATGGGTCTTCAGGCTAGCTAGCACTGTAGGTTTTTCTATTTTTTTTTAGATGAATGTTTTTTCTATTCTCTCGTGGTGATAAGTCAGCAGTCTGTTTGGTCCCCATTGCCCGCAGCAGAGATTCTGAACGAGGCTTTGTCCAGATGTCTGTGTTAAATCTTCCCTCGCATTTGCAGTTGTTGCCCAGGGCACTTAACTTCGTCTACACCTGGATTGGCTTGTGACTCGTAACTTGCTGACTGCAGCATTCCTGCCTCTGATCACGTTGACAGCAGGGAAAAGTTCCATTTTCCCTTCAAACTTTGATTTATCTTTGGCCCTTTGTGCAAAAGAGCAACATACTCTGCCTTTAAGAAGTTCGATTTCTCCCCGCCCCCAGTTGTCAAAATAAATCACAGTTAAAACCAGTTAATGAACCGTGGTTTGCTTTCGGCATGTTAAAAGCCAACCATCTCAAAATGCGCGTTTGACGGATTTTTCTGCGCCTCCCCAATTTAGACAAATAGCGAGCCACATATTCTCTGTGTGTGATTTAGTCAATAATGTACCTTCATAAATTGACTTTATTAGGCTAAACTCTGAGTGAACTACTGTCTGAAGGATGCCCAATTTATATTAATTATATAGAGTATTGAAGATGCAATTACTTTGGTTAGAAGTTTTTAAATTTTATTTTCAGGCACAAGTGTAAGAATATCGCGTAAGAATACGAGTGGCACAGTGGTTAGCACTGCTGCCTCACAGCGCCAGGAACCCAGCTTTGATTCCCGGCTTGGGTCACTCTCTCTGTGGAGTTTGCACGTTCTCCCCGTGTCTGTGTGGGTTTCCTCCGGGTGCTCAAGTTCCCTCCCACAGTCCGAAAGACGTGCTGGTGAGGTGCATTGGCCATACTAAATTCTCCCTCGGGTGTACCCGAACAGGTGCCAGAGTGTGGTGATTGGGGGATTTTCACAGTAACTTCATTGCAGTGTTGATATAAGCCTACTTGCGATACTAATAAATAAAATTAAACTTTTAATATCTTGAGCTACCGCATAAATCTTGTATTTTGTTTTCAGACAGGCGCAAGCCTCTAAGGGAGAGACAGTTTTCAGAAACATGTCCCAGTTAGCCCACAGAGTTGCTTCAAAGAGCAGTTGAGTGTCAGCTGGACTCAGTGGTAGCACTCCCTTGTTCCTGGGCCAGAGGGTTGTGGGTTTAAGATATGTGCATCTATCCAGGATGAAGCTTCGGTGCTGTGCTGAGGGATTTTTGCAGACGAGCGTAAACCCGCGGCCCTGTTAGGTAGATGTTTTGAAAATAAATTCCACGATGTGGAGGAGTCAATCAGGAGGAGTTGGGAAACATTTCTAGCAAAGGGTTGCAGTAGTGTGGAATTCTCTCTTTAAAAATCAGAACAATCGATCCTGGCTCAAATCTGAGATTGTGCAGCCAAACGCTTAAAGCAACACAAGCGTGCGCACTATGAGCAGGAGTAGACCATTCAGCCCCTTCAAACCTGCTCCGCCATTCTATCAATCATAGTCATCGAGGTTTCCAGCATGGAAACAGGCTTTTCAGCCCAACTTGTCCATGCTGCCCTTTTTATTTAGCCACTTAAACTAGTCCCAATTGCCATCATGTAGCCCATATCTCTCTCTACCCATCTTACCCATGTAACTGTCTAAATGCTTTTAGAAAGACAAAATTGTACCTACCTCTGGCAGCTTGTTCCAGACACTCGCAACCCTCTGGAAAAAATTGGACCCTTTTGTATCTCTCCCCTCTCACCTTTAAACCATGCCCTCTAGTTGTAGACCACCCCTACCTTTGGGAAAAGATGTTGACAATCTAGCTGATCCATGCCTCCCATTATTCTGTAGACCTCTACAAGATAACCCGTAAGCCTCCTACGCTCCGGGGGGAGGTTGGGGGGGGGGGGGGGGGATCCAGCCTCTTCTTATAACTCACACCACCCAGATAGTTTTTTGATTTACTTGTTGGTCAAGAATTTATCTACTTCTGCCTTAAAAAATATTCAATGACCATGCCTCCACCACTCTCCAAGGAAGCAAGTTCCAGACCCTCCCACAATGGGAAACATCCTTTCAGCATCCACCCTGTCATGTCGCCTCAGGATCTTGTGTGTTTCAACGAGATCACCTTGCGTTCTTCCAAACTCCATCGATACTGGCTCAACCTGTTCAACCTTTCCTCGTGAGATAACCCTCCTCCAAATTTCCAGCTATCAATCAAGTGAACTTTCTAAATGGATATGGAATCAAGGCGGGTAAATGGCATTGAGATACCGATCAGCCATGATCTCGTTGAATGGTAGAATTGGCCTGAGGGGTTGAATGACCTCCTCTGCTTCTGTTCAAACAAGGGCAGCTAGTTCTCCTGCTCGGCAAGCCAACAGTCTTTCCTTTCTGAGCCATCATCAGCAGAACAGATCATCTGCTTATTGTAGGACCTGGCTATATACAAATTGCCTATTTTTTGTATATAGTTTGCCTATCGAACAATAATTACTTTTGTGTTTAAACAATAATCTCTGTGGATTCAGGAGCTTGTTTCGGCTACTGAATGAAGTACGTTGGAGGCAGTAAATATTTAATTTATTCACACAGGATCTATATGAATAAATCCTTTGTTTGAAGAATAACCCAGGGCTAAGTTAATTTGCAAAAGTATCCTTTTCTTTTAAACAGCAATAACTTGGCATTTATATAGTGCCTTAAAGTAATAAAATACCCCCGAGGTGCCTCTCAAAGTTGACACCGAGCCAGTTAAAACACCGTTAGGAAAGGGGTCTAAAAGCTTGGTCAAAGAGGTCTGTGTTTAGGAGTCCCGATCGCAACATCTGTTCAGCCCAGTATCCTCCTTTCCCAGTTTTTACTGGTGTTGCGTTTTAAGGTATGCAAGATCAGTGTGCTTGTTTCCCCCTTGTTTTATTGTTTTTCCCCTTCTGTGGCATCTCAAAGGAGAAGAGCATGATGGGTAGGCTTGGGGGTGAGAGAACCAACAGCCCAGTAAAGTTAGCATTGGCGGAGTAAAAATCAGGATAAAAGCAAATTACTGCAGATGTTGGAATCCGAAACCAAAAGAGAAAATGCTGGAAAATCTCAGCAGGTCGGGCAGCATCTGTAAGGAGAGTCCAGATGGCAAACGGTCAGACTTGCTGACATTTTCCAGCATTTTCTCTTTTAGAGTGAAAATCAGGGGTGCACAAAGAGCAGGAATTGGAGGAAAGCAGACATTAACTCACTGCTGAAATATGATCCACAATGTCTTTTTAGGTTGGAGGGAATGAGCTTTATTGGCGGGACAGAGAATGTTTTTCTTTATTTATTGTTACGCAAACCAGCCTCCCATTCATTGACTCTTGTCAACACTTCCCACTCCCTCAAAAAAGCAGACAGCATAATCAAGGACCCCACGCATCCCAGACTTACACTCTTCCACCTTCATCCGTCGGGAAAAAGATAAAGTTTGAGGACACGTACCAACCAACTCAAGAACAACTTCTTCCCTGCTGCCATCAGACTTTTAAATGTACCTACCTCTCATTAAGTTGATCTTTCTCTATACCCTGGCTATGACTCTAACACTACATGCTGCACGCTTTCTTTTCCTTCTCTATGAATGGTATGCTTTGTCTGTATAGCGCACAAGAAACAATACGTTTCACTTTGTTAATACATGTGACAATAATAAATCAAATCAAAAATCTATCCTCTCTTGGAAGGACAAGATGAGAGGTCGCATGACACTAGGTCATAGTCCAACAGGTTTATTTGAAATCGCAAGCTTTCAGAGCATTGCTCCTTCGTCAGGTGAAGTGAAGGAGGCCTCCGAAAGCTCGTGATTTCAAATAAACCTGTCGGACTATAACCTGCTGCCGTGTGACCTCTTGTCTTGCGCACTCCAGTCCAACAGTGGCATCTCCACACTCTTTGGAAGGATTGGCACAATGTTGGGGTACAGTATGCTGCCTTTGTGGGCATTGTTGGCACGTGCGTGCCTTAATAGTGGGTGCTTCCTGGGGAAAATCCAATCTTCGGCCAGCTTTTGCACGCACTCGCCCTGGTGACAGACGGCATGTTTCACTCTAGATGCAGAGGAGCTCCTGCCCAGTCCGAGCCCGGCGACCATGTTCCCATCATCCTGGCCATCTCTGCATTGATTTGGCACCAAGCTTGGACCTCCGCCCTCTGCGCAATCTTGCTGCGCCATCTTTGCCGTCGTGCTGCTAACCCATACAGACTATTGAAGCCTGCACCAGTATTCACAGCTCCCGATGGTGTTCGCGCAGAGCGCAGCCTCACCATTAGTTTGTGTTTGAAATGAGATGTTTATCAGCGCGTGGATGAGGGGACTCCGGGGACTGTCAGCTGTTAAAAGAGGAAAATTATGGAGCTGCCTTTTCCAGTCCCCCAGTGACCGAGCTGACAGGCTATTGATTTAAAGTACCTGCTACGAGAACTGCAGCTGAAACCTTTGTACTGTCACAAAGTGCACAGAGAAAACACAAGGGGAGGCCCCTCTAGTGCTAAACTATAAACCACCGGGATTTGAGAGTGGCATTTATACAATCTGTGCCCCTCTCGACTCAGGATTCCCCTAAGCAGTCTACAGCAAATTACTTTTGAAACGCAACTGCTCTTTTAAAGTAGGAAACCCCTTCAAGCCACTCACCATCCTGACTTGGAAATACAATCGCCGTTCCTTCGCAATCGCTGGGTCAAAATCCTGGAATTCCCTCCCTAACGGCATTGTGGGTCAACCCACAGCACGTGGACTGCAGCGATTCAGGAAGGCAGCTCACCACCACCTTCTCAAGGGCAACTAGGGATGGGCAATAAACGCTGGCCAGCCAGCGACACCCATGTCCCACGAATGAATTTTTAAAAACCCCGTGACAATAAATTTGTGCACAGCAAGTTCCCACAAGCAGCAATGTGTTAATGGCCAACGAATCCGTTTTTGAGATGTTTTGAAGGATAAATATTTGGGACAAGACGCCAGTGAGAACTATGTTTCTTTGAAATAGTGCCTTTTACAGGGAGATCGTGTGGATTGGCTTGAAGTCTCAACCAAAAGGCTGCGCTTGTGATAGCGTGGAACTCCCTCGGCACTGCGTTGGAGAATCAGCCAAGGTATTTCTGCTCGGCACTCTGGAGTGGGATTTGAACATGCAACTCTCTCTGACTTGGAGGAGAGACTGCTACCAACTGAGTCACAGCTAGCAACTAAAAGCCAGATGCTGCTGCCTTTTCTGATACAAGTTGCAGCCTGATGCAGGAAAGCCATTTAGTTGGAGAGAGAATATATTTACAATGTGTTCTCTCTCCTCACAGGGAATTCAGTGCCATAGATTACGGTATATAAGATGACCCCATTTTTGTGACCCCAGAAATCACCTTGTACATGAGGCTGCAGACTTGCATTAGTTTCATAGAATCTCTAAAGTGCAGAAGAGGCCATTCTGCCCATCGACACCAACTTTCTGACAGAGCATCTTATCCTGGCTCTCTTCCCAGCCCTATCCCTGTAACCCCACATAGTTCACACAGCTAACCCACCTATTCTACATATCTTGGGACACTAAGGGTCGATTGGCACGGTGGCATAGTGGTTAGCACTGCTGCCTCACTGCCAGGGACCTGGGTTCAATCCCTGGGTTGGGTCACTGTCTGTGTGGAGTTTGCACGTTCTCCCCGTGTCTGCGTGGGTTTCTTCCGGATACTCCGGTTTTCTCCCACAGTCTGAAAGACGTGCTAGTTAGGTGCATTGATCCGAACAGGTGCCGGAGTGCGGCGACTAGGGGAATTTCGCAGTAGCTTCATTGCAATGTTAATGGTAAGCCTTACTTGTGACTAATAAATAAACTTTAAAAAAAAAATTAACATGGCCAATGCACCTAACCCGCACATCTTTGGACTGTGGGAGGAAACCCACGCAGACACGGGGAGAATGTGCAAACTCCACACACACACACACACACACACACACACACACACACACACACACACACTGACCCGAGGCCAGAATTGAACTTGGGTCCCTGGCGCTGTGAGGCAGCAGTGCTAACCCCTGTGCCGCCCTAATAGTTGGCCTCAATGCTTCACTCCACAGGTGGACCTTTTACTTATTACTGGATGTGAGGATCAGGCAGGCGATGCAGGCTGTTGAGCCTCCCAGTTGCAGTCCAGTGATGAGTGATGATGCAAGTCCAGCTTCTTCACAAACTCACTTTTTATTCTCTTTTACAACTCCACGCCCAATACTCAGTGCCACCTGTGTAACCCCTTTGTATATCCCGGTGAGTACTATTGAACAATTAACATACAAATCAGCTCTGAAGTGGAAGGTTGCAGCTAACTCATTCCTAATACAGGCCGCGTTACAAAGATGCACTTGTGTCTAAGACACATCTAAGCAGAGTAAATCCCAAGTGGCAAATGAAAAAGATGAAGACCACCCACACCCAATGTTGGTTTTATACTCGGCATACAAGTCACCCCCGCCCATTTCAGATGGGATTTCCCGAGGCTACACCAGTCATTTTGTACGCCAACGTTCACCAGATTTGCATAAATGGGAGATACAAAAGGTCATCGATTTGGTCGTCTCCATTAAGTCTCTCTCTCTCTCTCTCTCTTTCCTCCCCCCCCCCCCCCCCCCCCCCCCCCCCCCCCCCCCCCGGCAATGTTTCCACTGACCAGAGGACCAGATGACACTGATTTTAAGATGATTGTCAAAAGAACCAAAAGTGGGAGATGCAAATTTTTTTTCCAGCAGTGAGGTATGATCTGGAATGCCCTGGCTGATAGGATGGTGGAGGCAGATTCAACTGTCCCTATCCCAAGGAGAATTGGATGTATGCTTGAATAGGAAATATTAGGGGAAGACGATGGCCTAGTGGTATTATCGCTAGATTATTAATCCAGAAACTCAGCTAATGTTCTGGGGACCCGGGTTCGAATCCCGTCACGGCAGATGGTGGAATTTGAATTCAATAAATAAAGTCTGGAATTAAGAATCTACGGATGACCATGAAACCATTGTCGATTGTCAGAAAAACCCAACTGGTTCACTAATGGCCTTTAGGGAAGGAAATCTGCCGTCCTTACCTGGTCTGGCCTACATGTGACTCCAGAACCACAGCAACTGCCCTCGGGCAACTAGGGTTGGGCAATAAAAGCTGGCCAGCCAGCGACGCCCATGTCCCACGAATGAATAAAAAAAATGCAGGGTCTGTGTGGAAAAATGGGAGGTTAGCCTAATTGCATAACTCTTTCAAAGAGATGGACCGAATGGCCTCATTCTGTTTTAAGGCACTAGAGAAGCATCCCATGTGGTGATGGGGTTGGAAGCCATGTCGGACTAACCATTCATTGGACTGGGGGTGGATTGGATCCAAAACTCTGACTAGCCCATCTTGGCTCTCTCTAACTTTGTAACGTGGGTCTGTTTAGTTTGAGCAAGTCCAGTCACTGGGCTTCTCTTTTTTTTCCTCTCTCTGGTATTGTACAGGAAGAGAGATTGTTCCTTTATGGGAAGCATCAAAAGGATTTTTTGGAAACTGTCTCTGTGGTTAAGAGAAATGACGGTGAACCAAACAAGCTTGCCATACGCTGTGGACTATGTGTGCTGATAGGTTGCTGCAAAGTAACTAATTGCCCTGTCCTTGGCTGTTTGAAGTCTTGGACGTGGCGATTGTGATTTACGTGTTTCCAGAACATTTATGGAATGCTGTGAACAGCTGGCGATTGAGGAGACATCTGTAAATAGAAATTGACTGAAACGTATTTTAATTTGCCCGACACAGAAGTGGGGAAGCCTTTGTAACACGGACGTCATTTTCGCATGGCTGGGTGAAAGCCTTACTTTCAGAAGGCTTTCGGCAAGGTCTCACGTAACAGATTACTGTGTAAAGACATGTTAAGGCACATGGGATTGCAGGTAATGTCCTGAAATGGATAGAAAGCTGGTTTGCAGAGGAAGCAAAGATTTGGCATAAATGGGTCTTTTTTTGATTGACAGTCAGTGACTAGTAGGGTTCCTCCGGGATCTGTGCGAGGACCCCAACTGTTCACATTATATATTAATGATTTGGAAGTGGGAACTGAATGTCTTATCTCCAAATTTGCAGATGATACAAAGTTGGGTGGGAGGATGAGCTGTGAGGAGGATGCAGAGATGCTTCGGCGTAATTTGGACAGGCTGAGTGTGTGGGCAGCTACATAGCAGATGCAGTATAATGTGGATAAATGTGAGGTTATCCACTTTGGTAGCAATAATAGGAAGACAGATTATTACTTGAATGGGTGTAAATTAAGAGAGGTGGATACTCAACGAGACCTTGAAGTCCTTGTGCATCAGTCACAAAGTGCGCAGGTACAGCAGGCGGTAAAGAAGGCAAATGGTATGTTGGTCTTGGCGAGAGCATTTGAGTATAGGGGTAGGGATGTTTTATTGCAATTGTATAGGGTGTTGGTGAGGCCACATCTGGAATATTGTGTGCAGTTTTGGTGTCCTTATCTGAGGAATGATGTCCTTGCTGTAGAGCGTACAGCAAAGGTTTACCAGGCTGATTCCTGGGATAGCAGGCCTGTCATATGAGAAGGGACTAAGTTGGATGGGATTATATTCACTGGAGTTTAGAAGAGTGAGAGAGGATCTCCTAGACACTTATAACATTCTAACAGGGTTAGACAGGATAGATTCGGAAAGAATGTTCCAAATGGTGGGGGAGTCCAGAACTGGGGGTCATTGTTAGAGGATAAGGGGTAAACCTTTTAGAACTGAGGTGAGGAGAAATTTCTTCACCCAGAGGGTGGTGAATGTGTGGAATTCACTACCACAGAGAGTAATTGAGGCTAAAGCATTGTCTGATTTCAAGAAGAAATTAGATATAGCTCTTAGAGCGAAGGGGGGTATCAGGATATTGAATTCGATGGTCAGCCATGATCAAAATGAATGGTGCAGCAGGCTTGAAGGGCCGAATGGCCTTCTCCTGCCTCTAGTTTCTAAATGCATTTGTATCCTGGGATCAGACCTTTCAGAGACTCTGAGGCTCACAACAGAAGTGTCTGACTCACTCTGACAAGGCCGGGATTTAGTAAATCAAGGATTGCGAGCAAAAAAAAAAATTCCATTGTCCCAGAAATGCTGGCACATCTGGATTGTTCAAATTACTAACTGGATGTGGTTGAGCACACAGCACATTGCCGAAAATACCTCGGGACCAGCATCAGGGTGCGAGATAGAGGACTTCCTGTCCATCTGAATCGTATCATATCCTGAAAAGGGCTGTCTCTTTCTCCCCGCCCCCCCCCCCCCCCCCCCTCCCCCCCCCCCCCAACCCCACTTTTGCAAAAATAAAAGTAACCATGACGATTTGTAATGTGATGACCTTGGAAACTACGTGGAATCCATTGTGTGTGTGTTTTTTTCCCCCCCTCCTCTGTTGAAAGAATTATCTTCAGCCTTCCTTCCCTAAATAGAACCGTTTGCTTTGCGTGTACTTGGCAGACAGAGTAAACCCTCTAACCCTGGCCAGATGCAAGCTGATTTTCGAGTGCGAAGAGTTCAGTCTGTTGAAAAGTTTTGTAACTGCTGCGTTGGTCAGGTGTGTGACTTTGTACCTGTGGGAGTTGGGGCTTTGCCAAGAGGGTGATACTGGATGAATGCTAGTGGGGTTTGCGACTTGCACTGATGACCCCTCACTCCAGCTAGACTGCCCCCTCCCTTACCAAACACTGATCACGTTGCGTTCCCTTTCAGTTTGTATTTTTCATTCCAGGCTCGCAAAAGTTTTCAAAACTACCTTTGCCCAGAAAAGGGCTGGGGGAATGTGGAACTCGCTACCACGTGGAGTTGTTGAACTGAATGGTTGTAGGAGGCCGTTAAAGAGAACCTCAACGCATGAGGGAGAAAGGAGTAAATGGTTAATGCTGAAAGGGTTAGATGAAATGGGATGGGACGAGTCTCAGAATCCCCACAGTGCAGAAGAAGCCATTTGGCCCATCAAGTGAGCACCAACTCTGTGACAGAGTATCTCAACCAGACCCTCTACCCTGTCCTGTCCCTGTAACCCCACACATTTCCCATGGCTAATCTCATCTACACATCTTGAGATATGAAAGGACAATTTTTAGCATGTTCAATCCACCCTAACCTGCACATCTTTGGGTGTGGGAGGAAACCCATACAGAGACGGGGAAGAACGTGCAAATTCCCCACACACAGTCACCCGAGGCTGGAATTGAACCCAGCTCCGTGGAGCGGTGAGGCTGCCCTTGTGGAAAATACAACAAAAAGTAGACCAATTGGGCTGAATGGCAGTTTTTCTGCTGTTAGTCTTACAGAATCCTGACAGTACAGAAGGAGGCCATTCGGCTCATCATGTCTGTACCGCCCATAATCCCACCCAGACCCTATTCCCGTAACCCCAGACATTTGCCCTGCTAATCCCCCTGTCACTAGGGTTAATTTAGCATGGCCAATCAACCTAACCCGCACATCTTTGGACTGAGGGGAAACTAGAGCACCCGGAGGAAACCCACGCAGACATGGGAAGAACGTGCAAACTCCACACAGCCAGTGACCCGAGGCAGGCATTGAACCCGGATCCCTGGCGCTGAGGCAGCAGTGCTAACCACTGTGCCACCGTGTAAGTGGTGGAGTTGAGGAACAGATGCAGTGACTGATGTGCGGTATTCATGGTATCATTGATGTATGTCATTGAGTACTTTTCTCTAGTATCAAATTCATAAGATACATAAACACAGCACAAAGCGCGTTGAAGTTGTTTCTTTTGTTTGTATGTTATGGTTTGCAGTGCTGCATGCTCGCTCTCTCTGATTCCCTCTCTCTGTCTCGCCTCTCTCTCTCTCTGTCTCCCCCCCCCCTCCCTCTCTCTCTCTCTCTCTCCTCCTCCCCCCTCTCTCTCCTCCTCCCCCCTCTCTCTCCTCCTCCCCCCTCTCTCTCCTCCTCCCCCCTCTCTCTCCTCCCCCCCCCCCTCTCTCTCTCTCTCTGTCTCCCTCCCCCCCCTCTCTCTCTCTCTCTCTCTGTCTCTCCCCCCCCTCTCTCTCTCTCTCTCCTCCTCCCCCCTCTCTCTCCTCCTCCCCCCCTCTCTCTCTCCTCCCCCCTCTCTCTCTCCTCCCCCCTCTCTCTCCTCCTCCCCCCCTCTCTCTCCTCCTCCCCCCTCTCTCTCCTCCTCCCCCCCTCTCTCTCCTCCTCCCCCCCTCTCTCTCCTCCTCCCCCCCTCTCTCTCCTCCTCCCCCCCTCTCTCTCCTCCTCCCCCCCTCTCTCTCCTCCTCCCCCCCTCTCTCTCCTCCTCCCCCCCTCTCTCTCCTCCTCCCCCCCTCTCTCTCCTCCTCCCCCCCTCTCTCTCCTCCTCCCCCCCTCTCTCTCCTCCTCCCCCCCTCTCTCTCCTCCTCCCCCCTCTCTCTCCTTCCTCCTCCCCCCTCTCTCTCCTCCTCCCCCCCTCTCTCTCCTCCTCCCCCCCTCTCTCTCCTCCTCCCCCCCTCTCTCTCCTCCTCCCCCCCTCTCTCTCCTCCTCCCCCCCTCTCTCTCCTCCTCCCCCCCTCTCTCTCCTCCTCCCCCCCTCTCTCTCCTCCTCCCCCCCTCTCTCTCCTCCTCCCCCCCTCTCTCTCCTCCTCCCCCCCTCTCTCTCCTCCTCCCCCCCTCTCTCTCCTCCTCCCCCCCTCTCTCTCCTCCTCCCCCCCCTCTCTCTCCTCCTCCCCCCCTCTCTCTCCTCCTCCCCCCCTCTCTCTCCTCCTCCCCCCCTCTCTCTCCTCCTCCCCCCCTCTCTCTCCTCCTCCCCCCCTCTCTCTCCTCCTCCCCCCCTCTCTCTCCTCCTCCCCCCCCTCTCTCTCCTCCTCCCCCCCCTCTCTCTCCTCCTCCCCCCCTCTCTCTCCTCCTCCCCCCCTCTCTCTCCTCCTCCCCCCCTCTCTCTCCTCCTCCCCCCCTCTCTCTCCTCCTCCCCCCCTCTCTCTCCTCCTCCCCCCCTCTCTCTCCTCCTCCCCCCCTCTCTCTCCTCCTCCCCCCCTCTCTCTCCTCCTCCCCCCCTCTCTCTCCTCCTCCCCCCCTCTCTCTCCTCCTCCCCCCCTCTCTCTCCTCCTCCCCCCCTCTCTCTCCTCCTCCCCCCCTCTCTCTCCTCCTCCCCCCCTCTCTCTCCTCCTCCCCCCCTCTCTCTCCTCCTCCCCCCCTCTCTCTCCTCCTCCCCCCCTCTCTCTCCTCCTCCCCCCCTCTCTCTCCTCCTCCCCCCCTCTCTCTCCTCCTCCCCCCTCTCTCTCCTCCTCCCCCCCTCTCTCTCCTCCTCCCCCCCTCTCTCTCCTCCTCCCCCCCTCTCTCTCCTCCTCCCCCCCTCTCTCTCCTCCTCCCCCCCTCTCTCTCCTCCTCCCCCCCTCTCTCTCCTCCTCCCCCCCTCTCTCTCCTCCTCCCCCCCTCTCTCTCCTCCTCCCCCCCTCTCTCTCCTCCTCCCCCCCTCTCTCTCTCCTCCTCCCCCCCTCTCTCTCTCCTCCTCCCCCCCTCTCTCTCTCCTCCTCCCCCCCTCTCTCTCTCCTCCTCCCCCCCCTCTCTCTCTCCTCCTCCCCCCTCTCTCTCTCCTCCTCCCCCCCTCTCTCTCTCCTCCTCCCCCCCTCTCTCTCTCCTCCTCCCCCCCTCTCTCTCTCCTCCTCCCCCCCTCTCTCTCTCCTCCTCCCCCCCCTCTCTCCTCCTCCCCCCCTCTCTCTCTCCTCCTCCCCCCCCTCTCTCTCTCCTCCTCCCCCCCTCTCTCTCTCCTTCTCCCCCCCTCTCTCTCTCTCCTCCTCCCCCCCTCTCTCTCTCCTCCTCCCCCCTCTCTCTCTCCTCCTCCCCCCCTCTCTCTCTCCTCCCCCCCTCTCTCTCTCCTCCTCCCCCCCTCTCTCTCCTCCTCCCCCCCTCTCTCTCTCCTCCTCCCCCCCTCTCTCTCTCCTCCTCCCCCCCACTCTCTCTCCTCCTCCCCCCCTCTCTCTCTCCTCCTCCCCCCCTCTCTCTCTCCTCCTCCCCCCCTCTCTCTCTCCTCCTCCCCCCCTCTCTCTCTCCTCCTCCCCCCCCCTCTCTCTCTCCTCCTCCCCCCCTCTCTCTCTCCTCCTCCCCCCCTCTCTCTCTCCTCCTCCCTCCCTCTCTCTCTCCTCCTCCCCCCTCTCTCTCTCCTCCTCCCCCCCTCTCTCTCTCCTCCTCCCCCCCTCTCTCTCTCCTCCTCCCCCCCTCTCTCTCTCCTCCTCCCCCCCTCTCTCTCTCCTCCTCCCCCCCTCTCTCTCTCCTCCTCCCCCCCTCTCTCTCTCCTCCTCCCCCCTCTCTCTCTCCTCCTCCCCCCCTCTCTCTCTCCTCCTCCCCCCCTCTCTCTCTCCTCCTCCCCCCCTCTCTCTCTCCTCCTCCCCCCCTCTCTCTCTCCTCCTCCCCCCCTCTCTCTCTCCTCCTCCCCCCCTCTCTCTCTCCTCCTCCCCCCCTCTCTCTCTCCTCCTCCCCCCCTCTCTCTCTCCTCCTCCCCCCCTCTCTCTCTCCTCCTCCCCCCCTCTCTCTCTCCTCCTCCCCCCCTCTCTCTCTCCTCCTCCCCCCCTCTCTCTCCTCCTCCTCCCCCCCTCTCTCTCCTCCTCCCCCCCTCTCTCTCTCCTCCTCCCCCCCTCTCTCTCTCCTCCTCCCCCCCTCTCTCTCTCCTCCTCCCCCCTCTCTCTCTCCTCCTCCCCCCCTCTCTCTCTCCTCCTCCCCCCCTCTCTCTCTCCTCCTCCCCCCCTCTCTCTCTCCTCCTCCCCCCCTCTCTCTCTCCTCCTCCCCCCCTCTCTCTCTCCTCCTCCCCCCCTCTCTCTCTCCTCCTCCCCCCCTCTCTCTCTCCTCCTCCCCCCCTCTCTCTCTCCTCCTCCCCCCTCTCTCTCTCCTCCTCCCCCCCTCTCTCTCTCCTCCTCCCCCCCTCTCTCTCTCCTCCTCCCCCCTCTCTCTCTCCTCCTCCCCCCTCTCTCTCTCCTCCTCCCCCCCTCTCTCTCTCTCTCCTCCTCCCCCCCTCTCTCTCTCTCCTCCTCCCCCCCTCTCTCTCTCCTCCTCCCCCCCTCTCTCTCTCCTCCTCCCCCCCTCTCTCTCTCCTCCTCCTCCCCTCTCTCTCTCCTCCTCCCCCCCTCTCTCTCTCCTCCTCCCCCCC